>NC_090997.1:5815000-6440000 GCF_041146395.1 Eulemur rufifrons | reverse complement strand
AATTGGTCAGATACTTCTATTATGTCTCTCCATAGAGCAGTAGTTTTTTTTTTTTTTTTTTTGAGACAGAGTTTCACTCTGTTGCCCGGGCTAGAGTGAGTGCCGTGGCGTCAGTCTAGCTCACAGCAACCTCAAACTCCTGGGCTTAAGCGATCCTACTGCCTCAGCCTCCTGAGTAGCTAGGACTACAGGCATGCGCCACCATGCCCGGCTAATTTTTTGTATATATATATTTTAGTTGTCCATATAATTTCTTTCTATTTTTAGTAGAGACGGGGTCTCACTCTTGTTCAGGTTGGTCTTGAACTCCTGACCTCGAGCGATCCACCTGCCTCGGCCTCCTAGAGTGCTAGGATTACAGGCGTGAGCCACCGCGCCCGGCCGAGCAGTAGTTTTTAACCTTGGCTGCACAACGAAATCACTTTGGGACCTTCAGAACATATTGATGTCCAGGTCCCGCACACAGAGATTCTGATTCAGTTGATCTGGAACAGAGTCTGAGCATCTGATTTTTAAAAGACTCCTAGTGATTCTACTGTGCAGTGAATGTTCAGACCCTCCACTGAAGACACTATGTCTTAAATAGTAGCTTCTGCATTGTTGGGAAACTGATGTTTATTTATACTTTGGAACTAACAAAAGGTAAGGAATCTTTTGTGATTTTTTTTTCTTTTTTTTTAAAGCAGGCCAGGATTTAACCTTTGGTTATTGTGTTAACATTTATTTTGGGGATAATTAAGCTTAAGTACCTTGAATTGTCCTCACACTCTGAGACAAGCTTTGTGGTCTTTTCGTGCACCGAAGTATCATGTAAGGTTTACTAGGAACCATTTCTGTAGTTCTATAATGAAGGCAATTTCACAATTTCTGTACTTGGAGTCAAATGTCATTTAATAGTTTAAAAAGTTCTTTGAAAATCTGAATAAACTTAAGGCCCTGATGCTATGATTAAGGTTCTTGCTTGTGTATTCTATACACAGTAGAAATGGGAAAGTGTAAATTAAGGTCATTCTCATATTACCTTTTCTCATAACTTGAAGATAATAAAGCCACCTCTCAGTTGTCCAACTGTTAGTTAACCATGTTACTTTGACTTTTTTTTGTAAGTGATCCCATTCAGCTAGTACCAAGCTGAAGGCTGATATTAGTTAATGCTTAATATAAATTTACTGCTATAGGTTAAGCCTAATATGTAATTGCTTACCCAGGCTATTATGTTTCAGAACATTGGGAATAACTGGGAAAAAAAAATGAAGGCTTTGGCTTTATTCCTTGGCTACTTGAATCATATTGTAATGTTTTAAATTTGTTATGTGGTCCTGGGTAACCTTAGGCCTCAGTGATTAGAGAATAGGTATGAGTCAGCTTTAAGTTATAAAACCACAGAGGTAAAAGGTGGTGGATATATAGGCATCCAATCTTTGTCAGTTTTTTTTTTTTTAGGGTAGAATTTACAGAAGTGATTAAGTAGGAAATTAAATTGCTTTCTTTCTCCTAAAACTCTAAAATAAAATTGTAAGGTTAGAACACATCATGTGGTTAAAAATGACTATTAACAATCAACAGAGCTTTTCTAGATTGCAGCTCTAATTGACACTAGAAATACCCAGACAACAAAAGGAAAAACGAGGGTACAGATTTGAGAGGTTGGAGTTGGAGGACACCCTGGTGTGGAAAACAACAAATGTTTGGGTCCCTAAATTGGAAAGGCTCAACGTGGTACAAATGGTGGAGTAAGTAATGTGGTAAAATGAGAGTGAGCGCCTATAGCAAACTAGTTTCCACAGGAAGAGCATTTCTGTTACTTTCACAGGTGGAGCCTGTGTTGGCTGTATTTTATAACTCTAAGAGTTTTTTTAATGCTTTGGTATCTTGAAGAAATTCTTTTCCTATGACAATAGACCTCTGGTTTCATAATAGAAATCTCTGGACAAGTAAGATTTGCTTAACATTTATCTTTGCTAGGGTAAATCTAGTCTCTAAATTAAAGGGTATCTGTAGTTTCTTTATGATTAGAATGAAAATATTTCTGCTTGGGCATATTTCAGACTTTAAAGCTTAAAAAAATGGCATTTATGTTATTTAATATTTGTAAAAACAGCATATTTTATAAAACAGTGTATTATTATCTATATGGAAAAAATGGATCCCTACCTGACAGTATATGCAAAAATCAATTCTAGATGGAAAATACAACTTTAAAAAATTTTAAAGAAAATTCAGGGTGATAATTTTATGATCTTGGAATAAGGAAGGATTTCTTAAATAAGAAACAAGAATTACAACTCACAAAGGAAAAACCTGATTTATTTTACCACTTTTAAAGGAAAAAACCTTCTGTATATCAAAAGGCATAAACAAATGAAAAGACAAGCCACGTGGCACAGCGACTTTGGAATTACCTTGCAGAGTTCCTATGCACACCCTACAGTCCTGCAGCTCTACCCCTGGTCATATGCCCTGGAGAAACTACATGTGAACCAGGAAACACGTAGAATTCATTTTCGTAATAGCAAAACACTGGAAATAACTTAATGTCTGTTGACAGGAAAATGGTTATGTTGTGGAATAGAATATTTTACAGCAGTAAAAATAATTGAACTACAGCTACATGTGGCAGCGTGAATCAATTTTAGAAACATAACGTTGAGAGGAAAAATCAAATAAAAGACTGCATATAGAATGATACCGTTTTCATAAACCTCAAAAATAAACTATTTCATTTAGAGAGGCACATGGAAAAACTATATTCTTTTTAAAAACAGAGGAATAATAAACATGAAATTCACCATGGTTAGGAGAGGCAGGGGGTTGGATGGGGAGGAGTACTTGTTAGCTTTAATAATATTGCTATTCGGCCTGGTGTGGTGGGTCACGCCTGTAATTCTAGCAGTTTGGGAGGCCAAGGCAGGAGTACTGCTTGAAGCCAGGAGTTCAAGACCAGCCTGAGCACAAGTGAGACCCCATGTCTACAAAATTTAGAAAAATTAGCTGGGTGTGGTAGCGTGCGCCTAGTCTCAGCTACTTGGGAATCTGAGGCAAGAGGATTGCTTGAGCACAGGAGTTTGAGGTTGCAGTGAGCTCTGAACTATGATCATACCACTGCACTCCAACCTGGATGACAGAGCAAAACCTTTCCTTAAAAAAAAATTGGTATTCTTTAATTCTTTAATTGAACTCATAGGTATTCATTTTCATTGTTATGTGTCATAATTTGATAATTACACATGTATGTATATGACATTTATTTTTGGTATGTATGTAACAAATATTACTTCATTTAAACAACTATAATAAAAATAATAAGCCTCAGACTGGGAGAAGATATTTGCAATATGCAAAACTATAAAGGTTTAATACCCTGAATTCATAAAGCATTCTTATGAATCAATAAGAAAAAAGATGGCCGGGCGCGGTGGCTCACGCCTGTAATCCTAGCACTCTGGGAGGCCGAGGCGGGTGGATTGTTTGAGCTCAGGAGTTCAAGACCAGCCTGAGCAAGAGCGAGACCCCATCTCTACTAAAAATAGAAAGAAATTATATGGACAACTAAAACTATATACAGAAAAAATTAGCCGGGCATGGTGGCGCATGCGTGTCGTCCCAGCTACTCGGGAGGCTGAGGCAGGAGGATCGCTTGAGCCCAGGAGTTTGAGGTTGCTGTGAGCGAGGCTGATGCCATGGCACTCTAGCCTGGGCAACAGAGTGAGACGCTGTCTCAAAATAAATAAATAAATAAATAAATAAAAAGAAAAAAGACAACACAACTGCAGAAACCAGTGGGCAAAGGATCTGAACAGGAATTCACAGAAAAAAAAAGACCAGGATGCCTAATTAGAATATGTGCTCAGCCTTGCTGGAAGTAAGGGAAATGTAAATTAAAACAAAGAGAACCCAGCCAGGTACTGTGGTGGGCCCCTTTAGTTAGTCCCAGCTACTCACTTGGCTAGGTACGGAAGATTGAAGATCACCTAGCCACTATACTCCAGCCTGGGCAACATGGCAAGACTCCATTTCTAAGAGGAAAAAAATAAAAAATAAAACACAATGAGATCTCATTTCATATTTATCAGATTGGTAAAACTGTAAAACTCCGACAAAGCCAAGTCTTGGTAAGATGTAGAACACCAGGAGTTCATCCCTACTGGGCCAGTATAAATAGGACTAACCACTTTGGAGGACAATCGGAGGATTGCTCATTAAGTTGCAATGCTCATAACCCAGGACCCAGCATTACTGTTATGAGTCTATACCCTAGCGAAATTCTTACACAGTGCCCAAGGAGGTATTACAAGAATGTTTATTCAGGTGTTGCCATAGAGAAACATTGGAAGTAATGTAAGTGTTCATTTACAGAAGAATGGATTAAAACAATTATGATTTATTTATACAATGACGTAGAGAAATGAGTGAACTAGAGCTCCATGAACAAATGTCAAAACCGAATGTTGAGTAAAAAAAGCAAGTTGTAGCATTGAAGAATAATGCAGTTTGGTATGAAACCCTTTATTAAAAGTTTAAATATACAAAAAGTAATACTGTGTTAATTGTGAGCATACTTATGTAAGAACACAGCAATTTCAGGGTAGTTTTTACTTCAGTGGGGAAGGCGGAAAGGAGATATATTGGGCAGAGCTTTAATTGTTTCTACAGTTTTGTTTCTTTCAAAAAGACAAATGATCCGAGATAAATATAGCAGATTATTAACCTCTTTAATGTGGATAATGGGTACATGTGTTGTATTATCTGTTTTTTCCTGTATGTTTATAATATTTCATAATAAATATTTTAAAAGACAAGACAGCTATAATTTTTAATTTTAAAAGTTTTATAACATTTAAAGCACCTATATTAGTGCCTTGCACATGCTAAGCCCTCAAATGTTAAGCACATTTTAAGGCTTTGACTGTACTTACTCCTAGTATTTTGCAGTCCCGGTATATTAGAGTAAAATACTGGAATTTAAAAAATGTTCCTCTAAGAATTATTTACAGAAATGATCAAGTTTGATAAATAGACATTTAGAAACATTTGACTAATGGGATAGCTTTTGATAATAAAACTTCCCTTTATGATTTTCTCAAATCAGAGAATATATATAGTGGAAGGAGGGATGATTTGGAGCAAAATTAACTTCCAGACTGGGCTCTGCCACTTAATTAGTTCTGAGGCCTTGGGCAAAGCCATTTTGGGCATCAAATTTTGTCTATTTTATCTTTAAAGTTGGGCTAATAAGGTCCTTCTTAGAGAAGTTTTTTCAGGATTAAATAGGCTCATACGCATATTAAGAAGTACAGAGCCTGGTATTTATTGGGGCTCAGTAAATTATGGTACTGGTTATGGTAGAGATAACTTTGACCTAGTGAATTAAGGGCTTTGGATGTGTTTAGGAAGCCTCTCTCACCTCATTAACAAAGCTTTATTGTTCATTTTGGAAAGAGCTTTGGCAAGTCAAGCTTGCCATTAAGCTGCTGGGCAGTCCTGCTTATTTACTTTGGGGGTAGCTCCAGGTGGTGCTTGTAGCCTTTGGTCTCTAGAACAGAACTCTGGGCACCCTCCTGCCTGGCTGGGCCTCCCTGATGTGTGGTCCATGTTTCAGGCCTTTTCCACAGTAGGCACTCCTGACTACATTGCTCCTGAGGTGTTCATGCAGACCGGGTACAACAAGCTCTGTGATTGGTGGTCGCTTGGGGTGATCATGTATGAGATGCTCATCGGTAAGTTGCATGCTTTCAGAGGACTTTTTTGTGAATCCAAGAAAGACTTCTACATTAATATTAGACTCTCTTTCAATAGGGGGTGATGTAAGCACTTTTCCCCCTTTGTCTTTCAAAGTGAGGTTTCCTAGATAGCTCTTTCAATCAAATGTATCCCACTGTATTCTTGGGCTTACTGGCATCCTGTGGTTGCTTTGCTGATCATTTATCATGGTTTTCTTTCTTTTACACTTTCATGCTCTCCATCTAGCAGCTCTTTTAATTACTAGCATTTATTAAACATCCATTGTATGCAGAGTGTTTTAACTGGGCACTGCTTCTCTCACTCTTTGCTTCTAATTTGCTACCCCCTTCCTCTGTCAAAGCCTTCAAAGCATGGAACCCACTGGCTTCTCCCTCTTCTATTGGGTTGGTATGTCTCTGTGTTTAGGGGACACATCTGTGGGGGTGGCCGTGTGCCAGTGAACAGTAGGACAGGGAGTATATCTGTGGTGGTCCCAAGTGAGTCTGTCTGGCTGTGTTGTCTTTGAGAACATTGGAAGGATGCCTGTGGAGGTGGGCGTACCCTGTGTGTGGGGAGCAGATGGGGTAATAGGGTGAATGTTTATCCTCTTGCCTGTAGTTCTCTAAAAGAGGCATAGTGGTCACTTTTAAAACTTAAGTGTTTTTTTCTTATTCAACTTGTTTGGCACTTTACCCATGTAAGGCTTTCCTGGAATGGAGTTGTTTCTTAGTGGTGGTGTTGCATCCTGTGATTTCCTCATTTCTTGGGCATGGTGATTCCCACACCTGCAACTCTACTTGTGCCTTCCTTTCTTTTCCCACCTCCAACTACTAGCTGGCTTCCTATCGGTACCAGAGGCACAACTTAACTTTGGGTTTAGGAATTTGGGGGAAAATGAAAAATTGGTCCAGATGTTTTCTGGGATGAGTAGAAATCCTGCCCATGCCATGGAGGGACGGACATACAGAAGTATCCAGTAGTCCTTAAAGACAGAGAGAGTCATACTAGGGAGCATAATCTGAGATTCAAAGTTCTGGGGTGTAAAAGCTCCGAAGTTCCTTTTTTGTTACAGGCTACCCACCTTTCTGTTCTGAGACTCCCCAAGAGACATATAAGAAGGTGATGAACTGGAAAGAAACTTTGACTTTCCCTCCAGAAGTTCCCATCTCTGAGAAAGCCAAGGATCTAATTTTGAGGTATTAGAGAACATCCCTCCACCTCCGGCCCAGGCTTTTTGACATGAGTGAATCATTATCTCCATATCTGCCTGTTTCCTCCCATTTCTCTCTTGAAAAAAAAAAAATAGAGAAAGGTTATTCCTTTCCTTTTTCTGAAGAGATTGCTTGAAGTCTGCTGAAAGGCCTCTGTCTTTTCCAGATTCTGCTGTGAGTGGGAACATAGAATTGGAGCCTCTGGAGTTGAGGAAATCAAAAGTAACTCTTTTTTTGAAGGTGTTGACTGGGAACATATCAGGTATACTCATATAAAAACTTTTAGAATTATTTCAGAAAGTCTACAGTTTGCTTAATACTTATTTGAAAGAACCGTCATTGACAAACCAAGTTAAGGGAAGAGAGCTTCTTAGAAATTTAGGGTCTTTTCCTGATTTTCATTCATGGTGAAGATTGAAAGTTGGCCTTCTTGTCAGCTGTGTGCCAGGCGATATATTGAACCCAGAAGTTATTTACAAAGTGAGTGAACTTTGGGTTCCGTGGTGAAGGAAGCATCTGAGAAGTGTGTTGCCCTTGCTTTTACCTAGAACTCAGCCACCTCTTGGGGCCACCAGCAGGACTGTCCTTGCCCAGGGTAGAGGCTATCCCTGAGAGGTAGAGAAGGGAGAAAAAAGTGGAGGAAGGATTGGGGGGAGGGAAGTGGACAGGGAAAGGAAGTGGAATTGTCCTGGTGGGGGTGGCAGAGTGCTGCTAACAGCCATGAGAGCCTGCACTGCCCGCTGCAGTCCAGACCTCCTTACTCAGCATTCCTTGGGTGTTACACAGAAGGTGAAGACGCTTTCATTTATTTTATAATTGTGTTCTGATTTGCATCCTGGTAAATTTTACCTTTTCCTCCTTTTTGCCACATTTTTAGCCACCCCACTCATTGGCACCTCCAGTGGAGGAAGGGCAGGACCTTACATGAGGGGGACACTTGGGGGTTCAGTTTCCATTTTTAGTGGACAGGATAGGCCATTGGGGGTAGTACATTAACTTTGGATTTTAGTTATACCTTATTATTCCTGTCTTTCTTTATGGATATGAATGATATTTTTTCCTCCTAATTTATTTGGATGCAGGCAGTTGGCTTGGTTGGTCAGTGTTTACAAGCTTTTCAGAGAAAATAAATGCTGCCTGCCAGTGAATAGTCTTCTCATGTCTGACCAGGGGTCTTTTTTGGAGAAAGACTTGATTAGTATGATCCACATGATTACTAATGGCGTATGTATTCTTGGCAGAGAGAGACCTGCTGCAATATCTATCGAAATCAAAAGCATTGATGATACCTCAAACTTCGATGAGTTTCCAGAATCTGATATTCTTAAGCCGACAGGTAATATCACCAGCACTGCCTCCCACTGCTTTATAAGCACCTTAATTTCCCCCCAGTTTTGGGGTGAGATTACAAATCAGGGTAGAGAACATAGAGAGGAACTTCAGTTCTTTAGGTTCTTTGTAAGTATTTTTCCAATGCTAATGCTGGGTCGTGGTGAAACCTTATTGAATGGAAACGAGTATCAGCTCCCATGTTTAGACTGCTGAGCTGGCTTTTGTGAGTAAGCCACAAAAATCTGTTATTTTGTTATTTATTAAATTAAAGGTTAGGTAACCTGAAATGACAGGAATGGGAGAATGAAACTTTAAAAGAGGGTCAAAGAACACAGGCAAGTGAATGTAGAAAATTTGCAAAGTGAAAAATAACCTTTCCCAAATTGAAACCGTGGTATGTTCAGAGTGTCATGTCCTGAGTACTGTGGGAGGCCAGTAGAGGTAAGGCAGCGAATCAACTCTCACATCTGTTTCTTTCCCAGTGGCCACAAGTAATCACCCTGAAACTGACTACAAGAACAAAGACTGGGTCTTCATCAATTACACGTACAAGCGCTTTGAGGGCCTGACTGCGAGGGGGGCAATACCTTCCTACATGAAAGCAGCAAAATAGTGCCCTTGTCACGGAATCCTAAGTGGAGCAGAGTTCTTTATACAACATCATGGTTTTCTTCTCATACTCTTCTGAAAGAGCTTCCAAGAAGTTTATGGAACCCACCAATATGTCATAGTAGTCTCCTGAAATGTGATAGTAAGAGGATTTTCTTCCAGAATGCAACTGAAAACCTATAGAACAAAGACAACCATTTCTACTACGTCAGCCATAAACAGCTGTCCTGCTTCTTCAGAAGCATCATGAGCCAATTTGATAGGTGTTTTAAAAATAATTTTTCCTAAGTTCATCAGAATAAAGGGGAAATACAGCCATCATCCAACATTGTTGAGATTGTAATGTATACTCATCGGATATCAGCCAATTCCTTGACTTTGTGACACACCGTCAGCCAAGCCCACCAAGTATTTTTTTTTTCTTTATAGCTAACAGTTCCACTAAGGAAATAAAGCAATAATGAAAGTCTCAGCAGCCAGCATTCTGGCTGAGGGAAATGATCCACCACCCCGAGGGGTGGTGATGGTAATTTGTCCCCATACCTCGGCCTCGGGCAAGTGGCTTTTTACAGCCTCCATTCATGGTGCACTTTATTTATGGTACTAAGATAAAGACCCTCAATCCATTGATTTATCTCCTCCCTCCCACCCATCTGAAATACTGATGCTGCTTTTCTGAGTGCCGATGGTGGTGGGGGATACCAGCTTGATCCATTGTTGCTTAGAAGGCCCAAAAAAGCCACTGGGCATTGCCAAGGGATCCCAGATCATGTGGAAAACCCTGACTTTCTCTTCACGGCTGTTATCAGAAAATCCTAAAACAGATGCTGCCGTGGACCAGCAATACCTGCAAGTGCTACCAACAGGAATTCAGTTTATTCCTGGGAACATAGAAAGGAGGAGCCCTCTTGGCTAAGGTGCTGCTCCTGCCAGGTCTCCAGAACCTCCTTGGAAGTGGTGAAGGAACCAACCCAACAGAAAGCGCGGCGCCTGCTGACAAGTCAAGTCCTTGTAGGGTTCACTCCTCAATCCTTGGTGCAACCGTGTTTTGTCTTCTCCTTTGGTATTCCTTCTCTCCCAACTTTAAGTAGCCATTTTGCCTTGGAATCATGATTACAAGTTTTCCTTTGCAGATGCCTTCCTGGGGGGCGTACTCCCCCTCACCCTAAAGGGTCGCCTGCTGACCGGGCCACGCCACTGTGGTGTTCTCTCATGAGAGACCCTCTGAATTTTAGCACAAAGTGCCTTCTTTTTCACAGCTGCCACTACCTTTAGAGGAATTTTGTCAGAAAAATATGGAGGCTTCATATTAATGCATTATTACTTTTTTTTTTTTTTTAAGTTTTGGTAACTCTTAAAGCGTCGTTTGCACCTGTGTGGTAACTTTGCCTGTTGCAGAGCATCATGGCCGTCATGGCCAAGCTACAACTGGGAAACTGCTCTTTGCCAGTCTGTGGTTGTGAATATCAGCTTGGGAAGGAAAGTATGTCCTAGTGTAGCCATTGAGAAGAGGAAAATGGAGTATCAGTTAGTCGTACGTGAAACGGCTTTGGGTTTTAACATCTTAGAGGAACTAAAAAGAACGTTAGGGAAGTCTTAACTCTGGATGAAGGTTATGTGTTTGCCCCCCCAATCTTTCATTCATAGCCTGTTAGTGAAAAGGAAGTAAATGAGATTCTTTTGTGTAACTTTGTAGTCTCTTTGTATTACCAAATAGTTGGGGCCTTGACCCCCGTGTGTTCTGCAGGAGTGTGTGGGGCAAGTGCGGGTAGAGAGAAGTGAAGAGAGCAGGGGGAGTCTGTGTTGGGGAGTGGTAGCGGACGATTTGTTTTAGGGGAAAATGCCCACATTTTAACTTTGAAACTTCTGAATAAACTGTGTGAAAACAGTAGTGGAAATCTGTGATGTGTTTTAAAGCAAACGTGGCTTGTAATTCAAAGAGGCAGAGTGCTGGTGGCTTCTTTTGTAACCCCTTTTTCCATATATTTTCAGAATATCTAATTTTAAATGTTAAATTTCAAAACTGCATCACCATCTCCATGCAGAGTGCTTTCTGTCTCAGGGAAGCTGGGACTGGTGTTTTTGTTGCCAGGGAGCTAGTCTTCTGAATTGGTGTCCAGATGAAGTGACCGTTGCCCCACTGCACGTACTTTTTCTACCTGGTGCAGCATTACAGGACGTTGGTTCCCCGCTCGCAGTAAAGTGCTGTCAACTGGTGGACCTTTTACACAGCTGTTTACAGCCCCATTTTTTCCAGCCTGGGGTTCAACTAGGAATCCCCTGAAATCACAGGATGGGATTTCTCAGCTCTCCGTGTGCACCAGGGCAGGGTTCAGCCTCTGAGATGTATACAGGAGGAGTCCTGCATGTCCCACTTGCTAGCCCCTTTTCTGGTAGGGAAGGGAGCCTTGGAAAGAGTTGAGAACAGAGGGACAAAGACTGCTTAGAGTAGAAACTGCAGGCAGCGGGAAGCTAAATGCAGCCAGAGTGGGTAAGGTCTTTTATGGATCCCAAGAAACATGTTGGGAAAACACTGGCTCAGTGTTGATCCTGTTCATAGATAATTCTGTTTTCTACTCTCATGGGGGGAGTCAGAAAATAATAAACTTTAACTGTACTGTATATGAAAATGAAACCAAACACTGATGTCAGTCAGTCTCTTTTTGATTCATGAATGCATCACAATTTTCTTTAGTACCTGTTTTTTTTTTTTTTTTTTTTTAGAATTACTTTCAAAAGTAAGATTCAGATGAGTTCCTTCAGGATTAATATTCAGGTTCTGAATAACAGGCTGCTAACTGAAAATCTCATTTATGTGATCTAATAGGAGTCCTCTGCCATCAGTTGCTAATGGTTTTTCTCAGAATCATTTCCTTGGAAAGCATATTTTTGGGATCACCTTGTCCTGTTTGTCCTGGGCCTCTATGTAACCCAAATGGTGCTTTTAATTGAACTCAACAGGACACATTGAATGATATTTCATTTCTTACACAGCATACATTTCCCTGGAATAATCTATCAATGCCAACACTGAGTTAAAAACAGCCTCCGTGATGCTTTTTGACTCATTTTCAGAGAAAACATCTTGCCCAAACATTTAAGCATCCATAATGTGCAGAACTCAATACCCAGGAACTCTGGGGATGCAACAGGGAACGCACCATGGTTCTGACTTGCAGATCAGTTTGGGTAGAGAATTGCTACCAAGTGGCTTAACAGAACCCAGCATCAACTTAATGTGATTACATTAGTGTTGGTGTGACAGTGCTGACAAGCCAGCCCACAGCTGAGTAGCTCAGGGAAGCTTCCCAGATGTTTGTATTTAAGTAGCAGTGATTTGGCAGAAGGGAAAGAAGTGAGCACTCCGGGATTTTGGAGGTGGTAGGTATGGTCTTGTGCTGTGGAAGAGGCATGGAGCTGTGAATAAGCATTACTTTGTGAAGAATGGCAGGACACCACGGTCACTTTTGTTACTTCCTCATTTCCCTCTCCCGCTCCAACCCACACCAGTCTGGTTTATCCCATATGTGAACCATGTTAGTATTAATCATCCCATGTATAAAACATGCTGGTATTAATTATCATTCCTTGTCACTGGTGTTCTGCCATATCCATTGGGTTCCCTTCAGTCCTCTTCTTATTTATCAACCTGTTGCACTCACAGTCAACCTTTTGTTTTAAACTCTTCCTTCCACCTGACTTTTTTTTTTTTTTAGACAGTCTCATTCTGTTGCCCAGGCTAGAGTGCAGTGATATCATCATAGCTCACAGCAACCTCAAACTCCTGGGCTCAAGGGATCTCCTGCCTCAGCCTCTCGAGTAGCTGTGACTCCAGGTGCAGACCACCGTGCCCGGCTAATTTTTCTATTTTTTTTATAGAGTTGGGGGTCTTGCTGTGTTATTCAGGCTGGTCTCAAATTCCTGGCCTCTAGCAATTCTCCTGTCTTGGCCTCCCAAACTGCTAGGATTACAGGGATGAGCCACTGTGCCCAGCCTCTGACTCCTTTTCTAATGATTCCTCTGCCCACCACTTAAATGTTGGTGCTCTTCAGAGCCATGCCTTTGCTCTTTCCACTCACATGATCTCTTGGTGACCTTCCCCATATGGTGGCTTCAGCTACTACTTTTGTAGTGAGGTTTTCAAAGACCTGTTTACCAATCTACCTAGACCCCTTTCCAGAACTCTAAATCCCACGTAACCAGGTACCTACTAGAAACTGTCACCTGCAAGGCCTCCTATAGGCTCAAACTAAGGCTATCCAAATGGAGCTTCTCTTGCTCCCATACCCTTTTTTCTAGCTTAGTCTGCCCAGATGTCAAAGCCAGAAACCTTAGCACCTTTGTACATGGCTCCCATTAGTAAACATGCATAATTTACGGGCATGGCCATCCATTCTAGCAGTGTTTCTGAGGTACCTGCCTGGACTCCACCTGCCTTCGTTTCTGCCATCCTTTCTCGCTTTAAATCAAAACTAGAACACAGAAGTTCATGGATCCCCTTATCTTTCAATTTTATGTTTGGCCTTTTGGGGTCCTGCTTAGATTTAAGTGTTCAAGGGGTCTCAAATACAAGTCAACCAGGAACTCAAGAGAAGGCAGACCATTAAGGGCTCTGAAACCTGTGAGTTATAAAGAAATAATCAGGGTAGGAAAAGCACATGCAGGCTCTGGGCAAGCTCCATGTCTCCTTTAGGAAAGGAAGAGGTTTGCTCTGGGCAGTCTGGGTGCCACCCCTTTAAGTCCCTTTTAACATCTTTTTTTTTTTTTTTTTTTTAATTATTTATTTATTTTTATTTTATTTTATTTTTTTTTGGGACAGAGTCTCACTCTGTTGCCCGGGCTAGAGTGAGTGCTGTGGCATCAGCCTAGCTCACAGCAACCTCAAACTCCTGGGCTCAAGTGATCCTCCTGCCCCAGCCTCCCGAGTAGCTGGGACTACAGGCATGCGCCACCATGCCCGGCTAAATTTTTTTTTTTTTATATATATATTTTAGTTGGCCAGATAATTTCTTTCTATTTTTAGTAGAGACGGGGTCTCGCTCTTGCTCAGGCTGGTCTCGAACTCCTGAGCTCAAACGATCCACCCACCTCGGCCTCCCAGAGTGCTAGGATTACAGGTGTGAGCCACCACGCCCAGCCCCTTTTAACATCTTGATTTCCAATTTTATTTTCTGCTAAAAAAACAACACAGACACAGAAGTGATAATATTTTATTATAGAAAAAGCATCCCAAATATAGGATTTCGTAAACACTGGTAGGTGAACAAGTGCAATTTAAAAGTAAATACAAATTAAAGAGGCAAAACCTACAAGCATTTTGCCTTGAGGAGAAAATGTAATGTTCTCCTGCAGAGGTGATCCCACCCAGAACACAAATGTGGCTCCATCTCCCACGAAGGCATTAGGTTTGCTTTCTGAGCTCACTATGCCCATTTTAATAATTTCAAAATGATGGCAAGAAGTGGCATTGTATGTATTACTAAAAATCCTTGATTTTTAACTTTCTGTTGACACTTGATTTTTTAAAAAATCTGCATATGAATTAAAGTCTGTGGTCTGAATATTTGTTTTACTTAAAGAAGGATGCTTTGGAACACCACTTGCAAATACATCTATACTTCCTGGGCTTATTCCACAGTATTTTTTATAGACGTGTACATTAGATATCCCACAGTTCTCTTGGGATTTGGTTTAAATTATATTGGCTATCGAATATTGTGCAGTTAATCCAGCTACTTTCCGTCTTCCTTCCCTTTTTTATTTTCTGGAAGGGAGGAGGGGTGATGGGGGTGGGGTGAGGTAAGGGCCACCTTCCTTCCCTTTCTGCTGTCACTTTCAGTGTCTTTCCTCCACTTAGGAGAAACCATGAAATAACCCGACGCATTTTAGCACGGTCCCCTTGCCATCTCTCCAGCTCCTCAATGGCAAATGTTTCCTATCAACTATACATGATATGATGCAGACACAAACTCAAGATTCTAAACCTCAAATTCAGGTTCATCTTGGCTTGCTGAGATGCTCTAAGATACTCTAGCTAAAACCATTTTCTTATGAAAATGTTTCTGTATAAACAGCCTGGCTTACTTATTTAGGCACTTAGAAAAAACACCAAACCCGAGTTCTACCTTTTTTTTATTAGAGAGAAAGGCCTCTTGCCCATCTGGCCAGTAACTGACTCTCAAGGGGATGACCAAAGCCCAGCTCTTGCTCCTGTGAGGACCGAGAGGTCCTGCCATTGTAGAATGTCGTGACCCTGGAATAGAGCAGGATTGGCTGGGAGGAGCCACCAAATTACAGTGATGCTGAGCTCCACCTTGGGGGAGCGGAATGAGAGGGGTGCAGAAGAAACTTCCTCTCCACCAGAGGGAACCCGTGGTTCCAGCCTCTCCTTTAGTCACTACCACCTGGTAACAACAGCCAGATACACCTTCACAGATTTCCAGCTTACTCACACCCCATGGGTTGAGGCCAAATGCATGTTAACCCAATTTGGGGGAAAAGACCTAGTTCTTAAAAGCCTGAGGAAATTGATTACATAGAACAAAGAGTTAAATATATGCCATACTTTCATATCTGGCTTTTTACCTAAGCAAGGACTAATTAGTTTTAAAGTGTTAGCTGTGGCATGTTTATATTTAAATGTTAACAATACATAAACTGTATAATAGAATACACAAACATTAGATAATGCAAATTTCCTTTGTAATGGCATGGACGTCCACTGAGAAACGTAAAGGAAGCACCATTTAACAATTATCTGGGCTGGCCAACTGCTAGTGGGTATGAATGTGGTGCTGGTGAGGTCAAGACCAAACCTGACCTCAAATATGAGCCAATTAGTTTCACAGAAATAAAAGTTTCTTCTGGCTACAAATAACCCTAACCCTTGACCCTGTGGCCGTCAGCCTTGCAAATGGATGCCAATGGTTATCAGAAGAATTCTAGGTAAGGGATGGCTCAGTTTAACCCCTTACTACTAGTTTTTCCAAGTAAGCAACAGAGCTTTGATTTCCGCTGTGATGCTGGTCACATGCACAGAGAACATAAGCACACTCTTGTCCTTCAAGCCTGGAAAGAGGAGTCTTCAACACCTATCTAACTTTTATCTTTGGAGGATTTTAACTAGGGCAGTCATAAAAATGGAATCAAGTAGCTTGCCCTACACAGGTTGAGTATCCCAAATCCAAAAATCCAAAATCAGAAATGTTCCAAAATCCAAAAATTTTTCAGTACCAACATGATGTTAAAAAAAAAATACTCCTTGGACCATTTAAGATTTTTAGAAGTGCAATGTTCAACCAGCAAGTATTCTGTAAATATTCCAAAATCTGAAAAAATCTGAAATCCGAAATACTCCTGGTCCCAAGCATTTTGGATAGAGATGCTCAACCTGTATTACCTTACGCGAATGGAATTTAAGAAAACCACTGGTTCATATTTTCAAAGAAATTAATGGAAACTTATGTACCTCTTCACAATTTGTGATGAGTAAACACCCCAGGTGAGTGATTGGAAGGTCAACTTCTACTACTAAGTGAGAGATAATCCCAAAATACTTTTATCTGGCTCTGGACTCTAAATTTAGCTCTGCTATTAACATCCACAGAGAGAGAGGAAGAGGAAGGTGGGCATGGAGTCAGTGATCTGGGTTGTCATTTACCACACACTGTTTAACAGAGCTGACAGATCAAATGAAATGACTAGGCCTAATTTCCCTTCAAACCACTCTTTAGGGATGACATTAGTATCATTTTCTTACCCAGTATATGAGCAGCTATTAGGCTATTTCAAAAACTGAAATATACTGATATTCAAAAAAAATTCACGGTATGAAAATTACATACATAGAAAAATCATACACCAAGACACAGCCTGTGCAGGTGACGTTTCCCACCCAGCTTCACACCAAATACCTCCTCCCTGGAACTCTTATAAGTCTTTCTATTGAGAAACTGAGCACTTGTGAGAAATTTCTGCCCTCATCTTGAAAGCCTTTAATCCATATTTAAGTTCTCCCGGCCACACCCACAGCAATATGCTGCCCACGGGTGTCAAGACCTATGTTTTCATACCAGATTCCAAGCCACAATAATCCAACCGGTCTGATTTGGAGAGGTTCTTCTACTTGAGTTGTGAGTTTCACTCCAAATGAATCATCAATTTGTTTAGGCTCAAAAACCTGAAAGCTAAAAAGGTTTCATAAACATTGTTATTCCATTATCCTTCCTGCCAAGGAATCTGTGTGTTTTGGATTGTTCATTGCATTAATGAGAAACAAAACTGAATTAAGCTCTTAAGAATTTCCTTTTGGACACTTTGAATGACGGTCTAGTTCTCCCCAGATGCAATCTGAGTGCACAGGCCACCAAGCATGGCATCTTCAATAACCTCTACTGAGCATCTCATTAGTGCCTGCTTTTAGAAGATAGAGATTGTCTCCTTTTAAGTTTGGTCCCTTTGCTACTAAGCAGTTTGCCTGGTATAAAACAAAGTAAGCAAAACCCAAGAGAGTATAAATGACAAGGACGGCTTTGCTAAACATGGGGCAACAGGAGTCCTGACTTCCTTTCCTGCTTTTGCAGTTATGCAAAGACTCAGTGAACAGCACCAGATCCAAAATGTTCAAGTTACCAGGGCTGCTGCAAAGCTGGTAGCATAAGTACCAGTGAGTACTTCTTCATCCCCTGCCAGAGGCACGGACTTACTGCAAAGGACACATGTTAATTATGGGAGAAAGGAAACGGATAGGGGAGAAGCATATCTCCTACTTGGGGCGAGGCAAATCCTGGGGAGGCTGGGGAGGGCTGGCTGTGGGCCTCCCAGACTGAGAAGAGCTCCAATGAGGGGTGGACCCACAGCTGGCCCTAATCCTGAAAGTCATTAGAAGCCATCTGAGAAAGTGGGGCATTTAGCCGGTCAAGTTCATCCACTTGGGGCGGGTGATGCATTAATATCTCCTGGTCCTCCAAGACATCCTCACCAGCAGCTACCAGATTGGTGAGGGATTTGCTTCGAACACACTGGAAATCTACATGGCGACTCTTTCCTTCTTCCTTTTCCCATGACATCTGGATAAAGGGGCGTTGTACGTAATTATAGATGACTTCAGACCGGCCACCAGGTCTTCTCTTAATTTTTTCTTTACAGGTAGGGTAACCTGAAGCAGAGAAAAAGGCCATTCTCATAATTGGCAGATTGTGCTCACTCTGGTGTCCTCCCTAACCACATCAATTTTTTCCCCAAATCCATAGACAGCATGAAAAACGATGTGAGAAATGTCCAATCCCTGCCCCATGCTTTCCCAGCCCCAGCCACCTTCATGCTCGCTTCCCTCCTGCTCAGGTTAGTAGGTCTTGTGCCCAGAAGGGACTAATGTAAGACAAGTAACAAGAATTCTATCCGTGCTAATGGAAGGGGGAGAGAAGCCTTTTACTAATTCTGGAACCTTTAGTCACTGGCAACAATTATCATAGGACAAAAATTCTGCCAGTGCATGGCTACTCTAGTCCTCTTAATTCTGTTGCTTAGAGGGCACACTGTATGAGAAACGGCTAAGGAAATGTGCAATGCTTAGCCTAAAGAAAAAACAGGGATGCTGCCTAAAATACCTAAAAGACTCTCACATGGAAATGGGAGAAATCTCATTCAACACAGCCTCCAAAGCTACGGGCAGAAGGAGGCAGTTATCCATCAGATGTATGGAAGAAGGTTCTGATCCCTATTCACTATAACCTTAGGGTTTCCCAAGAGATAAGAGAAAGATATAGGGGAAGGAGGTTTAACAGATAATCTCAAAATCTTCCTCCCACTTTAAATTTCAGTCTAAGTCAGACACAACGAAGGTGTGATGGGTTCTGTGGGCAGAAGTGAGGCAGCAAGAGTAGTGAAGCACAAGAGTCAAAGATCCATGGAGGGGAGACCAGGATGGCTTCAGCACTCCAAGAATCAGTCTCTGGGACGCTCCCATGGGGACCACAGGTTGGGAGCCATTGCTCAAGATCATTTAAAGTAGGTCTGTCAGTATATCCAGACATTCTTCAAAGGTATGGAATAATCTTAAATTTTGAGTCCCCAAGCTGTATTTTTCAGAATGACTCTTCCAGATCCCAGAAACATCCTCACAAAGAGTGCTGGCAGAACGATCCTGCCACTTGGCGAGCCCACAAGCCCCGCTACGTCTGTCCACCAGCATCCTCTGCCTTCACTGCTCTTTATCCTGGAAGTAGTAAGCTTGAACCTACTCCTGTGGTTGTTTTAAAGCATTTTCAACTGGAGATAAAAAATAAAAAGGAAATATAATAAAAACAAAAATAGGAATCCTTCACATTTGAGTAGGAATGTGATTTTCATGTATGTCTACGCTCTGGCCCTCTGGAAGCTGAATTTCCAATGTGCTGCATAAGCATGCAACCTGAACACTGTGGTTTTTTGTTTTTTTTTTTACCTTCAATTCCAATGCGAATGTTTTTCAGGCCCCGTTCCTTTAACACTGTTTTTGCAACATCCCGATTCTCGATATATTTGAAGAATCTGTAGAGCTTGGAGCTATAAAGAACTGAAAAAGAAAAAATTTAGGATTAATCATGGTGTGAAGACCTTGGTAATAGGAGGGAGATAAGCTAACAGAATCAAACTAATGGAAGGTACACTTGACCTCTCATGTCAAAATAATCCAGATGGATCAAAGATTAAATGTTAAATAATACATAAACCATAAGAGAAATTTTGTAATCTTAGAGTAGAAAAGGCCTTTCTGGGTATGACATAAAACCTAGAAGCCATAAAAGAAAAATTGATGACTATACAGAAATAACATCTCTGCATAGCCCAAACCACCATTTAACAAAGCTAAAAAGAAACCAAATGGGGAAAATATTTGCAGCTCATATTACAAAGGGCAAATTTCCTTAATATAATATATAGAAAGAGCTGTCACAAATAGAGAGCAAATCACTAAGTAAAAGACTAACAATCCAATTTTGTAATAGGCAAAAGGCACAACAGTGTTAACAGAAAAGGAAATTAGAATGGTTCTTAAAAATTAAAAAGATGTTCAGCCTCACTCATGAAATGAGAAATGCAAATTAAAACTCATGCTGATCCTGAGATACAGTTTTTTTTTTTTTAAACCTAATAAGAAAGTAGTAAAGATAAAAGTTTTTAAAATATGCCAGGTGCCATGGCAAATGCCTGCAATCCTAGCACTCTGGGAGGCTGAGATGGGAGGATCACTTAAGGTCAGGAGTTCAAGACCATCCTGAGCAAGAGTAAGACCCCAACTCTACTAAAAATAGAAAAAATTAGTTGGGCATGGTGGTACATGCCTGTATTCCCAGCTACTTGGGAGGCTGAGGCAGAAGGATTGCTTGAGCCCAGGAGTTTGAGGTTGCTGTGAGCTAGGCTGACGCCACAGCAAGTTTTTTATTTTTTTTATTTCAGCTTATTATGGGGGTACAAAAGTTCAGGTTATATATATTGCCCATGCCCCCCCATCCCCCCGACAGCAAGTTTTTAAAACACTGTTTTGGAGATGGTGTGGGAAACAAACTTGCCATATATTGTTTTGTGAGTATAGATTGGTATAATCTTTATGGAGGATAATTTGGCAACATCTATCAAAATTATAAAGGCACAAAGCTTTTGATACATTCTGTAGAGATATATACATACATGAAAAGATTGTTTTAAAAGGATATTCAGGCTGGGCTCAGTAGCTCACGCCTGTAATCCTAGCACTCTGGGAGGCCGAGGTGGGTGGAAAGCTAGAGGTCAGGAGTTCGAGACCAGCCTGAGCAAGAGTGAGACCCCCCGTTTCTACTAAAAATAGAAAAAAATTAGCTGGACAACTAAAAATACATAGAAAAAATTAGCCGGGCATGGTGGCGCATGCCTATAGTCCCAGCTACTCGGGAGGCTGAGGCAGGACGATTACTTGAGCCCAGGAGTTTGAGGTTGCTGTGAGCTAGGCTGACGTCACGGCACTAGCCCGGGCAGGCCCTCTAGCCCGGGCAATAGAGTGAGACTCTGTCTCAAAAAAAAAAAAAGGATATTCACTGCAGTATCATTTATAATTTAAGCTTACATGTCCAACAACAGAGCTGGTTAAATCAATGATGGCACATTTGTGTAACAGGATACTATGCAACCATAAAAAAGAATATGGAAGATTTTTATGTAAGAAAGGGTACAGAATAGTCTGTATAATACAGTATCATTTGAAAAAAAGGGGAAAAATTGTTTATGTATGTGCATTGAATATACTTGGAAGGATATAAAATAAATTGAAGAGGAAAACTGGGGAGATGGGGCGGGGTGGGAACAAAATTTCTTAATGTATATATATATCCTTTTATACTTTTTGAATTTTGAATTATTACCAATTCAAAAGGATTTAAAAATGAAATGAATGAAAAGAAGAATGACAAACCATTTAACGTGCTGCCTCAGTATTTGACACAGTACTAGATAGCAGGGATAGGAGTGAACGGTTTAACAAAATTCACTATATTCCCCAGCACGAAAGTTAGACCTGCATTACTAGGGGTTTATCATCCAGGTGAATGTGCACATCATGGAACCAATATTCATATTGGTGCTAACATCTAGCTGCTACTTTGGGCAGCGTGTTTCTTGCTGAAAATATCTACACCATGCAGGGAGCTCCTACTTTGGGAATATTCCTCCCCCATGGGTGGGGGATGGTCTTCATCCCAGTCCACAGAATCCTCATCTGTCAGCACAACGATGTGGCACTCTCGCTCCCCTTTCTTGGCACAGCCCACCATGATGGGCAAGATCAGCTCTTCGAGGTAGTGATCAAACTGCTTATGAGCACCATCGTTAGACAGTTCATGTAGTAAAGCACCTGGGGAGAGAAAACGCAGATGAGCATGCTATCTGTCCAAATGCAAGTATTACTGGAGTGAAGAATACTGATGAAGTAATGGCTGTTATCATTAACAAGGTCCAGGGAAGTGGCACATTTAAAGGGAAAGAGATTATTTCCTGCCAAAGGTGATAATTAAACTGACCTTGTTAATTTGAATTTCATATTCTATCACTCTTCAATTACTCATGTTTAATAATCCCTGAGCATTCTGATCAATTGAGGTTCTGTTGGACATACAGTGTCAGATCATAGATGTTAATTCTACAAGAGATGGAACCACACTCTGGACCCTTATTTCATGGAGTTAAAGTACTACCGTAGAGGAATAATATGAGTTTTGGTGACACCGAAACACTTACTCTAAGTGTGTACTAGACCCAGTATAGAAATCACAAGTCCAGAGGTCTTTATGTAACATGCAGGGAAATGCATCATGAAATTCCAAGAATAAATCTTTAAATAATTTCAGGAAGCCTGGGTAATTGTAAGAGCATGGAGTTTCTGGTCAGACAATCTGACTAGTTCTAATCCTAGCTTTAATGCTTAGCTTTGAACAAGGTTAATTTCTCAGTCTTCTCATTTGTTAGTTGAGGTTATCGCCCACCTCTTAGGGTTAACTCACAAGGTTTAAGCAAGTCCACATCTATAAAGCACTTAGAAAACACTAAGTTAATTAATAATGATAAAAATAATGGTAAGAACCCCCCAACCAATCTATGCTGTTTGACTTTATTAGTGAGCCTTTCCTCATGCTGGACAATCAGTATCCTTGTCTGTTAGCGCTGAGACACCAAGGTCCCAAGAGAGGAGCAGTAAACTTGGTCACTCACTGACAAGCTAGACTTAGAACCTACTGCCTGTTTTCCTTTGTTTATTCCACTTCCTCATAGTGCTTTGAAGCAAGAGAGGGAGCAGGTTAATTAGTATCACAATTTTGCCTCTGTAGATAATTTTCAACCCGCACTCAAAACTCTTGTTTGGTAATAAAAAATATCAGTTATTTCCACCAAACTCAAAGTTCAGCAACTCTAGTGCAGATGGCAGCTGCTCCTGTACTTACTCAGATCCTGACATCGGATAGTGTTGAAGTCAAAATTAATGCAGAGATAATCGCATGTATCTCTAAGGTCTGGGATAGAGATGCCATCAGGACAATTAATGATACCAGTTTTGTAATAATCCTGTAAATAGATTAGGAAGAAGATATGTAGGCAAAGAACAAGATAAAAAATTACTTCATCATCCCTGTTCATTCTTGGTTCTGTTAAAGCAATGGGTTACTGCTATTATCACCGAGTTGAATGATTCACTAGATGGCAAAGCGGCTCCTGGCTATCCTGACATGTTGAATCAGACGTGGTAACTGAGCGCACACAAGCAGGACAGACTTAAAAAGTTACAGGCATAGAGAGGACAAAGAAACAACTGGAAACCACAGACCCTAAAGTCAGTAACGTAGCTGATGGAATTCTCAAGGCCATTGACCATGCATGTCCCTGGGGAAGAGGATGTAACAAAAAAGGCTTCTTTCTACATACCAGCACGGTGCGAAATACAGTTGCACTGATTCCTTCGGCAATTTCGTATTCTCCCTTCTCATTGGGCCGCGTGAAGTTGTACTCTCTTCCTGGCCCAAACATCCTGAAAGACAACCAGGCAGCAATGTTACCTTCTCCAGGCAGGATTCTTCACCAGTGAGACTTCTCCCCTCTTCACCTCATTCTGGAAGACTCCATTCCACTCTCTTATAGTGTAAGATAGAAACACAGCACTGGGACCCAATGCCTGTAAGACAACTCAAGTCTTAGGAAACTCCCTTCAGAAAGGAAAAGACAGCAATTGCTTTAAACATTTGTGTGCAAAGAGGAATGAAGCAGCAAGTCTACAGGTTCATCTGTAGTGGGTTTCTTTGGCAGCAAATGCAGTAAAACAGCAACTGCAGAGGCGGCCACTGGAAAACACGACAGCTCAGGGAGACAGCATCTCTGCCCCTGACCATTCCTATTCCTTTCCCTCCTCTACCAACAGTTACCTGTCCAGTATGCCATTCCTCAGTATTTCTGAGTGTTGCTTTTCAGCATCTAATCTGACAGATGAATGTGTATTTTAGGCTATGTTACTACTTTCCCTTTCCTAGTATGTCTTAACAGTGGAGCTCTGGGAAAAAATGGCCTTATTCCATCTAAGGAGTAACTCTGACAATGGTACTTTCAGGTCAAGTAGAAAAGCCTAATAAGCATTAGGTTCATCTGCAGGTTGACACGTTTCAGAGAGACAGGTCTGCTCTTGGCATGAACTCAGAAGTCATGAGGGTGCAGGGAGGAGGGCTTACTTTTCTTATTCACCTCTCCCATCCTTCTCCCTTCTGCCAGATCCCCCCCCCCCCCCCGGTCTAACTGACCTCATGACTTCTGCTGCTGCTGTACTTTCGCGTATGAGCTGTGGAATGGGAAGACGGCACAAAGGACAGGGCAGGCTGTCGCTATCTTCAGCCAGCCGGATTCCATTTCCCAGTGGGGGCTCACTGCCATTTCCTTCCTTAACCTGCTGGGAAGCGCTGCTGTTCACAACTGTTATCCTCCACCCTGAACTGGCTGCTTTTCAGAGGTCTAAAAATGATTCCATATCGCATGCTTTCCAAATCATTGCACCACGCATAAGAAATCCATCCTGGTAAAAGGAGCCTCCAAAGAATGCTGACTTTTTTCCTAGAATACTGGTTGAAGTCTAGCTGAGGGAGCTATGAATCAAAATAGTGAACATGTTGGAAATATAATCCCCTCTATCATCAGTAGAACTGAGCTGAGTTGTTTATTTAGTAGTGGCATGGACTTTCATTAATCCATTCTCATTCTCAGCTTGTGACTAGTGGTCCCCATCTGTAAGCTCACCGGCAAGGCTTATGAGTACTGTATGTAACCACAGGACAGGCAGCCACAAGACAGAACAAACCTAAGTAACTCACAGAATTTGTGACCTTGGCCTATTCAGCTGAATGAACCACCTGGATAAAGAACCAGACTCTCCTCTTCATGGGACAACTCATTCCTAGATTCAAAGAACCAGTGTCACCTGAGAATCTGTTACCCAGAAAATGCTTGCCTTTCTTCTCTTGTTCGCTACTTTCAAAGGCAACATACCTAAAAGAGCCAGCCTACACCCAGGAACACCTTTTTGGGGCATGGGGAAGGCAGGCAATGGTGGAGATACCAAAACTAAGAGCAGGAAGTCAAGCCTGATAAAATACAGGGCCAATGTGAAAAATGTTTTAATGTTCTACTTTCATCTTACTTTAGATGTTTGTATATAGACAGGTTTGGCTGTAGTTAAAAACAGTTTGTTGTGAATTTGTAAGTTCAAATATACACATATCTAAATAGCTGGCTTCCATTCAGCCTAGAATTCAGCATATTAGAATGATCCATTCTGACTTCTAGTTTAGTTCAAATTTGTCCCAAGTCCTGAGGTTAGATCTTTAAACAAAATAAAAGTAGATGAAAATCCTTAAAAGCCAAACCTACAAACACACTATCATTATTGTTATTTTCACATCCCAAGTTGCTCTTCCTCAGGTTAAGGTCTCCTCTTTAGCACCTATTTTCATTTCCAAAATACTAACTCTAAAAATCTGAGGGCTGGAAACTGAGAGAGGAAGGTAAGTTTGAATGAAGCAGCACAGAGAGTAGACCATGAAGAATAAAGACAGCAACGTGAAACATGAAAAACAAAACAGCTAGATATAAAGATTCCATTTCGAGCAACCTGAATAGTAATGGAGGCATCAGAAAATAACAGCAGAGCATCTACTGCCGAGCATGAAACTGGCAATAGATGGCGGGCAAAATGTTTTCATTAAAATGGCTTTGTTCTTGTGTCATGTGGAACATTTGTCTAATTCTGTTTTTTATTTAAACAAAACAAAACTTAGGTCTCACCTTACCCCCCAGCATCTTTGACCTGCAGAACTCAGAAAAGATTTTTTTTTTTTGAGGCAGAGTCTCAGTCTGTCACCCGGGCTAGAGTGCCATGGCGTCAGCCTAGCTCACAGCAACCTCAAACTCCTGGGCTCAAGCGATCCTTCTGCCTCAGCCTCCCAAGTAGCTGGGACTACAGGTGTGCACCACCATGCCCGGCTAATTTTTTCTATATATTTTTAGTTGTCCAGCTAATTTATTTCTATTTTTTTTTTTAGTAGAGACAGGGTCTCACTTGCTCAGGCTGGTTTCAAACTCCTGAGTGCTAGGATTATAGGCATGAGCTACCGTGCTGGGCCTGATTTTTTTTTTTTTTTAAATTTTTGAGACAGAGTCTTGCTCTGTCACTCAGGCTGGAGTACAGTGGCATAATCTTAGCTCACTGCAGCTTCCAACCCCTGGCTTAGGTGATCCTCCTGCCTCAGCCTCCTGAGCAACTGGGACTACAGGTGCATGCCACCATCCCTAATTTTTTATTTAAATAGATATAGGGTCTCGCTATGTTGCCATGAACTCCTGGCCTCAAGTTATCCTCCCACCTTGATCTCTCAAAGTGCTGGGATTATAGGCTCGAGCCACTGTGCCTAGCCAAAAACATTACTTTACGGTGAGTTTATGGAGGAGCAGGGAATGAGATTCAGCAGGTTATTTTTTATAGTTCAACTAGATTTTACTTCCTTTTGTGGAGGCTTATTTACTATACCGGCTTTGTAAATGAAACAAGTACACTCCCCCTCACCCAAATCACTAACACATACTAGGCTTTTACTAGCTTGCCCTCCCTTTTTCACAAAGTGCAGGGGGGAAAATGGGCAATGCAATGCTTCTTATCCTCACAGCCAATGCAAGATAAACAGCAGATATTTCCATCCATAGAGAACAGAGTGAATCTGAAGGAAAATTATCATTGCTTACCTTCCCAACATGGTGTCCGGATGAGCAGTGAAAATCTGTGGATTCACAACAAAACGTGTGCCATCTACAAGAAGCGTCACTTTCTCTGGCGCCTGGGAATGGGAGTTAGTGCCAAAGCCTACGCTGCTGTTTCCAAATCTTTCTGGAGCAATAAAGGGTTCATGGTTCCGTTTATTCCCATTTTGGAAGCAAGAGCCTTTGATGTCGTCAGGAAGTGGCATTATGTGAGAGAACTGCAGATTTGCTGGCGGAGAGGCGTAGTCAAGTGACGACAGGTCTAAAAGAACATACAAAGAAACCAAAATAACTTGAGAGCAAAATGCACTCTGTCTTCTTTAAAACAATAAGTAAACAAACAAAAAACCAAGCTTTTAGGTGTTTGTAGGCAAAAAATCTTCCCTAGAACAAGTAAAAAAGAAACAAACAAGAAACAAGACTCATACCGGATCCCCCTGAACTTTTTTCCATGTATGGGTGGGGGTGGGGGTGGGTGAATGAAGGCAGGAATACCCACACTTGAAAATAAAATGATTTGAAATTTCTAAAGTAAACTATGTACGTGGTTAAAAAAATTAAATAGAGAAGAATTTAAGTGGCAACTCAGCAGTCCCCCACCGCTCCCCTCACTCCCCAGTGTTGGTTCACAGAAGCAATCACCTTTTACTTGTGTCACTTCTACCTCTAATACTCTTATATCTCCCTGTGTCTTAGTTGAGGAACTTGCTACGGCTGTGTGACAAAACTGTTCATATTCTTCAAAAAGTGTATTTAAATTTTATTTTCCAGAAAGGATAATGATATTCTCTAATTGTCTAATATACCATTCTTCCTAGAAACTCTCTCACACACACACACACACACACACACACACACACACAAATACATTTTCACTCTGTACAGGAGAATCCTAATATCACCTACACAATTTTTAAAAAGGCAGGTCTTACTCTCAGCAGAAAAGTTCCAGTGCAAATGGCATTAGGATTCATTCAGGGAATTCTAGTATCACCAAAAAGCTGTTTTCTTTAAGCAATTTATTTAATATTTCTAAACCTAGTCCATCATCTGTAAAATGAGGATAACAATGTTCACTCCCTCTACTTCACAGGGCTTTTTGTTTTGATTATCAACTGAAATTAAGGACTGGAGAGCCCTTAAAAGTACACGATACTGCATGACACAAATTAGGCTTAAAACTAAATATTAATATATGAAATCTGGATGTATACAGGAGACAATCACAAGTAAATATTTACGAAAAGATTACCAGAGGGTTCTTTCAAATAGGTAGTCTAATTTAATGTAAAAAAAAAAAAAAAAAAAAAAAAGTTTTTGGCTGGGCACGGTGGCTCATGCCTGTAATCCTAGCACTCTGGGAGGCCGAGGCAGGTGGATTGCTCGAGGTCAAGAGTTCGAGACCAGCCTGAGCAAGAGCGAGACCCCTGTCTCTACTAAAAATAGAAAGAAATTATCTGGCCAACTAAAAATATATACAGAAAAAATTAGGTGGGATGGTGGCACAAGCCTGTAGTCCCAGCTACTCGGGAGGCTGAGGCAGGAGGATCACTTGAGCCCAGGAGTTGGAGGTTGCTGTGAGCTAGGCTGACACCACGGCACTCTAGCCTGGGCAACAGAGCGAGACTCTGTCTCAAAAAAAAAAAAAAAAAAGTTTTTTTAATGAAATATTGTAAACAAACATTTGAGTGCATATAGAAGCACAGACTTAACATTTTACATATGTCCCATCATCTAGATTTGGCAAGCTTGGTTAACATTTTCCTACCTTTTCTTCAAGCCCCTTTTTTTAAAAGAAATAAAATGTTTTAGATGCAACTGAATGTCTCACTCCCACCCCTCATGTTTTTAAAATTTGTATATAATTATTCATGAACATAATTACTGCCCATGATCTCTGGGAATTATTTATTCTGATTTCTTATACTCAGACAACCAAATAAATTATTAGCTAGAGGACACTTAATTTTTTTCTTCACTTGCTTGTAAAAGGAAACAAAAATCTAGACCAAAAACCTATTTAGAGTTCACATCCTACAGCTTCTGATAAATTTTCAACGTGGTCTCACGTTTGCACACCAAGAGCTAAGCTTCCATGCAGTTCACAGGCAAGCTTGTCACAAGAAACACTCTGATCACCAGGCTAGGCTTTCACACTTGAGGTGCTGTTCTTAAAAATGAAACAGGTACTGGAATTCCTAATTCAGCAGTACTTTAGAACGCTTGATTTCCCCCAACAATGAAGCAATTAAATTGGGTTGATTCCCAAACCCAAGGAAGAAGCCTCAGGTTCTACCCTGCTTAAATGGGTGAGCAGGAAAAGAGACGCATTGCACAAGTTCTCCCTAACGGTGCACTCTAGGGTGGCAGTCACCTGCTTTTCTGTCAGTTGATAAATATTAAATATATAACACAGCCTGGCCAGAAAGACACAGATTCAAATCCTGGCCCACTTACCTCCTAGCAATGTGAACCTGAGCAAGTTATCTAAGCTTTCTAAGCCTCAGTTTCCTCATCTATAAAACAAGGATAGTAGTTGTAACGATTAATCTAGATTAAGGGTCAGCAAACTTTCCACAAAGAGCCAGAAAATAAACATTTTAGGCTCGTGGGTCACAGCCTCTGCCACTATGGAGCAAGAAAGCAGCCACAGACAATATGTAACAAATAGACATGATGGCTGTGTTTCAATAAAATTTTATTTACAAAAACAGGTAGCCAGATTTGGCCATAGTTTGCCACCCCTGATCTAAGAATGTATGTAAAGTTCCTACCACGGTGCATGCTCAATAAATGGTAGTTGCTATTGTTGTTGCTGTTGCTTTTATTAAAAGTTAAAAAGAACCTAACAGTTTATCAGGAGCTTTCACATCAATGCACTCATTAATCCACCAGCCTTGCAAGGTAGAAAGAATATTAATATCCTTGTTTTCTAGATTAAGAAAGCAGGGCTCAGAAAGATTAAGAATCTTATCCATGGTTACAGCTAATAAGTAGCTGAGCTAGATTCTGAATATGTCTTCTGCCTCCAAACCTGTGGCTGTTTTTCTTACACTGTCACCACCAAGTTGGATGTGCTAGACCGATTAAATGAGTGGAGATTTTCTGTGAAGGTCAGCTTTGTGTAATTGTGATATGCAGGCTAAGCCAATTGGTGGGTCAGTTGGTCATTCATTCATTCATTTATTTAGAGACACAGTCTCACTCTCTGTTGTCCAAGCTCAGTCAGTCAGTTAGTTAGTAATTAATTAATTAATTAAGAGACAGGGTCTCACTCTCTGTTGTCCAAGCTCAGTCAGCTAGTTAGTTATTAATTAATTAATTAAGAGACAGGGTCTCACTCTCTGTTGTCCAAGCTAGAGTGCAGTGGTGCAATCATAGCTCACTTCAGCCTTGAACTGCTGGGCTCAAGCGATCCTCCCACCTTGGCCTCCCCAAGTGCTGGGATTACAGGTAGGAGCCACTGTGCCTGGCCTTGTATGATTTATTTATATTAAGAACATTCAAGCCTTCTGGGCAGAGTAGATGCTGAAGTGTCAGAAAGACCCCTAAATCAGGTCAAGAGGTAATCACTGTACCTTCATTCCTGGGAGCTAGGGGATAAGTAAGACTATGAAGACCAGATGAAGCCAAGCCGTTTGTTTCTTTTTCTTGGGCTGCAGCTGAAGTATCATCCACCAGGCAGCTGGCCTCCTGTCGCAATAACCTGTCGCCGTCACTGCTGCGGTGAACATTCATCCTTGGACTCTGTATCCTGAACTGTCTGCTTGATCAGAATGAAATCCTAGAAGACAGGAATATACATGATTTAGAACTCATAAAACAGGTTTCTAAAAAATTCCATGGTATGAAAGCCAAAACAGAAAATTGACGGACAGCTCTCATTCTTGTTCTCGGAGAAACGGGCATCTGAAACATTTTTGTGATTTTATATTGAGAGGAATTGGGCTGATTTAAATGGTCTTTACCAAACCATGAAGAATGCTGATAAACTTGCTACCAGGGAATAATTTTAAGCTTTATCCATAAATAGACATCAAATTCACTGATTTTGGCCACATTCATGATCAATTCTACATATTAAATGGTGGTAAAATAATTCAGTGTTGTTTATACGATAGAGACATGGTCGGGGCAATTGTTCAATTAAAGAAGACCAGCCCACGTTTTAAAAACTGACACATACACTCTTCTAACAATTAAACACCAGGAAATTAAAAACAATCACAACCATAATGCCTGTATGAGAGCCATCTGTGCTTAAAAACAAAAACAAACTTTGGTTTATAGTGCTCAAGTTCTCCGTTTTATCTTCCCTTTTCTTTCTTTTACCCTGTGTACCTTATGCTCAACCCCCAAACCCCACCTCAAAATCATATTGCTAGAACGCTAACCAGGGCATCTCTCCTGCAAGAAACACACAATCCCCATGCCATGAACAGCACATACCAAGTGACGGACACGTGCAAGACACTCACTGACCAGGCAGAAGGGAGGAGCACACACCTTTCTATGGGGTAATCACACCCTGCAACTCTTCCATCCTCACCAGCTGCCCAACTACTCAAAACATTCCTGAAGTTCACCCTACTTAGCATTTTCACAGTTTTTATACTATACTAATTTTCACTTGGCATTCTGCTGGAAGAGTCATCTTCAATCACCAGTAATCTGTATGCATATGGATTGCATGCTTAACAATATTTTAGGAAGCAGGAAATTCATCAAGGGTAGTAACAAATTTTAATACTCCAAATTTCCAGACATACCAAGCACGTAGTAGGTGCCAACAAACATCTATAATAAACATAATAAATATGTGTAATGTGAATCAAATTTTTTTCTCTTTTTTTAGCCTCTTTCCAGAAGAAGTGAATTAAATTTTGAATCCCTTCATAACCTATATTAAAATATTTTGAGCACAAGGTTGATCAGTTTACTCTCTATTTTCACTTGGATGAAATATAAAAATGACCACTTTGAAAAGAGGGATCAAGGCATGTGCCTGAAAATAAATCATTTTTAAAGAGAGATACTTTCAAGCTGATGAAATCTTTATTCTCAGATAATGGCTCTTACAACATAAAGCAAACTGAAGAAATAAAGTGAATGTACTGGCACAAAACCTGCTCTGTGGCTTCAGCTTTTTCAGGATTACTCTTTCTTAAAGAAAAAACATATTCACATTACAAAAAATGCAGACACATGAAATTGATCTCTAGTGATTGGTAGAACCACCAATACTTCAAGTTTGACTCAGAAGATGTCAAAATACAGTCTAGAGACCAAGATAAAGAAGGTCCACAGAACTAGAAAGAGCACTGACATCCCAAAGAGCATTAACAACCAAAGGGAGTCTGGTTCTTTAAGCTTAATTGGCTTTGAACCATAATGTTCCAATCTACCCGTAGCTATTGCTTCTCTAGCTGCTCGAGAACTAAGGCTGGCTGCAGTGGCTCACGCCTGTAATCCTAGCACTCAGGGAGGCCGAGGTGGGAGGATCACTTGAGCTCAGGAGTTCGAGACCAGCCTGAGCAAGAGCAAGACCCCGTCTCTACTGAAAATAGAAAAAATTAGCCAGGCTGATGGCATGCACCTATAGTCCCAGCTACTCGGGAGGCTGAGACAGGATTACTTGAGCCCAGGAGCTTGAGGTTGCAGTGAGCTGTGATGAAGCCACTGCACTCTAGCCTGGGCAACAGAGTGAGACTCTGTCTTTTTTTTTAAGCCAGTCAAGAGACTCTGTCTTAAAGAAAAAAAAAAAAGTAACTTTCTGAACACTTCATAGACATTTGTACTTACTTTTTATAAGTAATACACGAATATATTGCCTTTTAAGAAAATGCAAACCTTACAGATAAGGCAAAAAGGACCCTTTGATCATCTTCAATCGCAGTCTCTTCTCCAAATAACTATCACTATTTGCTTGGTATGAATCCTTTCAGACTTTATTAAAAGGCATTTATACTATACAGATATATTTAAAACACAAACTATATACTAGATGCATAATTCTCATTCTGTAATGTTTTTCTAAATTAATGTTGAGAAACATCCATGTTGGAAGATCTAGTTCATTCCTTCTAAACTGCTGCATAGTATTCCAATCCTATCTATGAATATTTGTTTATAACTTAACTATAACAATGCTTCAGTGAACAAGATCAGACTGTACTATGAAACTCCAAGAGAGGATCCAGTTTGCAGAGATTTCCCAAATGGATCTGGCCTCAGAACTCTTTTTTGCAAGAAACTTTCTCAGGATTACTAGTGTTTAATGGCACACACTTTAAGAAATCACCTAATCCAGCATTTCCCAAAGTCCCCTATAATCCCAGAATGACAAAACAAAAATCTCTTGACCTATGAGAGAGAGGTTAGGCCCTTTCCCCAATCATAACTCAAGCTAAAAGGCGGGGATAGATTCCAAACCTGGGTCCTTGGATTTCCATATTCTTTCCATCCCATCACACTGCTTCCCCAAACCATCTTGTCTTCCATCCATTACTGATTCTAGACGTTATTCTTTCCTCTATCGTTTGCCAGAAATGAAGAGAAAACCAGTATTTTCCAGGGTCACTGCTGCTGAAGTTCGTATCAAGTAGGAGTTAGGGAAGTAATGCAAAAATCCAGTGATTGAAACATTATTGGTGTTTTACTGCTCATAAAATTAATATGTGCTCATTAAAAAAAATTCAGTCAATATAGAAAAATATAAACACTTGAAAAATTAATGATGCTGTGGTGAAATCTTTGCACATGTATCTTCGGGCAGCTACCCCATTATTTCCCTGGAATAAACTCCTAGAGGTAAAATTGCTGTGGAAAAGGGTAATTTTAAAGGTTTGATATGTACTGCCAGATTGACCTCTATAAACATCAGTTTACCCTTCCAACAGCATGGAGTGTCCATTCTCCAGAACCCTTGTTAACAGTCATTGTTTCAGTCTTCCTCATCTTTATCTGATCAAGGAGACAGCTCATTTTAATGTGGTCATTTAAAAAGTCATTCATTCTCAACAATACGCCAAAATTTCACCTTTGAGAGCCTTAAAAATTTTGGGTGCTGGAGTTAAAACTCGTGCTTGATGGATACTAGGTAAGAGCAGTGATTTATTCCTATCAAGTTTGTCAGGCTTCATTAGAATCACTGGATGCTTCCCATGACTTGCTCACATCTCCCTGGAAGTCTACGAGATAATAAGACACAATGACAAGATCACCCACCAGATGAAAGCAAAGCAGGTTCTGGCAGAGGTAATAAAACTCAATTATGGTACCATTGTTAACACAATCCCAAATGTTTACTGACAATGAACATATTATTTCCATACGTCAAACCTGTAGTTTTAAAACTAAACAATACACAGCTTTCCAATGATGTAACTGGATCTTCTGTATTGTCTAAGCACTCATATCAGCGTGGTTTCTTTTTTAATATGTCAAAGCTGTAGAAAAACTTCTGGTAATCTCTTCCGGTTATCGACAAAATACCCAATGTATATTTACCAAATGTCTACTGGGTGGAAGGCACGGCGCCAGCACTGAGACACACGAGATTGAGCAACACTTTCAAGGGCTGGCCCTCAGCTCCCAAGCTAGGTTAGGTGGGGATATGTGAAAAAGATAAGTAAACTTTAGTAGATACAGAATAGGTAGTACAGATCAGTGGTTCCAGATTCTTAAGCCTGTCCCCTGAGAGTCTGTCTCCATAAGCTTACACTGTGGTCTGGGAATTTGTAATTTAAAAAAAAGAAAAAACAACTTCTAAGGCAGTTCTCACCCACATTTAGGTTTGAGGATCATAACACAGAATTTTAAAAATTCATATTAGAAAATCACCTCTAGCTAGTGTGATTGGGAAAAGGAAGTCTTCATAAAAGAGACAAAATCTGAGCTGGGCTCTAAAGTATGGTTAAGATTTTCTCCCCAACTTTTTATTTTGAAACTTCAAATCTGTAGGAAAATTGAAACATTATAATCGGTACTTTTATACCCATTACTCAGATTCACCAGTGATCATCCTGCTTCACATCCTGCACCCACGCTCTCTCTCTCTCTATATATACACATAGATGCAGTTGTCCCTCCTTATCTGAGGTTTCCTGTGGTCCAAAAATATTAAATGAAAATTTCAGAGATTAAAAACAATTCATCATATTGTTCTGAGCAGTGTGATGAAATCTCATGTGCTGTCCCACTTTGTCCTGCCTAGGACATAAATCACCCCTTTTGTCCAGGGTATTCATGCTGTCTACACTACCCACCCATCAGTCACTTAGTAGCCATCCTGGTTATTGGGTTGACTGCTGTGGTATCGCCGTGTTTCTGTTCAAGTAACCCTTATTTTACTTAGTAACAGCCCCAAAGCCTGAGAGTGGTGACGCTGGCAATTCAGATATGCCAGCGAGAAGCCATAAAGTGCTTCCTTTAAGTGAAAAGGTTAAAGTTCTTTTTTTTTTTTTTTTTGAGTCTCACTCTGTTGCCCGGGCTAGAGTGAGTGCCGTGGCGTCAGCCTAGCTCACAGCAACCTCAAACTCCTGAGCTCAAGCGATCCTCCTGTCTCAGCCTCCCGAGTAGCTGGGACTACAGGGATGTGCCACCATGCCCGACTAATTTTTTTTCTCTATATATTTTTAGCTGTCCATATAATTTCTTTCTATTTTTAGTAGAGACGGGGGTCTCGCTCTTGCTCAGGCTGGTCTCAAACTCCTGACCTTGAGCGATCCTCCCGCCTCAGCCTCCCAGAGTGCTAGGATTAAGCCCCGCCTTTTAATACTGCCATTGCTTTGGGAGTTTAAATTCCAACACATGAATTTTGGAGGAACACATACATTCAACCACAGCATGAATTTTATTAGTTTCTGCTTAGCATGAATTTTATTAGTTTCTGTTTATCTTTCATGTTTCTCTTTGTAGAAATAAGCAAATATGTGTGTGTATATATAATATTTTTTCATTTTTTATTGAGGTAAAATATACATATATAATTTACCATCTTTACCATTTTTAAGTATACAGATCAGTGGTAATAAATACATTTATATTCTTTTTGCCTTTCTTCTCCCCCAGCCTCTGGTAACTACCAATCTAGTCTCTCTTTTCATGAGATCCATTTTTAGCTCCCACATATGAGTAAGAACATGCAATATTTGCCTTTCTGTGCTTGGCTTGTTTCACTTAACATAATGGCCTCTAGTTCCATCCACGTTCTTGTGAAAGACAGGATTTCACTCTTTTTTATGGCTAAATAATATTCCATTGTGTAGATATCCCACACTTAGGTTGATCCCGTATTTTTGCTATTGTGAATAGTGCTATAATAAACATGAGAGTACAGATATCTCTTTGATACATTTATTTCCTTTCTTTTGGATATATACCCAGTCATATAATTGCTGGATCATATGGAAGTTCTACTTTTAGTTTTTTGGAGGTACGGCCATACTGTTCTCCATAGTGGCTGTACTAATTTATATTCCCACCAACAGTGTACAAATGATAGAATACCATATCCAGTCTTTTGTACCTTGCTATTTTTGCTTAACAATATATCCTAGATATCACTCCATAGGAATTCAGAGATCTTTCTCATTCTTTATTATGGCTGCATGATATTCCACCATGTAGCTGGTAATATGCAGAACTTCAATAACAAAAAGGGGAAAGGGGGCATTCCAGACAGGGTGAACAGCAAATAACTGCCAGGAAAGTAAGAACAAACAAGACTTTATTATATGAAAGAAAGAGAGAGAGAAAGAGAGAGAGAGAGAGAGAGAACCAATCAGGCTACACAGAGTAATGCAAAAGGGTGGGAAAAATCAGGGTCACCATCACATACAACTCCTGGAACGCCATGCACACCATCCTCTGAGGAACTGTGTACAATGTACAGCTTGGATGGCTGTACACCAACTGCCTTGAGGAAAGAAAGCTAAAGCTGAAAAACAAATTGGGACCAGTTTAAAGAGGCCCTTGAATTATGAGGTAGAACAGAGTTAGAATTTTCTTGTGAAGCCAAGTTTTTGCAGAGAGGTATCATGTTCAAAATATTACCCTGTAAGATAAATAAGGCCACAGACAGACTGAAGGGGTTATAAGAGGAAGTTGCTGGATTTGTCTAGAGTGAGGTAGTAAGGATATTAATGAATTGACAGCAAAGAGAAGGGTAATGCCTAAAACAGTCTTGTCTCCCTTCAAAGAGTTTATAATCTAATTGTTGAGATTATACAAGAATTACATAATAAAAGTGATATTTTAGAATCAGAAGAAACTTTAGTGATATTGTCCAATTCTCAAATTTAGCTGATGATCAGAATCATCTAGAGGAGTTTGTTAACAACATATGCTTGGGCCCCATTCCCCGAAGATTCTGATTCATTAAATCTGGGGTTGGAGCTGGAGAATCCGAATGTGTAACAAGCTCCTCAAGTGATCCCAATAACTGAACATGTTTGAGAATCACTGATCTAGTATAACCTTTTCATTTCATGGATGAGAGGCTGAATCACAACAGCATTCTTTACCAAGAATATTCTAAGAGATTACAATCTACGGGCAGGGGGGCCTTTTAAATCAAGACCCAAAACACAAAAGCTAAAAGAAGACAAATCTAACTACAAAAAAACCTGAGAACATTTTTTATGACAAAGGATCCTGTAAACAAAGGCAACAGACTTGAAAAACTATCTTTCTAACAGACTACAAAGGGTTACTATCACAATATTCCATGAAGTTTATGAAAATACTTGAAACTAACCCAATGGAAAAATGACGAAAGGATGAAAAAAGGGGCAAATACCCAAAAGAGAGTTGGTGAAACTTTAATAATAACCTACAAAGTAGAATTTAAGGCAAAATAAACTACACAAGTTGGGCAAGGCAGAATATTCAAAGGATGTTTATTGCCAGAACCACTTCTGTTCTTCATTTCTTCCTTGGAATAAAACTACAACAAGAAGGGAAGCAGGGGAGAAGAGGGTATTACAATTCCACAGCAAAGCTGATTCCACTTCCCTTTTCCTTCCTTCTCTGTGAATCACAGGCCAGGCTAACAAGCTGACAGATAAAAATGCAATGACAGTAGTGACAAAATCCTAATTGCTTGGATAAACTTTCCTGTCTCCTGTACTTGACACCCCTAACTTACTACCTTAGTACCTTTTTGTCCATATTACCTATTAAGGACAACTTTTGTGCACATAAAATACCATATTAAGTTACCTGGATTTATATTAAGACTAAGACCTTAAATTCAGTTTATAGTTAAACAGTCTAAAGGCCCTTAAACGGTTTCTTTTATAACTTTATCAGCCAAATTAAAAAATTTAATGTACTCTAAACAAAAAGATTTAAAGAACAGTAAAAACTCTTGTCCCCACTATCCAGTGTAAAATATAAAACATGAATCCCGGCCAGGCGCGGTGGCTCACGCCTGTAATCCTAGCACTCTGGGAGGCCGAGGCGGGTGGATCGCTCAAGGTCAGGAGTTCGAGACCAGCTTGAGCAAGAGCGAGACCCTGTTTCTACTAAAAATAGAAAGAAATTAGCTGGACAACTAAAAATATATATATAAAAAATTAGCCGGGCATGGTGGCGCATGCCTGTAGTCCCAGCTACTCAGGAGGCTGAGGCAGCAGGATCGCTTGAGCCCAGGAGTTGGAGGTTGCTGTGAGCTAGGCTGACACCACGGCACTCTAGCCTGGGCAACAGAGCCAGACTGTCTCAAAAAACAAACAAACAAACAAACAAAAACATGAATCCCCTAAGTTTGGTATTTCCATCAAAAATTGTAAATTATATTTATAATCTTCATATTTTTTTTTCTTGTGTTAGCACTTCAACTGCCTACCAAGCAAATCTTTAAGTACTCAAAAAGTTCTAGTAAATCTTTAAAAATTAAACTTATAAACATAGTATAGCTGGGCACAGTGGCTCATGTCTGTAATCCCAGTGCTTTGGGAGGCCAAAGCGGGAGGATCCTTTGAGGCCAGGAGTTTGAGACCAGCCTGGGCAACACAGTAAGACCCCATCTCTACCAAAACAAAAAAATTTTTTTTTAGAAATAATATATATAAAAAGTTCCTAAATATTACACCATTCTTTTCAAACTTAGCAATTTTTTTCATCCTTAAACTAATAATCAAATCTAAACCAATTACTCAAGAACATATCTTAAATGAGAACAAATTAATCTGCTGAGATTCTTTAATGTCAAATTACTTTACTGATTTAACACACATTTTATATATTGTTTAAATACTTTATAAATACTTAATACTCAAAAAACTTTATGAAATAGGTGCCATTACCCTCATTTTACAGATGAGAAAACCAAGGAAGGAGGAGGTTAAAGAAAGTTCCCACAGTCACACAGCTAACAAGTAGTGGAGCCAGGCTTCTGGCATCATAGTTTATGCTGTTTACCATCATGCTGTGCGCTCTCTCCTTATAGGTCTGATTCATACAACCTTTCTGTGTTCATAATGGACACACCTTTTCTGTTTAAATAATCGCTACAAAAGGACCTCTAAATCAGTTACCTCCAGATGGGTGTTGGTTTTATGATCTGAGTTCAAATTAAGATTTTACTTAATTTTGCTGTAACTTCTTTCAACTTTATTACCTAAAAATTGGATAGACAAAATTTGATAATTTCCACACAAAGTACTGCATCTTTTGATTAGATTTAACTAGTTAAGATCATTCTAATGATACTTTTAGCTAGGAACAATCGAAGGCACACAGTAGGCCAAGCAAAGCTCATGACTCTTAAGAAAAGACCCGTCAACATATGATAGAATCTCCAGGATGAGGTCTCCAATATCCAGGATACTCTTCTGTTTGCTATTAACTGAAACTCCTAAAGAGGAGATACGCAGGCTTTTAAGGATAATTCAACGACAAACTTCTAGTAAATCCAAAGAATATACTATTAGCAATAACATTTTTAAAGGCAGTGCAATGAAAAAATAAAAAGTGCATTAAGCTATTTTATAGAAAAGAGCTACGTGTTCACACGGCAAGAAAAGAGCCGAAGGCTTGAACAATAAATCAGTACTGGAGCAAGAGAACACGTAGAAAATTCTGGAGACAGTTCAAAATCACTGTATCAGAAGATGGTGTAAAAAAGGTCATCTAGTTAAGGACCAGTGCCAATCAGTGTAAGTTTTCATGCATTCTTGGCAAAAATGGGGACAAGTAGATAATGTAACACACACAGGCCTGGGCACAGTGGCTCATGCCTATAATCCTAGCACTCTGGGAGGCCGAGGTAAGAGGATCGCTTGAGGTCAGGAGTTCGACACCAGCCTGAGCAAGAGCGAGACCCCGTTTCTACTAAAAAAATAGGAAGAAATTGGCTGGACAACTAAAAAAAAAAAAAAAAAAAAAAAAAATATATATATATATATATATATATATATATATAAAAATTAGCTGGGCATGGTGGCACATGCCTGTAGTTCCAGCTACTTGTGAGGCTGAGGCAGGAGGATTGCTTGAGCCCAGGAGTTTGAGGTTGCTGTGAGCTAGGCTGACGCCACGACACTCTAGCCCAGGCAACAGAGCGAGACTGTCTCAAAAACAAAAAAAAAAAAACCAAAAAGAAAACAAAACCAACCCCCCCCCCCCGCCCACACACAGTATTATCTGAGTCCTAAAGCACTTGACTTTTTTTTTTTTTTTTTTTTTTTGGTAATTGCAACAGGGTCTTGCAACAGGGTCTTGCTCTGTCTCCGAGGCTACAGTGCAGTGAGTCATCATAGCTCACTGCAACCTCTAATTCCTGGCCTCGAACGATCCTCCCACCTCAGCCTCCCAAAGTGGTAGGATTACAGGCCAGGAGTTCGAGGCTGCAATGAGCTATGATGGTGCCACTGCACTCTAGCTTGGGCAACAGAGCGAGACCCTGTCTCAAAAAAAAAACCAAAAACCAACCAAACAAACAAAAAACCCAACAATAATTCATTGTAACTTTCCTCCATAACTTTAATAACACTATTTTACATTTGTATAACATATGAAATTCAAATTTCATTTACATTTATTACTTTGTCTGATCCTTATAACCTTCTCTATGAAACAGAAGTTTCGAGCCTAGGATCACAGAGCTAGCAGCAACAGACAACTAGAAGCAAATCCTCTGGCCTGGGTCATGGATCTTTATACTACATCCCAAAGCTTTCCACAACTTTAGTAAGGCTTCCCTGCCTTGGTAAGCACAGAGATAAAGTCTACTTTATCTCTATACTTATCATAAAACCTTAGTATTTTAAATAGTGGAAAGAACAATCTAAATTTAAATAGTTATCTTGAAATAAATTATAATATTTTTAAAAACATTAACAACCAGAATTTTCCAAAAACTTAAAATTTGTCAGGCATGGTTCTAAGCACTTTACATGAATTAACTCAATCCTAAAAGTCCTCTGAGGTAGGTACTGTTTCACAGACATAGAAGGTGATGATACAAGCTAGTAACTAGAGGAGGCAGGATTTGAACTCAGGCAAGACTGACTCCAGAGCCCACATTCTTAACTACTGCCCAATGAAATATAACTAGGACACTGTCAAGCATATATTTTAATGGCACCGAAGTTAGGTGGACTTAAATTTGAACATAGGCTTAGCCACTTACTAGGTGTATGATTTTGGGCATTCAGTCTCTGTGCCTTAGATTCTTCATCTATAAAATGGAGATAATTAAATGGGACAATGATATAAAACCATTTAGTACAGTGTCTGGTACATAATGTATACTTGGTAAGCCCTTACTATTACTATTTTTATTTCTACTACTTTTATAAATATACAAGAACAATTCAACACTGTCTAAAACTGGAGACTCCAAGCTAAAATATCAAATGGCCTTCTTTCATCCATACTTCTTTCCTTCCTACTATTCCAGAAATACATGTAGTATGCCAACAATCTCACTTTCCATAACTTAAGAAATAAATGGGGTTAGTAGTTAGATCAGTCTTAAATTCTACCACAGAGATACCTAGAAATATCTAATAACTCTGGTAAGGCATTAGTATACTTACGATGACAACTTCAAAAGATTCTGGGCATTGCTCAAGCATATAACATCTAATAAAAAAATCACCTAAGTATTTATCTAAACCTCTACTGAATCTTTTTTAAAATACTGAGTTCATAACATCTCTTGGGTTTTATAAGATAGCTATCTACTCGCTCTTATTTGTCCTTTCACTTATTTCAAATTTAAAGCATTCCTTATATTAGTATTCCTACTCTTCACGATTTATATGGTTGGATCATATTCTCTTTCAATCTCCATCTTTCCAGATAAGATAATATTGCTTTTGTAGTTATATCAAAGTCTCTCCATTTTCTTCATCTACTCATAATTTCTCTGGACCTTTTCCATTTTTGAAGCATTTTTCTTGATATGATTTAGTGAGAAGAACACTGGGCGAGGAGCCAGGAATCCTCACTGTCACCTCATCTCTCAGGTTATCTGAAAGATGAGAGGATTGCACTCAATAAATTTGTAATAGGTTCCCTTATATCTCTAAGCCTCGTATTTCCATAACTCTGGGTCTTCCAACTAGAAAACATTGTTTTCCAACAATTCTCCTCAATTTTCTATTCCACTTAGCCAAGGAGAGGCAAGAAGGTCAGATTACGGGTTCCAGAAAGACACGATAATCAGGAAGCTCAAGGCTAAAGAAGGAAAGACATGACATCTTGTGAATCAACAGAAAAAGATCCATTAATAAGAAAAATGAGACACCAAAAAAAAAAAAAACAAAAAAAAAAACAACCAAAGACAGGAAAAAAGTCAGAAACACATGGCCTAACTCTAATCTCATTTCTACACATCTATTTGAAGGAGGAGTAAGAAATAGAAAAAGGTTTTGGCAGCAGTAGAGGTTATTCAGCCCTCATTTCTGCCTCAAAGGGGCAATGCAACTCTATGCCGTATTTGCAATGCTGTTGATAAAATGGCCTGCTACAGTGCTTTGCACAAAACAGACACTACTCAGATATTTGGTGACCGAATTAATGTCCAGCTGAACTGAAAGCCCTCATAAATACTGGTACTGTTATATCCCAGAGACTCTGAGAGCTCAAGGCCATGGGAATTGGCTGCCCTGGGTCTATGGGGGAGTGAGCTGGAAGGGGGGAGACTGGGCATTGCTTAAGCTCTGATGATATTGGAAGCAGCCCTCACAAGGAAAAAGGACAGATTAATCAGGCCTGGGCTAACTCTAAACCACCAAGGCAATATCAGAATATGTATGAAAGTCATTTCCTACCCTGGTGTCAGGGCCCAAGAAAACACTATCTTTCCTCACATTGCCTTCCAGAGAGTCAGGGTTTCTTGGCCTATATGACTGGTTGGAGGCAGAGGAGGAATAAGTCATCAAAGGGATAAGGGAGTTGGGTAATTTTAAAAATTTCCAGCAAAAATTACCTATTGAGTATCATGTACACCATCCTGGTGACTGGTATACTAAAAGCCCTGACTTCCACTATACAATTCCACCACTATACAATTCATCCATGTAACAAAAAACACTTGCACTCCCTAACTCTATTGGAAAAAAAAAAAAAAAAAAAACAACCCAAATCCTAGCCCAGCCCAATGGTGGTGTTTCTCAAAGTATGGTCCCTGGATCACCAGTAATAGACCAAGGGAGGAAGGAGGTGCTTGCTTAAATATGCACTCAGGGACCCATCACAGATCTTTAGGATCAAATTTCTAGAAGTGGTGCTAGGTTACTGCAACTTTATTATTAAGGAGCAACCTTATGTTCTAGAACTCCAGCCCAGAGAATTTTTCAGGGGATAGGGGAGTTGAGGGTGAAGTTCTCTGACTCTGGATTTGTCACATTAAGTGATGTTACTACAACACTCTGTTTTGGGGACCACTAAAAAACCACCTCAATTTCTCAGGTAACAGTTGCAGGTAGTGGTTTCATAGCAAACAGGAGTGGCTCACGCCTGCAATCCTAGCACTCTGGGAGGCCCAGGTTGGGGGGGGATATGGCTTGAGCTCAAGAGTTGGACATCAGCCTGAGCAAGTGCAAGACCCCATCTCTATTAAAAATAGAAAAAATTAGCAGGCATGGTGGCACACGCCTGTAGTCCCAGCTACTTGGGAGGCTGAGGCAGGAGGATTGCTTGAGCCCAGGAGTTTGAGGCTGCAGCAAGCTGTGATGATGCCACTGCACTCTACCGGGGGCGAGAGAGACCCTGTCTCAAAAAAAAAGGGGGAGGGGACTTGGAAATATAGTTTCCTAAGCTGGTTAAACAGTTCCTTCACAGCTTTGCTTATCATGTTAGCTTTTTCACTGGATTCTCATTTTAAAATAAATCAGTTCAACCCAGGAATTTTCAGAAAGAATCACAAACTGCAAAATACAAGTTTTCTGATAGTGCAGAACTGGCCTCGTAAACCTGTAGACACTGTCTGCTACAGAAAGTAAGGTTTTATTTAAAAGCAGATTAAGGATCTCTGTTGCACTCAGAGCCACCGATGAGAGCCAGTAATTTGTGGGTGGCGGGGAAGGAAGACTCCGAAGCAGGGGTGAAAAGACCAAGCAAAAGGCCCTCTGTGCTCCCGAGTTGAGGAGGAAGTGCAACCGACTACCCAATTTATTGGATTCAATTAATTGCCAGAAAAAACGCGTCTGCATGTGTTTTGCCAGTAAACACTCCAGGGTTCGCCCTGTTTCTCCCGGCGGGATAAGCCACCGGGGGCCTGCAGAAAGCAGTCAAGTTCTATTTCAGCTGTCCCCAGGACCGTGTTTACCATTTCGGCAAAATGTGACCTCCCTTCCCCGATGATCAGACTTTACCCTCAGCACGAAAGCAGGCGCCCGTCACCCATCTGCCGACGTTCTCCTCGCGCAGAGTTTAGTCCCCGCGGCCTTTCGATCCGGGGGTCCGGGCTGCCGCGGGCGTCCTGAGGAGACGCCACCTGGTCACAAAGGCAGGACTCGGGCCACGCCCGCCGTCGCGCTCGCCCTGCCGGGTCTTCGCGCCTGAACCCTTCCCGCGCCGCCGCTTCCTCGCCGCTCCCTACAACGCTCCAGCGCTCGGAGCCGGAATCCGCCCGGGAGGCGCGCGCAGGCCGCGCCGCCAGAAGCCGCCGCGGGGACCCGCTGTGCCGCAGCGGCGCGCGCCCCCCGCCCTGGCCGGCGCGGCCACGCGGCTGAGTCACCCGGCGCTTCACGTTAAGAGTCCCCTCCGCGCGGGGCACGCCGGGAAGGCGCGGGGGGCTCCCGCCAGGGGCCGACCGGGTGGGGGCGGGGGTGGTGCCGTACTCCTCGCCTGTCCGCGCCGCCCGGGGGGGACACGCTCTGCCCGCACAGCCTGGGTAGCTTCGGTGTCCGAGCTGCGGACACCGTCTCTCAATTATTAAAGGTCTAAGACGGAAAAGTTACTGTTTTCTGAATTGTAAAATAAGCTCGTGCAGCCCCAGGACAGCTAATGCTTCCAGAAAAATGTGAAGCCCCCGATGTCCCCGTACATTTGGGGACAATGTATGTAAGAATACTGGAGTTCCTTAAACGCATTTTACTTGAAAGCCCCTATCCTGGATATGCTTTTTGGCCAAAAGAAAGAAAAAAGCCTCATGTTTTCGTCTAACTGATTTCATGAAACTACCTCTTACGGCAAAGTTGAGTTACAAATTTTAAATCAACTAGAAGCAAATTATTGGAAAACCGGCTGTGTAAAATATTTTAACACAAAAAACAAAAGAAAGAAAATAGCATCAGTTCTTACTGTCATGGTTTCTAGTGGCTTTTGTAATTTTAAAAATTACACTAATTAAATATTTATTCTGATTATGCAAGCTATGCTATTTTTAAATTGTTGTTGAAAGCTATATAAACTAATAGCATGTTTTTAAAATTGAGATTTAAATTTAAGGATTGTTTTCCTTACAAGGGAGCCTCTAAAAACTAATTTCGGGCCAAGGATTAGGATTGGCATTGAAATGGAAGGAATGTGAGAAATAGTTTGACTCATTCTAATAGGTTTCAAATGATTAACAGATACTTGTATAGCAAAATTGCTTTACCATAATCAACAATTTTAATTTTCGAAACGGAAGGTGTCAATTTTTCCTTATAATTGAGGGTCATTTCTCATTTTTACTCTTTAACCTCACTTATGATCATAAAGTATGCAGGGCAGTATTGTGTTTATCTCAGGATGGGCTAGGTTAAGATGCTGCACTAGTCACCTGTAAGTCAGCTGACTGTCCCGAGCAGCTCGCCTCCATGTGGTGACTCAGCACCCCCAGCTGCCTCCATCCTTGGCGCTCCATCCCAGCCCAACAGGGATGGCAGAAGAGCTAGACTGGAGAGTCCTGCAAGGATTTGCCTCTGCCAGAAGTGGTCTTTCCACTTCTGCTGACATTTCATTGGCCTGAACTAGTCATATGACTCAACCTGGCTGACTGGAAGAAGACTGTGAGATTGTAACTTCCTGTGTGCCTGGGAAAAAGGAATATGAAAAACATTTGGTGAACACATAGGTATAAACCAATTTGAATAAGTGTTATAGGATCCAAACTTTACAACCAAAGTAGCATAGAGGACAGTTCAAACTAATGATTTTATTTCCATTTTGATAAAGTACAATGTTATATATAGTCTTCTAGGAAAAAAAAAAAAAACAGAACAATACTTTTGATATTCCTGCAAGAGGATTCTTGAAACAAATTTTTCCTTTCTGGAAAGATTTCTCCCTGTAGATTTTCAATATACAAAAATCTGCCCCAAAGTTTGTGGAATCAGGCTAACTACTCTCGTTTTTTTTCTTAAATTACTTTTGTTTTAGAAATTAAAAACCATACATTAATCCTAGCACTTTGGGAGGCTGAAGCAGAAGGGTCACTTAAGGCCAGGGAGGTCACGACCAGCCTGAGCAACATAACAAGACCCGGTCGCTACAAAAAATAGAAAAATTAGCCAGTCGTGGTGGCAGACACCTACTGTAGCCCCAGCTACTCCGGAGGCTGAGGCAGGATTACTTGAGCCCACGAGATTAAGGCTGCAGTGAGCTAGGATCAGGCCACTGAATTTCGGCTTGGGCAACAGAGTGAAACCCTGTCTCTTTTTTTTTTTTTTTTTTTTTTTTTTTTTGAGACAGAGTCTCGCTCTGTTGCCCAGGCTAGAGTGAGTGCCGTGGCATCAGCCTAGCTCACAGCAACCTCAAACTCCTGGGTTTAAGCAATCCTACTGTAGCCTCAGCCTCCCGAGTAGCTGGGATTACAGGCATGCGCCACCATGCCCAGCTATTTTTTTCTATATATATCTTTGGTTGTCCATATAATTTCCTTCTATTTTTAGTAGAGACGGGGTCTCGCTCTTGCTCAAGCTGGTTTCAAACTCCTGACCTCAAACAATCCACCTGCCTTGGCCTCCCAGAGTGCTAGGATTACAGGCGAGAGCGACCGCGCCCGGCCAGAAACCCTGTCTCCTAAAAACAAGACAAAACAAAAAAACCCATACAGTAAAATATAATTGATACCCATTACTCATCATCCAAAATAAATAAGTGATGTCTTTTAATGAATAGTTAAGACTAAATGGTTCTATTTCTATTTTTGGCTTAAATTTCATTTAATGAATAGCCTATCAGACCTGATACTTTTTGGGGGTAGACATCAAGGAAATGTGGTATGAGAAATACGTATTCACAGAAAGCACAGGTGTTTGCTGATTTTTTATCAATTTACTTCCAATTTAATGTATGTATCTCAAAGCCCTGAATCTCTGAGCTCTGAGATGTGTTTGTATATGAAACTGAAACGCTTTCTTTCTTTCAGTTGTTTTTGTTTGTTTGTTTGTGACAAGGTCTTGCTCTGTCTCCCAGGCTAGAGTGCAATAGTGTGATCATTAACTCACTGCAGTCTCAAACTCCTGGGCTTAAGCGATCCTCTTGCCTCAGCCTCCTGAGTAGCTGGGATTTACAGGCCCACGCTACCTTGCCAGGCTAATTTTTTTGTTTTTTTGTAAAGATGGGTTCTAGCTCAGGCTGTCTCCAACTCCTCTCACAACGGCCTCCCAAAGTGCTGGGATTATAGGAATGAGCCACCATGCTGGGCCAAAACGCTTTCTAATGTCAAAGTGATAGGCCTGAAGTTTTCAGTTTTGTAATAGCCAATGTAAAGGGCAATATAGTTCACCTGATGCACTGAGTTATTTAAATCCCCTTAAATACATTAATAGTATCTACCACCAGTAAATATTAGAAAGGACTCACCCCAATATTTTACATCATTTAAACTTCTCAACAAACATGGGAGATAGATTTTATTACTCAGATTTACAAATGAGGAAAATAAGACATAAACAAGTAATGTATTTAAATCATTAGACTACTAAGTGGTGCTTCTGGATTCAGGACCCAGGTTATCTTACCCCAAAGTTCTTGCTTACCATCCACTGAGCAGGTGACAATTCCATCTAACTGCTTCCGGGTGAAGTCCTCAGCACTTCCAGGAGGCACTTTAAATGCCTTCAGCTGCTGGCAGTCACTCGGATAGCTCAGTCGGTAGAGCGTGAGACTGTTAAATGCCTTCAGCTGTTAATACCAGACAACTAATTTAAGGTTAACTCTATCTTAAGAATGAAAATATTTTTTCAATAAAAGCTATTATTAATTATAATATAAAAATAATTATGCTTTCTACCTACTACATCATATATAGTAAATACCAGAAAACCCCTAAAATTTCAAGGTTTTTTAACTCTTTCAAAATAATTAAATTTGCTAATTTTTTTCAACTAGATGCTTTCAGTTACATGATCTCTATATCACTGCTGACATATCAAATGAGACTTTTTGAAAGAATAATCACCTTCATCTGGAAGTCCAAAATTGTGCTCAAATATAGACGTAAATAATTGTATAATTTCTGACTTTCGGGGGTGAGGGAGACCCTGCATGTTAATCCAAAACAGATTCACAAGAATCTTTTTACTTCAGTTCCATCAGTTCACTTTTGTTAAAAATCTCTTCATGAAAATTATAAAGGCTAATGATCAGCAGGAAACAAAGACTGTACCTTGAATACATGATCAACCAGAAAATCAAGAATTATAAGTTTCTAGTGGCTGGAATTTGCTATTAAAACCTAACTTGCTTGAGCCCAGGAGTTTGAGGCTGCAGTATGCTATAATCACGCCTGTGAACATCCACTGCACTCCATTTGCTCTATGTATGGCTTCAGTGTGTCTTTCAGTCTCATTTAAAGGAAAATCTCATCTCTAAATTCAATAACCATCTAGCCAGTCCAAAGGTATAGGACCCCAAAAAGGCTATGAAGATGACTGCAGGATCACTGCTCTAAAGGAACTTTTAAAAGTTAAAGTTAAGTAACCAAAATTGAGTAACCAAATAGGAGATAAGGGGAAGTGAATCTACATGAAAGTATTACACTATTAAGTAAAGAGGAAATGATAGAATATCCCGATTTTGTAAACCTCTGTGAATGAATTATGCATTATACATCAAAACCTCCTAAAATCAAAAAGAAGCTCAGATGTTATGTGCCTCCTGGGGGAAGACCACACCACCATCTAAAATGCTACCAAAGGGATCAGACCTAAGTTTGATCCATCCTCAAGATCCAAGTGGGCATAGTGGCACGTGCCTGTAGTCCCGGTTACTTGGGAGGCTGAGGTGGGAGGATCCCTTGAGCCCAGGAGTTCAAGTCAGCCTGGGCAACATAGTGAGATTCCCATCTCTTAAAAAAAAAAAAAAAGAATCCAGCCTCCAATTTATAGGAAATGCAGGGAACAGAAGAACATGTTGAACGGCACCATGAGTATGCAATCTGCAAAGTCCTGACTCTGGAAGACTCCATAGGGCAAAGGCCTCTGTTTTTAAAGAGATAAATTGTAAAGTAAAAACAAAACATTAAAAGATATATCAAATTTTTTAAAAATGTGTGTGTGGTAGGGGAGATTATATTGTCTAGGAGTGCACATTTGGGTGATAAAGCCATTAAAGATAAAAGGAAGTAAAAGTGATTACTCTAAGTCAGGATGATGCTTACTTACAGGGTTGGGGGGTAGAGTAGTTATTGAGACGGGACACATGGAAGGGGCTTCTAAGATGGGTGGTGAAGTTGTTTCTTGACCTGGTGGTAATTACAAGGGTGTCTGCCTGAGAATAATTCATTAAGGCAAACATTTCCTTTGTGTGGTTTTCTGTTTCCGTGTTTTATTTTATAATAAAAGATTTTAAAAGAAAAAGTTTGAAAGCAGAGGTCAGTCCTACTTCAGAGGTAAAATATATTTTCTCCACACCAAGCTAGTTGCAAGTGTATCCATTTGCCTTTCTGGGACAATATTAAGGTTAGATTATTCTAAAAGAAAAATAAATGCTTTCAGAAAAAACAAATTCTCGGAAGGATATTACACATTGTAATACAACTTGGGAATTTTGTTTAGACATTCTTTTTTTGAAAAGGTAACGGACAAGTAGGTAGTAGAGTGTATCTTGAGGAAAGATAAGCAGGAATGACAAAGGACAAGCAGACTAGTCTCCCATAATAGCCAGGAGAGTGATCTATAAACATTTCCTGTTGAAATTTTGATGAGGGCATGAGCTCCTCCGTTTCTTACCCACATACCAGGACAATTCACCTCAGAATAGTATGACTTTTTAAAAGTACACAGAATGCTAAGTTTGAGAGTCAATATTCAAATACACCTCTGTAAATAAAAGTCCTCTGGCACATCAGAATGGAAGAGTGAGGAAACACGTAAGTGTGTTATCCTGGGCCTCAGCGGAGGCTGGGTGTAAACGGATAATGTTTATCTCTTACTACTGCTGTTACCGGGTTACAGACTCCAACCTTCCCATCCCATGCACCAGCCCTGACAGCTCACATTGCCTCTTGTCTGTGAACACACAACGCTCACTCTTGAACTCAACACCAAGAATGCTGGGAAGTTTGTTCTGTTTTTAACCTTATATGGGTTTTAAACAAACTGCATTTGAAGAAAAAAACAAATAAACAAGCCCCAAAATATACATTATTTAAGCTAGGGTTTGAACTCGTGAACTTTAGGCTTACGAAATAGGTTCCAGTGACCCAACTGAGCCACCACAGAAAACCATGAGATTCTTTTACCTTGCTCAAATCATACCTCCTTTCCCCCAAATTTCAATAACCAAAACATGCAAAATGTGTTTATCAAAGCTTGTGTCCTGGCCCCTGATCTCCACTCTGAGAAAGTTCATAGTGAAAAACAAATAAACAATAAGATAAAGAATGGCAACTAGGTAAATTCAGAAAGATTTCTTTTACTTGTTAGCCAAGAGCCCAAACAAAGCTTTCTCCTTGCTTATTTGGAATTGTGATGCCTACTTGGAAACAAGGTAGTGTTGAATATGTAAAGTATGTGAAAAACGAAGCATAAAAATATGAAGTGATATATTCAAAGGCAGTATGATTAGTGAAAAAAACACTGGAGGAAGAGCCAAATGACCTCTGTTTGTGGCTGTTCATTGCATCACTTACTGACTGAACCAGTCACGCAGCTTAGGTTTCCCAACCTGTAAGATGATAACCCACCTACCTTTGCCATGAGATTCAAAGAAGAAGAAAAAATAAACAAAATGTATGCCCAACTATTTTATAGCTCAAAACACTAGAGAAATTTAAGGCACTACTATTAAATAGTATTAATATCAGCCCATCCAAACTAGTATCATCCAAACTAATCTTATCTCTAAAAGGAACACCAAAAGACATTTTTGTAAGGTAAATTGCCCTCCTTAATGTCAACCTTAAGTTGTTCGTATATCACAATACACAAGTTTCATTAACATTGGTTATGTAGTTTGAATAAAAATAAAAACATGTTACAGTGACAAAATATTTTCACTATTTTCTCCTTGTATCCATAATCACTGCTAACCATAAAGTTATTTTAAAGAAAATTAAACATCACTTCTTAAGGGGATAGTTAGTTTTCTACCAAATGTGTCTTTAATGTATTTTTTTTCCTTTTTTCTTTCTTTTCCCTCCTCTATTGTGAAGGAAACTTTAATGCATTTTTTAATGATACACTGAATAATTGCCCTCATAGATTCTTATTCTTAGAAGGTTGTGAAACACACACACACACACACACACACACACAATGTCAACACTCCAGGCTGTATCTGGAAGGAATTATTAGGAATTGCTAGCTCGTTCCTTCCTCAGCTTCTCTTTGGTTTTTAATAAACCACATGATAGCAACATGTAAACAAATTGACAAGAGCAATTTCAGAAAGTTCCTCTTCTTGCTTTGAATTTCTGTGCTACAGAGATTAAGCTAAACTTAAGTTTAGCTAATTATTTGGATTGGTCTCTCTTGTTTTTTAATTTATTGTAAATGGAAATAGACCCCTCGGCCTTGGGGTGGGAATATTTAAAAATATTTAATAAAATATTTAAATGTTTGCCTTAAATTAAAATATTTAAAAATTAACCTTAAGAAGGTTCTAGGTGAGAAAAAGTTGAATAGGAATTAAGGAGATCTGACATCTGGTACCAGCATGGTCACCTTTAAGTCAGTCATTGCCTCTGTGGTCTCATTTATTTTTATCTAAAAATGAGGATGGCTGGGTGCAGTGGCTCACATCTGTAATCCCAGCATTCTGAGAGGCTGAGGCAGGAGGATCGCTTGAGGCCAGGAGTTCAAGACCAGCCTGGGCAACATAGTGAGACTCCATCTCTAAAAAATTTTTTAAAAATTAGCTGGGCATGGTGGTGCACACCTGTAGTCACAGATACTCAGGAGGCTGTGGCAAGAGGATTGCTTGAGCCCAGAAGTTTGAGATTGCAGTGAGCCTTGATGATGCCACTGCATTCTAACCCAGGCAACAGAGCAAGACCCTGTCTCAAAATCAATAAATAATAAAAATGAGGAAGTTTGGGTGAAATGATAGCTACCATTGGCTAAGTGCCTTCCATATGGTAGGCAGGCACTAACTCTAATTTTCCCAGCAGCCTTATTAGTTCCATATTACACATGCAAAAATCAAGGCTCAAAGAGATGAAATTATCATTTTAGATCACATCAGGTAAACACCACGGAATCATTTCAGCTTCGAAATTCTAGGATTCTTTGGAGAGGAAATCTACCTGTTGGGCTTCATGATCCTCCTTTTAAAAATTCCATTGTTTGTCATGGAATGCCAAATGTGGATAGGGACTCAGAAATCAACAACGCCAGGTTTTTCACTTGTGAAGAAGGGATCTAAGGCCCAAAGAAGATCCACGACCAGCTCAGGGTTATGATTTATTTTCTCTTTCAAGTTTGTCCATAAAGCCATTATAACCTGATTCTGCCTGTATAGAAACATATATGGAGGCTGCGTGCGGTGACTCACGCCTATAATCCTAGCACTCTGGGAGGCCGAGGCAGGAGGATTGCTTGAGCTCAGGAGATAGAGACCAGCCTGAGCAAGAGCGAGACCCCATCTCTACTAAAAATAGAAAGAAATTAGCTGGACAACTAAAAATATATAGATAAAATAAGCTGGGCATGGTGGCACATGCCTGTACTCCCAGCTACTTGGGAGGCTGAGGCAGAAGGATTGCTTGAGCCAAGGAGTTTGAGGTTGCTGTGAACTAGGCTGACGCCACGACACTCTAGCCCAGGCAAAAAAAAAAAAAAAAAAGAAACATATGGAAAGATAGGTTAGGAAGTGGAATTTGGCCTGGACTTCAAAAGCTTCCTGAAGATAACCTTACTTATATGTGTAAATATTGTCTGTCCAAATAAGCAGAATTTCCAAGATTTGAAGGTCACCAGAGGGCATTCCTTTTCCTTAGAAAATAAAGATAGGGAAACTTTTACATCAAGAACCACTGAAAAGTCAAAGAAAAGTCGCACATAATTAAAAGGCAACTTAATTTAGCTCTTAATGTACCTTAAAATAGTTCTTGAAACTAAGAACAAATATAGACATATTACATTTTAAAGTTATTTTTAGCACTAAAAGTAGGAAATAAAATTTTTATAGGTAACTCACTTTCAATAAATATAATAAATAATTATTATGTCTAGCTAAGGGGGAGAATTCCCATGAAAGGAGGAGATGGGAGAGAGGAAAGAAGGAAAAGGCAATACTGAATGAAAGAGAAAAAGGGCAAAGAAAAAGGAAAAGGAGAAAAAGGCAGAAGAAAAATTTAGAGTTGGGGAGAAGGAAAAGAAGAGTCGCAAAGAAGAAAGTTAGGGAAAGGAAAGGAGAAATCAGAGAGGGAGAAAGAAACTGAGAGGGTCGGAATAAGAGGAGGCTGGTATGGGGAAGACATAAAGACTAGAACAAGGAATCGCAGAGGAAGCCAGGAGGGATGGTTCAAGCGAGTTCCTTTTTGCATTCAACAAATATTTATTACCCACCCACGGTCTGCAAGGCACCGTGATAAATGCATTCTCTGGGAGAAAAAAATATGCATTACTCATGGTCTAACCCCAAGCAGAATCAGTGATTTCATTTCTTAGTAATTTGGTTTTTCTTCCTTTCTGCTAATGAAGATAATTTATGCTCATTTAGAAAATTTGGAGAAGAGAGGCTGGAATGGAGTCTCTAATTCTAGCCTACTGACATTACTGACATCTTGGGGTCTTTTGCATTCTTTCTGGGGTTCAGTTTGAAGGGGCAGCACCGCTGAGGGAAAACTCTTCTTACGGAGATAGCAGAGGTGCAAAAGGGCAGGCAGAAGGTTACCAGGCCTCTGTAGGCTGAGGCTTGGAATAGTGCATTGTCACTTCTGCCTCTGTCTCATGAAGCCATTGCAAAGGTGTAGATGCAGGGAGAAATAAAGAATTGGGGCCAGAGAGAGAGAGAGAGAGAGAATACATATATACTATTAAAATTAGTAACTCAATTACCATGTGTGCTGCTGCAGTCAATGATCTGATTTTCTGATATAATGAACTAATCTCGGTAAAATTCAGAAAAACATAAAACGATAACAAAAGTAAAGTTTCCCTTGATTCATACCGTAGATGCATTCCTGGAAAATCCAGTGTATATAAAACACATGCAAAAAATATTTTTGTTTATATGTGAAGCAGACACATTCTAGACTCAGATCATTATGAACAGATTTTTTTGCCACATGAATATCCAGAGGGACAGTCCAAAGTAATATAGGACGTAGGACAATTTTTTGTGTGGGGTAGGACTTTTATAGGCATTGGAGGAGGTCTACTATACCTGTCTCTACTTACTAAATTTGAATATAATCCCCCATCAATGTAACTATAAAAAGGCACTCCAACATTTTAAACAACTCCCCCTAGTTGGAGTCCACTTATCACACATTGTGTACCATAAAGTTTTTGCTCACGACTATGACCTAGCACCTAGTATAGTGCCTGGCACATGGTGGAGTTTAATAAATATTTCTTGAGCGAATGAACACAAAGCTGTTCTTTTCTTTTTTTTGAGATAGCGTCTCTCTGTGTCACCTGGGGCCAGCAGTCCCCAACGTTCTTGGCACCAGGGCCCAGTTTCATGGAAGACAAGTTTTCCATGGACCGATGGTGGGGTAAGGGGGGGGTGGGGGGGGAGGGGAGCAGGGAGGAGTGGGCAGAGCTCAGGTGGTGATCCCAGTGATGCGGAGTGGCTGCAGGGGCTGTAAATACAGATGAAGCTTAGCTTGCTTCGCCTCTTGCTGTGTGGCTGGTTCCTAAGTTTCATGGGAGACAATTTTTCCATGGACCAAGGGGGTGGGACGGTAGGAGCTCAGGCAGTGATGTGTGGCCTGGTTCCCAGCAGGCCAGGGACTGATAGCGAGCCATGGCCTGGGGTTTCTGGACTGCAGGGCTAGAGTGACGTGGTGTCATCATAGCTCACTGCCAACCTCAAACTCCTGGGCTCAAGCGATCCTCTCACTCTGCCTTGGCCTCCCAAAGTGCTAGGATTAAAGGCATGAGCCACCCTGCCTGCTAAAAAAGGTGTTCCTTTTACTTTCTGCGGCATTTTTCATCTTCTCCATGATAATGACTCACAAATTCATATTTCCAGCCCTGACTCCTCAGTCTTCTGAACTCCAAATTCATTTTGGCAAATGCTCACTTAACATTTCCACTTGAATGACTTTCAGATACCTTAAACACTAAATATATCCAAAATTGAACTCATCATTTTCTGCCATTGTACCCCTCCTCCAAGTAACTCTACCTACTACCAAACAGCGAGACAAAAATGTTAATTCCATGCTGGTGGTCTCTGGTTTAGTTAAGTGCCACCAAAATCCACTTGCTTGCTCATTAAAAACCTGGTCATTATCCATGATTCCTCTCTCCCTATCATCTCATTTTCTAATCAACCAATTCTATTAATAGTTCCTAAATCTTCTCAAATTTATCCCCTTCTTTCCGTCTCCAGTGCTACCACCCTAGTGGCTTGCTGAATTATTAAAATGATCTCTTGCCTACTTCCAAGCCACCCTCCATCCAGCAGCCAGAGTGGTCTTTTAAAACAGAAATCTCATCAGGTCACTTCTCTATTTAAATTCTTTAAATGGTTTTTTCTTTTAGAATAAAACTCTTAGCAGGGCATATAAGACCCTACATGATTTGGCTCCTGCATATATATCTTTTCTTATTTTGGGCTACTTACCCACAATTCTCTAATCACCCTGGCCTTCTTTTTTAAAATTTTTTTTTTTTTTTTTTTTTTTTAAGGCTGGTCAAGTGGAGCAGTGGGAGTGGAGAAGGAACAAAGGAATCTGTAACTGGTTGTGATCAATTAGTTGTAAACACCACTGCACTCGGACCAACCCTTCTTTTTTAAAATTATATTTTATTTTTATTAAACTAATCCAGGAACACAATTTAAAACCAATCATTCCTAAATAGTTTATGGAGGAAAAAAGTTTATGACATAATCTTGTTTTCCAGGATGTCCGCTTTCATCTCTATTGATTTACTTCTTTCTTTTGGTGGAGGCTTCTCCTTCTCTAGTAGCTTCCTGTGAAAGGATGCACAGGAGGTTAATTTTTTGAGGTACTGTAGGAAAATGAGGCTTATTCTAGTCTTACTTGTTAGTGTAAGTAGGTGTACAGTCTAGATTAGAAAACATTTCTCTCAAAATTTTGAAGGCTCTATTGTTTTCTTACTTCCAATAGTATAGTTGAGCTTGTTCTTAATTGATTTTTTTTTCAATCTGATTTTAGGATCTATTGTTTGTCAATTATGTTTAAAATGTCAAAATTTGTGTTTATCTTGGGGAAGGTCTTTTCCATTGATCATGCTGGGAACTCAGTGGGCCTTCTCATCCATGGAACATACGTCCTTTGGTTGGTTCTGAGATGTTTTCCTGCATTTGTTCCTTTGATAATTTCTTCTCTAAAGCTTTTGCTGGTTTTCTTTTCTCTGGAATTCCTATTATTCAGATATTATAACTTTTAGATTCTTTAATCTTATCTTTTTTTCCTATCGTCCATATGTTTGTCTTTGTGACAACTGAATTTTTTTATATCTGCCAGAAGTTAATCCTCCTAGGCCATTAAAAGAGGAGTATAGAGAAAATTATAACATTTCAGCTGAGATATTTTATGATTTTAGTTAAAAGTCTAGCAAATTTTAGCAGTCAGTTGAAAAGGGGCCCTTGCCACTTACTAGATACAAATCTTTTCAGACCACATGCATTTAGGCTAATTGATTTCTTCTTTACATACCTAAATTGACTGACTGACAAAACTCTTCAAGTACTTAAGCATTCCCTTATTGTGAACCTAATAAACTTGAAACTATGAGTGATTGTTAATTCTCTTATATGTCAACTTCTTTTGGCTGTTACAAGTGTTGGTTTGATTTTTCCTGGCCTTATATGCCCAACTATTCCCACTAATGAGGCAAAATGTCAATTCCATGCTGGTGTTTTCTGGCCAGCAAAACTAAGGAGGATTTCAGTTCTATCATTAACTTTCCAACCTTATTGGAACCTAAAATGGCCCCTCATTTGATTGGATTCAATTAATTTATTTACTGCTTAATTCTATTTTGAATTTTTCTCAAAATAAGCCTAATTCTTACAGACATTAACATAAAATTTATTAAATTTTAGATATTTCTCATGACTTTTTCCCCCAAATTTTTATTATGAAAAGCTTCAAACATAAAGAAAAGTGGAAGGCATAATATATTCAACCCCAGTATACCCACTATTTAAATGCAATAATCAACATTTGACATCTGCTTTATCTTTATAGCTGTTTATAATGAAAAATTTCAAACATAAAGAAAAGTTGAGGCCGGGCACGGTGGCTCACGCCTGTAATCCTGGCACTCTGGGAAGTGGAGGCGGGAGGATCACTCGAGGTCAGGAGTTCAAGACCAGCTTGAGCAAGAGCAAGACCCCATCTCTACGAAAAATAGAAAGGAATTAGCGGGACAACTAAAAATATATAGAAAAAATTAGCTGGGCATGGTGGTGCATGCCTGTAGTCCCAGCTACTTGGAAGGCTGAGGCAGAAGGATTGCTTGAGCCCAAGAGTTTGAGGTTGCTGTGAGCTAGGCTGATGCCACGGCACTCTAGCCTGGGCAACAGAGCGAGACTCTGTCTCAAAAAAAAAAAAAAAAAAAAGAAAGAAAGAAAAAGAAAAGAAAAGAAAAGAAAAAAGAAAAACAAAAGAAAAGTTGAGAGAATAATATGATCAACACTAGTACGCTCGCTATTTAAACAATTGTTAATGCTGGGCATGGTGGTTCGAATATGTAATACTAGCACTCTGGGAGGCCGAGGTGGGAGGATCATTCGAGGTCAGGAGTTCGAGACCTTCCTGAGCAAGAGCGGGACCCTGTCTCTACTAAAAGGAGAAAAATTAGCCAGGCATGGTGGCGCATGCCTGTAATCCAGCTACTCGGGAGGCTGAGGCAAGAGGATCCCTTGAGCCTAGGAGTTTGAGGTTGCTGTGAGCTGTGATGACACCACTCCACTCTACCCAGGGCAACAGGGCAAGACTCTGTCTCAAAAACTATAAATAAATAAATAAACAATTGTTAACATTTCCCCATATTTTCTTTATCTTCATATTTATCCAATTATTTTTTCCTAAATTGTTTGAAAGTAAATGGCAGACCATATGACATTTCACCACAAAATACTTCAAAATGCAACTCCTAAAATTAAGGACATTCTCCACATGCCTATTATAGCATTAGTACATCTAATACAAATAACAATAATTCCTTAATATCATTTTTATAGGAGTTTTTTTTAAACCAGGATCCAAGCTTCATGTATTATATTTGGATGTAGTCTCTTTAGCCTCTTTTAATCTGAGCAGTGCCCCCACATCTGCCCACCATTTTATCCCCCATAATACTAATTTGTTAAAGAGGTCAGGGCAGCGATCTTGTGGAATTTTCTCATGACTTTTTCTGACTTGTAGCAGTTTCCAAGGTCATTCCACTTTGGAGAATTTGTCTTATCTTTCAATATATAATTTTTTACAGAATTTTAATTATAATATTTGTAATTTCCAACTGCTCTTTATTATTCTAAGAGTGTTTCTTCTTTTAGCATCCTGTTCTTGTTTCATGGATACAATATTTCTCTGATAATCTTATAATTTCACTGAAGTATTTTTATGCTCCTTGTATTGTCTCAGGTTTCTGTGGTTCTTTTTTTCTCCTGATTCTACCATGTTGGAAGTCTTTTATTTTTTCATGGTGAAGGTTTTCCTCTGGTATCTGGTGATTTTTGTCATATTCATATTTTAAGAGTAAAATACCAAAAGCTGATTGGAGGCTGGCTCTGAGTATATATATTTGAGTCTTGTCAATTGAAGGAATTCACTGTAGCCTTTTTCTGTGAGGGCCCTCAGTGTCAGTCTCTGTGGCTCTTTCCAGCATCATTTTCCTAAGTACCCATTTTTTCTGCTAGAGAGTAGAACCTGGCTACGAAGTTCTGTATCTGAGCAGAAGAGGCCTGGATTCTCATTTTCAGTTTCAGTGAATTCCTCTCTTTTTGCGGTATGTTTGACTCCCACTCTGATCTGTGCCAGGTGTCCCCCTATCCAGCACTCCTTTAGTTTACTTTTCTCCAGCGCTGAAATTTCCTGTTTCCTATTGAGGTGAAAGTAATAGCTTGATTACATAAGATGGAGTGGGGCCCTGGGGATCTGACCATATCTTAAGCAGATTTTCAAACAAATCTCCCTGTTGAAGCATTACATTTCTCCCATCTCCATTCCTTTAACTTCCCTCTGCACCTTACCTGCTTTTGACACCTGAGCCTTTCCAGGGTTTCTCAGGGTGACCCTCTTTGGTTCTTCTTGGTTTTTCCCCTGGGCACTTAGGCTTGACCTTGTTTGGGTCTGCTAAGTCCGTTAACAGCCTCCATCCATTTTCCATTTTCATGTATTGTGGTTTGGGGTGACTTCCGGTTCAATAAAAATGAAATGGATGTTTCTAGGTGGGTTTTTTTCTCCTTGCTATTTTTGAGAGAGTGGTGTAGGGAAGATCTCAGCTACCTTGAGTTGAAAAATTCTCACCATTTTTATTTTTAGTTCTTCACAGGCCTTGGATTCTTTATTGCCTTTGGGCTTTTGCATTTAGTATTCCAGCTATCTGAAACATTCTTTTTCCCTCTCTCCTGGCCAATTCCAAATCATCTTTTTCTTTTTTTATAGAAAAAAAGAAAAATAGAGCAAGACAGGATCTCTTCTTTTCTTTTATAGAGAAAAATAAAAATAGACAGGATTTTGCTCTATTGCCCAGACTGGAGTATAGTGGCACAATCTTAGCTCACTGTAACCTCAAACTCTGGGGTTCAAGTGATCCTCCTGCCTCAGCCTCTGGAGTAGCTGAGACTACAGGCATGTCATCACACTGCACTAATTTTTGAAATTTTTTGTAGAGACAGGGTCTCACCATGTTGCCCAGGCTGGTGTTGAACTCCTGGCCTCAAGCGATCCTCCCGCCTCAGTCTGCAAGCATGACCCACCGTGACCAGCCCAAGTCATCTTTTAGGTCCCAACTTCAACTCCTAGATGAATCCTTCCTGACTACCCAGACTAGGTTAGGTCTCCCCCCATGATATATTCTTCTACCAACTAACATGACTCTAATTAAGTATATATGCCTGTTTCTTCTACTAGACTGTCAGCTTCGTAAGGGAAGGGACCATGTCTGTCTTGTTCACTGATATATCCCCAGTGTCTATTGCAGTGCTTGGCATTTAGTAGGGCTGTGGTCCCCAACCCCTGGGCTGAGGACTGGTACTGGTCCGTGGCCTGTTAGGAACTGGGCTGAGCAGCAGGAGGTGAGCAGCAGGCTAGCGAGCTAGTGTAGCTTCCTCTGTATTTACAGTCATTCCCCATCGCTCACCATCTCCACCCTTGACCCTACCCCAGTCTGTGGAAAAATTGTCTTCCATGAAACCAGTCCTTGGTGCCAAAAAGGTTGGGGACCGCTGCAGTAGGGGATCAATATATATTATTCATTGTCAAACAACATATATTGCTTGCTATACAGATTTGTAGCTTAGTTTACAGTACCGTCACTAATAAGTAGTTCGCAGAGTTCAGCATTCCTAATTATTATGATTGTTTATTTCTTATTAAGGACAAGAGCCCATGCTCCAGTGTAGTGTTTCCATAATTACATTTCCAAATTTATTTTACAATGAGCACTTTAAAAATTATAATGTACTGACAGTAATAACATTATGCACTCAGATTAACATAGTGTATAAATTTTCTATTGCTGCTGTAACAAATAACCACAAATCCAGTGGCTTAAAACAAGATGAACTTATTATCTTACAGTTCTGAAGGTTAGAAGTGTAAATGAGTTGGGAGGGCTGCATTCCTTCTGGCAGTCAGGGAAGAATCCATTTCCTTGCCTTTTTCAGCTTCTAGAGGCTGCCTGCATGGTTGGCTCATAGGTCCTTTCTCACGTGACTCTTTCCTCTGCTTCCATTGTCACACTTCCTTCTCTGACTCTGACCCTCCTGCCTCCCTCTATGAGGACCTTTGTGATTAGGGTGGGCCCAGATAATCAAGAATAATCTCCTTGTCTCAAGAGCCTTAATTTAATCATATCTGCAAAGTCCAATTTGCCAGGTAAGGTAACATTCACAGGTTTCTCGGATTAGGAGGTAGACACCTTTGGGGGGCCATTATTCAATTTACCACACATAGACGGCAAAATGTGAACCCATAGATGGATTAATTGCTGCAAGAAATGATAAAAATGGTACTTCTATATATTTTAAACTTTATATCAGAACAACCCACAAAGTAGATTAAATAATTTTATTAAGTGAAACATTTCAGAAGTATATATTGAAATAATAAATTACTTCACATAAACCAATGATTATTAAATGGACAACATACATCAACTTAATGATTGCCTAGGCTTCTATGTGCAAGTCCACTCTCATGTTTTCATGAATTCTGGGATTTCCTGGTATTTTCAGGTAGACACACCACTTCCTAGAGGTAATTATCCAATTATACCATTTATAACATTTATAATATACCATTTATAACAGTTACATAAAAGAACATAGTCTTTTTCTTACATATGTTTTAAATAAGTTTTAGATGAAAAATACAATTAGCATTGATTATTTTGAATAAATACCTATTAACATCCTGCAGAATTGTTTAAGAAAAATTACACTATAATAAAAGTCTACTTGGGAAAAATCAAGTCCAACATTCTTTTTTTTTTTTTTAAGTGATTAATTTTTCTCCTTTCTTTTCAAAGTTTTCTTGTATTGGATTTGGTTGTTATTGTTACTGCCTTTTACAATGCATTGAATAGACATATTGTGATACAATTACAGCAAAAATGAGCACAGGTATTCCATTTCTGCCTAATATTTTGAAAGAAATATCTTAAGGAAATTGGTAGTTAATGTTCATGCATCTTTCTAATCACTCTTCAGCATATATAGTTTAGGAAATAGTTCATCAGTTTTTCTGACACGAAAAAAAAAGGAAGTTGCACTCTTGCAAATGAACATGGCCAAGGAGAAGGACACAATAAGAGGGGATGAGATCCCCAAATAATAAGAAAACTTTAGGGATTCCTCAGTATACATGATCAAACAAGGACCTATGATAATATAAAACATATAATAGAGAGGACATTTCAGAATTAGTCAGTCAGTCATATGTTCCAATGACAAAATGATTATGGAAACTAGTCTTAGAATTGAGAGTAAAGCCTTTTTGTTTTTATTGGTATTGACAAATACTGTCAGTCAATTTATTGACCGTACTAGTCTTTGAAATATCTTTTGTTGGGGAAGGGGGAGAGGACCTATTAATATTTAATTAATTAGGAACACATCTACATTTTAGAAATAAAGCATTTTACCTGTTGTTTTTATTATTAAGTCTACAAGCTATAGAATTTGGAGAAATAGATTTTATAACTCTTGACAGCAAGAGGTTATGGATGTTTAATAGTCAGAATTAAGTTAAACATTGAGTAAAATTATACTTGTTTGGAAGAACTATAGGATCCTTATAGACTCTTGGCAAGAAGTGTGTTTTATGTTGTTTAAAATGTAGAAGTCCAAGGCCGGGCGCGGTGGCTCAAGCCTGTAATCCTAGCACTCTGGGAGGCCGAGGGGGGTGGATCACCTGAGGTCAGGAGTTTGAGACCAGCCTGAGCAAGAGCCGAGACCCCGTCTCTACTAAAAATAGAAAGAAATTATCTGGCCAACTAAAATATATATAGAAAAAATTAGCCGGGCATGGTGGCACATGCCTGTAGTCCCAGCTACTCAGGAGGCTGAGGCGGTAGGATCACTTAAGCCCAGGAGTTTGAGGTTGCTGTGAGCTAGGCTGACGCCACGGCACTCACTCTAGCCTGGGCAACAAAGCGAGACTCTGTCTCAAAAAAAAAAAAAAAAAAAAAAAAATGCAGAAGTCCAATATTCTTGATAGTTTATTTCAAAAGGCCACGGTTAGATGTTTTATTCTTAGTTATATACAATGTCATGTGAATAACTAGACAAAATGACAATTCCACAATGGGCTGATGTGTAAAGCTGTTAGCTGGCTCTTTCAGGTAAGAGCCTCACCTGGTAGCTGCATCTTGATTACTAACTTTGCCCACTTAGGAATTTTAATAATCTTATCAGTTCATCCAGGGCTGATCTGGCTCTGATGTATTAGCTGGAGATCATGTCTTTTTCTCAAGAAAAAGTTTATTTGATAAATTAAATTAAGGTCAAAAGTTTGCCTGATGAGTATAGGTAAAATGTCAGGCACTAAAAATGCCCTAAAGCCCAAACCCCTCATCCCTCATCTCCCTCTTCTTCAATGTGGCCCAAATTACAAATTTAATCAATATATGGAAGTAACATTCTACACTGAAAAATGTGGTACATTTGAAAAATAATGGGTCAGAATTCTACTTGATGATCTTTCCCCCCTTGGTTTGGATAGCTGAGCAAGCCATTTATTACCATTCTTTCAAAGTAATTTCTTCTCAATTCTTGCTTATTCCTCTAAAGCTATGCTGTCTAATACAGTGACCACTGGCCACATGTGACTACTGAGCACCGGAAATGTGGCTAGTCTGAATTGAAATGTGCTGTAAGTGCAAAATACATACCAGGTTTTTAAGATTTACATTAATGAGAATGTAAAATATTTCATTAATACTTTTTTTGGCCGGGCAAGGTGGCTCACGCCTGTAATCCCAGCACTCTGGGAGGCTGAGGTGGGAGGATCACTCGAGGTCAGGAGTTCAAGACCAGCCTGAGCAAGAGCGAGACCCCATCTCTACTAAAAATAGAAAGAAATTAACTGGACAACTAAAAATATATAGAAAAAGTTAGCCGGGTATGGTGGCACATGACTGTAGTCCCAGCTACTCGGGAGGCTGAGGCAGGAGGATCGCTTGAGTCCAGGAGTTTGAGGTTGCTGTGAGCCAGGCTGACGCCACGGCACTGTAGCCTGGGCAACAAAGCGAGACTCTGTCTCAAAAAAAATAAATAAATAAAATAATTTTTTTATGTTGATTACGTGTTGAAATAACATTTGGAATATATTAGGTTAAATAAAATATATTACTACAAATAATATCACCTGTTTCTTTCTCCTTTTTTTTTTTTTTGAGACAGAGTCTCGCTCTGTTGCCTGGGCTAGAGTGCCGTGGCGTCAGCCTAGCTCACAGCAACCTCAGACTCCTGGGCTCAAGCGATCCTCCTGCCTCAGCCTCCCGAGTAGCTGGGACTACAGGCAAGAGCCAACATGCCCAGCTAACTTTTTCTATTTTAGTAGAGATGAGGTCTCACTCTTGCTCAGGATGGTCTTGAACTCCTGACCTCAGGTGATCCTGCTGCCTCGGGCTCCCAGAGTGCTAGGTTTACAGGCATGAGGCACCACGCCTGGCCTTCTTTTTATTTTTTAAATGTATTATAACTATTAGAAAACTTTAAACTACATGTGAGTCACTTATTTTTATTAGAACTGATTTAAAGCTCCTAAGGGCCACCTCTATTACCTTCTTTAGTCCCTCATTATGGTCTTACCCATTCCTTCCCTTTCCAGTAGCTGCTTAGATTTAGAAGGTAGAATAGAAAGCTGAACTCTGTGGCCAAACTTTAAGTCAAGAGAATTAAATGCCCAGGAAGACAATGAAAGTCTTAATTATATTCTTCATCTTATTGGATTGGTGCTACAATATCAGGGGAAAAGGGGGAAAGAGCAGAAGAATTACCTTCATCAGTGTTTGTAGACATGGACTGTGTGTGTATGGAGGATTAAAGAGAAACTCTAAGAATGGTTCTGGGGAGGAAACACACACAGGAGGAATATACTATATTCACCTCCACCCCTCCCCACTTTTCTAAGTTTTGATCTAGTTTTCTTTTGGCTACACTAATTTGTCTCTCTTTTTCCGTGTGTACCAATTTAGACTCTTCCCCGATAAAATGTCGGTATTAAAAGATGACAAAAACTAATGGGAGATGAGGAGGTGGGGTGGCGTAGCAGATCTAAATACCAAGCAACCTAGAAAGATGTTTAACTAAATGGAAAAAGACCTTATATATCACCCCCGTTCCACCCAAATCCATAACGCTCTTATATGTGGAATAAAGCCTGCTAATGTTAAAACATCAATATTCATCTAACACATCCCAGGTATTTTCTGACAAGTGAGGAAATCCTCTGAAGACCTATTTTTCAACAGGGAAAAACCATGAAGAAAAAACATGATGGTATTGTTTACCAACCTGAGGAAGTTCTGAATCCAACCCCCAAAGTAACAAATTGTTGCAAATCACTGTGGGTAAAATACAGTTTTCAGGAGGCATACATGACCCAACTTGTCAGCTCCCAGCCAGGTCCAGCCATGCCAAGGAACCCAGGTAAGATTTTATTTGTATTAAACTAAGACAAATATTCTACTTAGCATGTATTTCTCTTGATATTAAGGATATAAAATTGGGCATTAAGTATATTATTTAAAAATTAACTGTAAGAAGATAGTGGTAAATCTATCCAGCTTCTTAGGTGGTAATAACCTAAAACTGACTGCTTCATGGTACTAAATCTCTTAGTTTCTATTAGCCATGAATCATTGATGTGACAACCAATTAAGATGATCCCAAATGGACTAAAATAGATCATATTTATCTTTTAATAAAAATTTGTCTTTAAACTTGACCTGACTATGTCTGCATTGTTAAGGCAGAGAACATTCAGATTAGGTTCCTTCTTGAATTTGCCAGCATAGGAGAGAACATGAAGGAAAGATAAATTTGAAAATTTGTTTTGCAAAAATGTGTGATTCCTAAATGTTGCAGAATGCTGGAAAATTAAAGTCTTATATTGTGAAAAGCATTAAAGGGGAGCAGTTGGGATTAAATTTATGGACTCTTACTCTTTTAGATTAAAAATATGCTAGATACCTGAAAGGAATTATTAACATTAGTTTCAAACTATTATCTATTTTTAAAAGAATTACATGCCACTGAGAAAGTGGAAATTTCAAGGACGCTGATAGTTCCTTGCTACCACGCCAAATATGGTATCCATTTTTCAGAAAAGACTCAATTGCCTAAAATTTTCGATTTTTATCTGTGCAGGTGTCAGCAACAATTATTTCTCAAAGCCTGAGATTCTGTCACCCATGAACACCTTCTAGAACTTACATTTTTTGTTTTAAATGGAGATATAATTTGTATACTATAGAGTTCACCCCCTTTTTTAATTTTAATTTTTTTTTTTTTAGAGACAGGGTATCGCTCTGTCACCCTGGCTAGATAGAGTGCAGTGGCGTCATCACAGCTCACTGCAGCCTCAAACTCCTGGGCTCAAGTGATTCTCCTGCCTCCGCCTCCCGAGTAGCTGGGACTACAGGCGCCGGCAGTGTCACCATGCCTGGCTAATTTTTCTATTTTTCGTAGAGACGGGGTTGGGCGGGTGGTGGGGAGGGTCTCACTGTTTTCCTCAGGCTGGTCTCGAACTCCGGGGCTCCAGCAATCCTCCTGCCTGGTACTAGCATTCCACGTCTGAGCTTCCCCCCCGCCCCCGCCGCCCACCCCTTTAAAATGCAGGATACAGTGGTTTTTAGTGTACTCACAAAGTTGTGCAATCGTCTCCACTATTCTAGAAATTGTATTAAGTATTTTATTGTAAACCTTTTCCAGTATGTTTTTACACTCGCTCTACCGCTTGACCTCAGAGATTCCTGTGAAGCCGATCGGTATCTTCTGAGGTGCCCCGTGGGCGTTACCACCTAAAATGCTGTCCTAATGAGTTTCTCTTTCAAAGCAGGGGCAGGGTGAAGAATTAACGCTACTACCTTCATTTATAGAATAACAGCCCATAACCTAATCTGCATATTTGTTTTCATGCCAAAACCGTCGTTTTAGCGTCCGCCGTATGTAAAAGCTTGTTTGTGACGTATTTTAGCCCGGTGGGCCACCGGTGTGCATTCGACCGCCGAACAATTAATAGCAAGGGTCCCGACTTCCCTCCCCGGCACCGGGGCCGCCCTGCACGTTCAGGCAGCAGCGCGCTTCTCCGCCTATGCTTCACGGTATTGCTGTCGAAATGGGGGAAGTGCGGACTCGGGGGGTACGTGAGAAGGGCGGGGAATTGCTAATACGGGTGGAGAATGCCAGAGTAACCACGCACGAACAGAATGACGCTGGGCTGTGTAATCCGGTTCCCCGGCTCCCTGCCGCCCGCTCCCGCCGGTGGCTGGGAAAGCGCCACGCGTGCGCCGCCATGTGCGCTCCCCATTGGCCGCAGCCGGCCCACGTGACCTCCACCGCCTCACACGCCCGGCGGAGCGCGCGCTTTTCCAGCCACAAGAACGCCAGCGGCTGGAGCAGTGGGTCACGACGGGCGCGTCGCAGGCCCAGCTAAGGTACGGGAGTTTGTTTGGCGGGGAACCTTAAAAAACAAACAAACAAAAAAAACCCCCTAAGTACTGCCCAAAGGAAAGCTGTTAGTGAGGAAACTTGTAACTGAGGAGTTTCGCTTCTCCCCTCAGTGGGATTTGTCCGGGCTGTGACGCAGACCGAAAATGGAGATTAGAAGCCACCGTTGGCTGAAAAGTGACTCGCTGAAGTCAAGATTTATCTCTGTTACTTTGGGGAAATCCACACGTATACATATAACTCTTTGGAGAAAAATACATAATCTTTGTGTGAGGAATTTAAAGCCACTTTGTCTTAGACGAGTTGAGGGGTGGGCAGCGTCCAGAGCAACCGTCCTACAGACGTCATCTAAGGGAAATTAGAGACTCCTGGGGAAACAGTTGAGTAAAAGCAAAAGGAGGCCCTGCCCACCATTGTTCGGGGAATGAAATGATTTGACAAAGGACAAAAACACAATAATTATTTTATTTTACTTTATTTTTGAGACAGAGTCTCACTCTGTTGCCCGGGCTAGAGTGCCGTGGCGTCAGCCTAGCTCACAGCAACCTCAAACTCCTGGGCGCAAGCGATCCTTCTGCCTCAGCCTCCTGAGTAGCTGGGACTACAGGCATGTGCCACCACGCCCGGCTAATTTTTTCTATATATATTTTAGCTGTCCATATAATTTCTTTCTATTTTTAGTAGAGACGGGGTCTCGCTCTTGCTCAGGCTGGTCTCGAACTCCTGAGCTCAAACGATCCGCCCGCCTGGGCCTCCCAGAGTGCTAGGATTACAGGCGTGAGCCACCGCGCCCGGCCTATAATAATTATTGATAGAAAAAAAGGGGCAAAATAAAAAGTGTGTGTGTTTGGCCAGGCGCGGTGGCTCACGCCTGTAATCCTAGCACTCTGGGAGGCCCAGGCGGGCGGATCGTTTGAGCTCAGAAGTTCGAGACCAGCCTGAGCAAGAGTGAGATCCCCATCTCTACTAAAAATAGAAAGAAATTAGCCAAACAACTAAAAATATAGAAAAAATTAGCCGGGCATGGTGGCACATGCCTGTAGTCCCAGCCACCCGGGAGGCTGAGGCAGAAGGATTGCTTGCGCCCAGGAGTTTGAGGTTGCTGTGAGCTAGGCTGACGCCACGGCACTGTAGCCCGGGCAACAGAGCGAGACTCTGTCTCAAAAAAAACAAAAAAGTGTGTGTGTAGTATAAATGGGATATATAATTGTGGAAATCAGTAGAGAGTTCAGTTGTCCACCTTCTTTTTCCCTTTCGAGTGCTTGGATGCTTTCTTTGCCTTTTTTTTTTTTTTTTTTAATTTGTATTAAGGCTAACCAACTCTCTCCCTCCTCTAGATGTCTACATTTTTTTTTTCATTCAAAAAAATACTAGGACTTCCTATATTCCAGGCATTGTGCTATGTTCTGGGTGACAATAGTAAATAAAAACAGTACCTGTCCCTTCCCTCCTGGAGCATACAGTCTGGTAAAGGAAACAGACAGTAGTCAAATACACATATGTGTGTGTTTCAAGATACAGTTTTACAGAAAACTGAAATGACAGGCAGCAGGGTTGCAATTTTGATCAAAAGGTCACATATTTTACCTAGTATTTAAGCCACCTATCTGGGAGTTTACGCTCGGCTGAGGTGAATTAATGTATTGAGACCCTGGCCCTCCTTGCTCTGCCGTATCTTCTCCCCCTTTGCTCTGTTGTAGGGTCCTGGAGCTCTGGGGACCATTGCCATCAGAACTCTTTACTTTTGAACCCAAATGGGCGGCCCTGACTCTGGTCTCTAGAGGGGAAGGGATATGTGACAGCGGAAGTGGGTGGGTACTCTCCAGTGCCCTTGGCACTCCTCTCTTGGTCTTGTCTTCTGGTCAGCTTGCAGCCCTGCTGCCCATTGTGAACGGCGGTTTTGTCCAGCTGTATCACCCTCTGTAGGTGGTTGCCGTTTCATCTCAGCGGAAATGGTTCCCACTAGTTGCCCAATGTATTTAAAAGTCTATATTTGGGTAATGGTAAACCCCTACTTTTTATTTCATCTATTTTCAGCAATATCACATGAATCCCAATTTTATAAGATGAAGATGCTAACTTCCATGTCTTCTCATCCTTCCACAGCCTGCTATTTGTCCCCTTTACTTTTTATTTTTACATGTGCAAGGTTGCTAACATTTGCGTTCTGCCCTCCAACCACAACCAGCTCTTCCATGCTTTGTCCATCAGTCCATTCTAAAAATTAAAAACCAATAAACTTGGTTTACATTATAATATCTATGTAAATAGTGTCTCACACTAGTGGTAGTAGCTAACACTTATACAATATAGGATTTATTGTATACTAAGTACTTTATGAACATCATTGTTTAATAGTTATAATAATCTGAAGGTCCCTTTTAACAAATGGGGAAACCAAGCCACAGGGAAGTTAAGTTACTTGTCTTAGAACAGTAAATTAGAAAGTGGCTGACCTAGGATTTGAACCCTCCCCTATGGAAGGATAGGGTAAAATTTTCCTTTCTTTAGATATAAGTTTAGGGTCCTTGACAGCTGAAAAGAGAATGTACATCAAGGTCAAATACATATTTTTTATTTCTCTGTTATTTTTTTGGTGCGGGGGGGGGTGATGGTCTTCAGCTCTGTTCAGTTTTCTTTTTTTCCATTTCTAATAGTGACTAATTTCAGCCACTTCAGGATCTTCCTCCTCAGCAGATAGCCTAGTCTTCTGTTCCATGTGCAAAATTGATTTCATCAGGAGTAAGCACCTGAATCTTCTCCCTTGTTCCAGACTTCCTTTCATAAGCATCACATATCACATCTTACCTCCTTCTAGCCTATCTCAAAGGAAGGGGAGCCCTCTTCCTGTTCAAAGCTGATCCTTCCACATGTTTTTATTCTCATTCCTCCTAAACCTCTAGGACTTTGCGTCAATAACTTGTACTACTCTATCTCCCATTTTCCATTGCTCCTGATCTAATTCCTCTCCTCAGTCTACAAACCTGCTCAAGATTTTCAACTTAGAAAATTCCTCCAACGCACTTCTTTTTCTAACTACTGCCAGTTCTCTCATTCCTTCATCAGGGCACTCTTGGAAGAGCAGTCTACACTTATTGATGCCAAGGCTACTGTGGGAGTTCAAAGTCATGCAAAATTCCTTTCATCTCTACTGCATTTGCAATTGAATTATGTTTTCCGATACTTCAATCATGGGTTATGCCAGGAACCCTTTCTAAAGGATCAGTTTGTCCTTGGCAAGAGATTTTGAGCCTTCCCAAGATTGATTAGTAGGCCTACTAAATTTAAGCAAATTATTTTGAAATTATTATACAGATTGTTAGGAATTAAACATTCAACAACTATAATATGTTTGATTATGAAAGGGCATGTCCTTTGAGATGGGGCAATAACTATTGATTTTGTACTTGAAATACTTAAATATTCAAAGTGATTGAATTGAAAGCTCTAGCTAATGCCCTAAAACCTTCATAAAAAAACCCCACTTTCCTCAACTAAAAGAAGTGATCACTTTGAATGTGAGATGAAGCCTTGAGTTCCGGTAAGGTGGGTTTGTCTCCAAGAAGCAAGGTATGTATTTCCAATCTGAAAGCAGATGGTCCAGTATGTGGAAAGGCCAAGACTTCCAGTACTCTCATCCTCATTTTTGACAACCTGTTGTGTCAACGTTCCAAAGGTTAAAGGTTATTCAAATACTTTCTTCAAATTCCCTTAAGGGTCTGGGAGTTAGGGGGTAGTGACTACCAGCAGTAAAGACTATATATGTCCTGGAATCATTTTCCCTTGAGAATAATCACCTTTCAGTAATGAAATAAGGGACTAAGGCTGTGATTGCTTAAAATTATGCCTAGTCATACAGATAAAGGACTGCCATGTTTAACACAGGGAAATATCCTTTTGGAAGGAACTATAAAACAGTTCCTTCAATTTAAACGTAAGCCACATTTTAATTTGCTTCACATCTGGACCATAAACTTTCTATATAATTTGTTTTCTGGGCATTCTCATTGCATTTCCTCCCTCCCCCACATAATTTATTATTACTATATCCTAAAATTTCCCCAAATTCTCAACTATACTATCTCTTCTATCAAGTCTCCCTTTCTACCGGGGACTTCCCTTCTACAGCTGTTCTCTTGTTCAGCCTAGTTACCTTCTAGGCCCACTGCACCATTGAGACCCTGGGATTTCCTTTCACATGGGTTGGATTCACCTTTTGCTAAGTCTCATGGCTTTTTCTTTCTTAAATTAATCTTACTCTATTTAGTCTGTTTTTTTTTTTCTTGTTTTTTTTTTTTTTTTTTGAAACAGAGTCTCACTCTGTCATCCTGGCTAGATGGCCAGAGCACAGTAGCATCATGATAGCTCACTGAAACCTCAAACTCCTGGGCTCAAGTGATCCTCCTGCCTCAGACTCCGGAGTAGCTGAGACTGTAGGCATGTCAGCACATTGCACTAATTTTTTTTTTTTTTTTAATTTTTTGTAAAGACGGGTTTTGCTCTTGCTCATGCTGTTCTGGTATTCGTGAGCTCAAGCAGTCCTTCCCCCTCAGCCTCCCAGAGTGCTAGGATTACAGATGTGATATTTACTGTTTTGCGGGAATACTTCGAGACTTCCTAACAAATTGTGTATGGGAGAAAAACTTCCTGAGTCCTTGCATGCTGCAAATGTCTTTATTCACCTCTAACACGCTATTGATAGTTTAGCTGGCACAGAAGTCTAGATCTTAGATCTTAGAATTGATGAAATAATACATTACTATTCCCATTTTACAAAAGAAGAAACTGAGTCATGGAGAAATTAAATAACTTGCCCCAGGTTACGTAGTTGATAAGTAGTATATTTTATATTGGAACTTAAGCTTTCTGGCTTCAGAATTCTACCACTATGCCTGACGGCCTCTCCAGGGCTCCCAGCTGACTGGAGACTCAAATGGGGCATAGGAGGATTCTGCTTTGGAGGGGCTTTAGGGAGATGAGTAGAGAGCTACCTCTGGCTCCACATCCCCCAAATGCCAGAATAGAGAGACCCTTAATCTGAGGCACCAACATCCATAAGGAAGCCTCTGTTTTCTCTACAAGATTTGTTCTCTTCTATTAGAGAAGAGTGGGTTGGCTTTTTTCTTTCTTTCTTTCTTTTTTTTTTTTTTTTTTGAGGCAGAGTCTCACTGTGTTGCCTAGGCTAGAGTGCCGTGGCGTCAGCCTAGCTCACAGCAACCTCAAACTCCTGGGCTCAAGCGATCCTCCTGCCTCAGCCTCCCGAGTAGCTGGGACTACAGGTATGTGCCACCATGCCTGGCTAATTTTTTCTGTATATATTTTTAGTTTTATATATAATTTCTTTCTATTTTTAGTAGAGACGGGGTCGAACTCCTGAGCTCAAATGATCCACCCGCCTGGGCCTCCCATAGTGCTAGGATTATAGGCGGGAGCCACCACACCCGGCCTTTTTTCTTTGTTTTTGCCTGAAACCTGTGCTGGGTTCAGTGAGCTGGGGGTGCCAAGGGTAGCAAGTGGTATAGTTGATCCCCATCAGACTTCCAGTTAGTGGTGTGTCTCCGTCTCCCAGCCTCTGGGTCTTGATGGGGTAGATGGGCTTCCAAGCGCCAGGATCCCCTATAGTGGCTTCTTGGTGCTTTCCCAGCCTGGTTCATTTGTCTGCATATTGTCTCATCTGCTTCGTGCCTTCCAGAAGCATGTATAAATCTCTCATCTGTTGTTGACCCTGCCTCCCATTCTCTTCAATGTTGTGGTTTTATTCTTTTTTATACTTTCATTTTGGTGAGGTCTTGGGGGGGAGATTAAGAGATATGGAGAAGCCAGTGCTTATGAACCATAGGTCCCTAGACCCCCTTTTTAGTGAACAAAATCAGGATTATAAAAGGATAACCATTATATGAGAAAATAAAATATTAACATTATAAGTGGCAGTGGAAAAGCACTTATAAAACCTTCAGAACATATTTGCTTAAAAGCTTTTGTAAATGCAACTGAAGGGACAGCTGGTCAAAGGTTCACATACAGGATTCTCAATGTACAAGATTTTTTAAAAGCTCCAACACATTGAGACCAATTCATTGCTTTACAAAGGAATTTTTCTTGCAAAAAGATTATGAGGTTTTTCCAAATTCCTCACTAGGCCATTTAGACTGGGCCTTTATTTTCAGAACTCTGTGTGGATATATATGTATTTTCACAACTTTTCAGTAACAGTTACGGAGTGAGATACTTTTTTCCTCTGGATATTAAAAATTTAATACTTGGAAAATAATACAGAGTTTTTACTTTTTTATTTTGTTCATTTTGATGATCTTGTCAAAGGACTTTCACTTGCCTTCAATATATGACCAATTTAGAGCTGTGATTTAATGATTTCTTTCCTGTTTTAATGTTTCTTATAATATGGTGGTATGGCTATCTTAATCTCTGTAGGACAGGGACACCAACTCTCTTTAGCTAGCAAATAATGTCATAAGTACTGCAGAACTCTCAATCTGTTTTTGCATTCAACTTTTTTGAGGCATGGTAAAGGACCGGAACCAAAACCACAACCCACTAATATCAGGAACTTAATTTTAAAATTTCACTTTCCAAGTCTGTGCTGAAGCTGATACAAAGCCAGCATATTCTCCTACACAGTTTTATCTACATTGGACAGCTCTGGACAGTGGTAATTGATATAGGTATTTATGATTATTTGTTTAGTTGCAGGGAAGAGAGACCTACTCTAGTCACCTCCAGAAAGATCTGGTTTCTGGTGAGGATGCCTATGAAAAGGAACTGAATGTGGAGGGTTCTGGCTCTGGAGGGGGCCAGTCTTTTTTTTTTTTTTTTTGAGTCTTGGTTTCTTTCTGAGTGTCTGCTCACTTCTTTTCTATCAGTAATCATCCTCTGCCTCTACTTTAAATGTTTTCTTTCTCTTCATAATTTTCACTTTGCAAGTGGCTTTAACTTATCCTGAACCCAACACAATACTGTGGCATTTGTGATCCCACTAACAACTAATTCCCTTAGTGTCCGGAGTCTACACTGAGCAGAGAGGAAGCTGCCTAACCCTGTTCTTTTGAAACTAGGTTCTGAGTACCTGGCCAGCCAATGGACTATTTATTTGTTCTTGGGTCGGGGGGGGGGGGTCTATCTCTGATCCAATCAATTGTGGCCTGGGGTTGGGGAACATGCAGGAAAGAACCTCATTGCTTAGGCAATAGGATAGATTCTTCTGGAATAGGGTGTGGGCAAATCAAATAACAATTGGCAGGGACCCTAAGGTGTGTTTCAGGATTGTGAATCATCATTATCACACACACGCACACGCACAATCATTATGCATTGCTTAACACTGGGGATACATTCTGAGAAATTTGTTGTTAAGCTGTTTTGTCATTGTGAGAACATCATAGAGTGTACCTACACAAACCTAGATGGCATAGCCTACTACATACCTAGCTTGTATGATATAGCCTATTGTTCCTAGGATATAAACATGTATAGCAGGTTATTGTACTGAATACTATAGGCCAATTGTAACACAATGGTAAGTATTCATGTATTTAAACATATCTAAACATAGACAAGGTACAGTAAAAATACAGTATAAAAGATAAAAAAATACTACACCTGTCTAAGGCACTAGAGCTTGTAGAACTGGAAGTTGTTCTGGGTGAGTCAGTGGGTGAGTGGTGAGTGAATGTGAATGCCTGGAACATTACTTGACATTACTGTAGGCTTTATAAACATGTATGCTTAAGCTACATTAAATTTACAAAAACAAGTTTTTCTCCAATAATAAATTAACCTTAGCTTACTGTAACTTTTTATTTTATAAACTTTAAAATTTTTTAAAACTGTTTTTTTTTGAGACAAGGGTCTTGCTCTATCACCTAGACTGGAGTGCAGTGGTGTCATGATTGCTCACCGTAGCCTCCAACTCCTGAGCTCAAGCCATCCTCCTGTCTCAGCCTCCTGAGTAGCTGGTACTACAGGCATGCACCACTATACCCAGCTAATATTTTAATATTTTTAGAGATGAGGTCTTGGTATTGCCAGGCTGGTCTTGAATTCCTGGCCTCAAGCAATCCTCCCCCCTTGGCCTCCCATAGTTCTGGGATTACAAATGTGAGCCACCTTGCCCAGCTTTTTAAAAACTTTTTGACTCTTGTAATAACAACACTTAGCTTAAAATACAAACACATTGTACAGCTGTACAAAAATATTTTCTTTCTTTATATTCTTATTCTATAAGCTTTTTTCTATGTAAAACATTTTCAGTTTATTTTTTACTTTTCAAACTTTTTTGCTAAAAACTAAGACACAAACACGTTAGCATATGCCTACACTATATTCCACCTCCACATCTTGTCCTTCAGGGGCAGTAACATGCCTGGAGTTGTCATCCCTTAGGATAACAATGCCTTCTTCTGGAACACCTCCTGAAGGACCTGCCTGAGGCTGTTTTACAGTTAACTTTTTTTTTATTTTTTTTATTTTTATTTATTTTTTTTTTTTTGAGACAGAGTCTCACTCTGTTGCCCGGGCTAGAGTGAGTGCCGTGGCGTCAGCCTAGCTCACAGCAACCTCAAACTCCTGGGCTCAAGCGATCCTCCTGCCTCAGCCTCCCGAGTAGCTGGGACTACAGGCATGCGCCACTATGCCCGGCTAATTTTTTGTATATATATATTTTAGTTGTCCATATAATTTCTTTCTATTTTTAGTAGAGACGGGGTCTCGCTCTTGCTCAGGCTGGTCTCGAACTCCTGACCTCGAGCGATCCACCCGCCTCGGCCTCCCAGCGTGCTAGGATTACAGGCGTGAGCCACCGCGCCCGGCCAACTTTTTTTTTATAAGTAGAAAGAGTATACTCTAATAATGATAAAAAAGTATAGTATAATAAATACATAAACCAGTAACAGACATTATCATAGTCAAGTATTATGTACTGTACATTTATGTGCTAGACTTTTATACAACTGGCAGCACAGTAGGTTTGTTTACACCAACATCACCAAACACGTGAGTAATGTGTTGATGATATCACTAGGCAATAGGAATTTTTCAGCTCCATTATAATCTTATGGGACCACAATCATATATGTGGTCTGTGGTTTACTGAATTGTTATATGGCTCATGTCTGTATTCTTATACTGTAGTTAACCAAGTAACAATGCCCATTAGTACATTTTAAAAGGAAATTTTCAGTGAGACTTAAAAGATGACTATCTTAACACCATTTTTCCTGGTTTCCCTTTTACCGCTTTGATTCTTCCTTCTTGGTCATTTCTGTGGACTTTTGTTCCTCTGCCTACTGTGTAAACCACCCATCTTATCCAGAGGTTCTGTTGCCAGCTATACAACTCACCCTGAGATATCTACTTTCCTACATTTTTCTTGAATAAATGAGAGAATGATGACTCCTAAGTCTTTATCTTAAGTTCCGACATCCTCTGTGCTTTAAATATCCAAATGCTTGCTAAGATGTCTTACAGGTACCATAAATTTATAAATGAACTCAAATTTTCTTCTTTCTCTTTCCACTGGCCTCTTCTGCCTTCCACCCCCGCCCTCCACCCCTATTCTCTGTTGGGGCTGATGTTGCCATTTGCCTTTCCAGTTTCCCAAGCCTGAAAAGTGAGAGTTTTCCCTTTTCCTTACTTTTTCCATTTAATCTATTACCAAATCTCAGCCTATTCTGTTTCTTAAATACTTATAGAATCTCTTTTCACCATTATATCCCTGTTGGAGCTGTTTTAGTTTAGGCTGTATGCTAAAGTTAAGAGCATGGATGGGCTTTGCAGCAGACAGACCTGAGTCTAAATCCTGACTCTCACATTCAATGGCTTTCAAACCCTGGGTAAGTTACTCAGCCAATCTAAACTATCAATCCTCAAACTTGGCTGCACAGGGGAACCACCTGGGAAGCTTTAAAAAAACACTGACACTTGGTCCAACTCCAAGGATTCTGATTTCAGTGGAATCGAGCAAGGCCTGAGCATTTGGGAGTTTTATAAAAGCTTCCCGTTTATCTCTATTGGATTAAGTCCAACCTCTTTCTGTGCCTTGTGTATTAGCTATTAGCTTTTTGCTTGCCTACTCTATTTGCTTTGTCTCCTATGGCTCCCTGCCTTTCAATAACAGCACTACTTAGAGTTTACAAAACTTCCCCTTCTCTTACCACAACCCGCCCCCCCGCCCCACATTTGCTCATGTTATCCTTCTGCCTGGGATGCCCTGTTTGCCACTCCCTCCCAGTTCCAAACCCCCCCCCCCCCACACACACATACACAACCCATCTGTCTCTTCTGGCTGCTTCTTATTAATCCTTCATCCTTCAAGACTCAACTCAGATATCATCTTCTATGGGACATGTTCCCGACTCCTCTGTGCAAACCTTGCTCTTGCTGTAACATACTGAATTTCAGTTTGCATCTCTCTCTCCCATTGGACTGTTTGAGGACAGGCCTGAAAAATCAAAGGTCCTCAAATTTTATTGAAATGAAACAGGTCCAACACAAAACTTGCTTTGTCTATGAAGCTATACTTCTACCTACTGATACTTGAGCCCAAATTTATTTCCTTCTCCTTTGTATTCTTAAAGTACTTGAGAATTGTATTATCCCTCTTAGAACCTATGGGTTCTAAGCAACTAAAGGACAGAAACCTTGTCTTTATTCTTTAGAGTTTCCTCAAAGCACCCAGGAAGTTAGTTTACTCACAGTGTTGCTTAAAAACACTCATTGGTTGCTGGAAGCAAGTAAGGTTTGGAGGCCTCATACAAGGGCAGTGGTTAAAAGTATAAAATGGAAAAATTTAATTTAAAAAACTGTAAATATCTAGTCCTACATATCACATACAATAGCTACTAACCACATTTGGTTATTGAGCAATTGGAATGTAGCTAGTGCAATTGAGGAGCTGAATTTTAGGATTTATTTAATTTTAATTAAATTTAAAAACTGATACTTGATTGAATTGTTGGAAAATTTTTAAATATGTTTGAAACAGCTTGGATTTGTGAATCTACTTTTTTAACTATCAACTTCATGAAATCAAAATACAGATCAGAGAAAAAGTACCTGAATTGAGATGTGCTATAAATATAAAATAAACTCTGGATTTCAAAGACTTAGGTATAATTTTTAAAATGGAAAATATACCATTAAAAATTTTATATTGATTATGTATTAAAATGATAATATTTTAGGTATATTGGCTTAAGTAAAATAAATTACTAAAATTAATTTTACCTGATTTTACTACTAGAAAATTTAAAATTACTTATGTGGCTTGAATTATATTTCTGTTGGAGAGAGCTGATCTATTCCAGTGCAAGGCTTTGCTTTTTGATGAATATTACAATGGCTGGATTTCAACCCTCTCATTGTCTAAGACAGTTTTAAGTAACTGGCAAAATTTACAGATAGTTAAATGGAGTTATCTCTTTTGAACTCTTTTCTGTCAATGCAGATCACAGTCTACCTTCTCAGCCCAAGGAGAGTAACGTTGGCCAGAAGCATCACCAGGAGGAAGTCATCCGCAAGATGGCCACGCAGCTGAGACAAATTGGGGACAACATGGATCTTAGGATGATGGTTCAAGGGGTGAGACTTCATTTTCCCCAGCAAGGGCCTGTCAGGTGGGAGGAAACAGGAAACAAAACAGTGGCTGTCAAGTGGCTGGGATGCTCAAGAACTATCAGAACTCATGGATTAAGTCTGGATTACCAAACATTAGATCTAAAAGTTGTGAAGCTGAGTCAAAGCCAGCATCTGATCTCACACTTGCCTTTCAAACTGGGGTCCGTGGACTGGCAGCATCAGCATCACTTGGCAGCTGGTTAGATGTGTAACTCTCAGGCCCCAGCCCACACAGCCAGAATCAGAATGTACCTTTTTACACTTTCCCCAGGGGATTTATGTGCATATTAAAGTGTGAGAAAGTGCTCTATACCCTCAAAAATAGGATGCATAGTAGAGCCACCTGTAGAGTTTTGCAAACTACAAATGCATGGGCCCATCCCTGAGAAATTCTGATTTCATTGGCATAAGGTAAGGCCTGGGCATATGGCATTTTAAACGCTCCCCAGGTGAATGTAACACGTAGTCAGGGAGGAGAACCTGAGCCTTCAATTGTGGTTATTTCTCTTGAACCAGCCTGAAGGCCCCACCCCTACCAGTTTCTTAGTTTCTCCTGATTATTATAAGAGACTATAAGGGAAAATAGGAATGACTAATGGTTACTGTTTGAAATCTTGGGGGTGATAAAATCCACAGCTAGCTTAGTTTCCCCCAGAACAGCAGCAGAGAATGATCACATGGTGCTACATGGTGGGAGGGGTGGCTGCCCCTCAGAGCCCAACTTCTTGCCCTTAAATTCACCTGTCCTGTGATGATGTCTTGTTAATCACTGCAGTTGCAACCATGCTATTCACCAGCAATGCATGCTGCAGCATGCATGCCTCTTTATACTCTAGTCCAAATGTGGAAAATACACAGCCTTTCCCTCAAATAAAACATCATCCCTTGAGACAAAACATGAATATGAGATCCCAACAATAATGCTATAAAAGCAAGAAGGAAACAAAGAGAAAAACACAGTCCAGTGAAATATTTGATAAACCACTTTCATTCAAACAAATATTTATTGAGTGCCTGCTATATGCCAGACTCAATTCTAGACATTGGTAGCTAGAGCAGTGAGCAGGACAGAAGGTGAGCCTGTGCTCATAGAACTCATAATGTAGCGAGGAGACGGATGGTAAAGCAGATGAACCATCAACAGCCTAGTCAGACACCAATGTGGGCTCAAAGCAGAATGAGATGACACTGAGTGATGGAGAGTGATTTTGGATGTGTGGTCAGGGAAGGCCTCTCTGGAGATGTGAAATTTGAGCAGAGATTGGAAATGAGGGAGCTAGTCATGGGAACACCTGGAGTTCGTTCCAGGCAGAGGGAACAGTGAGAGTGCAAAGCCTGGCCCCTGCCAATCTACTTTCATTTCTTTCTTTCTTTCTTTCTTTCTTTTTTTTTTTTTATAGACAGGGTCTAGCCCTATCACCCAAGCTAGACTGGAGTGCAGTGGTGTGATCACTGTTCACTGCAACCTTGAACTCCTGGGCTCAAGTGATCCTCCCACCTTGGCCTCCCAAAGTGCTAGGATTACAGGTGTGAGCCACCACACCTGGCCCCATCAGTCTACTTTTCTGTCTTTATGGATTTGCCTATTCTGGACGTTTCATATAAGAGGAATAACACAATATGGAGTTTTTTGAATTTGGCTTATTTTACTTAACGTACTGTTTTTTCAAGGTTTATCCATGTTGTAGCATGTGTCAGTACTTCATTTCTTTATATGGCTGAATATCCCTTGTATGTATTAATATATGCCACATTTTGTTTATCCATTTATCATTTGGTGGACATTTGGGTTGTTTCCACTTTTGGGCTATTAGGAATAATGATGTTATGATCATTTGTGTATAAGTTTTTGTATAGACAAGTATTTTCGATTCTTTTGGGTACATACCTAGGAATGGAATTGCTAGGTCATATGACAACTCTATATTTCACTTTTTTATAATTTTTTTTTTGAGACAGTCTCACTCTGTTGCCCTGGCGAGTGCCATGGCATCAGCCTAGCTCACAGTAACCTCAAACTCCTGGGCTCAAGCGATCCTCCTGCCTCAGCCTCCCGAATAGCTGGGACTACAGGCAGTCGCCACCATGCCCAGTTAATTTTTCTATTTTTAGTAGAGAGAGGGTCTTGCTCTTGCTCAGGTGGTCTTGAACTCTTGAGCTAAAGTGATCCTCCTACCTTGGCCTCCCAGAGTGCTAGGATTACAGGCATGAGCCACCACTCCTGGCCTATATTTCAGTTTTTGAGGAACTTTCAGACTGTTTTCTGAAGTGGTTGCACCATTTTACATTGTGGCCCACTATGTGTGTGAGGGTTCCAGTTTCTCCACATCCTTATTAACATTTGTTATTGACTGTCTTTTTGATTCTAGCAACCTTAGTGGTTGTGAAGTGGTACCTCATTGTGGTTTTGATTTGTATTTCCCTGATGACTAATGCTCATCTTTTCATGTATTTATTGGTCATTCGTTTATCTCTTTGGAGAAATGTCCATTCATGTCCTTTGCCCATTTTTAATTGGTTTGTCTTTTTTGTTATTGAGTTGTAGGAGTCCTTTTTATATTCTAGATGTAAGTTCATTGTCAGATATATGATTTGCAAATATTTTCTCACATTCTATAGGTTGTCCTTTCACTTTCTGTATAGAGTTCTTTGAAGTACAAAAGTTTTAAATTTTGTCTTATTTCAAGAGTCTAAGGGTAAGAAAAAGAAATTAAAAAATGAAAAGGAAAAGGAAAATGAAAAAAATTTTGAGGAAGTTCAGTTTATCTGTTTTTTCTTTTGTTGCTAGTGCTTTTGGTGTCATATCTAAGAAATGATTGCCTAATCCAAGGTCATGAAGATTTACACTTATATTTTCTTCTAGAAGCTTTATAGTTTTAGCTGTTAAATTTAGGTCTTTGACCCATTTGGAGTTAATTTTTGTATACATTTTGAGTCCATCTTCATTTTTTTGATGTGGGTGTCCAGTTGTCCCAGCACCATTTGTTGAAAAGACTTCTTTCCCTATGATTTGTCTTGGCATCCTTGTTGAAAATCAATTGATTGTAAATGTGAAGGTTTATTTCTGGACTCTAAGTTGTATTCCATTGATCTGTATCTATCCTTATGCCTGCCCCAGCTTTTCTTGCAGCGTTTTGCAAAGCTAGCTTTGACCTAGACTTTTAAAGATGTCTTGTCCTGTACTACCAAGTTGCATTTTAGAACACCTTTAAATAAACCACAGCACTTTTAAAAAATAATTTTAAAAATTCCCCCTAAATTTGGCTCTAAATTGCTGAAACCTTTGCTGCTTTTAAAGCAATTGTAACAGGATTTCAGATCTGGCAGGGCACAATTTCTTTCATATATACTCATCATTTATTTACCTTTTGTACTTTGTTTAATCAAGTGATCACATTGATTCTCTAGATGCCTTCCTGCTGTTCATGTATTTATAGAGCAAGAGCTCTTGGAACTGCCTAGCAAGGAGCTCAAGTTATATTTTTGTCTGCTGAATTGATTGTTCTTGAATTGCCACATTTCTTGCTCTCTTGTTCTTTTCACTTAAGCAAGTACTCTGTTTTCAGAAGTGTTCTGTGTTTCTCAAAATAATATCTTCTGTTTCGCTGTTTAGTTATGTGGGGTTTTGGTTCAAGTACCTGATTTTTTTTTGTTTGTTTGTTTGTTTTCTTTTGTTTTTAACCTGGGGCATGTAATTTTTCTAAATATAAAGCATGTTTTAAAATTAGTTAGGCTTCTTTTCACTCTCAGGATCTTAAATGTGCCTTTGAAATTTTTCTTCACAGGATTCTCTCCTTCTGGGTTCTGGAAACTCTCCCTCTCTGTCTCTGCAGGCTCCAGGAGTGGTGATATACTGTTGTTACCAGGCAAGGGTGCGGCACCATCCCCTGTGGTTGCCCACTATCTTCTCTTTGTAGACAGTCTAGATAGTTTTCTTTATTTAACCCACTTCGAATTAGCCTAATTTGGGTGTGCTATCTGTCTCCTGTGGTACTTGGACTGATACAGTGATACATAGGGAATTTCTTAGTTTGTTAGAAAGAGGTGAGGAAACCAACATTTATTAAACAATTTCTTCCAGGTACTCTCTGAGACACTTTTACATGTTTTATTTAATATTGAATTCTTCTAGTAGTCCTATAAATCACTTTCATAAGTATTTCAGGAGAAGCAGTTGAGTTTCAAAGAGATTATATACCCTATCTCAGGTTACTCAGCTTCTAAGTGGCAAAACTGGAATTTAAATATATGAGCGTCTGACTCAGTGTTCTATACTTTTTCTTGTCTGCCATGCTAAGAGGAAATTCATTCAGTTTTCCTAACCAATATCAACTATAAAAGGGGAAAAAAATAATCCTTTAATGATTACCAGTTACTGACAGGACAAAGTCTAAATTCTTTAGCCTGCTGTTAATGGTTTATCATTCATTTATTTAACTAATATTTATTGAGCACCTGCTGTATGTCAGGCTCTGTTTAAGTACTGGAGATATGGCAGTGATCAAAAGACACAAAATCCCTGATCTTAAGGAATATATGAGGAAGATGAACAATAAACAAACAAATAATGTATATGGTTTATCAGATAGTGATAAATGTTTTGGAGAAAAATAAAGCAAGGGAAGAGAGAAGGAATGTTGGGGGTGTTGCAATTTGCAGTAGAGATGTCTAGGGAGGGCCTCACTGAGAAGGTGACTTCTGAGCAAAACCTTAAAAGAGGTGGTAAGCAGGGGATATGGGGGCAGGCAGGAGCAGAGGATGGGAGACAGGAGGATAACAAGGACCCTCAGGCAGGATGTGTCTGAATGTTTGAAGAATAGCAAGGAGGCCAGTGTGGCTGAAGCTGAGTGAGGGAGTAGTAAAAGATGTGGTCAGATGGTGATACAGGTGGTGGGCAGATTACTTGTTGCCCTGAAGCCACCCGAAAGACTTTTCCTCTGAGTGAGGTGGCAGCATTGCAGAGTGTTGAGCACATTTCAACAGTCCTCTGAGGTGGCTGTGCAGAGAAGACTGCACGGGGCAGGGGCAGGGAGACCATTTGTGTCTCCTTTTCCAGATGTTCACGTAAACTGTGGCATTTATTTACTGCTCCACAAACCTGGTGAGTTTTCCTAATATTCAACCTCACCTCTTGGCCCATCTAAGTCCTATCCATTCTTCTAGCCCCAAAGCAAACTCTCTCGCTTCTTTGAGAGGACCAGGAAAGTGTTTGAGGAAGCCAGAGGGACAGGTTCTCAGCCCTGAAGAGTGCCCCACTTGCTGATGGTCAAGGTGGAAAAACACGTCCAGTGGAAAGTTTCCAAGGTGATGGGGAGGATACAGACATATGGAACAAACCTAGGGACTCTCCTTCAGCTCATACAATTGATAAAGCAACCCAAGAAGATTGTCTGCAGGACTGATCGATGAATATTTTATTTTTTGTTAAATTTCTTTTTATTTAAATTTCCTATCATCACATTCAACTCCAATGTTAAATTTCTAACTTTGGATTATTCTGTCGCTTTTTTTTTTTTTTTAACCCCTCTCTCTCTCTCTCTCTCTCTCTCTTTAAACAGGACCTTCAGCAGGATGGCAGAGATCCACGGGATCGTTTTATCATCTTTTTCTTTAGAAGAGTTCGGGTGTTCCTGCGCTTTTTTTTGAATAACCATTTGCTGTAAAAGGAATGTAAATGTCAAATTCTGTTTTCCTTCTATCCTCTAAGAAGCATGAATCCCACTGGGACAGATGGGAAGGCACCCTTCTCCATCTTCCTCTGTTTTCACCCATCACTGTTGGTCTATGCCTGTTTTGTTGGAGAACCATTTGTTCAGAGCAACGAGTTAGGAGATGTCTGCGATTGCCTCATGGTGAAGCCCAAAGAGTAATTAGGAACCCAGGAGGCCTTGCCACCCAGAAAACACCAGTGCTGTGGATGATCTCAGTGCTCCTCATAAGGAAATCTTGAGCATTTCCTTCCATGAATAAAATATTAATAGAACCTCGTCCTCAAAGCAGAAGTCACAGAAATTGGCACTTTCTCCTGGGCTTCTCCCTGGGTCCCATGTTCTCTAGTGACCTGTTGGCCCCACTCTTGTTACCCATGTCCAGATCTGCAGTGCCAGCTTCTTTTCAGCCACATTTCCCCACCTCCAGCACCCCAGTCCCAACTCCTGCCCTCTCTGGAAAATGGAAAGAAACCTGTCTCTTAAACTCAAATCAAACATATGGCCCATCTGCATTTCCAGTTCCATGCCTAGAGGCCCCACTACCACCACCACCACTGTTGGCTGTTTCCAGACACTTCTCAGGCTCTGATTCTACATTTAAGTTCTTTTCTCATTTTTTTTGATCCTCTCACTACTCTGTGACCCCCTTCAATCTTCTTCAACCCCTTGGATTTTTTTATTATTATTCTACCCTGCTGTCCTCCTTTAGGCTTCCCTGCTTAATATAGGGAGTGCTTAGTCCTTGGCCAACAGTCCTGCCTTCTAGAGGAGTGCATGGCCTGAATGAGTTAGGAATTCATCACAAGGCAAAAACTTGTTAACTATTTCTTAGTGCTGGATGGTTTTGCTATTGGTTGGTGGGCCCTTTGTCAGTTTTTATTTTCGTCATTCTCTTCTACCCTCTCTTATGCAGTTCTTTCACCTTCATTCTTCTCCTTTTACCTTTTTGTCTACCTCAAATTCCCTCTCTCCCCCTTTTTGAAAGAATTACAAGTATTAAGAAAGTTTGTTGTAAATTAAAAGTTCATTGTATGCATCTTGACTTCATAGGAAAAGTGTTATTTAAAAAATGAAATAAATATTGTTTTGTTATTAAGCATGAAACACCTGTGCATATTTCTTTTGTGAAGGGGGGATTCCACTTATTCCTGTTCATACTGGTTTGTAAACTTTGGTTGTACCTAGCATTGCCTTTGTCTTTCTGATGGAAAAATGTCCCCATCTTTTAAATCTTTCTCAGGCAATGCCCATTTGTTTCCATCACCACTGAGGTTATGGTTGGCTGACATGGAACAGACCCTAACGCTTCCATTTTATTTATTTTTTATTTTTTTGAATAGGTATTTATTTATGTGGTTCAAAAATCAAAACAGGCCGGGCATGGTGGTTCACACCTATATCCTAGCACTCTGGGAGGCCAAGGTGGGAGAATGGCTTGAGATCAGGAGTTCAAGACCAGCCTGAGCAACATGGCAAGACCCCATCTACCAAAAATAGAAAAATTAGCCAGGCAAATTAGTGTAGGCCTGTAGTCCCAGCTACTTGGGAGGCTGAGGCAGAAGGATCACTAAAGCCCAGGAGAGGTTGCAGTGAGCTATGATGATGCCACTACACTCTAGCTGGGGTGACAGAGTGAGACTCTCAAAAAAATAAAAATAAAAAAAATATAAAAAGGGTTTATAGTGAAAATCCTGTCTCTTATTTTCTACTCTGAATTCCAGTTATGTTTATAGTTGTGTATCCTTCCAGAGTTTGTATAAATAATACACAGACACACACACACACACACACACATATATATATCTCATGTAATACTATTCTGTACCTTGATTTTTTTTTTTGCTTAGCATGGTGATCAGGCACTATTCTAGGTGCTTTACAAATGTTAACTCTTATTTACTCTTTATAACAATCTTAGGAGATAGGTGTTATTATTAGCTTTATTTTACCATTAAGAAAACTGAGGCAACAATACTGGCTCACGCCTGTAATCCTAGCACTCTGGGAGGCTGAGGCAGGAGGATTGCTTGAGCTCAGGAGTTTGAGGTTGCTGTGAGCTAGGCTGACACGATGGCACTGGCCCAGGCAACGGAGTGAGAGTCTCTCACAAAACAAAAAAAAAACTGAGGCAGCAGTTAATTTAGAGAGGCAATAGAGAGGTTAACTTGCTCAAGGGCACACAAGCATTGAATGACATGGTTCGGATTCCAACCCTGGCAGCTATCCTGAATCCATATTCTTAACTGCTATGCTGTACTGCCTCTTGGAGAACTTGCTGTGTCCACAGAGTGTCATCAGATTCTGCACAGTATTCTGTTAAAATGGATATACCATAATTTATTGCATTAGCCCCCTTTTATGACCACCTGAGTTATTTCTAATCATTTGCTGTTATAAACCATGATGAAATAAATAACCATGTATATTTTGGATATTTGTTGAGTAAATATCTCATAGTAGGATTTCTAGGTCAAGGCCAAATGCATTTGTATTAATAACTTGGCTAGATCCTGCCATAATACCTTCCATGAGATGGCACCACTTTGAACTCCCAGTGGAATGCCTGTTCCCTTCAGCCTCTCCAGCAGATTATGTTATTAAATTTCTAATTTGTTGCCAAATTTATGGGTAAAAAATGATAACTCAGAAAAACTTTAATTTGCAGATTTTAAATAATGAATTAGTCTGAGCATTTTTTCTGTGCTCAGGGGCCGTTTGGCATTTTGTTTTAAGTGGACTGTTTATTCACATCCTTTGCTCATTTTTCTGTTGAGTTGCTGACCTAGTTCTTGTTCTTACTGGTTTCTTATTGCTGGCCTTGAGCTTATGATATGCTAGTACTAAACCTTCTTTGTAACAGCATCTACACCCTCATTTTCAGCAGAACGTTTTGAAGGCTTTTTCCTTCCTTGTTTTTGGCGTGTGTTGGTTTGCTTTTGTGTTTAAAACCTCTCTCGGCTTCCCCTCAAGGCATAGGGAGCTGAGGCAGGTGGACACAGTGATGGGTGAGCCGGCACCACCCTGGAGCAGCCAGAGGCCTGGGAGAGGTGTCAATAGGAACCTCAGCCAGGAGGAGCACCACAGCCTCTCCGATGGTGGCGTTACCGACGGGGGCCGTGGGGGTTCCCTAAGGGGAGAGGTACCTGGTACACGAAAACCCCCTAAGCGGCCCCCTCCCATGCATCTGCGGAGACGCACAGGGGCGACCTGAAGTTGCCAGGACCAGCGGTTCCCTGGGCTTCTCAGATCCCGCAGAATCCCACCTCTGTCCCCACTGGAGCCAAGATCAGTCTGCCCTAGGGGCTATCCACCTGCAGGAGGTTGCCAGCAGGCCCCACACCTCCCGGGCGGGCGAGTGGGCGGCGCTCGACGGCTTCGCTCCCGCAGGGGTAGCCCCTGCCCTCCCGCTAGCCCGCTGGGGCAGGAGTGGAAGCCGGATCCTGCTCTTTCGTTTTCGTTTCCGGGAAGGATAGCGATTACCCTAGCGCATCGCGCGCCTGCTCGCCTGGGGACCCGAGCGCACACGCTCTGGCGCTTCTCGAAAGAGATTTCCTCCCTCGCAACCTACCAGTTCTCGGGGCCAAGTTAGGGGTTTGAGGAAGGAGGTCTCAGGGAGCGCAAGCCTAGGGCCCCAGCAGCTACAGCCAGGGGGGCGCTCACGACAGAAAGCCGGGTGGCTCCCTCACCTCCACCTGTAATGCAGGTAAGAGCCTGGAGGCTGAACATGCAGCGCGCACGCGGAACCACCTGCACCCCATCCTTTCTCCGCGACCTCAATTTCCAAATCCATTTTATCAGACTTTTTCCTGGCAGGAATCTCACTTTCCATCACATTCCTAAACCTCACCATCCATCCCTCACCAACCTCCCCGTCTACCTCCAGACACTGGTCACCACCCTCCCCCCGCCCCACGTTACATACGATTTGGAAGGCGTCATGCTCGTCACCTCTACACCAACCAGATGTGAGGTCCATGGAGGTTCCCCTCCTCCCCCTTAGCGGTTTTCCCTAGGAGCCTCAGAACTGCCCCCTAGAGCCGGAACCCAGTCCCACCCCCAAGGCCTTTCTACACGCCCCTCTCTCCTAGGTCCGTACCGGGTATCAGACCCCTTCCTGGCAGAGATATGACCCTCAGCAGCTCCCTGGCTGGCATTTCCCAGGCAGTTACAGCCCTGGAATTCCCCGTTCCTCTTACGTGGAGGACAGAGAAGTAGACAAGGAGCCTCCTGCAAGTTCTAGGGAAGTCCTTAGCTTTGAGCCCCTTCTCCAGCAAGGAAAAGCCCCCTTCCCCCACCAGGTGGCAACCTTTGAGGCTTGGTTACCTGGGGGAACAGCACCAACTGGGGCAGGAGGAAGGGGCCAGCCAGAAATGAAATGAGAACTACCCCAAAAGGTGTTGAATCCTCTTTTGGCAGCCAAGCCTTCTGGAGTTCGCTTTGGTGGCTCTAGCTCCAAAAATCTTTCACTGCAGATTTCTGTCCTCAGACCCAGAGAGATAAATGTAAGCTCTTGAAGATACTAGAATGAAGAAACGAAGCTTGCTGGAACGGGTTTCACTTTTCCTTTCCTCGGTATGGCAGCCTGTGGCCGGGCATGAGACCCAAGGAGCCTCCTGTTTTTACAAAATCTGCCACTTTTTAAATTCTCTAACGAACCAGATCACTTTGGGGTCTATGCTGCTTGTAAAACTGTAAAGAGACAGACTTCCCTTGCCAAGACCTTGGGGTTCAGAAATTTATACTTTCTTTTTCTCTTTTGAAAATAGTATTTATTTGTTTGTTTCTGATTTAAGGCCTTTTTATCCTGGGTTCTCTTATCAAGTTTCCAGTGAGTAGTCCTAGGCCTTCAGATTTCAATCTTTCGAGTCAAGTCTTGGCAGGGGGTCACTCCGGTAGAGTTAGGCACATGCATGGAAAGCTTGAATCAAAAGGATGAAGTTTATCAAGTATCTACTCTGTACAAAATGTTGATGGTACCAGGTTGAAGACATACATGGTTCCTACCTTTAAAATTGATGCAGTCTTTTGGTAGAGATGAACATTCCTTCCCTTCCAAAAAAAATTCTTAATACATTTAAAGATGGCTGAGTTTTCACCAAGTTGCTCTTTCTTGACTGTCCTGGTTTTTTCTCCTAGGAGGGAGCATTGGCTGGTTCTCCTGTAAGCCCCACGGCAGCCGTGCCACCCCGAGGCACCCAGGTCCAAGCCAGATGTGAAGCTCAAATGCACCTGCTGGATGAGGGGGGGATCTGCAAGCTGCCAGGACGACTCCGTAAGTAGATGGGAGGAGAAAAGCTGATTTTTTTAAATTAATTTTTAATTAAAAATTATACATTATAATTGTATATATTTATGGGGTACAAAGTAATATTATGATATATGTATACAACGTGGAATGATTGCATCAAACTAATTTACATATCCATCACCTTAAATACATATCATTTATTCTTCCTAACTGCAACTCTGTACTCTTTGATCAACATCTCCCCGTATCCCCGCCCCTCAGTCTCTGATTACCACTATTCTACTCTCCGCTGCTATAAGTTCTGTTGTATTAGATTCCACTCATAAGTGAGAACATGTGGTATTTGTCCGTCGGTGCCTGGCTTATTTCACTTAGCATAATGTCCTCCAGATTCATCCATGTTGTTGCAAATAGAATAGCTAATTTTATAAACATAAACATGATGTACAGACTCCTTTTATCTAAGGAATTACCTTCTCTCTGTTTGCTATATCTTTGCTAGGTTTTCTTTAACTTTCCTTGGTGAGGAAGTTAGAGAAGGTGCACAGCTGACATGGCCAAGTGTGAGGGGCAGACAGTTTCCTCATTGGTAAGATGAGGGTTGGAATCAAATGAGCCACTGGGTCTCTTGCAGCCTAAAGACAAAGAGTTGGAGACATTGCCAGTGAGGAAACCAGATGAGACTAAAGAGTGTGTGTTTATTATGTATGTAGTTGTCTGTATGTAGAACCCGCTTTTAAATAATTATGTTTAATTTTTATGGTTACAAAATTAGCATATGCTTATTGTCAGCAATTTGGAAATGACAAAGAAGCATAAGAAAAATATATAGAATCGCCAAGTCTACCCAGAGATAACCACGGGAACATACGGGCCATCTCTTCGTTTCCTTTTCCTAAGTTGGGCTCTTACCTGAGGAAACTCGCAAGCATGGAGCAAGCTGTAGATTAATGTATTTATGCCTGTGTTTCAAATGGCAAAGCTGAGGGGCAGAAAAGCTAAGTGACATGCTCAAGGTCACACAGGCTCTTGATGGATGCTAAAGCCAGACCTTGGTCCTGCTGGTAACTTCTAAGAGATTTATTAATAGAAATGTACTTCCCAAGCCATGAAATCAGCAGATGGGCAGCTGGCTGGCTGGGGTCTCTGATCTGGGTGGGAGTCTTGGGGCAGCTGGGGGCAGGCACATCTGAGCTGGATTGTGAAGCCTCCGGGACACTTCCTTCCCAGCTGGCCCAGTGGCTGGAACCCTGCTCTACTGATTTCACACCCTTCTGACTTCCTGGCCACAACCTGCTTATTGAGCCACTGACAGGACTGAGCTGGGGGTTGAGCAGAAGGTGCTCAAAGGCCTACAACATCTGCCGTCCATGGCCTGACGTCCTTTTAATGGGGAACATGCCCATCTTTCCACAGTTGGAGGGCAGTTGGGACTGACACTTCGGCCTTGCCCAGGAGTAGGCTCTGGAGGGAGAGGAGCATAGAGGAGGCCCTGGTGCCACAGGGCAGTGGCGAAGGGAAGTGGCAACTCCACTTGGGGAGAGGATTGGGGAGCTCTACAGGGACTGTCTGTTGCTTCAATCTGTCCCACTCACCAAGTCCTAGAATGTCCAGCTGGTGGAGGCCTTTGTTGTTGCAGCAAATAACTCCTTTGTATTCCATATTAGGAAAGCAAGGCCCAGGAGACCGTGTTCTGCCCAAGGTCGTGTAACCTTCAGTTTCCTCCCTTCCACAGGCTAGCTCAAGGTTACTGGGTGAGAGGGTACAGGAGAAGTGAGGATTTAGAAAGTTTAGTCATCACCTTGGAAAATACAAATCTGCAAACCTTTTAATTTTTTGAAGAGTGCATTTTGTTTCTTTCTTTTTTTTTTTTTTTTGAGATAGAATCTCACTCTGTTGCCCAGACTAGAGTGCCGTGACGTCAGCCTAGCTCACAGCAACCTCAGACTCCTGGGCTTAAGCGATCCTCCTGCCGCAGCCTCCAGAGTAGCTGGGACTACAGGCATGTGCCACCATGCCCAGCTAATTTTTTCTATATATATTTTTAGTTGGCCAGATAATTTCTTTCTATTTTTAGTAGAGACAGGGTCTTGCTCTTGCTCAGGCTGGTCTCGAACTCCTGACCTCGAGCGATCCTCCCACCTCGGCCTCTGTGAGTGCTAGAATTACAGGCGTGAGCCACTGCGCCCGGGCTGCATTTTCTTTTGTTTATGTGTTTGTCATGGGGACCCAGATGTGTGTTCACTGGGGACCTGGGCGGGGGGGGAGTTTGAGGTTGAAGGTAAGCCTAGAAGGTGAGTGTGGCGTCAGATCTGGGACCGGGAGTGGGAAAGAATTGGTAAGGCTGTAGAAGGTGAAGATCAGGTATCCACCATGATTGCACTTTCAGACACTTTGAGAAAAGACTCTTGGAGTTCTTGTTTTCTCTGAACCTTGGTTATAAAACAAATAAACAAAAAAGTACCACTTAATATGGTTTTACGATACACACCTATCTATTAACTAAAGACACAAGGATAGAAATTTTAACACTTCTAAGAAACAATTCCTAAGAATGAAGCTCAAACACACGATCTATAACTCTCCTCGGAGCACTGGAAGTCATATTTCCGTAAGGCCAAACTTCTCAAGCTCAGAAGCTCACTAAATATTTGTTGAATGAGTGAATGGACCACTAGAGGTCTTCATCAAGGACATGAGGACCTCCAACCAATGCAGGACCCGTCCGGTGGGCCCCTCCGAGATGGTCACGAGGTCTTCCTGCACACTTCTAGTGACAGGAATCCCTCCCTCTTAGGGCAGCCTGTTCCCTGGCTGTATGACTGGGGTACAAGTTGCCGCAGCCTATTTTCTCCCAGGTTAGAACCCCTGAGGTACTCGTCTTATTGCCTCGGGTTACATTTCCCCAGAAGCAGACCCTGAAATACTGCTGAGGGGTGGGGAAGAAAAATGGAGAAGAAAAAGAAATCCAAAAAATGTTTTCTTGGGCCAGTCAGCACTGTTGGAGCTCAAGCCCAGTGGGGCTTTCTGGGGACAGTGTAGAGCGGAGCTGAGTCACCCCAACCCAGGGGTAAGGAGGCGGGGCTTTCTCCACTTACTTCCCATCCGTGATGGGGGGGGTCTCCTTCCGGGGATGTTGATTCTCCAGCATTTCCAAGTTACCCTCTAAGCTGGTGGAGGGGTCCTGCAGCCAGAAAAAAGCCCCGGGGCAGAGTCAGGTGCCGGCATTAAGTAGCCTTCAGAGTGTAGCCGTGAGAGCCAGGGGCTGGGGGTGGGGCTCCAAGAGCATCTTCTATATCTCCCCTTAGATCCCATGACTCATGTTTATTGGAACTTCTGGAAGTATTCAGACAACACAGTGCCCTTAGTAAATATCTAGCAGTCTCAAAAGACAACGTACACTAAATGACTCATTTTCCTGTCAACAACATCCCAAATAAGCAAACTGCTGATGCCAAATGAGGGTGTGACTTTTCAGTTGGCTCGGGTGGTACCAACCTCCTGTTCCCACAGTCCTGGAAATTGGATCTCCATCTCTGGGCGTCTCTCTGGCATTTATTCCCAGTCGCCTACCCCATTCCCTCCTTCTCCTTTGGCCTCCATTCTAATGGTCAGGACCCATCGGCCTCAGTAGGAAGTGAACAAACAAAATAAATTCTGCCTAGCTCCGTGGGTTGGCGCTACGTGGAGCACACAACCGGTTTGCCTGTAGAGCTCTCTCTTCTGTGTTTATTTGCCTGACAAAGATGTGCTGTAGAGCAGTGGCAAGGCCACCCTGAGGACAATTGTGTTGTGGCCAGTGACAGGAGATGGGCTGGGGTGGAGGAGTGGGATCTGGGCGGCTCCGGCAGGGTGTCCGCGAGATTCACAACTACGCTTCCCACAAGAAAGTGGGGACAGAAGGAGGATCTCACTCCCCATCCCCGGTCTGTGGCCAAGGGGGTCTGCCCAAGGCTGGGGTGGGTCGGGAGCTATGAAGGGACACAGCTGCAGGGCAGGGACAGCTGTCAGGGCAGGCCCTAGGACTGTGTGGTCCTGCGGAGGTCACAGAGGAGTGCGTCTGGGAGGTGATGAACCCTCCAGGGGCAACTTGGGGGAATTTTGAGAGGAGGCAGTTTAGAGATGGTCACCACCACCGCCTCATTCAATGACAGAGAAATTGAGACTCAGTGAGGGCCAGAGAGTCATCTGTGACACTAATGGCCAGACTGGGCCTCAAACCCAGGACTCTTAGTTCCTGGTCCTGAGTCTCTTCAGGAGGTTGTGAACTTCCCACTTCGGATGCTGAGGAATTGAGACATCTTGTGTTTGAAGTTAGTGCCTTTCAAAGCTCCTAGTTGTGCATAAGCCTTGGGAAGAGACATACAGCACCACCTCCTGTATTCCGAGTCACAGGGAGAGGGGTGACACCTCTCTGCAACTCCCTGGAGTGCAACGCAAGAGGAAAGGGCCTCTGGGGAGCTCGAACAGATTTTAGATGCTGTGTCAAGTTCACATGCTTCGCTTGTAAGAGAATTCCCGGGCACTTAACTGATTGGAGCAGGTCTGCTAAGTGTGGCTTCCTGGTATCCTAGACCCGGGCTTCTCAGATTTTAATGTGCACTTGAATCTCCTGGAGACCTTGTTGACATGCAGATTCCGACTCAGTAGGTCTGGAGCGGACTGAGAGTCGGCATTTCTGGTAAACTCCGGGTGATGAGCTGCCGCTGGCTTGAGGACCACACTTTATTTTCAAAATGCTGGTCAAGAATCACCAGGGAAGTGAAATCAACTTAGTGGATCAAGATAAATATTTTTAAAAAATGAAATAGAACATATCAGAGTCCGTGGTAAATAGTAAAGGTAGCTGTGAATTCGTGAACACTTGGTTTAGGCTATTTATATACATGTGGGTGGGGTGGGTTATACAATGCGCCTGTTTACCTTGGGCGGAGGTCAAGGTAGTGTGAGAAATGCTGCCCTAGATCAGCGGCACTTTAGAAGCAGGAAATGAGATGGACGCACGCATATGAGAGAGGGGTGGGGTGGAGTGGGGAGGATGGGGATTCCAAGTGAATGTTCTGGAAGTTGTGAGTATTGACAGTGATGTCATCACCTGACAATGAAAAGAAATATGGCAAACAGTGGACAGATGGGAAATTCCAAAAACTATTAATTTAGGGAAAGAGAACCTCCCTCTTCCCTAAACGCAGGGCCCGGGGCTAGACCATGTGCTTTTTTGTGCAAATTGAAAAGACTCCTCATTTGGAAAGAAGGCAAGCAAAGCCCGGGCTGGATTTTACCTCCACTCTCTCATTCCTCCCCTCAGTCGGTGCCTTTGTGCAGCACACGGCACAGCTGTTAGCGCTGGCCCTGCCCCCACAGTCTGGGGGTGCCCATAAAGCTCAGTGTGCTCACCAAGAAAGGACTGTAAGCTGGGACAACGGGGCCAAGCGCCAGGGTGACAGATTGGAGGGGTCTCTGAAGACACGGTGACACGCAATAAACTGAGAGCAGTGATGAGTGACAAGCCACAGGCATCATGGAAGAGTAACAGGCTAGTCCCTCTGTTTTCAGGCTGGTCTCCACCAATGAGGATGCTGACAACCATATTAAAGGCCGTTTGCTGAGCTTGCACTGTTGTATTGCGCATGTTGTATTTGTCGTCTGATTGAATATACTCAGTAGGCCTCAGAAGTAGCTTCTTTTATTATCCCTGCCTTACAGATGTGAAAACTGGGCCTTAGAGTGAGGTGAATGATCTTGTCCAGTCACCAACAGTAAAATGGTGGAGTTGAATCTTGGACCTGCATCCCTCAGACCCCACAGCTGTTGTTTATTCTGAGCAACAGCTTCCAGCACGTCAGGTGAGGATAGCTCCCAGTTTTAGGGTACTGGCCAAGCACTTTAACTGTTTCCTGCATTCTTCCTGCAAGGGGACCCTACAGGGTAGACAGAAGCCAGCTGTTTGTTCTGATTCGTTCTGAAGGCTAGTCCAGCTCTGTTGCTCCTGGAGGTCACTAGACCTAGTAAACCGCAGGGGTGTGGTGGGAAACAGCTTGATCAGGTGGGGAGGGGCAGCTTGAGGGGTCTGGAAACCAGGACAGAGAGGCTTTGACTTGATGGGCTTGCTAATTTGATTTCTTGAGCAAGAGAGTGAAAGGGGTGCTGTGGGAAGAGAGGTCTGGTTGGGGTGGGGTGGGGGGCTGAAGAGGGGGCTGGCCAGGAGGCCTGGGGGAGTTCCCACACTGATTTGCGCAGCTCACTTATTTAGGCAATTCATATTTATTGAGCATCTGCTCTGTGCCAGGCAGTGCTCTAGGTGCCAGAGAGACAACAGTGACGAGGCAGGCAAAGTCTGCACCTCCTGGAGCTGACGTTTTAGTCGTTTTAGTCGGGGGAGCAGTGACTATGTACAGGAGCACCACAGGGGCCCTGGAGGGCCCTGCGGCTGAGCAGGCGGAGAGGAGCCCCCGCAGCCAGCCCTGCTGGGGCGATGGGGGAGGCACCGAGCTCTCCAGCTGTGTCCTGGACTGGCAGCTCCTCTGGCCTCCCCAGCTGGGGGCTCTGTCTAGATCTGTCCCGGGAGCTGGAAATCCCTGGTGAGCAGGCCACCAAGCAGGGAGAGTAAGAGTGTATCTGGCTGGAGTCTCGAGAGACAAAGACGGCTAATGGGAAGAAACCGCAAATGCCGTGGATTATGCTGAGAGAGGGAGAGGCCGTGGGCTGGTCTGCAGGCGAAGCCCCTGAATTTAACTTGGTTAGATTGTTACAGGGGGTCCCAGTTAGGCTCATCCTGGTGACTAGATCAGGGAGACTTCTTGGGAGTAATTGACGCCTTAGGTAATGCTTGCCCGCATGTGTGCTGGCACCCGTGCATTTTGCACGTGTTGCCTCATCTGACATGCAGAGCTCCATTTGTCTTGGAAAGCACGTACCACATGCCAGACACTTCTCTTTAAACTGGTTATCCCTAGCATCCGTGTGACAGCTCTGTGTGGCTGGTACAGTCTTGTCGTCACCCCCATTTTATAGATGAGGAAACTTAGGCATAGTCTTAGGTCACAGTTTACAGCTGGTCCGGCACCATCATCTGTGCTTTTGATGCTGTCATTGTTTTTACTTTTACTTTTTTGTGTGTGGCATAACTTACATACAGTCAAGTGGACAGATATCAAGTGTGCAGCTCCGTGAGTTTTATGTATACACCTGTGTAGCCACCACCCAGATCGAGATGTAGAACATTTCCAACGCCCGAGGAGTGTCCCTTGTGCCTCTTCCCAGTCAATTCCCATCCTAAAGGTGACCACTATTCTGATTTTTATCCGCAGATTAGCATGTCTGTTTGTGATCATAGTTTTATATCTTGCTTTTTCCTCCTCAACATAGTGTCTTTGAGCTTTATCCACGTGTCGTGTGTAGCAGTGTGCGTACTTTCTGGTTTTCCTGAGCAGCAGCCCGTTGCATGGAAATACCACAATGTGTCCATTCTCCAGCTGATGGACGTTTAGGATGTTGCCGGTTCCTTTCTTTTATGAACAAAGCCCCTGTGGACGTTCAGATGCACATCTGTGGGTGGAGGTGTTCACCAGCTCTTGGGTCTCTACCTGGGAGTGGCAGTGCTGGGTGGCATGTAGCCCAGGCTCCTGACCACTGCTGCACACTGACCCTCAAACAGCAGGGGAGCCCACCAGAGAGGCGGTATTATTGCCCCATTTCACAGAGGGGAGATTGAGGCTTAGACAGGGTGGGTGGCTTATCTGAGGTGACTTGGTGCTATGGTTTGAATGTCCCCTTCAAAACTCACGTTGAAACTTAATCCCCAGTGTCACAGTATTGAGAGGTGGGGCCTTTAAGAGGCGATTGGGTCAGGAGGGCTCCGTCCACGTGAATGGATTATTCAGAGATGAATGGATTAATGGGTCCATGGATTAGTGGGTTATCACTGGAGGGGAACTGGTGGCCTTATAAGAAGAGGAGAAGAGACCTGAGCTAGCACATGAGCATGCTCAGCCCCTGGCCATGAGTTGCACTGCCTTGAGACTCTGCAGAGTCCCCACCAGCAAGAAGGATCTCACTAGATGCAGCCCCTCAACCTTGGACTTCTCATTCCCCATAAGTGTGAGAAATAAATTCCTCTTCTTTATAAATTCTCCAGTTTCAGGTATTCTGTTATAAGCAACAGAAAATGGACTAAGACACTTGGTTAGCAAAGGGCTGAGCTGGAACCTGGACCTTGAGCTTGGGGATTTGGTCCAGCACTAGGTGGCTGATCTGTGAGGGGCAATGCTGCAGGCGTGAGGGCCTTTTAGCCACTGCTAGGTCTGATTGAGACCCTGGTGGCTGACCCACTGCTTGGGACCTGGTCATCTGCTGGGGGCTCAAGTCCATTGGAAAGCCCTTGGACCTTAGTATTCTTTGAAAACATGGTGAACAAAATGGTCCCTCTTCCATACCGTTGGACTGGAGGTGTTGGTGGCAACGGGGTGAAAGGTGAAGCAGGAGTGAGCGCAGGGTAATGACAGAGAGTGGTGACAGACCTTAAGTTTCCAGGTGCTACTGCAGGCTGTGTGTGACCTCATGGTTCCTTGGAGACATCTTGGTAAGTCCCCTGCCCATGTCTCTGGACCTGGGGAGCAGGACTGTATCTGTGGTTGATGATGTCTGCAAAGTGCAGGGTTTTCCCCTCTCAGTGTAATTTTAGTGTTTTCAGGAAGATGGAACAGCCAGATGGGTATGTAATCCACCTCCACCCTCTAGCCAAACCCAGGAAAACATACCCCTCTGACTGAGAAATCATAATTATGAATTTTTAGGCTGACAGCATCAAGTATAGTGGACCAGAAATGTGAATTCAGATAACATGCCATTGGCAGTTGCCCCCCAGCCCCAGAAGCCCTGGCAGGCTGTGGAGGCCTGACATTGACCATCTTGCGATCTCTGCATTTTACACTTTTCAGCTTTTTATGTCTCATTTGTGTATCACCAGACTGATCTCCCCATGGAGACTCTAAATTCCTATTTTCAATAGCAAGACATCTTTTTCCCAGCACTCCTGCTGTTAAAATGATAGCTCATTCTTCTCGTGTCTGTCCCTGACCATAGAGGTGACACGTCCTGTCTCTTGTTTATTGATGAATTTGCTCTACCACAGGGGTTCTCACCTGGCAGCAGTTTTGCCCCCCTCCCCTCAGGGACATTTGGCCATGTCTGGAGACATTTTTGGTTGTTAGAATTGGGCTGGCATGGAGTAGGTAGAGACCAGCGGTGCTGCTAAACATCCCAGGATGCACAGGACAGCCCCTACAGCAAAGAATGATCAGGCCCAGAGTGTCACTAGTGCCAAGGTTGAGAAATCCTGCTCCACTCTGAATTATTGGTAAGATTTTTTTTGTCTTTAAAAAAAAAAATCAATTTAAGATGCTCTTGACCTATGATAGGCATTAGCCTTTTATCTCTCATCTGCATTACAACTATTTCCCCGAAACCTATCCCTTTTAGTTTTGTTTATGGTATCTTTTGTCACACGCATAAAAAATTAGTGTAGTCAAATGTGTCTTTCATTTTGATTATGGCCTCTGAGTTTCCTGTGTGGTTGAGGTGTTCCCTACCCTTGTTAATGCTTATTATTTTCTATTTCTACTGCTATTAACACTTACATTGTTCTATTCTCTAATACGACATTTAATAGAACCCATAACAGAGGGTGGGGGTGGCATTTAAACTGCCTGGAAGTGATTTTTGTGAATGGTGGGAGGGGAGGGTCCAAATATATTTTTTTCCAGGTGGAGAGCCAGTTGTGTTTTTACCATATCCTAGCACTGAATTAACATCCCACCTCTGTCCTGCATTAGCTGTGCACACAGACACAGGCACGCGAGTTGCACACGCACTTATTGCTGGGCTCCGTCTTCTTTTCCAGGCACCTCCCCCTTCCCTCCGACCTGTTTTCCTGTCAGGCCTGAGCTTAAGACCAGTCAATCTTACTTACATGGCACAAAGGTCACTTCTCACCTCTGTTCTTTTTTTCCCCTCTAAATAATTTCTGGGGCAATTTCAGACATTTATTCTTCCCTCTTATTCATTCTTAGGTCCCCAAATAGAAGTAAGGGAAACCTCTCCTAACGCCCAGACTGGGCTCCGGGTTTCCCTTTGTGCTCTGACTAGGACTGTCATTAGACACTGGTTGTGGGGTCCCTCCCTCCTGCCACACCTGCCCCATGCCGAGTCCTGGCAGTGACACAGTGCCTGGCACGGGGCTGGTGCTCATTAGGTATTGGCTGAGTGAATGATGCAGACCTTTTTTAAAAAAAACATTAATTTGGCCGGGCGCGGTGGCTCACGCCTGTAATCCTAGCACTCTGGGAGGCTGAAGAGGGAGGATCGCTTGAGGTCAGGAGTTCGAAACCAGCCTGAGCAAGAGCGAGACCCTGTCTCTACTAAAAATAGAAAGAAATTATATAGACAGCTAAAAATATATATAGAAAAATTAGCCGGGCATGGTGGCGCATGCCTGTAGTCCCAGCTACTCGGGAGGCTGAGGCAGGAGGATTGTTTGAGCCCAGGAGTTTGAGGTTGCTGTGAGCTAGGCTGATGCCATGGTACTCTAGCCCGGGTGACAGAGCAAGACTCTGTCTAAAAAAAACAAAAAAACATTAATTTTATTTTGTGTGTTGCTTTGAGTAGAGGGCAGTCAGAGGTTGGTTTAGCCTTTGTCATTGCCACGGTGTGGCTGTGGACAGTTGCTTCTCTCCTCTGCCTCAGCTTTCTTACTTGTAAAACTGAACCCGGTGAGCTCTGAGTCTTCATACCAATGCAGTCATAAAATTTAATTTTAAATATTTTTTTTAATTCAGGAAGGTGCCCACAAAGGCAAATGTGCCAAGGGTCCATGCAAGTCATGATGTGGCCCCGTTAAACACAACGCAAATCAGTGACGTAAATAACTGGCATTAGGAGCACAGTAGGCCCAGGCAGAGTGGAAACGTGGGGAGAATGAAGCAGCCACTTGCCCGGGGATTGCCAGAAATAAGGGTGCACAGACTGGAGACGGGTGCAGGAGACTGCCTGTCCTCTGGGATGTTCCAGAGGACACCCAGCTCTGAGCTGGCACCATGGAGCAGAGAGACCTGGGTTCCAGGCCTGGCTGTACCTCCTGCTACCTGCGTGACTGTGGGCTAATCACTTAGCCTCTGGGAGCCTCACTGCCTCCTCTGGGAGACTGTAGCAATAACACCCCATTCGTAGGACAGTCATCCAACACGTGTTGATTAGGCACCTGCTGTGTTCCAGGCACTGTTCTAGGTGCTGAATACACAGGACAGTGCACCCCAGCACACCCAGTCCAGTGCCTGGCACATAGGAGCTCCCAATTAAACATTTGTTGAACGAATGATTGGAAAACAGGTCGGCGGGAGGGAGTACCAACAATAAATAAGTGAATACATATTGTGTGTGTGCATATACATATAATGATAAACATGAACATATATCAAATGTGAAATATAATTACAAAGAAAGTAAGGTACCAGGAACGGAAAGAACGGGACACAGTGACAGAGCAGATGATGGGGCTTGGGGAGCAGGACAGGAGAGCATCTGCCCCGAGAGAGCTCTCAGGGCAAACAGGGCCTGACACAGGACTGATGACAGATGGACAGGGAGAGGTCCCGGTCCTACCGCGTGCCCTGTCCCTCCACCTCCCCCCAGCCCCTGTCCTTGCCGGTTGCAGGCATCCAGCCTGCGCTCTGGAGCAGGGAGGACGTGCTGCACTGGCTGCGCTGGGCGGAGCAGGAGTACTCTCTGCAGCGCGCCCGGGAGCACAGGTTCCAGATGAACGGCCGCGCCCTCTGCATCCTCACCAAGGACGACTTCCGGCACCGCGCCCCGGGTTCAGGTCAGGGAAACTCGCTGGCCTTCCCCCAAACATTTTGATGGGACCCCTGGGAGGCCAGAGGGACCCAGGGAGGGAGATCGAGGGGGTCTTCCTCAGGGAACTGTGCTCACAGCCAGCACTGTCCTTAAATGTCTGCCTGGTGGTTCCCAGCCGGGGCGGGCCTCGGCAAAGGAGACAGTCCGGCTGCTGGTTTCGGAGCCGTAGGGGCCTGTCCTCTCTCCCTCTCCCCTCCCCTTGCCGCGGCCCTTGTCTCCTCTTCCATTTCCACCCTCCCGCCTCCCACGCCCCCTACATCTATCAATATTAAAACAACCACCACCACCACCAGGGAAAGATCCAAAATTCATTCACACTGAGGTATAAATGACTGATAACAGCAAAAGCCTTCCTCCTCAACGTGAGTTTTCAACCAGAAACTAGGTCTGGTCTGAGGTCAAGGGAACGAATGTCCCGTGACGGTGTTTCTGCAGCACGGAGTTTGGCCCGGGAGAGCAGTGGGGGGCGGGGGGGCAGCACAGCCCTTCGGAGTCCCTGGAATCACCTCTGATGCCCACAGCACCTGTTTTCAGCAGGCGCTTCACGTTTGTGCCTGTTTGGTATCTTTTCCTTAAAAATACACTCATGTTTTGTTCCCGTCTTTTGGCCAAGCAAGCCCATGGCGTTTGTGGCAAAGAGATTTTCTCAAATATTCTCTTCACTCCTTTTCTCCTACCAAGCCACAGCCAGTCTCATGTCCCATCCACCCAAGTCCTGTCACCCGCTTTCCCCTGTGAGCCTCTGCCAGTGGCTGCTGGGACTTGAGTCCCTTTAGTCCTCGGATTTAAGAGCTCTGGGGCGTGGTGGGGGCGGGCAGGGACAGACAGGCAAGGCTTCAGGCTCCCGGCACAGCCGTGACAGTCCTACACTGAGGCGACACTGGGGAGCAGGCGAGCTTGGGTCTGGTCCCCATCACGCCCATGTCTGTCTTTCCTGCTCCCCACAAGCACCTCTGGTCCTTGAGTGCCCGCCACCTACACCTCACCCGGCTGGCTGCCCGGAACCCCCAGGCTGGCTCTCTGCCCATGGATCCCCCTCCTTCCTGCCCTACTGTCAGCACCTTAGCCCGAAGGTGCAACCATGGACAGGGCCAGATCCCGCCTTGTAGCAAGAGACTAGGACTGTTTTGCTCCTTAGAAAGCCGAGGCAGCCTTTTAATAAAGCTTGGGGATCCCATGAGCCTTAGAAGAACTGTCACTGCCCCCAGGGACATGAGGTACAGTTGTACAGTTTGTGCACTGCACACAGGCCCTCAGCTGGGGGTGTGTGTGGGCTGCTTCTGCAAGCTTTGCCCTGGAGGCGGCTGCATCCGGGGCAGGAAGGGATGGCTTTCTAATATGCTTCCACCAGGGGGCGACACGGGCACAGCCCATCACCAGCCCCCGGCCTCCTGCTTGTGCGGGCCTCACCCTGAGAGGCAGGTGGCCGCACAGAAGGAGGCTGGCCCCACCCTCCCGGCCTGCTCAGCGTCCTGCCCTCCCATCCGCCCACCCCAGGTGACGTCCTGTATGAGCTGCTCCAGTACATCCAGACCCAGCGGCGAGCCCTGGTGTATGGGCCCTTTTTTGGAGGGGCCTTCAGGCAGAAGATGCTCACCCAGCACCCCTCCAGGCCCCTGGAAGGGGAAGGTGAGGAAGCTCTTCGTGGAGCTCTGAGCCCCTCAGCTGAGCCTCACTGGGCGGGCAGGGCTTCCTCCGGGTGGAGCAAGGAAAGAGACCGGCGTGGGCTGAGCTGCTCCCTCCCGGCTCTGCCCTCCCGGCCTGGGCGCTCCTGGCAGCCCTGCCTACCGCAGCCCTCCCGTCTCTCCCCACTGCTCTGCTGTCCTCTGCAGCAAAGCGTTGTCCGTATCGTGTCTCAGTTTCCTCTCCTGATCTCTCCATGGAAACCGTTCCTGTCAGGGTCCCAGGGACCTGAACATGGGGATGTCCATGTCCACGCTCAGTCGTTATTCACTGTGACCTCTCACGGCCTTTGACCCAGGGGTCACCCCCTTCCCCCAAACTCTTTCCCCCCTTGGCTTCCAGGACACCTACTCACCTGGGTCTCCTCTGCCCCTCTGGTCTTCCCTTCTCCATCTCCTTTTCTGGTTTCTCCTCTTCTCCCCACTTCTAAATGCCGAGGCACCCCAGGGTCAAGGGCCTCTCGTGTTCTCTATCTGCACTCAGACCCCGGGTGTTAGACACCATGAAATGCCAATGATTCCCATATATGCCTCGACCTCCAAATTCCAGACGTGCACGCCGCGCACTGCCTGCCTCACGCCTCCACCGGGATGGCCCCGACAGCCCTAACCCAAATGCCCCCTCCTCTCCTAGGATCCCCACCCCAGCAAACCCCAGCTCCATTCTTCCAGTTGCTCAAACCAAGACACTAGACATCATCTTTGTTTTTTTTTTTTTTTTGAAACAGAGTCTCACTCTGTTGCCCAGGCTAGAGTGCCGTGGCGTCAGCCTAGCTCACAGCAACCTCAAACTCCTGGGCTCAAGCGATCCTCCTGCCTCAGCCTCCCTAGTAGCTGGGACTACAGGCATGCGCCACCACGCCCGGCTAATTTTTTCTATATATGTTTTTAGCTGTCCAGCTAATTTCTTTCTATTTTTAGTAGAGACGAGGTCTCGCTCTTACTCAGGCTGGTCTCGAACTCCTGAGCTCAAACTATCCGCCCATCTCTGCCTCCCAGAGTGCTAGGATTACAGGCGTGAGCCACCGCGCCTGGCCTAGACATCATCTTTGATTCCTCTCTTTCTCCCCACCCTCATCCCAACTGTCCACAAATCCTTGTCAGCTCTATCTTCAAATTCATCCAGAATCCAGCCTCTTCCAGTCCTCCACTGCGGCCCCTGGTCCCCCCCCCCATCGCCTCTGCAGAACCTCCTCACTGGTCTGCTCACCTCCGCTCTTGACCTCCTGTGGTCTGTTCTCAACAGAGCGGCCAGGTCAAGTCACTCCTCTGCTCAGAGTCCTCCAGTGGCTCCCTTCTCACTCGGAGCCACAGCCACAGTCCTTACAATGACATCCTGCCCCTGCCCTCCTCTCCAACCCCTCTCCCCCTTGCTTGTGCTGATCTAGCCAGCCAGGCCTCCTTGTTCATGGAACAAGTCTGAGACACTCCTGCCTCAGGGCCTTTGCACTTGCTGTTCCCGCTGCCTGGCATTCTCCCCGCTGCTCTAGATACCCACGTAGCTCACGCCTTGCCTCCTGCAGGTCTCTGTTCAAATGTGACCACGTGAGCGAGGCCTGACGGACCTCTCTAAAATTGCAGCCCTGCACTTTTCCCCATCTCTCTATCTGCCTTATGGTGCTCTATTTTTTTCTCTCCATATTATATACTGTTTCTATTTCTTTTTTTATTTTAATTGTCTACCCACCCACTAGAATATAAGTTCCCCAAGGGCAGGGGCTTTTTTGGGGCTCAACGATGTGTCCTCAAGATTCTTAGAACAATGCCTGATTTACAGAAGTTTCTCAATAAATATGTATTGGGCAAATACAGGGGACACTGGATACAGGGCACCTGGGTTCTAGACCCAGCTCTGTCACCTGCTGGCTTTGCAACCAGTTTCACGGATGAGGAAACAGGCTTGGGAGGTTAAGCTACTTGTCCAGGGGCTGCAGTTAGCACCTGGGCTACTGGCCCTCACACCCTGCCCTCCACTCCCTCCCTGACCTTCTAACCAGGGGCTGGGTGGAGGCAGAGCATCAGGGGTGCTGCCCCACGGGGCCCCCAGGCTCGCCATTAAGGGGCTGGGGTGGGGGAGGCTTGGGGCCCACAGAATCAACGTGCTCATCTGCTTGCAGAGGGGACCGGGCCCTTTCGGGCGGCCCACCGAAGGGGCCTCCTGCAGCAGCCACCACACCCAGGGCTTGCCAGCTCCTTCAGCCACCGGGATGCCCCGGGCCTGGCCAGGTCGCCCCTCGGCGGGGAGGAGTCCCTCAGCTTATCTCACTGTGTGGAGCTCGGCTGCAAGACCGAGGGGGTCTTCTCCTTCCCCACGATGCCGCAGGCCCCCATGGACGGCAGGATCGCCAGTGAGTAGGAGGCTGTTTCTCGGGGAGGGGAAGGTGGGTGAGGCCAAGTCCCAGAGGGGTCATGGGTGATAAGGACCAGGGTTGTTTTGCCTGGATGATAGGGGGTTTGTACTGGGGCCTGGGGGGTGAGTGGGCTGCCCGTTTCACAGATATGGAAACCAAGGCACAGGAGGTTAAGTAACTTCCCCAAGATCACCCAGCACTGGTGGAGTTGGGATGTGAACGGGGGCAGTCTGGCTCCAGAGCCTGAGCTCCAACCAAATAACACACTTCCACTTTGCATTCATTGTCAAAGGATTGATTAACAGACGGGCAACGAGACAGACTGAGAGCACAGCTGCCCAACTTTCTGAAGCATGTTTTCTAGCCACGGTGGGGCCACCACAGAGGGGGCAGGAGCCTGGCATCTGGGTTGGAAATAACTGAAAGTCACTAAAGACACAATTATTGGCCCAACACATAAGAATGATAAACTTGAGGTGATGGATACCCTAAAATCCCTGACTTGATCATTACATTCTGTGCATGTAACCAAATGTCACTTATACCCCGTAAGTATGTACAAGTATTACGTATCAGTTAAAACACAATTATTGGACCTGTTTCATTGTAATGCTGGCATTCTTGGAGCACTTCCCGTACACCAGCCACTGCACTAAGGGTTTTGGCCTGCTGTGTTCCAATCCTCACACCACCCCGGCGAGGAAACTGTGGCTCAGAAGAGGCCGGGTGACTTGCCTGGGAGGGCCCAGCCAGCAGGCCCAGGCACTGGCAGTTAAGATCACAGTTGCTCCCGGATCCCGCTGCCACCTGCCCTGCATGATGGCACGTTCGCTGTTCCTGAGCCTCCCCTTTAGGGGCTCGGGAGGATGGGTGTTATAGGGATTAGACGTCAGGGGGCTGAGCCGCTGGGCAGGGGCAGAGAAGGACCTGGAGTCCAAGGCCCGGCCACCGACCCCTGGGCCCCTTGCCTGCCCTGTCACGAAGGAGCCTGGCTTTGCTGGGCTCGACTCCCCACCTGCCTAATACTTAGGGGCTTGGCCACTTCAGACACATCCGGACCTCCCCGACCCCATTTCCTCACCTCTTCCTGGGGATAAAGGTAGCCACTTCCTAGGGTTGTGCCCACTGAATGAGACAGTGAAGGAGACCCCATAATTGGCTATTTCTGCTAATACCATCATCTTCACCACCCTGCTGGTGCTCCCAGGGCCCTGGCCTCAAGGTTCCTGAGAGCACCTTTGTAACACCTGTCCTTATAGTTCCAATAAGGCTGCTGCACCCCTGTGCTAAATTGCAGACTGCCGGCTACTGTGGGATTACGTGTATCAGCTGCTCCTGGACACCAGGTATGAGCCCTACATCAGGTGGGAAGACAAGGACGCCAAGATCTTTCGAGTTGTGGATCCAAATGGGCTCGCCAGACTCTGGGGAAACCACAAGGTGAACCTCAGTCAGCAGGTGAAATGGTCTCAACATTTCCAGAAGAGAATAGAGCAGGGGGTCAGAGTGGACCCCTCAGCACTAGAAGACAGTCCTCAACTGATGGGGCCTTCACCAGTAGCCCCAGAAGTGCCAGGATCATTTTATTTTGGGAGATACTCAGGGACAGGCGGTTACCTCCTATGGGTGGGGAATGTCCCTGAAACTCAACAATTGTGCCTTCTGATTGCTAAATCTTACCTTTGCTTAACATTTGAGGCTTTCAAAGCATGTTTACATGAATTGCACAGTGAATGCTGTGGGTGGTTGGGCCCGATGAGGAAGTTGGGACAGAAACTCAGGTCTCAGGCCCCACGGGAGCATCAGCTGTCACAGCCGGAAAGGCCTGGGAATGGCTGAGGCCGCATGTAGGAGAATGACTACACCTACACGGGTGTCTGCGAGGTGATCTTAGGCGGTTGACCCCAAATTCTCATAATTAAGTATTTATTTTTGAATTAAGATTTAAAAATGTGACTACTATTCCTATTTCATGATTTATAGTAGTAATGTAAAGAATGTGTCCTTTTTAAAATATAAAGAAGTTTAACTAAAAAAAAAAAATGGATCCTTTAAAGAAAACTATTAACAATATTGGTAATGGGCAGTTTATAGCGATTCCTAAAATGCAGTCGTGTCTGATTGCCAGGCACCGGTCTGAGGGCTTTGCCTGCATCAACTCATTTAATGCTCCCAACCACCTTGTGAGGTGAGCGTTACTGGATGCAGAAACTGAGGCACAGTGAGGGTTAACGACTTGCCCCAGAGTTTACTTCTCCTCCCTGCCCCCAGCGCCCGCAAGGGACTTGAACCCAGGCTGTGTGGCCCGTGCTCCACTGTATTATGTTGCTCTTAGCAGTGCTGGTGGCCGAAAGGATGCAAACAACAGCAGTTCGGGGTTACTTATCTGGTCCAATCCCCATAGAACACAGGGAGGGAGACGCCCAGAGAGCAGCAATTCCACTTAATGAGCACATACTACATGTCAAGCACTGTGCTAAGTGGCTTCATGGATTAGCTAATTCAATCCTCACAAGAAACAAGTGAGACAGATGCTCTCCTTCTCCTTATGTAGCCGGGAAAACAGACTCAGAGAGGTAAGGAAACTTGTCCAAGGTCACACAGCTGCCAAGTGGTGGAGCTGGGGCTTCATGCCAAACCCCAGGCTCTCTGATCTGACCCTGCACTGCCTACACTCCACAGACAGGAAAAAAGACTTGGCCAAAGTCACACAGCTGGTGGCAAGGTCATCCGTGCCACTGCACCATGGTATCTCTCTGATTGCATTCCCCACAAATGTGTACACTTATTTGTTACTGCTTGTGACATTTGCTATTTGAAAGTGACATATAGTTCCCTCCCACCCCACAGTCTCAGCTGGGTAGGTGAGAAAACATCCTGTTATTTCTTCCCCAATCTCCCCCTCCCTTTCCCCTTCCAAACTCCAGCAAGCTCTTATAAACCCTCACAGAATCCTGGGCAGAGGGGCGTAAGAAGCCACCTGGTCTGACCTGCTCCCTTCCAGGTGTGGAAAACCAGGCCTGGAAGAAGCTGGGTGTGGAGTGGGGGTCTGATGTGGGCTGCTTTGCGTTCCAGAACCGGGTGAACATGACCTACGAGAAGATGTCCCGTGCCCTGCGCCACTATTATAAGCTGAACATCATTAAGAAGGAGCCTGGGCAGAAACTCCTGTTCAGGTGAGCAGCCTAGGGGCTGAGGCAAAAAGGGGAAGCAGGGCGGTGGTTTGGTGGGCTGGGGCAGGAGCTGATTCGCAGTTACACCCTGAATTCCAGATTTCTAAAGACTCCGGGAAGGATGGTCCAGGACAAGGACAGCTGCTTGGAACGGTTGGAGAGCCAGGAGTTCAAGGACGAGATGTCAGAAGTCTCTCTGTGACGGGCAGGAGGACTCCCATGAAGACAGCCTCCTTCCTCCTCCCGGGGCAGCAGGGATCCCCAGCCGGGCCTTGTACCCATGAGACCGCAGCCGTTGTCTTGGGCCTCAGAGCTGCCTGGGGACCTGGGAGGGCTAGGATGCCTCACATCCAGGACGGTGGAGGTAGGGGTCATCCTTTGGGTAGAATGCCCTACCCCTTGGGACCTGCCTCCCTCCGAGAGGAAGCCCGACGTGGACAGGGCATCCAGCCCAACGCCTTCAGTTTGCAGAAACGACTGGAGTGGGAGTGGGAAGGGAGTGGGCCTCAGATTTCCTCATCTGTAAAAGGGGCTCATAATAACCCACCCTCAGGGGCTGCTGCGTGAAGTGGGAGAAAGGCCAGTGCTGTGTCGGCCTTTGGAACAATAACAACATTGGTCGCCGATGTTTCTCAAGTGCTTGCTACATGCCAGGCCTCGTGCTGAGGGCCTTGCACATGTTTTATCTCACTTAATTCACACACCAACCCCCTCAGGTTTAAAGACAAAGAAACTGAGGCAGAGGCTCGCAGAGCTGGCGTGTCCCTCCAAAACACAGCGCCGTGACCTGTTTTCCTTCAGTGCCTCTGAACGTATCTGGGCAATTCTCAGACAGAGGCCCTGGCCTGCACTCTCAATCTTCACTTCTGCGCTCCTGTCCCTGCATCTGCCATGCGACCTTGGGCAAGATGCTCTTCCTCTCTGGAGCCTCAGGCTTCCCTTCTGTAAAATGGGGATGCGTCTCCTGACCTGGTCTCACAGGGCTGCCGGGAAGCCCCAGTAAGGCGGTATTCGTGCAGTGCGCGTACATGCCTGCTCTGCGGTAGCCATGAACACTGCAAACCCAAAGCACCTGCGTCCTGTGGGTTCGGCTCCCTCCCCTCCCCCCCTGCCCCAGCACCAAGTGGGGCCTGTGCCCTTGCAACCCCCCAGGGAAGGATGGGGGAGAAAGAGCAGGGAGCGTTTTCACTGACTCGAAAACAACTTCTTGGATGCACATCTTCTTCCTCGGAAGGAGGAAGCCGCCTCTGCCCCGGGCCCTCTGCAAGTCAGGAAACTCCTGTCTCCGGGGAGCCCGCGCTGGCCTGAGTCCCTGCACAGGAGAAGTCGATAAGGATTCTCGGACTTTGGGACGCAAAGCTGTGACAGCTTATGAGCAGGGAAACTCCTGGCTTGGTCCTAGCCACAGCACACACCCGAAGGGGCCAGGCAGATGGCTTTGGAAACAAGGTTCAGTAGGAAAATGCCCGGCCCTTTCACTTTCCCTCTGAGACTCCCATCTCCTGACCTTGCCCCAGGGTGAATCTGTGCGCCAGAGCTTTTCCCATCACCTCCTCACCCCGGAACTGCACAGCTGGCCTGGCGGGGACTGCTGAAATCCACCTGTCCAGGCCCTCATCCATAGGCCCGGGCACTGAGGCCAGAGGAAGTGACTTGCCCAAGATCACACAGCCCAGCCCAGCCCGGCCTCTGGGCTGCCGATGTCGCCTCATTTCTCCTTGTCTCATCGCCATGCTCGTGGGTCCAGGATAAAGAGGTTTAACGACAGGTTGGATTCTTAGGCCACTTCTTCCAGTTACAACAGTGGCATTTACTTGCCAGTGTGTCAATGGCCGTCTACAGCTGCTCTCCCAGGGGCTATGGCTTACGCCAGGGTGATGGATCTCACCCAGCGCCGGGACCCTCAGGGCCAGGAGTGGGCGTCTGGGAGGGCAGGCGTGGGCAGGTCCACGAGGCACATCAGGTCCTTGTCTGGAGACGGCCCCTGCATGCCAGGAATAGAGGGATTCATTTGGGCCTTCCTTCCACAAGCACTAATTGAGCACCTGCTCTGTACCTGGCACCAGGTGATGCTCCAAGTTTACATACATTTTTCACACTGAGTCCTGAAAAGTGGAGGGTCCCTGAAAACTGCATATGTCAAAACAGACTTTCTCATAAAGAATTTTGTTTTTTTTGGCCGGGCGAGGTGGCTCACGCCTGTAATCCTAGCACTCTGGGAGGCTGAGACGGGAGGATCGCTCAAGGTCAGGAGTTCAAGACGAGCCTGAGCAAGAGCGAGACCCCGTCTCTACTAAAAATAGAAAGAAATTAGCTGGACAGCTAAAAATATATACAGAAAAAAAATTAGCCGGGCATGGTGGCGCATGCCTGTAGTCCCAGCTACTCGGGAGGCTGAGGCAGGAGGATTGCTGGAGCCCAGGAGTTTGAGGTTGCTGTGAGCTAGGCTGACGCCACGGCACTCACTCTAGCCCAGGCAACAGAGCAAGACTCTGTCTCAAAAAAAAAAAAAAATTTGTTTTTGAGACAGAGTCTCGATCTGTCACCCTGAGTAGAGTGTGTCATCATACTCTGGGCACTTCAGAGGCACAGGACCTGGCCCGGTAAAGGGATGTGTCTCTATAGAACTCTCGTGAGAACACTTGAGTAGAAATGTGGATTCATGCCGTGGGGAAGGACCAGAGGAAGAAGCCAAGGAAGGCTGTCGCCACTAGGGTCCTCCACGACAAAGACAATGCGTCACCTGCATCAGCCCAGGCTTCCTGCAGAAAAAGCCCAAGACACAGCAGAGCCACCAGGATTAAAGAAAGTGCTAGATCAGGAACTTCCTTGCGAGGGAAGAAGGCTTTGTTGGCAAGAATCCACACAACAGAGAGAGTGGAGGATAGAGCTCGTGCTCATGGGTTAATGCAGTAAATGGCTTGGTGGGACCAAGACAGTGGCTTGTATCATTTGTTTCATTAATGAACCTCTTAATATATTCACTTTTTTCATAAACTATTTACTATTGACAGGTGGTAAATGGGCAGGGCAGTGGGCCCAGGAGCCCTGGCCAATGCTGGTGCTCAGGCCCCCTGTGGGCCTGGTCGCTCAGTGGGACCTCTGAACTGAGCCGCCACTGGGACATCCCCAAAATTTGGGTGAGGAGTTTAAAGTGGGTTGTTCTGAAATTAGAATAAGCATATTTGTTCTGAAATCAGAAATATTTAAGAAATATTTTCATCATGATCTTAATTTTTAAAATTCTGAAATCCTTGTGAGTTAATTGCTCATACATGGGGGGCGGGGTGGGGGGGAGGGAGATGTGGCAAGCGTACAAAGGGAATAAGGCCCTGGCCTTGGAAAGTTCGCACATAAGAGGGGGAAGATGTGGGCAGACCATGGCAGTCCCCAGGGAGAGGTGCAGTGGGAAGTGTGCCTGCTGGGGACAGCCGGGGACCACGTGGTGCTGCCGGTGGATCTGCTTGGGAGGCACCAGGGAGTGTCCCTCAGGAGAATCATACAGGCTTCCGCTCTCTGTTGCCCTTCCCTTCTGGAGGGCTGAGGTGTGGAGGCGCACTGGGGCCGTGGGCCTTCTGATCCTTGAGGGCTCAGGGAGAATGCGGGGACAATGGGGTTCTGCAACGCTCAGGCGTGGGCGTCTCTCCGCGGAAAGGCCTGCAGTTTAGAACCATGTCCACTAGATGGCGCAAAGCCCCCTTTGTGTTGGTATTGGGGCCGTCGGCGTTCTGTGGGGCGCCGGCCGCCTCTCTCACCGGGATGCTGCGTAGGTGGACACCCAGCCCCTGCTTGCAGACCTCCGGTGACGCGGCGCTCACACTTCCTGGGGCCAGAGTAAGTAGCAGCGGTGAGGTGCAATTGAGGGGCACCAAGAAGCCACCTGCGCAATGGTAGTGCCACCCTACCTCTCCCAACGTGCAAACCCCTGGTTTCCGAAACTCCTGTCTTCCCAGTCTCTAGGTTAGCAAAAACCTCGTACTGCCTTTTCTTACGGTCACTTTATCCTCGAGTAGTTTACCGAACTTCTGAGAGGGGCCTGGGTGAGACCTCTTACAGGTCTGGGACGTAAGCCCTGCCCCCGCACGTGTAGTCCTGCTTGGAAACTGAGGGGACCAAGGCTTCCCTAATTTCCTAGTGGCTTTAGTGAAGCCAACCCTCTGGGCCTCAGTTTCCCCTTCTGTAAAATGAAAGACAGCATGGTCTGTCCTGCTTGCCACTGAAGTTGTTGAGGAATTTCAAATGAAATGATATAGTCGCTTATTTAACAAATATTTCTTGAGCACCTTCCATATGTTAGGCACTGTTCTAGACACTGGGGAGCATAGTGGTGACCAAACAGGTAAGTAAACACATCAATGCAGAATGATGCATGCTATGAAGGAAAATAAAATAGAGTCAAGGGAGGGAGACAACCTTAAACTGAGCTGTCAGGATGTAAAAAGCGTGTGAAAGTAGGAGCAAGCCATCTTCACCTACATCAATTTCTCCCCTGTAGTCTGTCTGTCCCCTTTCTGTTTGGCCTGCAGGTCCCACCACGAAAGGTGGGCACTGTAGTTAGATACCCCTGTGAGTGATCAAATGCAATCCTAACAGGTATGAATAACAGACAGAAAGGCTGGGAGAAGACCAGCTTGGCCCAGAGCTGCCCCCTCTGTCCCTCCCTGCCTTTGCCTGTGGGGGAGCCACAAGCCAAGGTCACCGGATCACAAAGTCTCCGGAGTAGACTTCAGCTCCCGGGTCAGGCTCATCTAAGCCTCCCAACCCAAGGACCCACCGTGTATTGGCAGAAGTGCTCTGGCTGGAAAGCCCCAGAGTTCTTAAATACGGCTCTTGAAATCCCAGGAATTCTGAGCAGGAAGAGATTTCCTCTTAGTCCCATGATCACACTCCAGCCAGCGACAAGCTTAGGTCCTCAACCTGTGGTGCAGGGTTGGGGGTGCACATCAGATCCTCAGGCTATGGCTGATTGGGGGTGGCTGGACGTGGCATGCGAATCTCTAGAGAGCTTCGGAAGCACCTGACAGCGGCTCTTTCCTCCCACCCGCCCCCACACACATCAGTGAGCCAACCCAGTTCTGGGAAGGGGGAACCGAAGGTCAGAGATGCCAAGGAGAGCTCGAGGGTCCAGGATCCCAGTTTTCATCCAGAGCCCCTTTCAAACTCTGGAAGAGACCACGCCAACCTAGCCCTCTACAAACTCGAAAGTGATTTGCAATGAAGAACATGTTTTGCTGCCTGACTAGTGACTAATTCACCAACTTAGGTCTTGGCCACAAAACGAGAAAAGGACCTTTGACAAAGCAGGAGACCTGAACTAGAGGCAGCAGCAGAAGATCCCTAGTGAATTAACAGAAGCAGAAGCTTGGCAGCTCAACCACATCTTTATTTTGAGCAAGATGAAATGCCTTTCTTTCTTTCTTTCTTTCTTTCTTTCTTTCTTTCTCTCTCTCTCTTTCCTTCCTTCCTTCCTTCCTTCCTTCCTTCCTTCCTTCCTTCCTTTCTTTCTTTCTTTATTTTTGAGACAGAGTCTCGCTCAGTTGCCCGGGCTACAGTGCCGTGGCATTGGCCTAGCTCACAGCAACCTCCAACTCCTGGGCTTAAGCGATCCTCCTGCCTCAGCCTCCCGAGTAGCTGGGACTATAGGCATGCGCCACCACACTCTGCTAATTTTTTTTCAATTTTTTATAGAGATAGGGTCCTGCTATGTTGCCCAGGCTGGTCTTGAACTCCTGGCCTCAAGTGATCCTCCTGCCTCAACGTCCCAAAGTGCTGGGATTACAGGGGTGAGCTACTGTGCCTGCCCACTTCTCTATGCTTTTTTTTTTTTTTTTTTTCCCTGCATGGGCTGTTTGTTTGCGTTACCTTAGGCAATCCCTCTTCACTGGTGCCCACTTTCCTCATCTGTAAAACAAATGGCTGGATACCAAGAAATCTGTTCAACTGACATTCAGCAGCCCCTCCAGTAAACAGATGGTATCTTGGTTGCCCTGAGATACCTGCCTCCATACGCGTGGACTCAAACATAGGTTTCTCCTTCTCGCTCCAAAAAAGAGGTGATCCGTAATCCACTGCCTGCCACGTATCTTCCCCCAGCTCCCCATCAGAACCTCTCCACCCTGGGTTCCAGCTCTTTAAGGCCTCTCTGCGTTATGGCTGAGTACTTTGGCTTAATGTCGGTTTAATGGGTGGTAATGGGGTCCCTCAACTTTCCCTCAATAGCACATCTATGCTCGAAACACGAATCTTCAAAGGGCAATGCCTTAACCCCCAAGAGATATGGCAATGAGGTAACACAGGTCTCTGCTCAGCAGCCCTCTTGCCATCCTCCTGGTAACAACATGATTTTGCCTCTGGGAGCGACTCCTCTGTCCTGTCCCTGACTGTGGGGACGAGCCCTGACACCCAGGCTGGGCCACTAAGAGAAGCCCATTCCCATGACGAGCAACTGGTCCATGGTACATTACCCAGGCCATTTGGAGTCCTTCCCTGGGATTTTTCTAACTGGCGCTGGCTGGGAAGTGAGCCCAAGCTGGTGGTGGCTGTGCCATCTGCCCTAAGGGGACGCCAGAGAGGCAGGAAGGTGACTTTAAGTCCCAGCTGGCTCTGGCCTGCACTTCCAATCCTGGGGCTCTGGGAGCTGTCCTGATCCCTGCGGATCTTCTTTCAATTCTGTAGCTTTTATTTTTTTTATTTATTTATTTTTTTTGAGACAGAGTCTCACTCTGTTGCCCAGGCTAGAGTGAGTGCCGTGGCGTCAGCCTAGCTCACAGCAACCTCAAACTCCTGGGCTCAAGCGATCCTCCTGTCTCAGCCTCCCGAGTAGCTGGGACTACAGGCATGCGCCACTATGCCCGGCTAATTTTTTCTATATATATTTTTAGCTGTCCATATAATTTCTTTCTATTTTTAGTAGAGATGGGGTCTCGCTCTTGCTCAGGCTGGTCTCGAACTCCTGAGCTCAAACGATCCGCCCACCTCGGCCTCCCAGAGTGCTAGGATTACAGGCGTGAGCCACCGCGCCCGGCCTGTAGCTTTTAAATAAATCTCCTTTTTACTTAAGTTGGTTGGAGTTGGGATTTCTGTCCTGGACAATTAAGAAAGCCCTATTTTTTGAGGAGGAGGTGTGGTTTTTAGCCAAAGGATTGTTTGGCACCCTTCAAGTTCATTCCGAGGGCTGGCGCTTCTCTCCTTCCCAGGAGGTAAGTTCCTGTATCTAGGGGTCCTTTGTCGGGTGTGGCTGCATGGGAGCATGGGAGATTTAACTGGGTGGTATGGAATATTCCTGGTAACAGTCACTGATCCTGTTGTGGGCAGTCTCCTCCTGCAGGGGTCAAAGGCCTGGTATTTGGATATGGTTCTATTTTTCTCTCAAACTCATATGTCAAGAGTTTATGAGCATCAGTGTAATGTACCATACTAATAAGATGAAACACAAAACCCACATGATCATGTCAATAGGCACAGAAAAAGCATTTGACAGAATCCAAATGCTCTTGTGATAAAAATATTCAGCAAACCAAGATAAGAAGAGAACTTCCTCAACCTGATCAAGGCCATCTATGAAAACCCTATGGCTACTGTCTTAATGGTGAAAGACTAGATGCTTCCTCCCTAATATCAGGAGGTTCTAGCCGGGGCAACTAGGCAATAAAAAGTGATATGCATCCAGGTTGGAAAGGAAGAAGTAAAACTATCCCTGTTTAGAGATGACTTGATATTGTATATTAAAAATTCTAAGGAATCCACAAAAGATTAGAATTAATAAACGAGTTCAGTAAGGTTGCAGGATACAAGATCAGTCTACAAAAAAAGTCAATTGTATTTCTATACATTAACAATGAACAATCTGAAAATGAAATTTAAAAATATTCTATTACATAGCATCAACAAGAATAAAATACTTAAGAATAAACTTGAAGAAAGTATAAGACATATATTCTGAAAACTCTAAAGCATTGTTGAAAGAAATTAAAGAAGACCTAAATAAATGGGCAGACATCCCATGTTCTTGGATTGTGAGACTTAATATTGTTCAGATAGCAACACTCCCTAAATTGATCTGCATATTCAGTGCAATCCCTCTAAAAATTCCAACTGCTTTTGCAAAAATGGACAAGCTCATTCTAATATTCATATAAAATTGAAGTGATCCCGAATAGCCAAAACAAACTTGAAAAGAAAAACAAAGCGGAGAATCCACATTCCCTGATTTCCAAACTTACTACACAGCTATAGTAAAAACAGTATGATACTAACAAAAGGATACAGATCAATGGTATAGAATTGAAAGTCCTGAAATAAACACAAAACATCTATAGCAATTGATTTTTGACAAGTGCCAAGACCATTCAATAGGGAAAGAATAGTTTCTTCAACAAATGGTGTTGGGAAAACAGGGTATCCACATTGAAAAGAATAAAATTGTACCCTTACCTCACACCATATATAAAAATTAATTCAAAATATAACAAAGACATAAATGTAAGAGCTAAAACTATAAAATTCTTAGAAGAAAACATAGTAGTAAATGTTTATGACCTTGGATTAGGCAACCATTTCTTAAATATAACCCCAAAAGCACAAACAAAAAAAGAAAAAATAGATAAATTGAATTTTACAAAAATTAAAAGCTTGTGTGCCTCAGAGGACACCATCAAGAAAGTGAAAAGACAACCCACAGAATGGGAGAAAGTATCTCCAAATCATTTATTTCATAAGGGATTTGTATCTAGGACTTATAAAGAACTCTTACAACTCAACGCTAAAGACACAAATAACCCAATTTAAAAATGGGCAAAGGACATAAATGGACATTCCTCCAAAAATAGCCAATAAGCACATGAAAAGATGCTAACATCATTAATCACTGGGGAACTGTGGCTAAAACTACAATGAGGTACTACTTCACACCCACTAGGATGGCTAGAATAAAAAAAGATGGACAATAACAAGTATTGGAGAGGATGTGGAGAGATTGGAACCCTCACACATTGCTGATGGGAATGTAAACTGGTGCTGCTGACGTAGAAAACAGTTTAACAACTTCTCAAAAAGCTAAAATAGAGTTAGCATATGAGCTAGCAATCCCACTCCTAAGTATATATACCCACGAAAATTGAAAATATACATCCACACAAAAATTTGTACACAAATGTTCACAGCAGCATTATTCATAATAGTCAAAAGTAAACAAAAACCCAAAAACCCAAATGGCCATCAACTGCTGAATGGATAAACAAAACGTGATATAGCCACACAATGGAATATTATTCAGTCATACAAAGGAATAAGGCCAGGCACAGTGACTCATACCTGTAATCCCAGCACTTTGGGAGGCCACAGCTGGAGGATCACTTAAGGCCAGGAGTTTGAGACCAGCCTGGGCAACATAGTGAGACCCCATCTCTACAAAAATAAAATAAAATAAGACAAATTATCTGGGAGTGGTAGCATGTGCCTGTAGTCCTAGCTACTCAGGAGGCTGAGGCAGGAGCATTGCTTGAGCCCAGGAGTTCAAGGCTGCAGTGTGCTATGATTGGGCCACTGAACTCCAGCCTGGGTGACAGATAGAGATTCTGTCTAAAAAAAAAAAAAAAAAAAAGGAATAAAGTTTTAATACATGCTATAACATGGAACATGGATGAACTTTGAAAACATTTTGCTGAATGTAAGAATCCAGACACAAAACACAAAAGGCCATATTCTGTATGATTCCATTTGTACAAAATGTCCAGAATAGACAGACACAGGATTAATGGCTGCCTGGGGTTGGGGGAGGAGGGAATGGGGAGTGACTGCTAATGGGTATGGGATTTCCTTCCAGGGTGATGAAAATGTGGAGTAGATAGTGGGGATTGATACACACTCTGTGAATAGACTAAAACCCACTGAATTGTACACTTTTAAAGAGTGAACTTTATGGCTTGTGAATTAGTCTCAATAAAGCTCTTATTTTTTTAAAAAAACAAAACAAATCTCTGAGCAAACAGAGCCTCTATATGGAGTGACACCTTCTCCAGAGAGGGCAGCAGGTCAGGGGCGCTTCCCTAGACCTGGAAGAATGGGATGTAGCCTAAGGACTAAGAACCCAGGCTTTGAATCCTGAATGGTTGTGGGTTCGAATCCTGCTTCCACATCTTACGAGCTGTGGAATGTTGGAAAATTGACTCAATCTCTCTGAGCCTCTCATCTGTAAAATGAGAATAATTCCGACTTTGTGGGGTTCTTATGAGGATCAACTGCTTGATAGCTTGGAGTATTCACTAAATGTTAGGTATTTTATTATTATTATTATTACCAAGGAAAGAGGTCTTCGGAAGGCAACTTTGACCTTGGACTAAAGGTGGAAAGAACAGGCCCAGCTTAAATAAGTAGACAAATAGATTTTAGGTGCTAGCTTGGGCCAGAAGGATTGGGAGGACCCTCTCCAGGCACGGCAGGTGGTCCGTGAGGTTCAGGGAGGTGACTGGTGGCAGGTAGAGTACAGACACTCAGGGTCCCATGCGTGTTGCCAGGTCTGTGATTAGGACTAGACACTTTGGCATTCGGGTTTTCTGCCAGGAGACAAACGGGGTATCATCACACTTTGTTGCCACAACTTTTCTCCCTCACTCCCGGGAATTCTGCACTCAGATGGACAACCACAGCTGTGGAGGGGGGCTGACATCTCTCTCAGTGGGGCTGAATGTTTTCTTCTCATCAATATTTGATTCTTGTGGAACAAATGATTTTTATTTCATTCTTTGTGTACATCTCAAACTGTCTACAGGTACAAGGTACCTGATTAAAGTGCTACTAGGAAGACCATAATGAGCATGATTCATGACTGTGTTGACCTTTGTCTAGGCTTTTTCCCTCCTATCTCGCATGGCTCGGTCAAGATAAAGAGTGTTTGTGGGCGGTTCAGTTGGCGGAAACGAAACCACGCCAGCTATTTTTAGCAGACAAGGAATCAGACCCTCACAAAGTCATTGGACGGGTCGGAGGAGTGAGTTCCAGGTGGGGCTCCAGGAAAGAGCCGGGACACCGGCCCTGTGGCTGTGTGGCAGACAGCAGGGAGCCACGCCGCCCACGGGGACTGCCAGCGCCAGGAACATCGCTGAAAGGACACGGCTTCTCCTTGACCTTCCTTGTTCCAGCCGCAGCTGGATCCACAGGAAAACGCCCCCATGTCCCTTCCTCCCCGATACTCGGGCGGGGCAGACAGACAGCTGTCAGATCCAACCCCCAGCTGAAACTCCGGCTGAGAGTCTGGGAAATGTGCTTCTCGGAGGGGGAGGAAGGGGCCCTGGAAGGAGGTCGGGCTGGAGGCTGGAGGCGAATGAGCCGATCCACCGGGCTGCCTCCTTGCATCAAGATTTGAGCGCTCACTTTGGTTCAATACTTACTTGACATGACTGACAATCCTTTTATTTGTGTCTGTATAAAAATCATATTTGCGGCGTGAAATGGCTTTTTCCTGTGTGTGGCGTGTAACCATTTACCTCTGAAGTCCCATCTGTGGACGCCGGCGCCCTGGAGGGCTGGAGAAGTGGCTTCCCGTTGCTCGAATCCGGCCCCGGGGCCTGGCGTCCGGCTGATGCGGGGCGAATAGCCTCCTTTTCCGCGGGAGGTGAGAACGACCTGTGCCCGGCAGGAAGAAAGGGCTTCCAGTACTCTCTCGGGTGTAATGAGCACTTCCGGGAGGAAACAATAGAACTTGTAACGGGAATTTTTTTTCCGATAAAGAATTAGCTGCGGCCGGGGGCAGTGGCTCACGCCTGTAATCCTAGCACTCTGGGAGGCCGAGGCGGGTGGGTCGCTCGAGGTCAGGAGTTCGAGACCAGCCTGAGCAAGAGCGAGACCCCCATCTCTACTAAAAATAGAAAGAAATTATATGGACAACTAAAATATATATATATATATATATATATATAAAAATTAGCCGGGCATGGTGGTGCATGCCTGTAGTCCCAGCTACTCGGGAGGCTGAGGCAGGAGGATCACTTGAGCCCAGGAGTTTGAGGTTGCTGTGAGCTAGGCTGACGCTAGCAACAAAGCTAGAACAAACTCAGAGGCCAAGAAGCGTTTGAGAAGATGTTTAACTTCACTAATAAATAAAGGCAAACTAAAACAAGAGTGGCTCACCCCGGGGACAGCAGTTAGGCTCAACAGCGCCCCCAGGAGGTGAGAGTGGGAAGGAGCAGTCCCGCTGTTGCCGTAGCTGCGGGTGGAAAGAAGTCAAACTTTTGGAAGAAAACTTGGCAGAGCCACCAAGATTTTCAATGTGTCTCCCCTGTGACCCAGACATTCTATTTCCGAGAATACACCTCTCAGAAATGTTCTCACATGCACACAAAAATTTATTGGTAGGGATGTTCTTTGAAGCACTGGTTATGGTACAGAACGTGGGGGAAAACCAAATGGCTAGCAATGGAGTTTGGAAATAAACACACTGGAACACGCTGCAGCTAGTGTGAGGAGATCTGTAAGAACTGGCGGGGAAGGGACCGGGGAGGCTCCTGCAGGTTCAGGGCTTGGGTCTCTGGGCCATTTGCCAAGTGGCGATGCCACCCTTGTCTGTGAACATTTGGAATTGGTAAAACCGTCATGTAGAGACCATGGCACAGCAAAGCGTAGTCACTTTTGTTTCATGAGATAATTTCTATAAATTATTTCAAGGAATTAGACTAAAAGCATGGAATGTTCTCTAGTTTCATGTCTTCCATATGTCACGAGATTTTTATTTACCTCTCGGTGCCCCAAGCAAGGAAGGAAACGTCGGACTTGGACGTCTTAATTGTCAACTGTCTGGGGTTTATAGAGGGAGGGAGGTGGTGACCTCACTGGGGACAAGCTGATTTGGGTCCACCTCCTCGTCCTCTTCCCCCATCCCTGCCAGCCTAGGTGGGAGTGGGAGCAGGGGCTGCAGTTTCCACTCCTGCTTTGGAAGGTTCCAGGAGAAAGGGCATCAGCTGCAGGCCGAGAAGCCCGTGTGGGTAAAATGCAGCCATTCCTTGCTGTTACCTTGTGTGGCAGGTGCAAGGACTTGGCTGACACCACCCTCCTGAGTACTGATGACCTCTTGGCGTTCTGAACCTTTTTGCTCACTAAGGTTAATAAAAAGAAACTATTCAGGTTTGGGAGGGAGAAGGGAGTCTCCCCTGCTCTGTGGCCAAAAGCTCCCTTAAGACAACATTTACTGGGGGAGCCACCAGCCACCATCACCACCCCAACAACAACAACGAAACCCAAAAACCAAAATAAAAAAGAGCGAGTTATGAAACCTTATCTATTGAACGTTTCCAACTATCCACATGATGCGTGATGTCACGTGCCTGGAGGAGCTTATTCAAAGGTCGCCCCCGGGCACGTGCTGCCTCCACCCTCACACGGCTGCTTCCCCGTGTGTCTCTGTGAATTGCAAACCTCCTCCTGCCTTTCTTATATCAGGACACCTGTCATTGGATTTAAGACTCACTGCAAATCCAGGACAATCTCATCTTGAGATCCTTAACTTAATTACGTCTGCAAAGACCCTTTTCCCAAACGCAGTCACATTCACAAGCTCTGGGCACTAGGACTTGGCCATACCCTTTTGGGGCCATTGTTTAGCCCACTACAGAGGGGGACCCGACATAGCCGAGGACAGTTACTGCTCTCCTTGCCCTTCAAGCTACCGCAGTTAGTCATGGCGGTTGCGGAGTGGTGGTTGCTAATCTCTCCTGGACTAATCATTCGTGTAACTTCATATCTGTAAAAGAGGCCCCAGCTCCTGAGGCCTAAATTGCATCCTTTCAGCCAGTTCGGACCTGGCTGGAGGGTGGCGCAGTGGGGCCATTTGCAGAAGAAACTGAGGTGCTCAATGGAAGGAGATGGGCATTTGGGGCGGATGGTTGGCTCATGAAGACAAGGGCCTTCTGGAGCCCCTCCCCTCCTCTCTGCTTGTAGTCACCCCCGGGCCTGTGCTGGTGGGGAGAGCCCCCACTCCCCAAGGGGAAGGGCTTGATTTGGATTTCTTTAGTGTCCGGAGAGCTGGAACCACTGCTTGGCACTTGCTTTATGACAGGGAAGGCCTGGCCGTGCAGCCGGGGCTTCTCCGCGAAACTGCAGAGGCTGGGCAGCGTCTGAAGCCCTCTGAGGACGGGAAGAGGCTCTCCATGGGGCACGGTGGCCTGGCAGCTGTCACTATGGGACATACTCCAAAAATCCTGCCCTGGAATCCCCTTTGACAAAATGCCTGTCTCTGTAATTTACCTGGTTGGGGGCCAAGCCAGGGAAACTGTTAACTAATTTTCAGAAACTGGGTATAGAAATAATATCCATTGGCCATGGAACATTTGGAACACTTGGCAAAGAATACAAAAGAAAATAAATAAAAATCACCTGCAATTCTATTCCAAATGAAAGTCATTTAAAATATTTAGGTGATTATACTCAATTTTAAAGAACGTGTATATGTTTTAATATCATTCATATGATGTTATTTAGTATCACATACAATTTTATATCCTGATGTGTCTATTTAACATCATGTCACAGCATATATCCGTGGAAGTAAACTGTGTATGTGAGGTGCAATTATACATTAACAGTGAAGTTAAACATTTTTTATGTGTTTGTTATTTTCAAAATTTAAATTTATTTTTGAGTCCTTTATAAAATAAGAAGAGTAACCTTTTGCCCATATTATCTGTTGCAAATAATTGTTCCTAGCTTGGTTGTTTGTCTTTTAACTTTTTATCGTGTTTTTGTATGAGCAAGTTTATAATTTTGACTTGGTCAAATCTATCATTCTTTCCTTATGTGATTCCTCTCCTTATTGCTTCTATTTTTAGAAAGTCCTTCACTCAAATTTATTATTTACTCATTTTTTACAGTTTTTAAAAACTGTAACAACATTACTTTTACATGGAATGCTTTAATTCATCAGGAAATTATTCTCTGGGCACGGTATAAAGTGTGAATATAAACTGATCCTCTCCCACCCTCTAGCCAATTTCTCTGATACCATTTGCTGCCTAATCTACCTCTTCTTATTGGTTTGTGAGCTTGTTTTCTCATGCATGAAATTCTTGTATTATTTGAAATGGTTTCAGAGCTATCTATTTTTTCCCCATTGATTTGCCCATTAACTGTTGTTCGTTCATACAGCATTTTTACTCCCTTAGCTTTATAATACATTTAATATATAGCAGAGAAAGTGGTGTCCCTTCCTCAGCCCAATTACTTTTTTTCCAAAATTTTTTTAGTAATCTTACTTGTTAATTTTTCAGGTGAAATACAGCCAGGAAAATGTCATCCATTTCTAAATTCTAATTGTGTTAAATTCTACTAGAATTTCAATTGAAAGAGTGGTAAGCTATGAATTAACCAGGAAGGAATTGAAAGTTTTTTCATAAGTTTTCCATTTCCATTTTTCAATGTGGATTTTTAAAATATTTACTCAGATATTCTTTTATATCTCTTGTAGATGTTACACATTTGTTTTTAGGGGTATTTAGTATGTTTTTAAATTGCTATTGTGGATGGACTATTTTCTGCTGTTACACCTTCTAGCTGGTTATATGTTAATAGAAATAAATAGAAAATATTAGTAAATAATAGTAAATGGAAAATTTGACTTTTTAATATATATTTCTTTTGCAGACAGGCTCTTTTGTGTTATTAATTCTAAAAGTTTTCAGTTGATCCCAATTTTCTGGATGTGCAATTGTATTTTTGCAAGTGATGATAATTTTGCCTTTATCTTTATTTCTACTTCTACCTCTATCTAGCTATCTTTTTATTTATTTGTGGTAAGAGCAGATAACATGAGATCTACCCTCTTAGCAAACTTTTAAGTGTACAGGACAGTATTGTTAATGATGAGCACAATTTTGTACAGCAGATCTCTAGAACTTACTCATCTTGCACAGCTGAAACCGTATATCTGTTTTTATTTATTTATTTTATTATTTATTTATTTTGAGACAGAGTCTTACTCTGTTGCCTGGGCTAGAGTGCCATGATGTCAGCCTAGCTCACAGCAACCTCACAGCAACCTCACCACAATCAAACTCCTGGGCTCAAGCGATCCTCCTGTCTCAGCCTCCTGAGTATCTGGGACTACAGGCATGCACCACCATGCCCGGCTAATTTTCCTATATATATTTTTAGCTGTCCATATAATTTCTTTCTATCTTTAGTAGAGACGGGGTCTCGCTCTTGCTCAGGCTGGTCTTGAACGCCTGAGCTCAAACAATCCGCTCGCCTCGGCCTCCCAGAGTGCTAGGCCTGCAGGAGTGAGCCACCGCGCCCAGCCGAAACTGTGTATCTGTTGAAGAGCACCTTCCTATTTCCCCCTCTCCTATCCCCTGGCAGCCACCATTGTACTTTCTGTTTCCATGAGCCTATTTTACATACCTCATGCAAGTGGAATCACCAAGTATTTGTCCTTCTGTGCCTGGCTTATTTCATCTAGTTCTCAAGGTTTACCCATGTTGTCACACGTGGCAGGATTTCCTTCTTTTTCATGGATGAATAACATTACATTGTGTGTATACAAGACATTTTCTTTTTTTTTTTTTTTTTTTTTTTTTTTTTTTTTTTTTTTTGTTGAGACAGAGTCTCACTTTGTTGCCCAGGCTAGAGTGAGTGCCGTGGCATCAGCTTAGCTCACAGCAACCTCAGACTCCTCGGCTTAAGCGATCCTACTGCCTCAGCCTCCCGAGTAGCTGGGACTACAGGCATGCGCCACTATGCCCGGCTAATTTTTTCTATATAGATTTTTAGTTGTCCATATAATTTCTTTCTATTTTTAGTAGAGACGGGGTCTCGCCCAGGCTGGTCTCGAACTCCTGACCTTGAGCAATCCACCCGCCTCGGCCTCCCAGAGTGCTAGGATTACAGGCGTGAGCCACCGCGCCCGGCCAAGACATTTTCTTTATCTATCTGTCTATCAATGGACATTTAGGTTGTTTCCACACCTTGGCTGTTGTGAATAATCCTGCAATGAACATGGTAGTGCAGTTATCTCTTTGAGATCCTGATTTTGATTTTTTCTGATAAATATCCAGACATAGGATTGCTAATCCATGTAATAATTCTATTTTTAATTTTTTGAGAAACTTCCATACTGTTTTCCATGTGACTGCACTATTTTACACGCCCATCTACCTATTGACCTTTTATTTCTGTTTCATGTCTTACTGCATTGGTCAGCAATTCCAAAAACAATATTAACTATGAGATAATTGGCTTTCTCTTTTCCATAGGAATGCCTCTGGTGTTTCAATGTTGGGTATGATGTTTGTAAATTTAAAAGATTTATTATTTTCTTGTTTGCTTTTGTTTTGTTTTTGAGTTTTTTCGGAACCTCCGGTGCAGTTCATTACGCAACATCATTGGCCCATGCAAGGCCCCCTCTTGTATGTGTCATGTGTGTTTATCCCATGTCTTCCTCTCCCAACGTAACCCTTCTTGTGCATTTAATGTGTATGTTTTTGTGTGTGCTCTTACAATCAGGGCATCGTTGTTTTGCATGTTTGTATGTTTAGTTTACACAAATGTTACTGGGTACATCTCATTCTGTTTCTTACTGTTTTTTCACTAAACACGATATTTTTAGGATACTTCCACATTGCTATATGTTCGCCCAATTGGATGCCTCCAACATGTACATAATTCTCCAGGGTGCACATCCCCTACATTTTCTCTATCCTTCCCCTAGGATCTTTCAACTCCCTGCAACCACAGACTGTGCTGCCGTGGACACTCTTGTACAAGCGCCCTTCAGAAGCTGTGTAAGGATTTCTTTGGAACACGTATCTAGGAGTGGCATTGCTGGATCCCGAAAATCCATACACCAATTTTGACTAATATGACTAATAGTGCCTGACTCTTTTCCAGAATGGCTGCACTGCTTTTTATACCCACCCTCCGAAACCAGTGCATGGAAGGTCCTATGTCCCCATGGATGACCTGGCCAACACGTCATAGCCATACATGAAACCTGTTTTTTTAAAAAACTGGCATTACGGGAAACCCACCCTCACTCCCACTCCCTAGGGGCAACCAGTCTCAGTTAATTTGTTTTCAGTCTTTCCAGTGATTACTTTCATCAATCTAAATAATATTTTGCATATTATTTAAGATAAATCAATTTACCATGGAAAAGAAATGTCCTTCTATGCCTAGTTTTTAGAATTTCCATCAGGATTGCATATAGAAATTATCAAGCATTTTTGTTTGAATCTATTGATGTGGATCCAGATAGTGACAGTTTCCTAATCTTAAATGAATGTTCATTTAGATTTCCTAAAGTATAGTCTTCTGGGTTGTGGATGGCTAAATCATTTAATGCACTTTGAAGTTTACTGCTTGCTCTTAAGAAACACTGTGTAGTACTGCTTTAAGTGATCCTGATGCATCCCTGTGAATGACCTGGAAAACTCAAAGCATTTGACTCTCAGTATTAATCAGGGTCAGCAAACTGGCCTGTCACCTGCTTTTGTATGTCCCCAAAGCCTTTAAGAATGTTTTTTACATTTTTAGATGGTTGAAAAAAAAATTATTTTTTTGAGACAAGGTCTTGCTCTGCCACCCAGGCTGGAGGACAGTGGCGCTGACACGAGAAAGTGCCTTTCAGTGCTGGGAGCCTCTCGAGGTCCAGGTGGGTCCTTAGCTTCACGCAAGAAAGATTCAGGAGCGAGCTGACAGCATAAAGTGAAAGTGAGAGTTATGCAGAAACTATAGAAGGTCTACTCCACAGAGCAGAGGCTGTTCTCGCTGCAGAAGAGAACCAGCCTCCTGGTTTCTGTTGCCTTTCTATTTGAGCTATGGCTTAATTATAGGCTGAGCAAGGGGAGGAATATTCATGGCAGGGTTGGTGTTTCACCGTCTGGGTTCTAACAGGTTGGAACTTGCCCTGCGTCCATCCTGGTTTTTTGTTTGTTTGGGGTGTTTTTTTGTTTTTTTTTTTTACTCTCATTTAAAGTCCCAAAATTCATTGCATTTTGAACAGGGTAATTTGAAACTTTGATGTGAGACTTCCTGACTCAGTCAGGCAATGCCTAACGTAGTGCCCAAAGCAGTACCTGCCAGTTCTCTATCTCAGCATGATCACAGCTCACAGCAACCTCAAACTCCTGGGCTCAAATGACTCTCCTGCCTCAGCCTCCCGAGTAGCTGACACTATGGGTGTGTGCTACCACGCCCAACTAATTTTTATCTTATCTTATTTTATTTTTTGTAGAGACGGGGTCTTGCTATATTGCCCAGGCTGGTCTTGAATGAACTCCTGGCCTCAAGTGATCCTCCTGCCTCATCCTCCCAAAGTGCTGGGATTACAAGCATGAGCCACAGCACCCTGACCCATTTTTTTTAAAGAATAATATTTCATGACATGTAAAATTTATATGAAACTCAAATTTCAGTGCCCATAAATAGAGTTTTATTGGAACACAGCCATGCTCACTTGTTTAAGTATTATCTGTGGCTGCTATCTTGCTCTAACCACAGAGCTGAGTAGTTGCAACAGAGATCAGATGGTTCGCAAAGCTGAAAATACTGTCTGGTCCTTTGCAGAAGAGCTTGGCCAACCCCTGTTACAAATAATTCAGTCGACAAAAGTTTATGGAGAACCTACTGGTGGAGAACAAGCTACTCAGGTCGCCATGAACATTTACTATTCTGCTAGGGGGACAGTCACAGCACAGGGTGACAAGTGCTAGGATGGAGCAGCACAGGGGACTCTGAGCCACCCGGGGGAGGGGAGGGACGGCTCCTCAGAGACAGTGATGTCTGAGCTGAGACCCAGAGAGTGAGAAGGAGCTGGCCAGATGGAGAGGGGTTGGGGGAGGTTGGAGGTGGCAGGAAAAATGTTCTGGGCAAGTAGAACATCATGTCCCATGGCCAGAGAGATCAGGGCTTGCTGGAGAAACTGGGAGATGTTGCCATAGGCTTATTTGTATTTAGATAAGTTAATTTGCATATGAATAAATAATTGGCTGTTTACAGCTCAGGGATATCAGCAAGGAAAGCGGAAGGTTGAATTATTCATTTCCTCATTCATTCTTTCAATGAACATTGACTGAGCACCTTCTTTTTTTTGAGGCAGGCTAGAGTGCCATGGAGCCTAGCTCACAGCAACCTCAAACTCCTGGGCTCAAGGAATCCTCCTGCCTCAGCCTCCCGAGTAGCTGGGACTATAGGCATGCGCCACCATGCTTGGTTAATTTTTTCTATTTTTAGTAGAGACGAGGTCTCACTCTTGCTCAGGCTGGTCTCGGACTCCTGAGCTCAGGCGATCCTTCCGCCTCGGTTTCCCAGAGTGTTAGGATTACAGCCGTGAGCCACCGCGCCCCTCCAGGTTGAGCACCTTCTCAGTGCTGAGCACAAGACTAGGTTCTGAGGACACAGAGGAAAACAGGAGGATGCCTGTCCCGAAGCTGCTCACGGTCTAGTGAGAAAAGCAGACAGATAGAAAAATAATTCTGCAAGTACGAAGAGTGTCCGCTCTGCCATGTTTGAGGAAGGCTACTCCATTCCCAACCGCCCCCCCCCCCCCCGTGGCACCTGGTCATTTTCCCAGCTCCCTTGCAGCTAGGACTGGACATACAGCTCAGTGTTGGCCAATGAGACATAGGAGAGGTCTGCTGAGCAATGTCTGGTGAAGCTCTTCAGGTTAAAGGCGATGCCACAAATGACACCATCACTTTCCCCCTCTTGCCTGCTCTTGAATGGGATTGCGGTGGTGGCACAGTGGGGTCTGTGGCAGCCGTCTTGTGATTGTGAGGTGGTGAGCGTCTGCACAAACTGGTCCTCGATGGCTCCGCTGAGCTGCTGCATCAAGCCTGGAACTACCCTCCTTCGGGGACTCCAGATTATGACGTCATTACAAGTTGTTATTGCCTAAGCCAGTCATTCTCAATTGGGGGTGATTTTGCCCTCCAGGGGACATTTGGTGGGATGGGCATTACTGTCATCTAGTGAATAGGTCAGGGATGATGCTAAATGTTCCACCATACACAGGATGTCCCCCTGTGTCATGGTTTGAAGACTGACTGGCAGGTTTTAATATGCCATTTACTAGCAGTACCATTTAAGCATTTTATTTTATTGTTTTGAACCTCAGTTTCCTGATCTGTAAGATAACAATATATTCTTTATAAACATCATTGTGGGGGTAAACACAAATAATGTACTGTACAAGTTCTTAGTGTGGGCCACTGTGCAAGTGGATGTTATCGCTGTGAGGACGCCCACGGCAGGGAGCAGCCGGCTTGCCCTGCAGCTCTGTCCAGTGTCAAAGCCGTGGCTTTTCCCCTCCATCAGGAAGGTCACCTGAGTTGCCCACTTGCAGCGGGGACCCAGGAACAACTGAGAGAGGGGAGATTCTGGGGGCCACTGGAAGCCATTGGAGGGACAGGAAGAGTCACAAAGCCGGGCAGCCTGGAGGGGATTCAGGCACGAGACTTGAATCAATTGTTTTAGACAGCCACAGAAAGAATATTCTGAGACTACTTTCGTGCCAGGGACTTTGGTCCTCGGTCCTGACAGGGATTGGCGGAGGGTAACGTGACAGTTTTCCGATACCACTCGCTGGGGGGAGGAGGAAGCGCCAGGAGGCTCGGCGGGTTGGATCCCAAAACCCCGGTGGGGGCTGGACCTCGAGCTGGCAGGTGCCAGGCAGAGGCGGGCCCTGCAGGGAGGGCAGGTTCGCCACTGCCAGCCTGCTCTTTGCTCTGGAATTTCCATATGTAAATGGTTTGGCCAGGATGGGGACAGGTTTCTGGGAAGCAGGTTCCACACGCAGAGAGGTTTGAGTGCCCCTGGTGAAAATTCTTCTCTTAGATTTGTCACTCAGAACTGCCACACCCAGGGCTCCTGGGACAGGGGCCCTCTCTTCACCCGTCTCCCCCTGATACCTTCATTTTCACTCCAGGCCAAGCTTATCTTCTGTGTCCCATGTTGTGTACCCAGGCCACACAGGAGGGCAAATAGTCTTTCCAAACAAAGACACAGACTCTCAGGGAAAACAGCTCTCACCATTTTGTGATTGTGCCACTCTTTATTCATTTTCCTGTTAATGAATTTGAGTAGTTTTAAGTTTTTGAATGTTTGCCTCTTACAAGTAGCGTGGGTGGAGGTAAACACTCGTAAGCGTTGTGTGAGCAGAACCCGTGTTTGCCTTTCTGCTGTGCGTGGGACTAGGCGTGGGACCGCCGGGTCGTGGGCAGGGATGTGCTAGCAGAGAGCGCCGCCCAATTTTTCAAAGTACTTGTGCCACTTTCCACTCCTACCAGCAGCATGTGAGAGTTCCGGTAGCCTTGTACCCTCTGACGCTTGGCGTTGTCCGTCTGAGAAGCAGAACTCCAGCGACACACGTCTCGCAAACACAGAGTGAAAGCGGACGGACATGCAGGAAGGCACGCGATCGGATTCCCGTCTACATGCAGCCCAAACACGGGCAAAACCAGTCCGTGTTGTCAGCTGTCAGGGTGGCAGCAGTCGTGAGGGGACCAAGGGGTCCTCTGGGGCACCAGGAACGTTCTGTTTCCTGATCTGGGTGCTGGTTGCACGGGTTTGTTTCCTTTGTGGAAATTCATCAGGCTGTATACTTTAAGGATTGGTGCACTTTTCTATATGTTATACTTAAAAATTTCAAAAAACATTCTCTCTCCGTCTCCCCCTCTCCCTCCCTCGGCCATCTTCCCTCCCGGCACTTGGCTGGGAACTGTCCTCATCGGAGTCCTCTTCGTGGCTGTATGACTGGGACAGTTGCACAGGGCCTGCACTCAGAAAGGCCCAGCACTTGGTTTAATGCTCTGCTGTCTTGAGATTCTTAATCCTTTTTGAACAAGGGCCGTTTGTTTTCATTTTGCACAGGTCCCGATACACGATGCAGCCGGCCCAGCCTTCGGGACAGGCGGCTGCCAGAGTCTCTCCCTAGATCCGGCCCAGGACGGGGTCTGACAGGCCGAGAGGACAGGGCTAGGCTGCCCCTGGAGCCCCCTGACAGGACAAGGTGTGGAACGGCCACAGCAGCGTGAGGGTTCTCCCTCCTGGGGAGACCTGGAAGCACACGGCCTGAGGACGGGAGCGCCGGGCCCTGGGCCGCAGCCTCTCAGTGTCCCGCCTGCTCATGTCCCTGCCCTTCCATCTGCTTTGTGTGTGTGAGACAAAATATGCATGACATAAAATTCACTGTTTTAACCATTTTTAAGTGTACACTCATTCATAGTGCTGTACAGCCACCTCCGCCATTCAGCCATCTCCAGAACTGTTTCATCCTCCAGAACGGAAGCTCTGTGTCCACTAAACACCAACTTCCCGTCCCCTCCACTTGCTTTTATAATTGTTTCTGTGTGTTTCTCTCTTCCCAACTCCTCTGTGGACCCCACGAGGGCCAGGCTGGGCTGGGCCTACTCACCTCTGGGTGAGAGAGAACATGTGCAGTACATATAGGGCCTGAAGGAAGTGCTTAGCCAGATCCGGTTTCAAGAAGTGAAAAATACGGAATATCGTTTAACTCTTGCTTGGAGGATGGGTCACCTCTTGGGCTAATAAGTTCTCTAAGTTTAGTGCTGAGACAGTGTCTAGCACACAGCTGGGTCTAAAACCTGTTTGTTGACTACATGAATGAAGCATTAATAACATTGCTACCAATACTAAAACACTGGCCCTTTATCGAACACTTACCAAGGGCCAGGCACTGTGAATACACAGAAGGAACTTAGTGGCTGGCACTCAACACATTTTCTTCCTGTCTTTCTAAGGATTACCCCACTCGGTCCTACAGTTGCCCTCTGAGCTGACTATTCCTTCCCTAAGTGAGAAGCAAGCTCAGAGACATCGCGTCCCCTGCCCGGAGTCCCACAGCTGGCAGACAGCTCCCGCAGGGGCAACCCCAACTGCTTCCGTGGTTGTTGTTCAATGTCTCTCTACCTTAATGAACCAAAATGGGATTTCTAACATTGTTTGCTTGCATTTAAACAAAACTAGTTTTTCTTTTCTGATTGTAAACACGTATGTACTCTCTGTAACAAAGAATCAGGCACTATAGAAAGTGGAAGTCTGGTTTTCTGAAGACTTCTTAGAATGTTCTCCCCAGATCTACGGCAACTCTGCTCAGGGGCAGCAGGACCTGGAAAACACGGCCCTTTTCAGCTCTTCCTTCCAGGTTTTGTCTCCAGGTCAAGAAATGTATGTGTTCCATCGGGAGCTTTCTTTCTAGATCATTCTGTCCACATTGGTCCTCAGGGAGAACTGAGGGAGGGTGTGGGACTGATAAAACTACTTCTCCCAACATGCTTTTCCCATAAAGGCTTGTTTTCAATTCCACAGACTGGCCTCCCCCAGCCAGGCCTGAGGTTTTTTTCTGAGCTTGGTTTCTTGTTGGGGTTTGGGTGCAATAAGGAAGTTGTCAAGTGAAACTGTTTTTTTCCAGGGTTGCTGAGTTGAGCGTCCTATCAGTGGCAGAGGTGAAGCGTAGCAGGTGGAGGCCAGTGGGCCAGCCCTTGGCTGTCCGGATTGGCTGTTTGTGAGCTCAGCTCTGGGAGACACAGTATATATGACCATATATATATATATGACCAAAGCATCTTCTAAGACACTTTGAAAATTGCCAGCAGCAAATAGCAGCATCTTCTCCCTGGGAGAGCTGGACCTGAGCCCTCATCAGACACAACTTCCAGCCCACAGGGAGCAGTGCCCAACACAGAGCCCCCTGCTCTGGGGGTCCCAGCCCAGGGTGGCCCAGGACAGGAGCGACTTCCATGATCTGAGGTTGGTTGAACGATACCGTCTTCCTTGGGCTCTGGGGTAGTGGGTAAGGTATCTTGGGGTCCTAAGAGGAGAACAGTCCTGGGAGTCAGATCCTGAGTCCAGTCCCAATTCCTGCTGGGCCCACCCTGGACCTCAGTTTTCTTATTTCTAAAAAGATGGAGCCGGGTTCAATGACATGATCTCAACTAGGTGTTACACGAAGAGCTCTGCACTAACTTGGTCTTAAAAGCTCCGTACTCAAGTCCTGATCCTGCTTATTCGCTGCCACCCTAAGCGAGGAACTTCACTTCCTTGGGCCTCAGTTTCCTCATCTGTAGAAGGGGGGCAGCGTCATACACCTCACATGCTAGTTTCCCTAAGGATGCTGTAGAGGTTGAGTTGCAGACTTTAAGTGAAGGTACATAGTAGAGGGACCCTCCAGGCAAACGGGAGGTGTTATTATTACTGTATTTGGACGAAAGTTCTGTGATTTTCCAGGTCTTTGGAAGTTAGTGCACGGACAGGGAGATCTCATGAAAAGAACTCTGGTGGCCTCCTGCTCTCTCTGATGAGGATTTAAGGGGAGAGAGGAGCACAAGCCATTGCCCTGCCCCACTCCGCATGCAGCGTTGCACTGCCCGTGGTCCTGGGGGGAGGACAGGGTGCGGTGGGGGTGGGGCACAGGTGTCTATATCTGGGTACCCGTGGACGAGGGACTCTGAGCACAGGTCACAGCAAGCATGTGTGCGAATGGGAAATAGCATTCTCCGTCAGCGTGAAACAGCAGATTTGCTCCCCGATGAGTCCATGTGTGCACGTGTGTGTGTGTGTGTGTGTGTGTGTATTGGTGCTTACATGAGGCCATTTGGTGTAGGAGGGAGAAGATAGGATTTAGAATCTGGAGACGTGGGTTCGAGTCTCCACCCTCTGCTTCTGGCCATGGGCCTTGGGCAAGTCTCTTACTGGTTCAGAGCCTCGGTCCCCCACTGCTGGCCCACGGCCAAGAGTAAATGGGAAAATGTAAACGAAAGGGCTCCCCGGATGCCTTGTGGCAGCGTAAAGGTGAGCTGGTTTGTGTTTGCACATATCTGTGCACGAGTGTGCTCCTGTGACCCATGGGTGTCTGTGGTGTCGACTGTGGGTCCACACGTGTGTGCCGCATGCACACTGTCCCTGGGAGCACTGGCGTGGGCGTGTAGCACGTGGCTCTTTGCTAAACACCTGTTGTGTGAAGTGCAGGGGTGCAGAAGGGGAGTGCAAAATACCTTTATGAAATGGCACCAGAGCGATGACAGAATAACTGGCCAGATGACTAAATTAGAGAACAGTAGGTAGACGAGGTTAGCGTGCAATTTAGAAAATAAGCCAAACACAATTAGCTGGGTGTGGCGGCACGTGCCTGTAGTGCCAGCTACTCAGGAGGCCGAGGCAGGAGGATCGCTTGAGGTCAGGAGTTGGAGGTTCCAATGAGATGACACCACTGCACTCTAGCCTGAGTGACAGAGCGAAACTCTGCCTCAAAAGAAAAAAAAAAAAGTGAGTAAATAAAAGAGAAAATAAACCAAACTCGGCAGCAGCATGCTTGGGAAAAATAGGCAAACTTCCTGCTCCAGGGTCAGCTGTGTGCTTTCTCTGGGCGGCTGTTGTTGTTAGACACGTCACTGGTGTATGTCATGACTTACCAGAAGTCCTGTGATCTTCAGATCACTCAAGTATTTCTGAACTCACTTGGACTTTGCTCTGAAATCCACTCTCCGCCAGGCAATAAACAAGTTTACAAGAGCAGCTGGGTTTCCATGCAATGACTCCGCTGCTGTCTTGGGGTTACTGGCCAGGGAGCACAACCTGGGCAGGCTGGGGTTCCCCCACAATCCGGCCAAATGTAGGTGAGCACCTTGGGCACAAAACAAGAAAAAAGGAGGAAAGGGAAAAAAAGCCTTGCTTTGATGAATTTTAGATAAACAGAATTTTACACTTGGAAAAAGTCTTGAGCGATTCAGTTTTGGCACATATAGAATGGGGGAGGTTGTTAATATTAAAACACAATCTTCTCAGGGCGTAGCGACTTTAAGAGTCTGAGGACACAACATCCAGAGGTTCTCCAGGTGTCTCCCTTGGGGTGGGTGGGCTTGCCCACCCTGGCCAGCAGCTCGCTCCACCTTTGGAACATTAAGGAGCAGGAGCAGTCAGAGAGGGAGGGGAGAGATGGGCCGCCCAGAGAGGACACACTTACAGAAGAAGGAAGTGGATACAGTCTCAAACGCTGCAGCACTTTAGGGAGGACAAGGAATGGAACGAGATCACTGGATTTGGAATTGGGCGCCTTGGGCGATCCTGGAATCTCTCTTCACTGGGGACCCTTTAGGATGGCTAAGGCTGCCCATCCCCCAGCCCCTGCCTGCCCCCACACCGCAGCAGCGGCTGTGCGGCTCTGTCCTGAGTGTCTCCCACCTCCCTCTGGGCTAGGGCAATGGTTACTCCAGGCAGGGGGTGGCCAAATCAAGGCCACTTTTTTGAGAAAACATCAAGAAGGAAAACATTTTGCTGGTGGAATTGTGTTTATGCTCTGATTAGAAGTAGCAGTGTGTCCTCTGAATGCAGTAAGAGGATACTGCAACCATCAGCATGGTGAGAACCGTTTCCATGGCAATGACAGCTTCTTAAAAGATCACTGCGCCTCTCTTCCCACCAGCTGGGTAAGGATGCTCTGGCCCTCTGTGCTCGGTCTCCTGGAGCTACGTTAGTGCAGGAGGAAAAGGGGCTGAACTGGACAGGAGTGTCCTGTGTGTTTGGCTGGTTTTGTGGTTTTGTTATCGAGCAGCTTCTCTGCCAACCACATCCAATTTGCCCTGACCTAGGAACATAAGAAAAAAGTAGAGAGAATCCTGAAGCTGTTTATGTTTCTGGCTCAGCTTACTTTGATCTTAAAATCAGAGAGAAATTCCACCTAAGTTTATCTTCTCCTAAGACCGTGTGCTACTAGAGACAGAGCAGACACAGGGAGCGTTGCATTCCTGTCCTCACCACCTACATACGTCCCCACTTCTGCCCATTCGAAGGGGGACCAGAATGTTCTCTTTGGGGACACATACTGCATCTTCTTCATGATTACATCCCTAGCACCAAGCATGATTTCTGGGGCATAGTGGGTGCTTATTAAATGTTTGTTGAAAGCAATAAATGAGAACAAACGCAGATATTTCCCTCTATGGTTTGTTCTCCTTTGCCTACCTCCTTCCCTATTTCGAAGCACAACCAGCCTCTGAGGCTTCAGGAACATTAGTGAATTTCCATATGAGGCACAGGCACATATTGCTAAGAGTTTCTGTGTAGCCCAGATGTTCCTTTTAAGGAACATTAAACAACAAACAAAGCCTTTCAAATTGCCTGCCTCCTTCCTGGCCCGATCTCTCATTTCCTCCAAGGTCGTCTGTGGGTGGACACCCAGCTGTGCTGGTGGTACCCAGCGGCCTTTGGTCTTGGTGACCTGGGGCTGCAGCATCGCCCAGTCCTTCCTCCCCCGACGGGTGCTGAGGGAGGGAAGGTGCCCTGAATGTTACCGTCACCTTCAAGTCTTTCTTTGTGTCCCTGTGTCTTTTCTTCTATGTCTCTTCTTCACATTCCCATAGATTTCAGACATATGAAATGGTAATTATAGATTCTTATTTCTGCCTCTAAGCTGAACACAGCAATAGATACATTTTAGAGTAAACGAATCGGTTGGTGAAGGCAGGAGATAAGATGGAAATACATAATTAACATCCCATGCCTCTACATAACACCTAGTCAATGCGTGCTAAACCTATCATGACAAATTGGAGTAGGCAACCCATGGTCCCAAGCTTGGTAAGAATCTCTGGGAACGCAGGGTTGGGATTCAAAGCCACCTTTTATTTTTCTTTTACCATCCACCAATGGGCAAAGGGTTTCTGACAATTTCAGCAAAACTGGAAAGCCCCGAGAGTTTCTGATTAAACACACACAGATTGAGTGCCCGGCCCGCACCCAGGCCTGCTTACCATGCTGCCCGGGGAGGCGGTTCCTTCCTCCTTTCCACGGGCAGCCGCTTCTCTGGGGCTGGAGAACGCAAGGGCCCTGCTGCTCTAGGATGGGACTCACTGCGCGTTAACTACACATCCAAACATACCTTACATACTGTACAGTTGACTAAGTGTTTGTGTTATGAATTTATTCTTTTTTTTTTTTTTGAGACAGAGTCTCACTCTGTTCCCTGGGCTAGAGTGCCGTGGCGTCAGCCTAGCTCACAGCAACCTCAAACTCCTGGGCTCCAGCGATCCTCCAGCCTCAGCCTCCCAGGTAGCTGGGACTACAGGCATGCGCCACCACGCCCGGCTAATTTTTTCTATATATTTTTAGTTGTTTAGCTAATTTCTTTCTATGTTAAGTAGAGATGGAGTCTCGCTCTTGCTCAGGCTGGTGCATTTATTCGTTGATTTAATAAGTACATAGTGAGTGCCAGCGACGTGCCAGACACTGTTCTAGGCACTCGGGACACCAGACCTAGCAAAATAGACAAAGGGGACTTTTACAATAAAATTTTTGTTGTAAAAGCCCCCACTGCTGCTGAGGGGGAGAGTAAGGAGAGCACGAGGACAGCAGGGAGACCGCTAAGGGCGCGGTCGGAAGGGCCAGGTGAGCGAGGGTGGGGCCTGCGTGCAGCGTGGGGAGTGCGGCGGAGCTGCGGCCAGCAGGGGACAGGAAGGGGTCAGGCGCGACTCCATGGTTGTGGCCTGAGCAGTCGGAAGAACAGAGCTGCCGTTTACAGAGCTGCCTCGTAAAATATTCATGCCAGCCTGCCAGAGAGACAGGGCAGGTCTCAGGCATGTTTCAGGCGGGGACGAGGGTCCTGAAAAGGCGTGTGAGCTGCCCCAAGTCCCCAGGCCAGGGAGGGGCAGGATTGGCCTCTGGCTCCAGCCGTATTGGTTTCCCATCGCAGCTGAAACAAAATGCCACAAGTCAGTGGCTCTGGGACAACATGAATTGATTATCTTACAGTTCTGGCGGTCAGAAGTCCAAAATCAGTCTCAGTGGACTAAAACCAAGGTGCGGGCAGGGCCGTGTCCCTTCCGGAGGCTCTAGAGGTCCCACTGACCAGCTGTCCCCCTGCGGTTCCGTGGTGCTCTCTGGAAAACGGGACCATGACACCTCCTTACCCTGGGGTCGTTGAGGAATTTAGACAACAGCTCAGTACAAGAGGTTGACGCGATTCACATGAACGGGCAGGGTGAGCGGCCCACTGGTCAGCACTGGTGGCCAAGATGGCAGTTTCCGGTAGGCCTGTCCTAAGGGAACTGTTTGCTTTGATTATAGCCCAATGGAGACTCCGAGGCGCCCCAGGAAGCCGGCGGCAGACAGGAGAACCAAGTCTCTGGACAGGCCGCAAGCCCCCAGGAAAGACTCAGAGGCACGGGACCGCCAGCGACATTCCCCGCCTGCTGTCTCCTCCAGGAAGGCGCCGCGCCAGCCGGCCGGTGATGGGGCCAGGCGTCCCGAGAGCCTGGCTCTGTCTGCGGAGGCTCAGGGCACTGGGGCCGCAGCCCTCACTTTGGAGGAGGCCAGCGAGTTTCTCTCCCCACAGCAGAGGCCCCCGCAAGACACCAAGAAGGACAAGGGCCAGAGGCGGGCCCAGCAGGGGTGGCTGAAGACAGTGCTGAACTTCCTCCTGGGGACAGGCCCTGAGGAGCCCTGGGAAGGGACCAGCAGGAGGTCGAAGGGGAAGGAGGGCCTCCCCCAGCCCACGGAGCCCCCCCAGGCACCGGGGGAACCAGCCCTCAGGAAGAGAGCCCAGGACAGGAAGGCCACCCGCAGGAAGCACGGTCGTAAGAGACAGGTTGTTGAGGAAACCAAGGAGGCTGACGCTGAGGCTGCCGGAGGCCCAGAGGCAGGGCTGTCCCCGGCAGCTGCTGCCCCGCGCTCCAGGGAAGCGGACCCGGGCCCAGCCCTCGGGGGTGAGCAGACCATGCCTGTTCCTGTGGGAACCCCACTGCCCCACCCCAAGGGCCAGAGCTTGCTAAGCTTGCTCCACACACCTCTCAACTGCGGGGACAGTGTCACAGCGTCACTGTGACCCTTCTCTGAGGTAGAACAGCCCCATAGCTGACAGCTCCAGGTTAAACTGCCTGAGGTTCCAGCATCACTAGCTGTGTGGCCTGGGGCTGGCAACGTCCCTCTCTGAGCCTCCCTCTTCTTCCTGGATAAAATGAAGATCAAACAGTTTCTTGTGGGAAGGCCGTGGCCCACAGGGAAGTGCTCAGCGCCTGGTCGCTGCTGTGAAGCACTCTAGCGTGAGCAGCACAGACCCAGGAGACAAGGAAGGCAGGGAGCAGGGCGAGGGGAGTCCTACCCACCCCCCACCGGCCACATGTGCTGCTGGGGTGCTGGGTCTAGGCCTTGGTTCTAGGCTTGGCTCCATCGGAAATAAACTTGCCTTGTGAACTTCAGCTTGAGCTGCTCCTTCTGGAACGTTGGGTTACTCATTCATAAATGAGGGAACTCCTCCCCAGGGGCCTTCCTATTCGGCCCTGGGACCCTGGAGCTGGGCACCACCTGGCCCCTGCAGGGAGGTGGAGCTCTGTGCTGTAGCACTCAAAACCCACTGTGCTTTGGAGGGGAGAAGGGACCCGAGAAGACCCAGGATGAGGGATCGGGGACTGAGAGGGGCACCTGGGTTGACGCAGCCTCTTTTCAAATAAAAACCTTGGTGGGTTCCTCATTTTTTGGTAAGCCTAGAGCTGACTATAGCAGAGCCTGTTGTGCTGTGAATTCTGTGTTGTTTTCTCATGTTGATTAACAAAGTTAGAAGAATGTCGCTGACACCCCACGCACACACCCACACACCCACTGCTTTCCTCTGCTTTCCAGGAGGGGAGGGTTATGGTCCCCACCAGTCCTTGCTCGCTGAGGAGGGCGGTGCTGCCGCCTGGGACGTTTCTCCCCAAGCCATCGGTCACCAGCAAGAGGAGGAGGTCAAAAAGCCTGACCGTGAGTGAGAATCTCTAGTGTCTTTTTGTCCCTGGCCGGGGTGACTGTCACCAGATGAGATGGAGTGCTCTGAATGAAGACTGAGACCTTGGCTGGTGGCTCTCAAAATATGTGCACCGATCTTTCTTCTTCTGGTACTTCTGGCCACATTTGCTTATTTTAGAGTCTCCCAGAAGGGAGTCTGAGGAATTGGGAAGGCTGCCGGCAAATGCTCCTGCCTTATGTGTTAATGGGGATGGGACTGTTTTTTAGTCTTTTAAAATTTATTTTAGCTGGGTGCGGTGGCACATGCCTATAGTCCTGGCTACTCTGGAGGCTGAGGCAGAAGGATTGCTTGGGCCCAGGAGTTCAAGGCCAGCCTGGGCAACATAGCAAGACCCTGTCTCTAAAAAACAAAGAGAGAGAGAGAGAATAATACCATATTCATCTAATTCCCTGTTAAAAAAAAGATGGGTATATTTTAAAAGATACGAAATGGAGGAGCTACGCATCTGTCAAAGAATAACTAAAGGGTATTTAGTTAGTTATTCTGCAGGCTGTTCAGTTATTTTACAGCTACTCATTTTCCCACGAGAGGGAATCACCTGACCAAGTCCAGGAGCACAAGCAGACAGTGTATACGTGAGAGGGAGGAGGGGAGGGGACCCTGCAGACAGCCTGGGAGCGGAGTCTGTCCGCATTTCTTTGCATGTAGACAGATCAGCTGGCGACAGGCAGAGGACAGTCTGAGCACGTTGTCCTTGAGTAGGTCAAAGGAAACCATTTCTGCTGTTTGTGGCTTCTCTGTGACGACTGGGGAGTGTGGTTGAGGCTTCAGTGTGGCAGGCTCTCTCCTTGTCATGCCTGCTGATGTCCTTCTGTCCTCCACCTTAGCTGGGCTGCGTACCCACCCTTTTCCCCAGTGGAATTTTGCAGGTTGAAAGATCAGCACTGGCCTTGCAAAGTGTCTCCAAGCCAAGTCCCTTATCTGATGTCCTGACAGCTTTCTGAGGGAGGGAGGACAAGGATTATGATCCACATTTCACATGGAAAGAGATGAAGGCCCAGAGAGGTTAAGAGACTTACCCAAGTTCACACAGCTTACTGAACACAAAGTGGACGTTCAGAGATCTGTGAAGTTCAAAGGAAAGAGTGGAGCACAAGTTGAATGCCTGAAGGGCTGACCTGAGTTTCCTACATGAAATGGCATGCTTGACTTAGTGCCCTTCCCGTGCAGATCTTCCGACCCTCTCGCAGAAGGGCCGGCCCCTGGAATGTGGTGCTTTCCCCCCTCGCATGGCCTAAGGAACTGTTTTAAGAGGAGTCCAAGACAGTCATTTAAAAGCGTTATCAGGGCATTTAGAGAGAGTAACCGGGTACATCTGCTTTCTTTCAGAGGATGCCATCATCAAGATGATAGTGGAATTGCTCAAAAGAGTGGGAGACCAGTGGGAGGAAGAGGTGAGGAGCAAACTGCCCATGCAGATCCCCAGGGCTCATGCCTTTTCCTCCCCTGCCAAGCTCCCCCAGTCCTTGCGGGCCTGGCTCCCGTCCCGCCCCTCCCTGAAGCCTCCTGCTGCTCCCAGAGCTCAGCCCTCCCCTTGCCGGGGGCTGCCCTGCCGCTTGGCCTTGGCGGGCTGTTCAGTCGCTTCCAGGGGAGCTTTCCCCTCTCCTCAAGGTCAGGGGCCTGACTCCGTTTCTCTCCTCTCCCCCACAGCACTTTCAAGAGATGGCCCTGCACAACCCAGCGCCAGCCCCTAGGAAGAAATCCCAAGAGAAAAAGTCCAGCCCCAAGAGAGCCTTTTGTCTTAAGAAACACAGCTCTGAAGAGCCCAAGAGGGCAGGGGCTGCAGATGTTCCCAGCCCCGAGGCCCGGCCACCCAAGAGACCCAGCTTTCTGCCCCTGGCCCTGTGTGTCGGTGGCCATCGGCCTTCCGTCTCCAGCAGCCTTGGTGAGCCGGCCCCACAGTTGCTATAGCAACCCTGCAGCTGCCTCCCACTCTGGAACCTTCCCCAGGGCTGGAATTGGCCGCTTTAAAGGCTGCCGCCCAGCCTGACTTTTGCACTCGGCCCTGAGTGGTGAGAGGAGGGCCGCGGGAGGAGAGGAGGCAGCCAGCAGGTCCCTCCACACACAGCCTCACTGAGGTCCGGGCAGCCCAGCTGAGCCCGTGACGGAGATCTGTTCAGGGCTCCCCCAGCCGTCCTCATCTCTCTGCAGCCGCACCTTCTTCCAAACACTGGTGAGGAGGAAGTGTTGGTAGCTTGTGCTGGAAGGAACTGGAACCAGGAGGCAGGAGACCTGGGTTCTGAGCTGATTTCTGTGTCATTCCCCATCTCTGTGCCTCAGTTTCCTCACCGACAAAATAAGATATTTCCCCACTGTGTACCTGTATCTCAGTCAGTCCTCAGAGCTATCTTATGAAATACAGTTATTATCCACACTTTACAGATGAGGGAACGGAGACTTCAGGAGGTGAAACAATATGTTCAAGGTCACACGGCCCATCGGTGATGGAGCCAGGGCTGGAGGGAGAAAAGATCAGATAGTTTCTTCCTGGGTGTCAGGGAGGAGCAGTCTAATCGGGTGTCCTGGCCAGGGTCATTTACATTTTGATGCTTAACACCAAAGAGTGGGTCTCCAGTGGTGGAATTTGAGGCCACACGGGGAGATACTTTCATGCAGGGGAATTCTGACCATGATCCGTTACTTCATGCGGGGAATCCGGCATCTGCCGTTCAACCTGCGGATCAAGCCAGAATGTTGCAGGGTGGGGGCACCAAGGGAGGGAGGAGAGGGCAGCAAAGCCCAGGAAAGCCGGTTCTATGGAAATAGGAAGGGATAAGGGAGCTTGGTCTGGACCAGTAAGCCAGAGACACGGCCTGGCCTAGCCGCTCACTTCCAGCCCGCGACGGCCTTAGCGTGATCCAGCCACGGTGCCCACATTAGAGCCTGCGCCAGCTTCTGTGTGCAGTTAACACCCTCAGACTGACATAGCACCCCCACTGTTTCATTTGCTTCTCAGGCTCGGAAGAACCTGAAGCCCAAGGGGCCCTGCCTACAGACAGCGGGGGTCCCAGCCCCTTTGAACTTTCCAGCCACCCAGGAAGCCAGGGACCGGAAGAGGAGTCACAGCTGGACAGAGCCTCGGAATACAGTCAGTGTCCCTCTCCTCTCCTCAGAGACCCCTGGGAAAACTTCCGGTACGACTCTCCAATTGCAGAAGAGAAACTGAGCCAGAGACAGGCAGTGACCTGTCCAGACCTCATTCTGAGTCCAGCAGGCTGGGGAGGCCACGCCAGGCTGCCTGTTACACACGCTGTCCGAGCCTCAGTACTTGTCAACAGTGACAGCGCTGGCCTCCTCGGGGCAGCGTGAGGCTGTGGGAGGAACACGCTGGCCCACAGCAAGGGCTGGTGTGATCTTTAGGACCTGGGCTTGAATCTGGGCTCTGACCCCATCAAGCTGTGTGAACTTGGGCAAGTTACTTCATCTCTGGTCTCAGTTTCCTCATCTGCAAAATGGGGACAATAATAGTACCCACTTCCTAAAATTGTTGGTGGCTTTAAATGAATGAATGCCTATACAGCGTTTAGAGCAGGACCTGTTAGCAGCTAATAACGTGTTAGCTGACACTTGTCATTCTTCTTCTTTTTTTTTTTTTTTTGTGAAACAGAGTCTCACTCTGTTGCCCGGGCTAGAGTGCCATGTCGTCAGCCACCGCTCACAGCAACCTCAAACTCCTGAGCTCAAGTGATCCTCCTGCCTCAGCCTCCCTAGTAGCTGGGACTACAGGCATGTGCCACCATGCCCGGCTAATTTTTTGTATATATATATTTTTAGCTGTCCATATAATGTCTTTCTATTTTTAGTAGAGACGGGGTCTCGCTCTTGCTCAGGCTGGTCTCTAACTCCTGACCTCAAGCGATCCTCCTGCCTCGGCCTCCCAGAGTGCTAGGATTACAGGCGTGAGCCACTGCGCCCGGCCTTGTCATTATTCTTATTGTTAGGTGGCCCAGCTTGTGGACAGAGCCTCAGGAGAGTAAAGAGGGTAGGAAGAGGGGCGGGGGCCACAGGAGAGAAGCTCAGCACATGGTAGCTGCCACCACTATTATTATTATTTTGCCATAGGCAGAGCCAGGCCTAGAATCATGTAATCTTGTCAGTTCTTCGTGTCTGAAAATACTTTTAACGATCGTTGCTTCCCTGCCCCTATTCTGCCCCATTTGCTTTTTTATTTTATTTTTATTTTTTATTTTTTTTTTGAGACAGAGTCTCACTTTGTTGCCTGGGCTAGAGTGAGTGCCGTGGCGTCAGTCTAGCTCACAGCAACCTCAAACTCCTGGACTTAAGCGATCCTCCTGCCTCAGCCTCCCGAGTAGCTGGGACTACAGGCATGCACCACCATGCCCGGCTAATTTTTTGTATATATATATTTTAGTTGTCCATATAATTTCTTTCTATTTTTAGTAGAGACGGGGCGGGGGGGGGGGTCTCACTCTTGCTCAGGCTGGTCTCGAACTCCTGACCTCGAGTGATCCACCCGCCTCGGCCTCCCAGAGTGCTAGGATTACAGGCGTGAGCCACCGCGCCCGGCCCCCATTTGCTTTTTATTGACTATGTGCCTTGAAAGGGAAGCGGGAAAGGCCCTGCTCTACCTGGAGGGAGGGAGGGAGGTGCAGCGGGAGGACCTGTGGGGCGCAGGCCTCCCCTGGAGCCAGGGGTCCCGCATCTGTTTGTGGGCCCTGGTAGGTGAACAGATAAGTGAACACATGTCCCAGGAAACCAGCTCTGCCCTCAGGACCCCCTGACAGCGCATTGGCACCCTCGAGGGGCTGGGGTGTGTAGCCCCGGTCAGGACCTGTGAGAATCTCCCAGGGAGCCACCTTAGGAAACGAAGATTGACCATAGGAGGGCTTTTCTAAGCACCGGAGTGTAAGCAGGCACTTTGATCTTTTTAGGAGAATTCATCCAGAAGATCATTGCCCTACTGCAGGATGCAGAGGAACAGGGGGGAGAGAAGGTAAGGAAGACGTTGCCTGGGTAACCTCGACGTCACTATGGAACCCCCAACCCTGCCTGGCAGGATAACTTCCCCGCCCCTCCCCCGACTCTGTGTCTTGCCAAAGCCCAGCCCAGGCCCTCGTCGCCCACCCAGCTCCAGACCACGCTCCTTTCCCCGGCCCAGCATCCATCGCTCTTCGCCCTGGGCCGCACCCGCCAGCCCACAGCGGGTCTCTTTGCCCAGCTCACCTGCAGTCTCCTCAAGGTCAGGAGCCCTGACTCAGTTTCTCTCATCTCCTCCACAGCAGCCTCAAGTCCAGGAGGTGGACGTGGCTGTAGAAAACCTGGCCCCACCCGGCAGGAGGAAATCCCAGGAGAAAAAGTCCAGCCTCAAGAGAGGCTTTTCCCACAGAAAACACAACTCTAAGGAGCCCAAGAGAGCAGGGGCTGCCAGCCCGGAGGCCCAGCGGCACAAGAGGCCCAGCTACCTGCCCCTGTGTGTCGGTGGCCATCGGCCCTCCGTCTCCAGCAGCCTTGGTACGCAGGCCTGGTGTTGCCGTGGTAACGGAACTTCCTCCAGGGCAGGGGTGGCTGCCGTGTGGCGTGTCCCTGTTGCTTTCTGCTCTGAGCAGAGTGGGGAGGCATGGGGAGGCGGGCAGAGGTGAGGGGCCAGTTGCCAGTAGGACCCCCCACTCACAACACATGCCCCCCCCCGCCAACACGCACTTAAAAACAACTGTGGCGGGAGATCAGAGCATCCGAGCGTCAGAATCGCCTGGAACCCTAAGAGAAAACAGTAGACTCGAGTGTGGTGACGTAGGCTCTGGCCTGGGCCTGGTTTTTCACTCCGCCAAAGCTGCGGCCCCTGCTATACAGTAACGGCCCTGACAGTCACCGAGTGCCTACTGCACGCCACTGTCACCCGTTGTCTCATTTAGCCAGCTCACAGCCCTGTGAGGGCAGTCTCATCACTCCCATCTGACAGATGGGAAAAGTGAGGTTCAGACAGGCTAAGTGGCTTGAAAAGCCTCGAAGAGTTAAAGGGGAAGGGGGTTCCCTTGGTGGGGCCCGTGGGCGTGCTTGTGCGCACTCCCAGACGGTGAGGAGGCAGAGGAGTTGGTGGAGGCCATGACGGCGCTGCGCCCGCCTGTGAGGCAGAGCTGGGCGGGCGCTCACCGAGGAGCCTGGAAGCCAGGAGCCCTCTCGTGCTCGAGCGTGAACAGTGTCTTCTCAGGACCTGGGATCGGCTTGTGCATGTGGATTTGAGCCTGGTGCAAAACACACCAACTCTTTCCTGCCCTCAGATGCAGAAGGTCTCGAGTTGCAGGAGCCCTCACCTGCAGAAGGGGGGCCAGCTGGGCTCTCAGAAGCACCTTCCCAGGCCAGAAGCCACAAGCCAGAAGGGGGACCTCAGCCGGACGGAGCATGTGAATCCAGTTAGTACTGCCCCTGCTCTCCCGGGGACAGCTTCTTGGGGCTTCTCTTTCTCGTGGATTTCACAGGCTGAGCAGGGAATGGTTCTGGGGAGGGAATTGGGAAGGACAAATACCCCAGGAGACTCTAGCTCAGGGCAGAGGGCAGAGGCCTGGCCTTTAACCGGGGGCTGTTGGGGCAGAGTTGCAGTGGAGCCTCCTCCAGACAGAGGACGCCTGTCTATCCCGCATCCCGTGGGAGGTAACTGACATCCCCCATTAGTTTGCCTGGATATTCCGTGTAAAATTCCTGGCCCGCGCTGGGTCTGTAGCCAGCGGTGTGCTGGCAAACAGGCTCTCTGTGGGGAAGCCCTGCTGTGTAGCATCTGCACGTTTCCATGGTATAAATATTTCTACCTTGGCCGATTTCAAGCTGCCAAGAGTTCATAACAACTGGTTCACAAATTTCATGAATATTACAACGAACGTAGTACGAGCCAGTCCCAGCACATCACTGCTTATAACCCAGGCCGATGGGTGCGTTCCCGCCGCGTCAGTAGCCTTGGGTTTTCCCCTCCTGGTGTTCTGATTAGCTGCTTCTAGTCCAAATTCCCATTTCTGACCACGGAACCCCACGGTAGCCCGGGTAAGGGACGCTGGGGAGGCCTCGGTTTCCCACCTGTCAAATGGAGCTGAATATGGTTACAGGAGAGGCTCGCAAGCCTGAGTCCTTCTAGTTCTATAAAGCAAATGCAAACAAAGCTCTCACGCCCCCACTCTAGTTTAAGGGAAGATTTTTTTGGGTCCTGTCGTAACCAATCTGTGTGCTTAGGTTTAGAGATAAAAGACTGTCTTTTACTGATGGATGTGTTGTCGCGGCACTTTGTTGTTGAAAGGGGACTAGGTGTCACCTGGTCACCATAGCTCAGTCCTTCTTTATCTCCCTTAGAGGAGCTCATCATCCAGGAGCTGGTGGTGCTTCTCCAGGAGGTGGACGGCCAGCTGGGGCGGCAGGTGAGCACCACACAGTCCCCCGGGCCAACTGCAGGGCCTCACTGCCCCCAGCTGAGACCTGGGTTCAGTCCCCAATCTGGGTCTCCGGGCAACTTTGGCCATGTCCCTTAACCTCTCTGAGCCTCGGTTTCCTCTTTTGCAAAAAGAGGGATAATTATCTACTTGACCAAGCTTAGTGCATATGTAGAAAGTTCCAGCCATGTAGCAGATGGGGTAACAGTTTAAAATAGCATAGTGCTCATGGCGGTCCCTCTGCCAGCCAGGACCTCCCCCTATCCAAATCCACCACTGAAGTTCAGCTCTTGTCCCCTTCCCTGGAGGCCTCCTCTGCCCGCGCCCGGCCACCAGCCTGGCTGACCCGTCCTTGGCTGTCTCGCTGTTGACTCTCCGTCTTGGGCACACACTTCAGCATTTCTACGGTCTCCGATTCTTTCAAGCTTGTTGATTTTCCTCCCCTGCTAGATAGCCTGTAACAAAAGACTCCCTGCCCTTGAAAAGCAGTCTCCTTGGAGAGGCAAACAGATCACACGCGAAGGGGGCAGGTTGTAGATGAGTCATCAGGGTGGCTGACGCTGTTGGCACCTCACCTTACCGCCAGAGTGCACACCGGCCCCGCTCCCAACTGCCAGCACCTGCATCCTTTTGCCTGTGGACCCGGAGCCACTTCCTGTCCGTGTGATAGGCAGAACTAACAGCCCGCACTTTCCCAAGCACAGCCTTCCACCTGCGGCTGAAGGGAGCTGGTGTACGAAGATCCCCGCTCCCTCGCCCTGGGGAGACATAACTCTGAGCAGCGTGTGCTGTGCTGGGTCCCGGCCTGCTCTGTGGGTTAAGCTCCAATTGCTGCACTGAATGGGCTGCTGTGTCACCCATGTCCCAGCTCTCCAGTCCTCCCTCAGTGCTCCCCGGGTTCACCTAACAAATAAACTAGCCATGTCCAAGGCCTTGTGTCTGGGTCTGCCTCTGGGGAAAAACAACCCAACACATTTAGGTGTTAAGAGGACAGAGCTTACTGGAGGAACCCTAGAGTGGGAACCAAAATTTATCTCACATCTGCTCTGCACTAAAGATTTTACGCCAACTATCTCACTTAATTCCCCCCCAACAATCTGGGGGTGGGGGGATATCATTACTCCATTTTACAGATGACCAAACAGAGGCTCAGAGAGGCCACATGGCTAGTAAATGATACTTAAGCACCCAGATTCTCCACTTCATAAAATTTAAACAACAAAGTAAGGTTATATATAAAATGGGGGGTGGCTGAGGGAGAAGAGAAGGCTCTGGGGCCATTTGGTTCCGAATTACCTGAGTCTAAGGACCTGTACTTTCTCCCTCCTCGCCCCAACTTTGTCCTGCTGCTCTGAGCGGGACCTCGCAGGACCCATTCTGGGAGGCTGGGGCGGGGGCAGGTGGTAGAGGAACTCAACAAGGGGCGCTCATCCCAGGGACACGGAGGTGCCAGCCTGGCTGCGTGGAGCTGGGAGAGGGGTACTGCCTGCAGCACTAACGGCCTGCCTTCTTTCTGCCTCCAGATCAGACGACACCCCAGCTTTAAGAGATTTTTTTACGAGTTCTCAGACTCCTCCCTCAGCAAGCTGGTAGCCACCCTGCGCGGCCAGGTGGCCCAATCCTCTGAGCTGGACAGGAGCCTCGCCAAGAGACCCTACCAGTTTGGCTTTGGCTTGACTAGCAAATTTGCCGGCCACAAGAGCCACACCATGTCCATCCTCATGGGCTTAAGAAGCCACTACAGTTGCACCGAGTTCCCATACAGGGAGTCCCAGCCGGTGAGAGAGGGCGGGAAGGGCAGTGGCAGTGTGGCACAAGTGACCACGGGCTCACAGTCGGCCTCCAGGGGGATCTACTTACTGTCCTCTCCCCTCCCCTGCTTAGTTCAGAACTTTCCGAGTTCTGCTCAAACGCCACTTCCTCCTTGATGGGACCTTCTGAGACAATTTTATACCACAATGATTTTTTTTCTTTTCCCAAACCTCACTGATTTTACCCCATTATTACCATCATTTTATCTGGCTCTGGTCTCCAATCGTGTGTACATCCTCACACTTTTTGAGATCAGTGTGGTACATTGGGCCGGCCACTATCTTAGCTTGCCTTGTTATTATTTCACAGGTTCTGCTGCTCGGCTTCCTAGTTCTAGACTGTCATAAAATTTAACTAACAAAGCAAGGTTCTATATCCAGTAAGGGGTGGCTGAGGTAGACCAGAAGGCTCCAGGGGCTGTTTGGTCCTGGAAGGCTGCCAGGAGGCCACCACTCCTGGACCTCGCCTTGCTGATTAAGAACAGCCTCTCCCCTGCCAGCACCGCACTGCTCTGATCGCTTCCGTGCTATGGCTGATCATCCTCCCTCCCCTAAGGCTTTGAGATACTCTATTTAGAGATGATGTCTGCCACTAATTTTTTAAAAATTCTGAGCTTTTATGTTTTCTGATGGACTCTGATGAACAGACTTCCCCATCCTTCTCTAACTCACTTACGATAACCTGCTTACAAACATGTGGCCCAGATCTGTAGTGTAGAAGCTACTGAGTGAAGGCGTGGCTTTAAAGGAAGGAAATATTCTGTTTGCTGGTGTTGGATAAACAGGACCAGGACTCTGCATCTGGATGGTCCCCTGGGAAACCAGACCCTTCTTGCAGTGAAGTTACGATCACCAAAGTACTTCTGTCTTCCTCTCCTGCAGTTACCTTTAGAAGCCTCTCGAGACTTCTTTGAGAAGTCTCTTAAGAAAATTAGTCTATTTCAGGACAGTTTCGCCTTGTCACTAGAATGCGCTACTCTGCCGTGGCTTGTCTTCCTGGCGGGAGCTCCTCATGACCACAGACCTCTCTTTTCACCTCCTCACTGTCTTTTCCCCAAGAATGCGGATGTTCCGGGTAATTTGCCCGGGTAATTAGGGTGGGGTAGGTAATAGCTTCCAGAGTGATCCGACTTCTTTGTGAAAGGTATTATACAAACAGCTGCCGTGACTGCATGTCTGGTTTTCCTGACCATTCATTCATGCATTTATGCACCCAGTCAGTAGACACCGACAGCCTCCTGGGCGCTTAGCCGTGCAAAGTGCAGTGAGGGCTTGTGCAACCTTCTGCTTTCAAAGACTTCATCTGTTAATAGAAAAGACAACTGTTTACTGATGACAAAATTAAATAGCAATCAAATGCCAAATGACTAGTAGCTGAGGCCAAAAAAGCGAGTTGGTTCTGGGAGACTTCCGGGAGGTGGCAGGCACTGATTTTGACCTTTGAAGCGAGGAGGCCGTCTGGGGAGGAGGGATTGGGAGAGCAGTGTCGGCAGGAGGCGCTGCAGGAACAGAGGTGTGGGCTAATGTGGGGTGTTGAGGGGATAATGGGACGTCTGTTGTTACCAGAGTGGGACCCACAAATAACTGGGCCGTAGCTAACACCTATGTTCTTTTTCTCCTCCCAGAACATCGTAAGTCCTGAGAGTCAAAGTCCAGATTGAAAGTTGTGCCTCGTGCTAGGTTCCCCTTGGACTGGCCAGACAATTGGCAGCCTTAGCCAGGAGACCCTGAAGACGCTCCGTGATGTCCCAAGCCCATGCTTCACAAAGATGACTGAAGACAAGAGCAGACAGCTACTCTGTGTCCACACACTATCGTCTGAGAAAGCGCAAAGCACTTTCCCACGGGGCGAGATGCAGAGGCCGTGGTGGGGGAAATCTTGCCCCAGACTGGAAGTCTCCCTGCCTCAAACCTCCTGCAGGACCCTGAACATGTCCCCTCTCCTCTCTAGACCCTGGATTCTAGACTGTCATTCAGAAGGCCTACTGACAGTTTTCCAGATGTTTTAAAAATAATTTTTTTATTTAATCTCTAACCAGAACATCCACACACAAACAGATGTGCATCTATGTGCAACACATCATTTATTCAGTTGGTCAACAGTGCTTAATGCTCATATGGATTTATAGATGCCTCCCAGGAGCTCTGCAGGACCCAGATAGGAAAGACCTATAAACTGGGGACTCCTGGTCTCGCAGAATCCTTCTAACTCTGTGTCCTATAATTCTATGACCAGAGAAATGAAGCTGATACCTTTTACCTCTCCCATCTCGTGGAGTTTGCTGAGTCAGCGAGAAAATGGATGTGAAGAATTCCAAAAATTACATAGTGCCACGTCCATGTATGTTATTATTCTTATTATAGCTACATCTAGATGGTTTTCAGGAAGTAGAGGATGGCTTCAAGTCGGACTTCCATGGATGGTTGCACAGATGTGCACTGCTCAAGAGCATCATACCCCCGGGGTTGCCATTCACATCCTAGGCATTGTAGATTTCTAGATGTATGATGACAGTGTTCCAGCTGATGGCAGTAAAGTGTCTTGAGCAAAGGGCTCTTTTTTGTATTTGCACAAAGGTGAGATGTAGGGTGCTAGAGGCTCTGCCTTCTACACAGCTGAACAGTTTCAACAGCTTGACTCAGGTGGGCAATTTGCCATTTCATATCTACAAGCAGGCCCAACAAGACTGAAAACAGACGTCCAGCTCCCTTGGACTTTGCCTGGAACATGTGGTCATAGGGGAGAGGATGTCACAACCTGAGTGGCAAACTAAATCATGTTACCCACGGAGGATACGGTGTTGCCGTGTGGAACCTGTGGTAGGCGCCGTGGGGTGGGACTGGGGGGGAGGAGAAGCCAAGGGTAGAGAGGCCACTTAGATGGGATTGGCCTCAAACATGAGACAAAGTTTTAGGAAGCTCAGCTAAACATATGCTGAAAGTCATTTAGGTTTTATTGCTGCTTCTGGGGAGTGGGGGAGAGGTGAGTTATTTATGGGTTTTAGGCAGTGTTCAGGAACACAGCACCAAAATCTGAAGAATTGGAATAAGTTTGGAAATGAAGGTCAGGGACCTTTTGTACATAGTTTTCTTATTTGGAATGATGTTCTTTAAGCCGTGTGAGTATTTGCTATGAGTTCCCGATGCTGGCGTCTGACTCTCATTTTTGTACTTGTATTATTTGAGCAAATAAAGAAATTGACTCGCACAAAGCTGTGATCTGGATTATTCACCATGGAGGCAAGACAGATATCCACCTGACACATGTCTGGCACTCTGGTGCCTGCAGGGCTGTGGGGTCAGCCTCCTTGTCCCTGCCTGGGGCTCTCTCTGGATCCTCTCCGGGACGGGACACCTGGAGCTGGGACCCAGAGAGTGCCACCTCGCCAAGGCAGTGAGGGAAAGTGTCCTGGGCCGGCTATCAGGAGACCTGGGTTTTAGTCCAGCTGCCCCCAGGCTAGGAGACCTGGGGGACAAGATACTCTCCAGAATTGACATTCTACAACACTGTGACTGTCAAGGTGACAGTTCTTTATACGTCTGGGAAAATCTGGACCAGTCCTGATTCTGTATCATCTCTTATTAGTTCCTAAACTCTGGTGACCAAATTCTGTCACTTAGAACCAGGGTAAAAATTGTCAGAATGCAGCACTAGGTTTTTGGTCCATGAAATGTGTTCTCCATGGAAAGACATCAAAGGCATCCTTCCCCTCTCTCGCATAACACGTGAATGCCCATTCCCCAACCCTGGCAGGCTCACCGTGCTGCTCTGAGGACAGCAGGAGAAGGTGGCATTATCATCCTCCTCTACAGACAAGGAAACCCAGGCTCAGAGTAGTGAAGTGCTTTTTTCGAGATCACACAGCCAGCTTCAGAAAGAACCAGGCCAGGACTCACCTCTGTGAGCTCCTATTTTAGCGCCCTCTCCCTTATTGTCTAATCCAATGGTCCCCAACCTGGTTGGCACCAGGGACCGTTTTCACGGAAGACAATTTTTCCATGGATGGGGAAGGGAGGAAATGGTTTCAGGATGATTCAAGTGCATTACATTTATTGTGTACTTTATTTCTTTTATTATTACATTGTAACCTTATACAATTCACCATAGGTTGGACACCCCTGGCCTAATCCATTAGTTCATTTATTCAACCAGTATTTATTGAGCACTCACTATGTACCAGGCAGGATGCTAACTCTATGGAATACACAAACGCAAAAGACACGGCCCCTGCCCTCAGGACGCTCACGGACCCCACTGGTTACGGGGCTCTTGCCCCAATAGGAGTATGGGGGGTGGGACAGCGGTGAGGGTGCTCTGTAAGGGTGGGCCCCCTCAACTCCCACCACGGATGCTTTTATGAGAACACTGAGGTGCATGGAGATCCTGTGGCTGTGTAAGGTTTTTAAAAGGTGGGCAAGTGACATCAGGACATAATTAACCTAAATGTCCTCCCTCTGGGAAGTCAGGAGCCAAAGTGGGTGAGTCAGAGCTAATGGAGTCAGAACCGGTTGAGCTGGAGGTGTTAGCCCGGTGCCAGGGAGGGCTGGGCCGTTCAGATATGATTGTTTGGAAGGCGAGACGGCATCCTGGCCTTGCCCGTGGCACTCGGAGACCCTCCAATTTCAAAGCACAGCGGCTGGCACGTTAAAAACAACCCATTAGTGTTTATTAAAAAGAGAGAGAGAGAGAAAGAAAAGAGAAAGGAACTAATTTAGGGTTGCCAGATTTAGCAAACAAAAATACCGGAGCCCCAGTTAAATTTGAATTTCAGATAAACAATAAATAATTGCAACATTGGCAGCATACTTCTACTAAATAATTATTCATTGTTTATCTGAAATTCAAATTTAACAAGATGTCCTGTATTTTATCTGGCAACTCTGAAACTAATATAAAAATTCTTTTATTAATAATTACCTCAAAAGGAGAAAAAGAGAAAGTGACCGAAGTGAGGGAGAATATGCAAAGGGATTCACTGATAATGTAGCAGAACTGACATTGAGAGGCCTGGGCCGTAAAGCCGGGCTTTGAGCTGTCATCATTGTTACTGAGCTGGAGTCCGCCCTGGGTACCAGGAAGTAAGCAAGAGAGAGACCGTCCTTCCCACTGCCCCGCGCCTCAGGCCTCTGCCAACGCGGAGACCAGTCCTGGACGAGGGGCGGTGGCCACCTGGGCCACTTGGTCAACTCGGTGCCACCACACAGACCTCCGGCGGCTTCCTCCCGTGGCTGGTCCGGCCAGAGTGGGCAAAGGATGCCAGACGCCCAGGACTTTGCTCCTTCTCGGGCACGCAAAGGTGCATTTTGTTCAGACGTAGGCGCCGCAGGGTCTGCTGCTGAACACCCCCGCCCCAGGGGGCACATCTGCAGGGGGCGCCCTCCACCCAGGGCCTGCTGCTGAACACCCCCGCCCCAGGGGGCACGTCTGCAGGGGGCGCCCTCCACCCAGGGCCTGCTGCTGAACACCCCCGCCCCAGGGGGCACATCTGCAGGGGGCGCCCTCCACCCAGGGCCTGCTGCTGAACACCCCCGCCCCAGGGGGCACGTCTGCACGGGGCGCCCTCCACCCAGGGCCTGCTGCTGAACACCCCCGCCCCAGGGGGCACGTCTGCACGGGGCGCCCTCCACCCAGGGCCTGCTGCTGAACACCCCCGCCCCAGGGGGCACGTCTGCACGGGGCGCCCTCCACCCAGGGCCTGCTGCTGAACACCCCCGCCCCAGGGGGCACGTCTGCACGGGGCGCCCTCCACCCAGGGCCTGCTGCTGAACACCCCCGCCCCAGGGGGCACGTCTGCACGGGGCGCCCTCCACCCAGGGCCTGCTGCTGAACACCCCCGCCCCAGGGGGCACGTCTGCACGGGGCGCCCTCCACCCACCCGCTCCCGGGCTTGCGTTCCGGGACTCGGGAAGCAAATGCACCTGAGGCCCGCGGGCAGCCTAGGCTTCCTCACTGGCCGGGCTGGGGCGGGAGGCTGTCTGCTCTTTGGGGAGCAGGGGGTGGGGAGCGGGGGTGGGGGGTGGTAATTTTTTTCTGGACAGTCTGGAAAATGTGAGTCTGAAGGAATGTTTCTCAGTGAACGTTTTCACGGAGCTGCGAACAGCAGAGTCTGCCCTCGCGTGTGTGGGCGGGGAGAAGGGACATTTGGCCTCCATTTCCTCTACGTCCCTCTGCAACCACACCGGGACCTGGGAAGTGGGGGCAGCCTGTCCCAGCGCGGCGGCGCCACATAATCCCAGGGGGGCTGTTAAGGATCCCGCTGTCCCTGCTGCCAGACAGGCTCCATCAGGCGAGTCCAGTGACCAGCTGAGGGGGGGCCGGTGCTCCCAAGTCAACCTTTAGTTCACTGGGGGAGTTCAAAACAAAATAGGGCCGGGTGTGGTGGCTCACGGCTGTAATCCTAGCACTCTGGGAGGCCGAGGTGGGAGGATTGCTTGAGGTCAGGAATTTGAGACCAGCCTGAGCAAGAGAGAGACCCCGTCTCTAGTAAAAATAAAAAAAAAATTAGCTGGGTGTGGTGGCACGAGACTGTAGTCCCAGCTACTCGGGAGGCTGAGGCAGGAGGATCGCTTGAGCCCAGGAGTTTGAGGTTGCTGTGAGCTAGGCTGATGCCACGGCACTCTAGCCCAGATGACAGAGTGAGACTCTTTCTCAAAAACAACAAGAACAAAAACAAAACAGAAGTAGAAGAGCTTGGTTTCCTGACACCACAGGAAACAGGGAAACGGTGTTCTTGGCTCCGTCCTGCTGGACCCCCAAGAGTTTCGCGCTGTGGGCTGGGTCCTGGGCAGACTAGGAAGGATCTGGCCCATCTGCAAGAAGCAAACTCAGGCCGAGGTTGGGAGCAAGGCCCATCGGCACCGGGCAGCGTTGCCGTCCATCAGTCTGTCCAGAGCAGGGCAGTGGAGGGGTGGGAAGGACCGCAGGGAAGTAGAGGCCGTTTGCAAGGAGACCCTCCGCACCATCAGGACTGGCAGCAGGTGTCGCCCCGGCCCCCGAAAGGCCCGGGATCGGGGGAGGGTGTCTGAGAGCAGTGGGGAGCAGGCTCAGCCTCGGGGTGCTCAGCTTCTCTCCTGGGCCAGCTCGGCTTTCCCCGTTTGGCTCACAGCTTTCTAGGAAAAGGACATAGATTCATCATTTCTGAGTCCCTTACCTAGGACTCCCTCACCTTAGTTCCACTGAGGACACCCCTTACAGCTTCAAAAGAGTGGCCATCAATTTTTGTTCGTTCAGAGCTTCTTCACTTTCGGAATTCCAGATAAGGGATGATGGGCCTGTGACGCTCCAGCTTGGGGAGCATGTGGTGGGGACAGCCGCCTCCGGTTCGTTTGCTGGTGGAAGTGTTGCCATGTTAAGCATTATAATCCCTTGAGGACAATTTGGCAACATGCATCAAAACTTTTCTCTCACATACCTTGTGACCGAGAAATCCCAGTTCTAGAAATGTATGCCAAGGGGACCACTGGCTGTGTGTACAAGGATGTGTTTATGGGGATATTTATTTATTCTAATGCAGTGACGAGGTCTCGCGATGTTGCCCAGGCTGGAGGGCAGTGGCTATTCACAGACAGGATAATTGTGCACTGCAGCCTCGAACTCCTGGCCCCAAGTGATCCTCCTGCCTTACCCTCTAGAATAGCTGGGACTACAGGCGCATGCCACCATGCCCCGCAATGGCATATTTGTCATAGCAATATTGATAATAGCAAAAAATTGGAAGCAACCTAAATGTCCGTGAGTAGAGGACAGATGAAATCAATAACATTAATAGTATATCCACAGCAATGGAATATTATGGATCCATTATAAACTTAATACATCTATATTTATTACCCTGTCCAGAATCACAAGCAGGTGACTTCCTTGTGTCCTTCCTCCATGCATTCAAAGACCCTCTCTCTCTGCTCCTTTCTCTCAGTGCCCCAGGCTTGCGAGCCACCCCAGAACCCCCTAGATGTCCCACACCGGCCTGGACGCTAGTCTTTGTTACCCAGGATTACACGGTATGCTTGCACATTCAGCTTCTCGTTTAAGCTCCGAATAGCCACGGCATGAGGGCAGGGTAGATGTCATAGAGAGAAACTGAGGCTCCTATTACGTGATTTGCCCGAATGGAAAAACCAGGGCTGACCCTGTGACTTCTGACTCTTGCTCCAGTGCTCCTACCACCCTGGGAGGCTGTGTCACTTAGTGATAACATTATGCACCGGTGACAGACAACCTGGATTGGGATCCTGGCTCTGCAACCTACTAACTGTGTAACTTTGGGCATGTTTCTTAACCTCTCTGTGCCACAGTGCTGGGAAGGTAACAAGTACTATGTAAGTTTTAGCTGTTACTATTACATCCACATTTCAATGAGGGAAATTCCATAGAAATTCAAAGGAGGGGCTCTCTCAGCGTGGAAATTTTGGGAGTCTGAAAGACTTGGTAGCAATTAGGAGAATTGGGGGGCAAGATGGGCCTCCTCCTTTCCCACTTGTAGCCTGTAAGTAGTCTCTTAACTTCTCAGTCTGTCTCTCTACTTTGAGAGCAGTGACACAGTCCAGAGTCAGATGGCCACTGAGCTTTCATTGCAGGGGAGACAAGGCCAGCAGAGGAACGCTGGGCTGATACCTCCAGCCATGCTCCCGGACAAGAGCAAGTCTGGCATCGCTACTGGTCCTGGCATGAAAGGGGCCTGGAGCAGACCTGCCCTCAACCTGCAGCCCGAGTAGAGCCATCCCAGCCAACTCACATACTCATGAAAGAGAGAAATAGATGTTTGCTGTTGTAACCTGCTGGGATTGGGCAGGTTGCTTGTTATGCAGTATTATAGCAGCAATAACTGACTAATACAACCTGCATCAAAGTATGAATTTGAAACTCTGATTTAAAAACACCACTGCTTCGTCTATGGAACATCTACCCTTTAGCTTTTATTCTAGCCTCTCTCCTCTTGTTGGCAGGGATATCAGCTGGGGACCAGGAGTTTGCACGGGACCAGCCCGTGGATATGACAGTGTCTCTTGTGATTGTAGTTGGGGAAGAAATGAGCAGATTTCGCCTCTTTCTGGATCACTCTCCCTTCTCTGTCCCTAATATCTTTCAGATTCTCCTTTCTACCCCTTGCCCTGGCCTTTGAAGCTCAAAGCCTGGACTTGCTTAAGATCATCAATTGGTGATGGAGGAGTCTCATCACCTGTTCTATAAAGGAGCAGGCAGACGACCACCTGCGTGGTGCAAGGGGTGTGACCCGCTGGCAACAGTGCTTCCCGTAGCTTACGAATGCTGTCTTGTTTGTCTTCCCCACAGCCTGCTTCTTTGTAAAGCACCTTTATTCCTAGACGGGTCATCAGTGAAGGTGGCTCTGGCTGCATCGCACAGTTCCCACTGCCCTGCCGTGGTGGACAGAGAACTGGCCCTGGAATCAAGGGACGGGAGTCTGGGCCTGGCTCCCAGATAGCACTCCTAGCCCCACGGAGGCTCCCCACACCTGCCGCAGGCTGCCTAACCTCCCCGGGACGAACTTGACCCTGAGCTCCTAGAGACAGAGATAGGGAGACTCAAAGGTCAAGGGAAGTCCTGGGGCTGGAGGCCAAGGAATGGAGTGAAAATAATCCCAGGCTGGGATTACTGACCCCATGACCTCCGGGACTCCCAGCTGCCCACCTGCACCCTCCCTGCCCACCTTCAGTCCAGAAAGGGTCGCATGGGTTTGCCCCACTTCCGGCAGCAGCTCTGGGAAGCTCTCCCCACCATATGCTTCCCCCCCACCATGTACACACTTGCCCAGATTCAGGGTGGGCCTTTGGCCAGCAGGCTGAGCCTCTGACCCCCATATATCTGATAAATCCCTGTGCCTACCAAGAACCCTCACTGGGGACAAGAGCAACCAGGAGGGATGTTGCTTAGAATGATTAGAGATTTCTCTGACCAACAAAGACTTGAAGCAAATTAAAAAGCAGTGTGGGCCTGTTCCATTCAGAGAACACTTTCATTACCCAGTGAAATAACTGGATGGCACCCAGCTTGGTTTGTGTCTGACCAGGCATTTTGAATATACAGATACATGTGCCTTTAATGAAAATACTATGGTTCAGCAAAAAAATAAAACTTGGGGCTGGGTGTGGTGGCCCACGCCTGTAATCCTGGCACTTTGGGAGGCCGACATGGGAAGATCACCTGAGACTATGAGTTCAGGGCTGCAGTGAGCTGTGATTGTGCCACTGCACTCCAGCCTGGGTGACAGAACGAGACCCTGTCTCTAAAAAATAAAAAAATTAAAAATAAATAAATAAATAAGACTTGGTTTAGATAGGGTTCAAAGTCCAGCAAATTAGTAGGTTTTATTCTTCCCTTTTGTCTAAAGTAAAGATTTGGGGTCAAATGTTGAAAGTTGGAGATAGAGTTTAATTCATTTTTGATATTGCCGGAGCCCAGGAGAGTGTTTGGCACTTAGTAGGTGCTCAATAAAAGTTGACTAAATCAATGACAATGTAATATAGTCTAAAAGCTATAAGAAGCAGGCCTGCATGGATTAGGGCTCTTAGCTGTACGTTGGCACCAGCTGGGAGGTACACATGTGGAGGGTCACGTAGGCACTGACACGTCTAGTTGGGCTTTTAACAGAGACTATTCAGAAGCCGAGCAGGAGCTAGTTAACCTCTGGGAGTTGTGTAACCGCAACATCTGCGTATTACTGAGTGCATCACACATCCTGCGCTCTGGGAGGCAATGGACACAGTTGATCGCGTTAGACTCTCACCTGATGAGCTGGCATCATCTCCACTTTACAGATCTGGAAACCGAGGCTCAGAGAGACCAAGTGTCCTAACCATGATCACTAAACAAGACTGGCAGAGCAGGGACGTTGTGTTGGGCGTGCCTGACTCCAAAGCCCAAGCTCCCCTCCCCCTCTGCTCCTTGCAATCTCCTGGCAGATAGTTCCCGAAACTGCTCCTCCCTGTGGGATTTAAGAAACATTAGTCATGCTCACTGCACTCCGCTGCTTGGCTTTTTGGATCCCAGGTCTTGGGAAGCCTTTTCTGGTGCCACTTGTCTTTTGCATGTTCTTCTTGAAGAGCTTATTCACCCAGTTTGAGTCTTCAGCAGGGCTCTCCCTGGGCAAAGAGAAGAAGAGGATGGTTCGTTATTGCCCTGTCCTGGGAGCTCCAATACCAGCCCTGCTCAGCTTGGAAGGTACACACACCCAAGCCGTGGCTCTCAACTCTGAGCATCACAGTTCCTGGCAAACTTTTTTTTTTTATAATCAATGAATATTTACCCAAGTATTATGACATCACCCCAACCAGTCAACTGAAACTCAAGCTTTTATACAGTTATATATAAATGCAAAAAAGTTTAAATCATGCGAACAAAATAAATAGTTTATGCCTAAGCTCTAAGTTATTAAATTTACACAAGCTCTTTCAAAAAGTTTTATAGTTAAAATTATACTTAATGCGAGAAGCAGGTAAATTTTAATGTTTGACTTGCTAAGTGCAAACGTCAAAAGTAAGAATGCCTCCGGCCCTGCCCTCCAGAGACACCCAGCCAGTGCCAGAGCAGCCCGAGGGCAGGGAGGGGTGAGGTTCAGGGTGGGATTGGGGTGAGAAACACCCTTGACCCGCCCTCTGATCCGCAGGGCCTTCCTCTGGCTGATCCAACTGGCCTTCAGCCAGCAGGGAGCTTGGGAAATGCGGCCCCCAAATACAGATCCTCAGGCCCTCTAGAACTTATTGCAAAGGTGACAACAGAGTCTATGTTACACAGCCCAGACAGTTGATAGGCATTATAAACAAGATTTTCTGGGGACAATCTACAACATAGGACTATTAGGTCCTCATCATGCTGACAGAAAATAATTTGGACCAAGGGGGGCTTTCGATAGAGTCCCTCAATTCATGCCATCAGGAGCTACCTAAGGCTGGGGTGTGGGATGCCTGCTAGCCCTCTTGGACTGTGGCACCACTAGAGAGTGAAATGTAAATTGGGGGTGTTTGCACGTTCACCCCCTGCACTCACAGGAGCGTCCCGGTGTGCACAGGAGGGAGCTGCAGAGAACGACACTGCCCACATGGACGGGCTCCGTCATTCCCCACGCATCGCCCTCACTGAGCAAGAGGAAGGGGGTGGTTTGTGAGACGTAAAGGGGTGCACCGTCCTAGGAAAGGATCCCAGGGTTCCCGGGGCAGCTAAAGAGACGGAAAACATTCCCTAGGCCGGCCCCGATCCCCTGCCCAAAGGAAAGAACATGTTTCCAATGAAGGAGAAACTCACAGGAAAGACTTGCTGGTGGCTCCCCTCGCGTGACGTGGAGGTGCGGGGTCACTTTGACTTGCAGAGGCAAGGGGAGCTAGAGCCGAAAGTGACATACGGGAGCCATGAGTGAAATGAGGGCATACTTGGTCATTTTGAAACAACGATAGTTAGTAAGCTAGCACGTTTCAAAACAGTCAAGAACTCGCCTGCTCTCAGATTCTCATACTTCCAGCCACAATCGTGTTACTGGGTTTGACAAAGGCGCAGCCCAGAGGGTCTGGGAAGGGCCGATGCTGACCCTGGCTGCCCAGTGACAGGCGACTCCCTCACAAGGCAGCGCGCTAGGGGATGCTGTCAGGAAGCTCCCTGGAGGGATCCGAACTTCCCGTCACACGCTTTATGTCGTGCTTTTTTCCTTTCTCTTGGAATAAAGAATAGTAATAGTTTTATGACCATTGTTCTTAACTAAGCTCTTTGCATGTTTTCAGTGAGTATGGGGTACATGATATATGTTAATATGTAATGATGTAATGTATGTAAATAAAGAAATATAAAATATATTTAGATTTTCCCACTTGGAATTTTTTTGTTAGGAACCTGCTGGATGTCCCTAGTTCTCCCAAATCTGTTTGTAGTGAGGCTTGTCTCCTTGTTTATGGATTTTCCTAGGGCTTTTTACAATTCTCCTGTCCCCCACTAAGTCTGGGCAGGGTCTGCTCTGTCCAGCTCCCACAGATGGACGTCGCTGCTGAGGCTCAGCTGGGTCCTATAACACGGTTTCTCAACCTTAGTGCATACTACTGACATTAAGAGTTAGATAATTCTTCACTTTAGGGGCTGTTCTGCGCATTATAGGATATTTAGCAGTATCCCTGACCTCTATCCACTAGGTGACAACCAAAAGTGTCTACAGGTATTGCTAAATGTCTCCTGGGTGTGTGTGTGTGCAAAATCACTCCAAGTTGAGAACCACTGGGCTCTATGCACCCTCTGCCCACCCCTGGCGTGAAGAATACCAACTCAGGTCCAGGATTGCCCAGGCACCTGAAGATGCCCACCTTTATGCACAGGTGTAAATAACGTAAAACAAATGCATTGCATTTAACAGGACATAAGAAAGCATATAAAACATTTTGACCAATTTTCTGACTCTTAATGTCCTGATATTTTTGTCTCACTGTAATTAAAAGAACCAAAGTAAATCAATTCCAGAGGAAGGGGTCACCCCTGACTTGGGGCAGATCCCCGGAGAAGGAGACCTTGCTGTGATGTTTATCATAATAACAATGGAAGTTTGGCTGATGGGCTGTGGGGACTCTACAACCTGGTTTCAGTCCATCGTTTGGCTCCGTCTCCTCTGTCCCCATCCATGGTGGTCACACACATGTCCTCTTCATCCTGAGTGTACCTTGCACTTTCCTACCCTGCACCTGAGCCTCGTGAATAAACAAACTCGGGAATGCTCTTTCTACTCCATCCCATCCAATCCCACAAACCACGATTGTCCAGATCCTGCCCATTTTAACTCACCTGTCGCCTCCAAGAAGCCTTTCATATTCCCCCAGGAAGAAGTGATCTTATTCTCTACAAATACTCTCCAACACCATGTTTTTATTAATTATATATAATGGTACTTAATACTTCTTATATTTTTGAGGTTAATATCCATGTCATCTCCTCTGCTAGAGGTTTCCTGAGAGTAGGGACAGTTGAAATCTGTCCATCTCTGCAGCCTCTTTAGAAGCCCTTCTCAAACGATCTGTAGTGAAGAACCTGTTTTCTTGAAAAAATGTATTTGCAATTCTTAACAGACTAGCACTTTTGTGAAATACAGTGCAAATGATTAGTAAAAAAAATGGTCAACCTCTTGGATGTCGTGGCTGTATCTTAGTGCCGTAAACGTTTCTAAGTGCTTACTCTCAGTCTCTGCTCTCATTCCATCGTGAGCTGGGCACCAGCAGTTCCGGGGCTGACTGGTCTGCGGACGGCTCTTTGAGCAGCACTGCCCGGCGCAGTGGCTTTCACAGTAGGACTCTACTGCAACGGTGGTTCTCAAATGTGAGCAGGCAAAAATATCACCCGGAGGGCTTGTAAAAAGACAGCTGGGCCAAGCCCCCAAAGTTTGTGATTTAGTTTTGTGATTTAGGGGCTCAGAATTGTCGTTTCTAACAAGTTCCCAGGTGATGCTTTTGTTGCATGGGAGGAACCACACTTTGAGAAACATGACGCCAAGGGAACAAACACATGTCAACAACACTGCTCCCTGTGGTGGTAGCCTGTCCTCCACCAGGCAGAGCCGCTGAAACTGACCTCAGTCTACCCCCTATAGCAGCGATTATCAACCACGGTGGTTGTTTGTTTGTTTGTTTGTTTGTTTTTATTTTTATTTTTTTTTTTGAGACAGAGTCTTGCGCTGTTGCCCAGGCTAGAGTGCCGTGGTGTCAGCCTAGCTCACAGCAACCTCAAACTCCTGGACTCAAGCGATCCTCCTGCCTCAGCCTCCCAAGTAGCTGGGACTATAGGCACGTGCCACCATGCCCAGCTAATTTTCTTTTATATATATATTTTTAGTTGTCCAGATAATTTCTTTCTATTTTTTAGTAGAGACGGGGGTCTTGCTCTTGCTCAGGCTGGTCTCGAACTCCTGACCTCGAGCGATCCTCTCGCCTCGGCCTCCCAGAGTGCTAGGATTACAGGCGTGAGCCACCGCACCCGGCCCAGCCACGGTGTTGTTGCACACTTGCCGAGGGGCTCCAGACACGAAGACAGCTTGAGGAAACAGAATGTTCTTACCTTGGGGCTCTTCTGGGCCCAGTTCCTCCACAGGTGGCTGTGCAGGTGACGCTGGAGGTGCCCTCACAGCTGAAGGCCCCAGGGATGGCCTGGGTGATATGGCCGCCTGGGAGGGTGGGGGTCTGGGTGTTGATCCAGATGATTGTACCTGCTGCTCAGGTGACACAGGTGACAACCCAGGTGGTGTGATGGGCTGTGGTGAGCCAGGAGGTGAGTGCGTAGCTGGGAGTGACCCAGGCTGCCAGTCAGCTGGAGAATGTGGCAGGGATGAGACCAGTGGCCATGCAGGTGACTGCTCAAATGAAGAGACAGGTGGTGAAACAGGTGACTCCACAGGCCACTCACATGTGGGTGCAGGTGCCTGCACAGGTGGGGACACAGGTAGAACATGGCCACCACTTCCATCCCCTTTGGGAGCCCACTGCTTGTGAAGTTGTGTGGATCCTTCCAGACTGGCCTGCTTCGTTTGGAGGCTTGGTTGACTGTGTTCGGGGCACTCATTGCCAAGGGCGAGTTCTATCTGGCAGTACACTTCCACCCGGGGAAAAATCACTCTCTTGGAGGGAGAATTAAGGTAGGCAGCATCTAGGAGAAACAACACCGTGGGGTCACAGGTGGCGTTATTGACCCCTGTATCAGCATGGCGTTGCAAAAACTGCTTTCCCAAGTTGTTTTCTTAAACAGGATTAGTGCTTTGCAATGGCTGTTCTTTACTTACTTGAATTTGTAGTGAGTAAAAACAACTGTGATGGTCCCTGGGCCCTTGGAGCTAGTGTGGGGAAGCAGGCATTGCCCCCGCAAATAATCTAAAGTCTTAACTGAGGCAAGTGCTAGGAAAGAGAGGAAGGTGGTATATGAGGGAGGGACGCTTCCCTGAGGGAATGACAGTGAGCTCTGAAGGGTGAGTGGTCCGGGATGGCCTGGGCAGGACAGGGAGGAGGACTTCAGCAGCGGGAACAAAACCCACAACAGCCATAGGGCTTGAGGATGAACTAGGAGGCGGGGCCTAAAAGGTCAGAGGTCATTGTGGCTGGAGCAAGGGTGGGGGCTGGGGTCTGTGGTGGAACAGGGAGCTGAGGAGGCTGCAGGGGCCAGGGCACATAAGCGCTTGTAGGCAGCAGTAAGGATCCTTGGTTTCCGTGGACACCATTTCATGGTGTGACCTTTAGGCAGGGGAGGTGATGAGCTGACTGGTCTCGAGAAGGACACTGTGGCCATGCAGACTGACTGAGAGGGGCAAGAGGGGACCCAGGCAAACCTGCCAGGGTGCTGCTGAGTGGTGTTTGGGGCTTGCGCCTGGAAGAACATAGAAAGAAGTAGTAGATTCTGTTTAGGAGGTAAAATAAATGAAAATTGATGATGGACTGACTGGGGGTGGGAGGGGAGGTTCGTGACTTGCATGGCCCGTGGATGCTGGTGCTGTTTGCTGAGGGGGTAACCGTGGAAGGGGACTGGGTCTGGGAGGAGTGGGAGAGCACAGACTACGAGTTTGTTTGGGGACATGTTGAGTTTAAGGGACCTGTGAGATGTTCAAGGAGAGAGGACAGTGGGAAGTTGGGTTTGGATCTCAGAAGAGAGATCATCAGGGTTAGAGATGTGTAGTTGGGAGCACCGCACATGGGTGCCAACGGAAGCCAGGGTGGAGGCTGTGGAGGAGCTTGCCTAGGAGGAAATGCAGAGCGAGAAGGGAAGGAGCCAGGGTTGAGTCAGGAGAGGGTGAGAGCAGAACACAGCGCAAGTTTTCTAAAATAGGCAAGAATCGGGAGGTTTAAAAGTTGCTGGTATGGACAGGGAGGAGTTGAGAGGGGAAGGTTGGATATGTGAGAGGAAGAGAGCTGTGTCTCAGGGAGGGCCCTGAAATGGGGAAGGGTCTGAAGGGAGGGGTAGGCTTTGGGCAGGAAGAGGGATGCTTGCTCAGTGTGCCGGGAGGGAGGGCACAGGAAGAGGTGAGTCTGTGTACATGGTAGCAGGGAACTTCCCTCTGATGGCTTTGATTTTTTCTGTGAAGCAGGAGGCAAGGAAGGTCCTCTGCTGGAAAGCAGGGAACGTGGAAGGCCTGAGCTGATAATTGGGGAGAATGAGAGAGTAGCTGGACAAGAGAAATATAGTGCGATTGCTTTTGGTGTAGAAATGGGCAAGCTAATTCTAAAATTCATATGCAAATACAAAGACCTAGACTAGCCAAAACAACTTTGGAAAAGAACAAAGTTGGAGGAGGACTAACATTACCTGGTTTCAAGATTTTTTATAAAGCTACAGTGACCAAGTGTGACGGTATTGGTGTAAAAAGAGAGAAATCTATCAAGGTACAAAATAAAATGGACAACCGATTTTAGTCAAAGGTGCAAAACCATTTCAATGGAGGATAGTCTTTTCAACAAACAATGCTGGAACAATTGAATATCCAACAAAACAACCCCCTGCCAAAAAAAAGACCAAACCCCCTTTGATTTATATCTCATGCCGTATCCAAAAATTAACTCAGAATAAGTCATCAAAAAATGAAAAAACTAAAAACAAAAACTTCCAGAAGAAAACATAGGAGGAAAAAAATCCTTGTGGCCTTGAGTAAAGGTTTCTTAGATAAGACACCAAAAGCATGATCCATAAAAGGGAAAAACTAATAATATGGACACCATAAAAATTTAAAACTTCTTGTCTTTCAATGATGCTAGTAGGTAATTGGAAAGGCAGGTCAGAAACTAGGAGAAAATATTTGCAAATCATATTTCTGATAAAGGGCATTTATCTAGACCAGGGAGGGGTGGGGAACCTGTGGCCTTCTAGGTCCTTAAGTGTAGCCTTTGGACTGAGTCCACATTTTACCCAACAAATCCTTTTATTTTTATTAGTACATCTTTGTTCATCTTTTATATTTTCATTTTATTTCTTAAATGAATGTATTTAAAATACCAAAGAATAAAATAAGTTTCAATGAAATAATCCTCCCAGATTGATCAACACAATTAGAACATTAGGAAGCCACAAAGGCTAAATTGACGGCTGCTATGCTCATGATTTAGTTCTAACTTCTCTTGCCTGACTGGGCCACTACTGCACGAGGCTGGTTGGTGAGAGTTTTTAGGGGTCGAGTATGCCAGTCTGTTATCATTTTTGACAACCATGCACTGTGTTTCTGTTTGAAGTGGAATTTGTGAATAGTTGCACAGCTCGCAGTATTTCTTAGTTCTATCTGCTTAACAGCCCATGATGTCAAAGAAGACCAAGAGAATGCTGAAGGAAGAAAACAAATTTTTAATGAGGATTGCAATATTACCTTGTTTCTGCTAAAGATAAGATGATTTGCTTGCTTTATGATACTGCAATATCAACATTAAAGAAATTCAATGCTCATCAGCATTATAACACTCATGAGGACCACACATATTTTAAATTAGGGGGAGAGGCATGAAAGGTTGTATTGCAGAAATTAAAAGATGAAAAGCAAAAGCAAAGACAATTCTTCCAAGCAGCAATAAGACCTGGAAATAATGTCACTGAAGCAACTTGGAAAGTAGCTTATATACTCAGGAAAAAAAGGAAGACATGCAGTGATGTAGAAATTGTGAAAGAATGTATTGTCAAAGTTGTAGGATGCTTAGACCCTGATGATGTCTTAAAGTACAAACTACTGCCTCTTTCAAGGAGAACCATAACTGATCAGCAGCATGAATTAGCCTTAAACTTAACAGAACAACTCATGAATACTCCGAAAAGAAAATATATTAATATATTACTCAATCGCTTTGAATGAATCAACGATACTACTGACTTGGTGCAGGTTTAATACTTCATTTGAGTCATAACAGAAGATTTTCTTTGCTATGAAGAGTTACTCACTTTGGGAACTCTTGCAGAGAGTGTTCCCCAGAACACAGGGAATAGATATCTTCAAAAACTTTCAAGATAAGTGTCATGAAGTTGGATTGAATTTGGTAAATTTAGTGAGTGTACATACAGGCGGTGCACCTTCCATGACAGGAAAACATAGAGGGTTTATTGCACAGATTTAAAAAAAGCATTAACAGATACAGATGCTCTCATTCCTTTTCATTGTATCTTGCATCAGCAAAATCTTTGTGCTAAAGCTACTATTTTAAGTGACACTTTGCAACAAGTTATAAGTATTGTTAACTACATTCATGCAAATGCAACACTGCATCGTCAGTTTCATAACATGCTAAAGTTGAGGGATAAGGTATTCAGTATGGATTTGCTGTATCATTCTAAAGTGCATTGGCTATTTCAGGGACAGGTGTTAGCCAAAGTTTTATCTCTGCAAGAACCAGATAGTTAAATTTTATGAAGAACAGGATCAGCAATGTGAATTATTGAAAGAAGATTTCTATAGGAATGCAGAATATCTGTATGATATCTTGTAAAATCAAAACAACGTGAATATTTCTTTGCAAGGTAAAACTAAGTCTATATATGATATGTGGCAAAAATCCAAGAATTTCGTAAAAAGCTATCTTTTTTCATTTTTTATTTATTATTATTTGTTTATTTATTTATTTTTTTGAGACAGAGTCTTACTCTGTTGCCCAGGCTAGAGTGAGTGCCATGGCGTCAGCCTAGCTCACAGCAACCTCAAACACCTGGGCTCAAACGATCCTCCTGCCTCAACCTCCCAAGTAGCTGGGACTACAGGCATGTGCCACCATGCCTGGCTAATTTTTTCTATATATATATTTTTAGTTGTCCATATAATTTCTTTCTATTTTTAGTAGAGACAGGGTCTCACTCTTGCTCAGGCTGGTCTCGAACTCCTGACCTCGAGCAATTCTCCCACCTCGGCCTCTCAGAGTGCTAGGATTACAGGCGTGAGCCACTGCACCTGGTCTATAAAAAGCTATCTTTTTTCAAAACACTTCTTCAAAAGGAAATTTCAGATGAACATTTTCCCCAGTTAGCAGAGGTCATTGATGAGCAGGATGATATATGTGAATCATTTGAAGAATACATAGCTGTTATAGACCTATTAATTGGAGAATGCAATGAAAGGTTCACTGACTTTGAGATCATGACATCACACTCAAATTAGCATTTCAGCCTCACTTCGTTGATATCACCAAGGCACTTAAAGAACTACAGGTGGAATTGAATGAGCTCTCAGTAGATGACATTTTAAAGTCATTGTTTGGTGCTAAGAAAGATTCAATTGCAATATGGAAAAATGCAGTAGAATACACAAGCCTTCAGCAACATGCTTGAAAAATGCTTTCTTGCTTTTCAACCACTTATTGCTGTGAATCTACATTCTCCTACCTAACCCAAATCAAGATGCCCTTATGGTCACAAATGACTGATACCCTTCTAGAGGATCAGCTGAAACTGTGGACCTCTATGATACAACCAAATATTCAAATGCACCCGACAAAAAGCAGACACAACAAAGTCATTAAAAGGTTAGTTACCTTTAAAATTAACAAATAGTTTTCATTTTTTTAAAAGTATTAAGTACATAGTAGTTAGATTTTTACAAAATAATATACATTTTTAAGCATATCTAATTGAAGTTTCTTGAATGCAGCCTTATTTGATTATAGCTGAATGAATGTGGCCTTCCAACATGAAAAGGTTCCCTGTCCCTGATCTAGACTATATAAAATCTTTTACATAGGAAAACGAACAATTCAATTTTTAAAAGGGATAAAAGAGCCAGCTGAAAGGGCTTTCAGTGGCTACAGCTGGAACAATTTGAGAAACAAAATAAATAAACTAGTACTGAATAATAACCCAAAGTATAAAATAACTATCTGGCCAGGTGCAGTGGCTCATGCCTGTAAATCCTAACACTTTGGGAGGCTGAGGCAGGAGGATTACTTGAGGTCAATAGTTTGCCACCAGCATGGGCAACATCGTGAGACCTCATTTCTACAAAAAATTTTTTAAAAATTAGCCAAATGCAGTGTTGCACACCTGTAGTCCTAGCTACTCAGGAGACTGAGGAAGGAGGATCACTTGAACCCAGGAGTTTGAGGTTGCAGTGAGCTATGATTGTGCCACTGCACTCCAGCCTGGGCAAGAGAATGAGATCCTGTCTTTAAAAAAAAAAAAAAAAGAAAGAAAAACTATCCAGGAGTCCATACTGATATAAACAAATGATATAATAAGTAAACAAATCAGGGAGAAGAGAGAAACCTCCTGTGCAGAAGAATTCCAAAGAATTTATGTAGATATTTGGCCCCTAAGGAAGTGAAGCGTAACTCCTCACTCCTTAAGCGTGGACTGCATGTAGTGACTTCCTCCCCAAGACTATGGTAGGGATGGAGGGAGAAGAGAGTAACTTCACAATGGAGAAACCTGACAAATGCCCTCAGCCAGGTGATCAAGGTCCTCATCAACAGGGATAAGTCATGTTGATGGCATGTGCCCTTGATATGATGTGATGAGAATGGCACTTTATCCCTGTGACCTTCCTCCCAGACACCCATAACCCCAGGCTAATCATGAGGAAAACATTAGACAAACCCCCACTGAGGGATGTTCTACAAAATACCTGACCAGGAGTCAAATCTGTCAGGGTCATCAAAAACAAGAAAAGTCTGAGAAACTGTCATGACCAAGAGGAGCCTGAGGAGACAGGACAACTAAGTGTAATGTGGTTTGACTTGACCATGTGTGGTTTAATAAATAAATAAATAAATAAAATGTAATGTGTCTGGATGGGATCTTGGATAGAAAAAGGACATTAGGTAAAAACTAAGAAAAGCTGAATAAACCATGGCCTTTTATTAATAATAATATATCAATATTGGTTCATTAATTGTAACAAATGTACTGTACTATGTATATATGTACCATACTATAACATCTAACAAATGTGAGACATTAATAATAGGTGAAACTGAGTGTGGAGTACATGGAAATGCCCTAACCTGAACTGTTTTTGTAATTTTTCCATAAATCTAAAACTATTCTAAAAAACTAACCCTCTTAAAGGTCTGGGGGGACATGGGCAAAAGAGTGGAAAGACACTTCACCAAAGAAGATACGTGGATGGCAAATATGCAAATGAAAACATGGTCACCATCACTAGTCCTTAGGGAAATGCAGATTAAAACCTCTAAGGATACCACCACACACCTATTAGAATGGCTAAAATTAAAAAGACTGAGCATACTAAGTATTGGTGAGAATTTGGAGAAACTGAAACTCATCCACTGCTGGTGGGAATGTAAAATGGTGAAACCACTTTGGAAAACAATTTGGCGGTTTCTTAAAAAGTCAAATATACATTCTGGTTATATATGCAAAAGCATTGAAAATAGGATCTCAAAGAGATATGTACACACCCGTGTTTGTTGCAGCATTATTCACAATAGTCAAAGCGTGGAAGCCACCCAAGTGTCCTTCAATGGATGGATGGATGGATAAAGAAATTGTAACCTGTATGTACAGTGGAACATTATTCAGACTTAAAAGGGAAGAAAATCCTTTCAAATGCCATAACATGGATGAACCTTAAGGACATTATGCTAAGTGAAATAAGCTAGTCACAAAAAATACTATGTGAGGGTTGCCAGGCCTGGGGGGTGGGGAGAAAAGCTTGTTGAACAATGGGTCTAGAGTTTCAGTTTTGCAAGATGAAAAAGTTCTAGAGATCTATTGCACAACAGTATGAATATAGTTAACACTACTGAACTGTGCACTTAAAAATGGTTAAGATGGTAAATTTTATGATATGTGTTTTTTAAATATTTATGTACGTATGTTAAACATACACATACCATACAAGCCACTCATTCCACCCCTGGGTGTTTACCAAGAGAAATGACAGCATGTGTCCATATAAACACTTACGCATGAGTGTTCCTAGCAGCTTTATTCGTAAGAGCCCAAATCTGGAAATAACAGGTGAGTGGATAAACGAGCTATGGTATATTCCTACAGTGCCATGGAATGAAAAAAGAAATGAACTATTTATACATGCAATAACATGAATGAGTCTTAGACTAATTATGCAGAGTGCAAGAGTTCAGACAAAAAAGAGTTCACATTGTAAGTTTCTATGTATCAAAAACTTCAGAAAATGCTGCCTAATCTATGACGACAGAAAGCAGATCAGGGATTGCTTGGGAATGGGGGTGAAGGAAGGTGGGAGGGATTATAAAAAGACATGATGGAATTTGGGGATGTTGGAATGTTTACTGTCTTGATTATCATAATGGTGTCACAGGGGTGAGAGCGAGACAGGGAGAGAGAGAGAGAGAGAGAGAGAGAGAATTTATCAAATTGTGAGGAGGAGGAAAAGAAGGAGGGAAGAGACAAAGGAGGGAAGGAGGAGGGAAGGAGGAAGGTCTGGCCGGGTATGCCTGGATTGGATGCCGGGTGGATGTTTTAGACACAGCATCCTCTGAGCTCCAACCTCAGTGGACACCCCCACTCACACACTGTGGGGAACGTGGGTTTCCAAGCATGCCAACTTGCAGCGCCTTTCCCTTTGGCAGAGGCCAAGTGTGGAGAGGGTGGCTTGCCTGGCCGCGGGAATAATTAGGTGAATGCAAGGCCTCCGGAGGGAGGAGGAAGAGGATGTGAGAATGTGAGTTGAGGAGGTGAGAGTGACACTTTTTGGGGGTGTGGCTTCCTGCCAAGATGCCCCCCATCCAATAAGCAGGCAGGCGGCCTCCCGTTTCTGTTCCCTGATGGCAGGTGGGGATGAGTGTGGCTCTGGGCACCACCCACAGTTTCTGAGTATGTGTCAGTAGTTCCTGCGCACATGTGATGCAGGAGAAAAATCCAGCCCAACAAATCCAAGAGGATTTAGGTGGTGGAGGCGGAACCTGCGCTGAGAAAGCCGTGCACACACTGGCAAATCGGAAGAGGCAAAAATAGCTGGTAGGCAGCACCAGCCATTTTCTTCTGGGTGAGTTGTACCTGCTCCTACTTGGAGTGATTTCAGGGCCGTGGGAGAAGCTGCCATCCTCCACGCACTGCCCGAGGTCTGGGGTGGGTTCCTGAAGCGCTACCGCCAGGTTCCACCCGGCGCTGGGCTGGATGGACCTAGGCTAGGACTCAGCACGCTGCCCTTCTCGTCACGGGCGACACTTACTGAGCATCACGCTAAGGACTTTATGTGGCTTCACTGCTTTACGTGCATAACACAACTCTGCGGTGGGTTCCACGGTTAGCCCCCTTTTACAGATGAGGAAACTGAGGCCCCAGACTATCAATTACCAGCTCAAGTGGGTAGATTTTAGGAACTAAGATCTAAGCCCTTTTTTGTAGATTAGGCAACCAAGACTCAGAAAGCAGAAGGAAGTTTCCTAAGGTTGCGCCACTGGGGGCAGGTGGGGTCCAGGGCCTCTTGCTCCGGAGCCCACGTTCTCCCCACCCCGCTCCCCGGCTCTCCTCCCCAGCCCACTCGGGGAGAAGGACCGGGAGAAAGTAAAGAGATAGGATAAGGGGAGTTCGGGAAAGCAAGAAGCAATTTTGAAGAAGAAAAAAAAGTAAACATATCCGAGGAAGAAAGATCTCATTCGACCCCTTCATCTCACCATGAAAGTATTGTTTAAACCTACGCGCACACAAAAAAGGTCACCACAGCCTTGCTTCTAATAGGGAACATCTGGAAACTCAGACAACAATCGAGCCAAGCCTGCCACACGCTGCGGGGGACATCACACGACTGCCAGCGGGCCCCTCCCGCGGACCACGTGGCAGCGTGGAGAAAGCTTCAGGCAGAGCATTAGGAAAGCACTCTTGGATCTAATAATCCCTTGTTCTGAAAACGCGTTCGAAGGAATTAATTCTCAATATGGCAAAGCTTTTGTTCCTTTGTCTCAGCGAAGATGCTTGCCACGGCCTAATGGAGCGGGCGCATCCGGCGCCACCGCCCTGGTAATGCGCGGAGGACGCACCTTTCCAGCCAGCGCAGGGCAGGGGCTCTGCTCTCTGACTTGTTGATCAATGTCACTCAACGTCTTACACGATATAAACTAGTCACAGCTAGTTCTACATGAACAGTATGGTTTTATTGGAAAGAGAATAAAGTAGAAGAGAGGGACATAACATGAAAATGGAATTCTCCAGGACGATTTGAACTACATACTTCCCAAACATAGTTTTTAAATTCATAAATACATGTGCACGAACACCTAGACACCGTGCGGTTAGCTGACCCCAAAGCCCCCTTTCCACGGAGATCCTGATTTCTGGCCCCAGTGGCGTGTCCTGGACAATGTGGGCTGTCAGGTCCCCACCCCCGTTTCCAGCCCTCCCGGGTGAAGGGGGTCTCCACGTCACAGACGGGGGGAGCAGAAGGATGCCCCTCTACTCAGACCTTCTGCTTCCTGTCCTGTCCTACCCCCCAACACTTCCCGTCCCGGGGCCCTCCTGGGTACTTACTCAGCCGCCTCAAGTACAGGACGGTGTCGTCGTAGCCTCGGTAGTAGTAATTGTGCAGGATCTGAGGGTGGGGCGCCAGGAAAATACGGCTGCAGCTACTTTCACTGCTCTTGAACTTTATTTGACGGGTTTTGCAAAACGTCCCATCCAGTGTCCCCTCCCTCACTATCTGCTAAGAAGAACTGGGCAGCAATTCCTGGTCCCATGACCCAGGAGAGCTGCATTAATGAGTCACACCATTCCCAGCTGGTCCGCAGCCGCCCCTGGGCGGGAGAGGGTGAGATTTTATGGCGGAACCAGAGAAGGCGCATTCAGGCCATAGGAAGAGCCCGATTTGGAGTCTGTGCTCAGATCTGGGCTCTGCGGATGTAACCTCTCACAGCCTCAATTTCTTCACCTGTCGAATACGGGCAGTAATAGCACCTATCGCAGAGGATGCGGGAGGATTACATGAGATATTGCCTAGGAAGCCTTTTCTGTAAAGGGCCAGACACAAAGTATTTGGGACTTTGCTGGCCACATACAATCTCTGACATATGTTCTTCTATTTCTTCTTCTTCTTCTTCTTCTTCTTCTTCTTCTTTTTTTTTTTTACAACTCTTTAAAAATGGAAAACCCATCCTTAGCTCACAGGCTGCACAAAAACAAGCCATAGGCTGGATGTGGCCCGTGGCTACAGTATGCTGACCCTTGCTTTGGTACATTGACTGTCAGGGTAGAAGGGTTCAGTTGACATCTATCAGTGGTTCTGTCACCAGCTCATTTAACAGGGGAGGAAATTGAGGCTGGGAGAGCGTAGGGGACTTACTGAAGTTCATATAGCTAGCTGGCAGCACGGCCAAGATGCTGGTCTAGGAGGAGGTTTAAGGGATCATTTGAGGGGAGGAGACACAGATGGAAGTTGAGTGCGGCCAACTGGTCCCTGATCCCAGCCCCAGGCCCTGTCACCTTCCCCCGATTCCCCTGTCTCCTAGGCCCCCCCTGCCTCTCACCACCAGGTCCGGTGGGAACAGTGCTTGGGTCATCCTGGCCACGTTCTCCAGGGAGAACTGGAAGGAGCAGTTGAACATGCGGAAGTCGTTGAAGATGGCGGGACAGTCCCGGGGGCAGATGTCCTGCTGCCCGCTGAAGGTGGAGATGGTGATGGAGTCGGTCCAGAAGGAGCAGGGCTGCATGCCCGTGAAGCCCCCATCGATGTACCTCTGTGAGGGGTGGAGTGCAAAATGCTCATTTGGGGTCGGAGGTCTCATCCCCACTTAGGGAGCACATCAAGAGGCAGCAGGGACAGAAGACCCTTCAGCATGAGCCCTGAGCCTGGGGTCCTGGTGGGTGAGTGGTGTGCCCAAGGCCACTTGGCGAGTCCACACTGGCCTCTGGACTCCCAGCCCAGTGTTCTGTTCCTGCACTGCCCCCTGCCCCCAGCATCTTAATGGTGCTGAGAGTGGGGCTCCCGGGATCTGTGAGGGGGACCGTGCTTCCCTGCCACAGCCTCACTGTGTGTCCACCCTCAGGGCCCTGCCCTTCCTGGGGCCTCCACGTCCTCACCTAAAAACGAAGGACAACAAACACCAAGGCTCTAACTCTTGGGGTGCCTGAGGATTGTCCACATGCAATGTGGGCTCCATCTACTACGTGAATGCTAATCTCTGGGCCTTATTCTCTCTGTATATGAAATGAGGGGGGGCGTGGATTAGACCCTCACTACTCTGAGTGTGGCCCGTGGGCCCACAGCACTGGCGTGACCTGAGGCTGGTTAGAGGTGCACAATCTCAGCCCCTCCCCAGACTGGCTGGGTCAGCATTTGGATTATTTCACAGCTCCCCGAGATTCCTGGGCCATGAAAGTCCGTGAGGCACTGGCCTAGAAGGTCTCAGATATCCTCATCCTTTGAGACTCCGGGTCCCAGCGCTCAGGGCCAGTGTTCTACACTGTCGGTCAAGTCTGGGAGAATCAGACAAGCGTGGGGAGCCTTGATGTGCCGGGCTCGGTGATGGGTTGGTGGGTCTAGAGAGAAGCCCAACCAGCTGGGGAAGTTCATCTTAAAGCCTCCCAAATCCACCCACATTGGGAATTCTGAGTTTAAAAAAAAAAGAAAAACGTTCTAACTCTGGGGCCTCCCACTGCATTCTGAGACGACCCCTCAGCTCTCCCCCAGATGTGGGTTACAGGGACCCCGAGGTGCCCCAGGATCCCAGCTCACCCCCTCACCACGAGGGAGCACTCACCACGCCGCGGTAGGTGGGGGGGATGAGGCCACAGTAGACCGGGATGAAGCAGCTGCAGTACAGCGCCTGTGGGAGGGGACAGGCCTGAGAGGTGGAGGCCGGCTGGGCGGGGACAAGTCACCTGTCCGCCCCAGACCACCCACCAGCAGCCTGGACCTCCTGAAACCCATGGTGAAGGCACCGCCCTGAGGAGCAGAGCCCTGGGTTCAATTCCCTACTTGGTCAGTCTGGGCCTGACATCAGAACTTGAAAGGGGGAGGGTGGCTCCAATGTCACCAGGGTCACTTTTGTATATGTGCTGCCGAAGCGAGCACTCCAGGGTCACTTTTGATGCCAAAATTTTTATGAAACCAATGGGACTCAACAGCCATTAGTGTGTGTGTTGGTCCCAGGCCAGGCCCGGGAATGTCAAAGAGAGGAAGCAAGCAAGGAGGTGACAGTACAGTGGGGTGACAGGTGCTTTGATGGAGGTGACATGGGCACTGTGGCCCCAGGGTGGGGCGGGGCAGGAGTGCCTGTTCTGCAGAGGAGAAGCAGGGGAGAGGGAAGGAGGGGATGCAGGCAGAGGGTGCCCAGAGGTCCGGTGTGTATGAGGTGTGCTATGGTGGCCTGGTGGCAGTGGGCGGATTGGGGAGAGGGCTGGGGAGAGAAAACTGACACAGTCAGAGATGACGTCAGAATGCGGGAGGGTATGAGGAGGCAGATCTGAATATTAGGGTGCCAATGAACTTCAAGGGCCATGAGCCATGTGGAGGGGGTCCGTGCCCACTGCCTGTTCATCTCCCACCCCCAGGACCATGGCCAGGCCAGTGTGGGATGTGGGAATGGGGTGGCAAAGGGCCTGTATTTGGAGGAGAGGAGGAGAGTGGAAATATGGGATGGAGGTCGATGCAGTTTACCCTCTTTGTCCTGAAAGGAAATTGGGCCTGGCCATGGCACTCTCCAGCAACTGTATTATAATGCATAGATAAAACTTAGAGTAATGAGCTTAGAACAAGAACAGTGCACTGTTGGGTTAGCATGCACTTTTCTAAACAATAACTGATTCAGTGATAGATAATTCAATCCTTTAACAAGGGCCACTGAAAGAGAGGGGGCAGAAGGGCCCATGTCGCCTGACTGTCCCCCAAAACTGGGAGTAATTCAGGGAGGACTCACTGCAACCCAGGCTGGGAGGCCCTAAAGGAGGCATGGTCCTCTCTGGGTCGCACCCGGGCCTCTGAGAAGCTTCAGGATTAGCACAGAGGGGCGGGCAGGACACAGGCGAAAGCAGGGGCTGAGCCCTGGGGACTCTGGGTGTTGAGGTGCTGAGGACAGTGACCAAGCCTGCTTTGTCTTGGGCTTCTCTGGTCCCGTATCCTCTACCTCTGCGCCCTGCACAGAGAGATGAGGAGCACGAAGGAAGGGGAGGACTAGGGAACCACGGCAGACAGATGGAGCACCCCGCGCTGTCTTGAGAGAGCAGGTGCAGCCTCCAGCCGCCCCCAGCCCCCCCTCCCCAGGCCCAGCCTCCCCTCCCCAGGCCCAGCCTCTCACCTCGATGAGCTCTTCCTTGGAGGTGTACTCTGAAACCACGACATTCTCTCCATCCGTGAAGCGGGTGAGGGTCACGTGGAGCTTCCCCGTGGTGGCCTTGTAGGAGTCATCCGGCAGGACCCGGTACAGAAAGTTCCTCATCATCTTCACCATATTGCAGGTCGGAGAAAAGGGCCCCAGGAAGGATTTCCTCACCTCGTACACGCCCAGGTTGAGGACCCTGAGGTACTCATCTGCGGAGGAAGCAGAGAGCAGGAGGTGGTCGGCGGCATCCGGGGGCCAGTGGGTCTAGGGTGATTTTGTCGTCTCATCCTGCACCAGACTGATGGGGAAACCTAGAATTCTGAAGCCTGCAAGGTCCCGGCAGTCAGCCTGCCATTTTGCAGCGGGGGAAAGCACAGCGCTGAAGAATGAAGTCAGTGGCTCCAGAGAGCCCACAGCCGGGTGTGGCAGAGCTGGACACCCTGAGTCCCTGTCCAGGAGTGGCTGTGCAACAGAAACTTTCACATCAATGGCTAAAGGAACACTTTCCCACCCCAAGATAGCTTTCCTTCCTGGAAGCCCACTGCTAGACCACACTTTTGTGGGCCCTCTATGAGATTCCTATTAAAACACTGACACAGTCGAAAGTCTTTACCAAATGACACCCTGGGACACTTGCTTAGCGCCCACTGAGTCTGTGGGCAGGGAGGGGGTGTTGGCCTTGAGGCAGGTGAATTGCCAGGAGGGGGTGAACTTTGTCTTGAAGCCATTACGTCCTCTTTCCCTCATGGCCCCTGGCACAAGGCTGAGAGGGGGATGGCCCTGAAGGAGCACACGCAGGCTCACACACGCCAGGCGCTCCGTGGGCAGATGTGCTGTTCCAGGGTGGCAGAGAGGGTGTAACCTTCCCCACCCCAAGTCCCCAGAATGCCACCAGGGAAGTCTGGGTTGTAAGCTTAATGAAAATTGCTAACTTGCATAATTCTTTACAACAATACTGTGAGGTAGGTATTTCGATCTTCATTTTACTGATAGGGAAACTGAGGCTCAGAGAGGTAATATAACTTGCCCAGGGTCAGCCAGTGAGTAAGTGGACAAAGTGGGATTTTTAACCGAGGATGTGAGACCCCAGAACCCAGGCTCCTTTGACTACGCTAAGCCTAAGCTGCTTCCAGAGCCGAGCCTGCCTCTGCTTTTTGCCGACTGCTGCTCATTCCTACCCTGTGCAAGCCCCCTGGGAAATCCGGAGTGGAAACAGCTCTGTAAAGGAATGCTACATTTTTAAACCAAACATCTAATTATAAAACATCCTATATGGAAGAACTTTCTTACAGTGAGTGCCAGGTAGCACTGGCTACCTGGGAAGTTGTGCAGTCGTGAGCTCTCTGCTGCGGGAGGTAACCAAGCAGAGGCTGGACAGGTATCTCTGTTGGAGAACTTATCAAAGGGATTCCCACGTGGGTGGTAAGGCCTAAGACTCCTTCCCGCTTTAAGACTCTGGGATTCTCACTGGCGCCTCACAGTTTACCTCGGAGTCATCACCATGTACCTCTCTCTCTTATTTATAAAGAGAGCAGCTGAGGCACAGAGAGGTTAAGCAATTTACCCAAAATCACACACAGAAATCTGGAGACAAATCAAAACCAGGGATGCTCTACTCCTCTTGTGCTTTACAGTTCACAGATTAGTGCACACCAGCCTTAGAGGTCGCTAGATAAGGAGCTTCAGCACCATTTTGCAGATGTGGACACTGAGGCAGAGGAAAAGCGAAGTGCCTTGCCTGAGGTCACACAGCCAGGCAGTGATTCTTCTGGCTCCAAATCCCACCTTTTCTCCCTGGGTGTTGGACTCATCCCAGGGATGAAGAGGCTGAGTGAGCCAGGTTGCCACGGTGATGGCCTTTTCTTGCCAACATTCAGAATCACACCTGCATGTGTGTAGTGTGTAGTAGGACAGACCTGAGCAACAGAGCATCTTTTCTGTCACCTCTTAGAGGGCAGGGTGCTCCTGGCAGGGGGGAAGGCCCTGCAGTCTTAGCGCGGTTGGCTTTACCATGTGCTGACATGGACACACATGTCATGTTTTCCTTCAGGTTATGAAACATTTGGATGCCAAGGTGTTGGGTCACTGAGGTCTCACCCATAAGACCAACTGGGCTGGGGAGTCTAACCAGGGTGGGGACATGCTGCTTTTGGAATGCTTAATGAGCAGCTTAATGCTCCATGTGGGTCAGTGGCTTTTCCCACAATGCCTTGCAGCCAGGGGCACAGGATCCAGCTTGCCCGAGCACTCCTGGACTCCCAGCAGGAGGCACCACTGGATAGATGCAAGGAGATTTGTTCTTACTGCATAGATCACACATGCTCACTGTGGGGAAAAAATTTCTTTAATGTAGATAAGCAAAAAGGAAAAAAATAAATAAATAAAGTGTCTTATAATCCCACCACCCAGAGACTAACATTTGTCTGTCTTCCTAGATTATATATTTCATTTTTATTCTTACTTATAGGAAATCATACTATATACACTATTTATGACTTGCTTTTTTCACCTAATGTATCACGAGTGTCTTTCCAGTTCAATAAATATCCATTTATACCCCAATTTTAAAAGCAACATGGAAAGCTATTGTAAAGTTATACCATTATTATTGATCAGGTCTCCAGTAGGGGTTGGCTATTTAGTTTGTTTCCTTTTTTGTTTGTTCTCTTGCTTTTCTAAATAATGGTGCCATAAACAATCTCAGGCTATATTCTTTGCCCATGTCCTTAATTATTTTCCTTAGGATAAATTCCTAGAAGTGAGAATGCTAGGTCAAAGGTATGCATATTAAAGTCTTGTAATGCTTATTTTAATTGCGGCTTTGGTATAGCATTCATCTACAGTCAATTCTCAGCTATTCAGGACTGGGGGTGGGTGACAGAGACAAAACAGTGGACAAGATAATGGAAACAGTATTGACATTTCCAGTGTACTCACATCTGAAAATAGTGCTATCTGGGAATTAGCATTGCTCTAGCCAGTCATGTAGCCAGGGAGGGAGGGGGCAAGAGGTTGTCTGATTTCTCCCAGACAATTTTATACTGGTGCTCAGTATAAAATTCTTTCCTGCTGCTCCCTGGAGCCACAAACCAAAGGCTGCCTTTTTTTTTTTTTTTTTTTTTTTTGAGACAGAGTCTCACTTTGTTGCCCAGGCTAGAGTGAGTGCCGTGGCGTCAGCCTGGCTCACAGCAACCTCAAACTCCTGAGCTCAAGGGATCCTCCTGTCTCAGCCTCCCGAGTAGCTGGGACTACAGGCATGCACCACCATGCCCGGCTAATTTTTTCTATATATATTTTTAGCTGTCCATATAATTTCTTTCTATTTTTAGTAGAGATGGGGTCTCGCTCTTGCTCAGGCTGGTCTCGAACTCCTGAGCTCAAACGATCCGCCCACCTCGGCCTCCCAGAGTGCTAGGATTACAGGCGTGAGCCACCGCGCCCGGCCCAAAGGCTGCCTTTATCTTTGCATCTTCCTGCCTCTCTCCAGGTCTCTGTCTATGTGTGGGTCGGTCTCCCTCTGTGTCTCTCTTTGTCTCAGTCTGGCTGTCTGTCTCTCTCTTCCTCTCTCTCTTCTCACTCTTTCTTTTCCCACTTGGGGGAGAAGCAACTAACCTTCTGGTTAAACAAGTCTATGTTGGTAGAAAGTCAAGTGTTAAGCGCAGCGATTGCTGGGTGCTGGGAGAAGGAATAAATTTAGCTTCCTTCTTTATACATCTCAATACTTTCCAGCACCTTCTCCAATTTAAAGGCCTCCTTCCTCCACGCTGCAGGCTGCCAGTGTCCCACACAGACCATAGCAAGGTGGGATTTAGAAGCAGCACTGCAGGCCCAAGGCATCCTGATAGAAGAACTCCAGGGTGCCCATGCCCACCCCTAGCTCACACTACCACACCTGCTTCCACTCAGAGAATGAAAGTCTGAGGGCTGATCTTTGTGGTCTTCCTCCTCCCTCTCAATGGCCTATCACTGTGCTTTGCCCATTGAAGACCCTTCAGAAACCTTCCCTGTAGGCTGGAAACTCCTCCAGGGAAGAGATGAACCATACTCATTTCACCCACCAAGCCTCCCACAACACTTGGTGGGTGCTTAGTGTTTGTTCAATGTGTGAACAAAGGAAAAGAAAACCTGAGAATTATGGAGATGCTCCTAGGGAAGAACTACTTAAGTTAATTACCCAATAAAAGTTCAAAGGCAAGGTTATCCCAGATAGATGGGTAGATAACAGAGTTAACCGTGCTGATTAGTGTGGTCAGCTCATCAGGTTTTAAGAATCTATTGGGCCAAGAACTTCAGTAGAAAAATACTAGGACGCTGGGACTGGGAGATTTTGAAGGGCACTTCAAGCCATATTTCCAAGTTTCAGCCACTCAGAAAGTCTTTACTCTGTTTTGTGAACACATCCATTTCTTGGAAAGAGCTCAGTCTTTGGAGTCAGGCAGCTTTGCTTCAAATCCCAGCTTCACCACATACTATCTGGGTCATCACTGGCCAGTTACATAACTTCTTTTAGCCTCAATTTTGCCACCTGTAAAATGGGTATAAGAATACCTACCTTACTGGGTTGCTATGAAGCACTTTTTTTTTCAAAGTGCCTGTACACAGTAAGTGCTCCAGTATTGGTCATTCCAGTAAACGCCTATGTGATCATGGACAAGGATTCTTGATGTTTCTGACTCTCACCTTGCTCATCTGAGCAGGGAACAATGCCCCTGCCCCACGTCCTCGTCCAGTTGTGGCCAGGCTCACGTGTGGAATCAAAGGACCAAAGTAAAAGCGTGGCGTGAGGGGGGCATTGCCCTGCTTCAGAGTAGTTGGGCATGGTTGGCAGTGCACTCGCTCTCCTGTCAACTTGGGGGACCCTGGAGGTTTAGTAGGGGAAAAGGGGGCTAGCAAAATTATTGCAGGGGAAGAAAAGGGATAATTGGATATGTGCTTATCTTATTTAAGTGGATAATATTCCCCCCTTCAGGAGGGCAAGGATGGTCTCTGCCTTACTCATTCCTTTTCCCCTAGAACATGGTAAGCACTTAATAAGCATGCATGTACGCATGAATAATGAATAAATAAACGGACTCCAGAAATCGAAGGGGGACACTGAGGCCAAGAGAGAAAAGTAGCTATTCAAGATGACCCAGAGGGTAAAAATAGAGGGTTTCTCTTCCCCTCCTCCACACGGCCTCTTCTAAGTGGAAAATCCTAGAAAGACGGGCGCTTGGGCTGACAATTGAAGCTGCTGGGGATCCTCTCTGCAGGGTGCGGGAATTAGGTCTGCCCTGCGGGATGATCTGCGCGGAGGATAAGGATGGGACTGTGGGACCGGTAGCCTAGCAACAGCCTCCAGCTCGACCAATCACCGCGAGGCGCAGCCGCCGGCGGCGGTGCTCCCGAGCAGCTGGGGCGGGGGGCGGGGGCACCGGGAGCAGCGAGCCCAGCCGGGAGGGGAGCGCACGCCCCTGGGGAGGCTCCTGCGAGCGGCGCTTTAGCAGGAAAGCCCTGGCAAGTCTCGGAATCCCTGCTTGGAGCACCTGGGAGTCTGCTGCTCCTACTGGTCCCTAATTGCAGGATGAACTGAGGCTGCATTTTCCTGTGGGTATATCCTGACTGCCCGGCTCCACCATAATAATAATGAATGCCTTAACAACAGCCGTTTACCCAAGCAGGCTTTCGCATCTGTGATCTCAGTTTATCCTCACAGTGACAGCGAGCCCCTGAGGAGCAACGACCCTGGTTTAGTCACCATTTTATTTCTCTACCCTGCACTGCAGGGGCATTGCCTGAAAAACAATGTGGCTTGAAGCTACAGTGTCCCTACTGGGAGGCCCATAGAGACGCTCTGGGTCAGCAAATTTTCAGTCAGGAAGCCTTTGTTCAAAACAAACCTTAAATGGAAACCCAATATATAAAACAGCTAGAAATAGAGCTGTTCTGGGTTGAAGCTAGATGGGGTCCTAAACTCTGTCCCATCGCCCCTCCTCATCTTAGGAAGGAAGCCCCTTCAAGCACCACCCTGAAACTCTTCAGATTCTATGAGCCGGAATCAAAATAGTCCCAACTAATTCTCTCATTGTAGAGGCAAGACATCTCACCCAGGATGTAGGTTAAGATCGTTGAATATTGGCTAGACAGGTGGATAAATGATAAGGGGTGGGTATACCCTAGGGCACACAGTTTTTGTGAGCAGACTAGAGCATATGAGAAAACTTGCGTTTTTCTGCTCTGTTCTGAATGCATTATAGGCTTTAGCCAAAAGCAAAGCAACTCTGACCTACTTAGCACTTCAAACCAAACCAAATCAAAACAAACAATATTTTTTTTATGGATAATAACAATCCTCCACACAGACCTTTCTCTAACTCTAGGAGTTTGCTAAAGAATTGGGTTTAAAAGTTCAGATTGTCTTATATCTGGTTGCTATGGAAACAGAAGTGTCTCGGGCTGGTTCATCACCTGGGCTCCTAGCAAGGCGTCCCCAGCCTCTTTCCCAGTCCTCGGGTACAGGGCCCGGGGCCTCATCCCGCTCCCATGTTCCTCTCCCCGAGAACCCAGGCACCACCTCCCAACGTTGCACTGCAGGTTATTACTCAGCACCCTCGGGTGAAGCAGGTGGAGAGGTGCTGTGTCTAGAAAGTTCTCTGGAAACTATAATGTGCTCAGGGCCATTGCCCCCATCCTTTTCCCTCTGTTTTCTTTGGTGGACCTAGAAGTCCCCTCAGGATCCTGCTCCAAGGTAGAAACCAGTATTGCCTCCATCTAGGCTGTGGCCCATCCTGCCCTATAGATGCTGCCTGTACCTCCCAGGGGACACCAGGATGATGTGCCTGCTGTGAAGCAGTCACCGCCTAGTCTTAGGAGTTGTTTCACCTGTGTGTGTGGTCAGGGGACCTCCAGAGGAGGTCATCTCAGAGCGTGTCCTCACTTGGCATTCTCTCCAATTAGGGCGCCACTGCAGAGGAAGGCCCGGCCTCCCTGCCAGCCGGGTTCCCTCCCTCTTTCGAAACCACGGTGAATAAGGCTAATTTCCGCCACCTGGAGTTATTCATGCCCCAGACATCTGAGGCTCCAGTTGTTGGGGCTGTCACCTGAGTCTCTCTCCATCTATGTTACGTGCACCTTGAAGTCCTCGTGAAACCACAGGATTGACTGCTCTTAATAGCTACTGCTTTTTGGTACCTCCTTGTTTCCAGCCTCTGTGCCAGGTCCTGAGGCCTGTCTCATTTAATTTTCACAACACTCTTTGCAGGTAAGTGCTATGGTTACCTCCTCTTTACAGATGAGGAAACTGAGGCTGAAGAGTAACTTGCCCAAAGTCACCCAGCTAAAAACCAGCAGCGCTGGGCTCCAACCCCTGAGGGCCTGAAGCCAGTGCTGTTTCTACCACAGCTCGCTGCCTCCACCAGGGACATGCATGTCACCCCTCAGAGCCTCCGTGACCCACTGTGGCATGAGAAGGTGGGACCAGATAGCTCCACGAAGGCCCGTGGGGACCTGCCTCTCCAGGATCCAGCTTAGGCACCACCTCCTACGGGCTCAGATGTCCCCGGGAGACAGGAAGACTCTCTTTAGAGAAACTGAACCCAAATCACACATTGAAATGTGGGCCCCCGACCACTTCTTAAGCCAGGTCAGTGATAAACACCTCCTGAAAACTCCTGCTACTCTCCACCCACCCACTGCCACTTTTATTTTTTGCCATCTCTCCAGACCTTACCCTAAAGCCCAGTTTAAGATCTGCCTCCTCCATAAAGCCTTCCCCAGTCACCTGAGCTGAGCCCTCTCCGTGCCCTGAACAACTGCCTCTGGCACGTATGGTCTACACCACTGATCTCAGGCTGCCCAGCCGCTGCCCTATCTCTCTGGCTGGCGACATCCCTTGAGGACAGGGCCTAAATCAAGAGTACCCTTCTCGGGCCGGGCGCGGTGGCTCACGACTGTAATCCTAGCACTCTGGGAGGCCGAGGTGGGCGGATTGTTTGAGCTCAGGAGTTCGAGACCAGCCTGAGCAAGAGCGAGACCCCGTCTCTACTAAAAATAGAAAGAAATTATATATAAAACTAAAAATATATAGAAAAAATTAGCAGGGCGTGGTGGCACATGCCTGTAGTCCCAGCTACTCGGGGGGCTGAGGCAGGAGGATCGCTTGAGCCCAGGAGTCTGAGGTTGCTGTGAGCTAGGCTGATGCCACGGCACTCTAGCCTGGGCAACAGAGAGAGACTCTGTCTCAAAAAAAAAAAAAAAAAAAAAAAAAAAAATGAGTACCCTTCTCCACCACCATTGCCTAGCTCAGTGTTGAATTCAAGGTAAGTAGGTATTCAAGAATGAGTAAATGAACTATTTAATGCTAAAAGCAGGGACTATTTTTGTTTTGCTGCCCGGCACTTATTAATAATTTAGTACCTGGGACACGGTAGGAAATGTTTGCTGAATAAACTCATGATAAATGAGTGAAAGATGAGTGAATGAATGAACAAACTGAAGAGGAGACTGAAGAGGGTTTCCACTCTGCCGGGCTGACAAGAATCTTTCCGAGTGGTCTGAGGACAGGGGAATTCTTTGGCGACGCGGCCAGACTTGAGGTCTGATAGAGCAAATGACGGAGCCCTCTGCTCCGCCCAGCCTCCTTCCCACTCGTGCTCCCACGTGGAGGGACACGAGACTCTAAGCCCGGCGGAGGAGAAGATTCTTCCTTACGTGGTGGTTTCAGCAGGACAGAGTTGGGTTACCCTCGGGATCGACGGGTCAACTCCCAACTCACCGGAGCCAAAAAAGTCTGGAGGTTTGTGCACCGTGTGTTTGCATATCGTCCCCCTAAAACTGGAAATGAAGCTCAACTGTCTTTCCTGAATTTGAGCCCAAAGTGAAGCAAACAATGTTATTTTAGCACAGTCTAAGTGAGCTCGTTTAAAAATGGATCCACCAAATGCAGTGTGGGATCCTGGATTGGATCCCAGGACAAAGAAAAGACATTAGTGGGAAAACGGGTGAAATTCTAATAAAGCCTGCAGTGTGTTTAATAGTAATGCACCGGTACTGATGTCTTAGTGTTAACAAGTGTAAGGTGTTAACATTGGGGGAAACCAGGTGAAGGATATATAGAACTATCTGTACTATTTTAGCAACTTTTCTATAAATCTAACATTATTCCAAAACAAAAAGGTTGTTATTATTAAATTAAGAAAACCCACAGATCAAGCAAGGCTGTTAGGCGCACAGTGCCTGGCACCCCACAGGGCTCAGCTAGTGCTGCTGCGAGGGGAGGGATTAATGTATGTCACCTATGTGAGTCGCTTTCCAAATAGATGTTTCCACTGTGTAATCCATACGTTCAGAGCTTCACCAGATTTTCCACCCTATGTTCTACTTAAAAGTCCAAGGAATTGTTTGGGGAAGATAAATCTTTGTCCATTTGGCTGGAGAGGTTTAAACATGTGAGACACAAGTTCCTTCCAATGAGTTGAAAGATGCTGATTCCCAAACGGTAGTGGGAGTTTCAACAACCACCCCATAATAACATCATTTCTATAGTATTTATTAAAAGTCCTTTTTGCATTTGTCATGCCATTCGATCTCACTTTCTTAACCAATGTGGAAATAATTACCTGGCCCTGGAGTTTAGCAAGACAGTTGTGTTGTTTGCAAAGCACCTTCTGAAATCATGAGTAGAGAGGGTGTAGAATGTAGAAATTGAGAGAAATCTGTCTTGGCTCTGTTGTATAAACCTGGGAAAATTATCTCATCTCTCTAAATCCCTGTTTCCTCATTTGTAACTGAGTATAACGTATTATCTGCTTGATAGGGTTTTAAGGGATTAAAGTAAATGAGGCATACAAAGCACTCAGCACAGTCCTTGGCACATTCTAAGTGCTTGGCAAATAGCTATCATTAGCATGACACTAGGATGGAATCTGAGCAGTCTACCTTTTTACAGAAAACACTGCCATCTCAGACGGCTAATTCTGCGAATGATTTTTAATAAAGACATTTTGATTCTGAAAGTGCACCCAGCAGCTGGGACCGAAATCCAAGGTACATCTGGGCAACACGCACACGCACAGGCACACACATACCTGTAACAGGAAAATACGGAGGTTCTCGTTCATGTCTTGAAGAACATTGGAGAAACTTCCAACTCCAATGGTCTTGTGAGCTGAGCTAAAGAGGAACCACTTCAGCTTCAGAAACAAGAGCAATAACAACAAAAAGTCCAATATAAAATAAAATATAAAACAAAATTGTAAGACATAGTGGAACTCATGAGAAAGAAAGGGAAGAAAGGCAGAGGGAACAAAAACCAGTGGTACGAGAAGGAAAGCTAATGATATGGTGGCTGGAGAGACTGTTACCAGACCAGAAACTGGCAGGAACAGGGACTATGGTCTTGAGCTGGGTGAACTGAGACCTCCGCTTAAAGCCAGGACCCTCCAAAGGCCACCTGACCATTGAAAGGTGCCAGTGGCTTGTGCCTGCCAGGGCTCTGGGTAAAAAAAAAACCAAAGTGTCCCACAAAAAGATCAAAGCCCTAAGCCTGCATTACATGTAGTTTAGAGCTTGAATTGGTACAACCTGCAGAGTAATTAACATGAAAATTGGTCCCAACTTGGCAATAACCATGGGGTGCCTGCCCAGGACCAAAGCAAACCAGCTGAAATGGGTCCTCCCATCGCCCAGGCCACACAGAAGTCCCACAGAAAAACCAAGTCCTTGCTGAGTATAGTGATGAGCATCTGCAGTTTCAGCTACTCGGCAGGCTGAGGCAGGAGGATCGTTTGAGCCCAGGAGTTCGAGATCAGCCTGAGCAACATAGCAAGACCCCATTTCTATAAAAAAATTTTTTTTAATAAAAAGAAAAAACGTTCACACTTATAATCCTAGCACTCTGGGAGGCCGAGGTAAGAAGATTGCTTGAGGCTAGGAGTTTGAGACCACCCCGAGCAAGAGTGAGATCCCCATCTCCATAAAAAATAGAAAAATTAGCCAGGTGTTGGGGCTTGTGCCTATAGTCCCAGCTACTTGGTAGGCTGAGGCAGGAGGATCACTTGAGCCCAGGAGTTCAAGGTTGCAGTGAACAATGATGATACCACTGCACTCCAGCTTGGGTGAAAAAGGGAGATTCTGTCTCAAAAACAAAACAAAACAATAATAAATAAAAAGAAAAACCAAGTCCTTGTGCAGATGAGCTCACAATTACAATAGTAAAAACATTAACTGGACCAGGTTGGATTCCAGTCACCTTTGTTTATTTATTTTAATAAAGTTTAATCAGTTCTCTAGGACATCCATGAGTTTGGAAAATACTGCTTTACCTATGCTTTTGTATTTCGAGATAATTTTCTTTCCACTTATTCATCCATTCATCCAACCTTCATTCATCAAAGACTTATTTTGTGATGAATATCTGCCACGCACCGTGCCTAGAACACATCCATGACTTCTTTCGTCCCTCACCGTTATTTTATGTCCAAGGGATGTTTTCCCAACCCCAGGTTACAGGTGGGAAAACCAAGGCTGAGGCAGGTTACGGGCTAGCCAAGAACCCACAGTGCTCAGTGGCAGAGCTAGAATCCAGCTCAGCCCTCTTCCTTCCTGGGAACTGTGTTCTCCCCCACTCCTGGCAGTGTCTCATTCCTCAACTGAGTGACAGAGACAGGCGCACGAGTGACTAAGGAAGGGAATTACCAAAGTCAGGTTCTCACAGAGGTAGCCTTGTTCCCCTCGTGCCAGGCCCGGAGTCCCCAGTGGGCCTGGAATACACCTTGAGCCACCTACCAGTGACGATAACTTCAGCCACTCTGGCTCCAGGGCCCCAAGAGGCCTTTAGTCACTGGGAGGGCAGGAGCTGCCCGAGGCGGCACTGGACCCAGGTGGAGGGCAGAGCAGAATACTGCTAGCTCCCCTTGTAACAGAGGTAAAGGTCTGAAAAACGGCACATGTATTATGAGTTGTCTCTTTAAAACCCCAACCTTTTTGGGAATTAAAACTTGCATTTCTGCCCGAGGCCAGTGATCCAAGGGGCAGGAAATTGTTCTTTGCTATTGGTTTTCCAGCATCTTAAACCACAGGAGCCGGCTCTACAAAGGCAGGATGGTGGTCTTTTTAGACGCTAGACTGCTGCCCTCCTCATTTGTCAGCAAATTAATAAACTTCTCTTTCCTTTTCCTCAAACCACTTGTCCTCATTCTTAGTTCTCACTGATTCGGCCTCTGGGACAAGGGCCGAACTTTAGTAACACTGTCTGCGTCAGAGGAGTGGTTCTGGGAGCTGTGGGACCCACACGTGTGAACCAGGGTCTCCTGCCACCCCTTTGGCCCCTGCATTGCTGTGCAAGGTGGTTTTGGAGCCTGTTTCCTGTGCGAAGGACAAGCCGCCTTCCTTTCTGAGAGTGCAAGCACGTTTCTGCCTCGGGGCAGTTGTGCCGGCTGACCTCCCAGCCTGGAGCGCATCCCTCAGAGCGAGCAGCTTAGTCCCCGAGCTTCGTCCACCTCAGAGAGGACTTCCCTGACCAGCCCACCTAAAACTGCACCCTCCCATCATCCTCCCACCCTTCCCCTGCTTTATTTCCTCTTTGGAGCCACATGCTGGCATTTTCTATGTGCTTAGTTATCTGTGGTCTGATGCCATCAAGAGCGTGCCGGCTTTGCAAGGGCCTTCATCCAACTGCCTGTTCGCTGCCGGCTCCCCGGGACCCAGAATGAGCAAGTGCACGCGTGGGCTATTTCAGCATTGGAACCCAGCCAGACTTGGTCCTCAACCTCTTTGTCTGCACCTTGAGGGAATTAGGCTCAAAGAGTGATTTTCAAAATTAAATAAATAAATAAAGACTTCTTTAAATAAAATTTTGAAAGATCCCCACGTATGAGATGGACAACAGTGGGGCTGCACTAATGACGCCAGGGCTTCAGGTATGCCCGCACCTGCTCTCTAGCCCCTTCCGCAGAACCCAGGGGCTCCTTGGAACACAGTTTGGAAACCATTGGCCTAAGTGAGGTCCACCTCCAACGAGGCACTTCCTAAAATGAGGGAGTTGGACTTACTGATCTTTTGCTATGACATTCTAGTGCTATACATCACATCCATAACTACAGAAAACTATCCAAGAGCCAGGCAAACCCCAAAATACAAATTGCAAAGACACATTCAGTGTCACACCTGCCAGCAGCCAGCAGCTATCAGGAGTTATCAAGCAGCTCTTGTTTGATGAGCAATTTGTGGGAGTTATGGGACGCACACACCTCAGATTTCTCAAACAATCTAGTTGGTGAAATGAGACACAGCATCTGAACAGTTAAGACTATACAACGTCAAGTGCCAGAAGAGGTGGACAGGTACTACGGGCGAACTAGACGTCTCGGAAAGGAGAGCTCGAGGGAGTAAAATTGATGGTGTCTTGGCAGGAGGTGATCTCCCTGGAGAGCAGAAGGTCATTCTAGGCAGGGGACACGGTGGGTGCTGTGTGTACTGCCCAGGCCCCCTGCAGGACTGAGGCACTCGTGCCCCTGCTACCAGGAGGGCAGCTGCTGGTGGCTCAGAGCAGAGCCACCCACACATGACAGACTGCACCTGACCTGGTGGTTTCGGAGTCGTGGTCCTGGTCTCAGGCAACCGACAGGTTTTCTCCACCATCCTCATATCACCATCACCAATATGGTTATGACGACAAAGACCGCTAGTCATCCCCTGTGTCCGTTCTCTGCTTCCTCCTAAGTAATGGAATCTTCAACTTTTAGCTGGACACATGGCCTCCCAAAATAAAGTCTTCATTTTCCAGCCTCCCGTGCAGCCAAGTACGGCCATGTGACTAAATTCTGACCCACGGAATGTAGCTAACAGGATGTGTGTCACCTCCAAGCCCTGCCCTTAAAGGGAAGCGGTATGCCCTCCCCTTTTCGCTTTCTGGCTAGCTGGGGTGCAGATATGGCGGGGGCCCTCTGGAACCACAGGAAAAGGCAATGCCTGTCGACTCCCAGCGTCAGTCGACCTGCACTATTCACCACCCTCTGGCGGCACCACATTTCTCCACTGCATGGCTTTGTCATGTTGTCATGCCCTGTCCTTGCTACAAGCCTCGGTTCCTGCCTAACCTGTCTCTACCTGTCCCACTTCCACTTGCCTTTCAAGCACTAGCTCAACTGCCACGTCCATGAGGCCTTCCATGATGAGAGGTGTTTCCTCTCTCCCTCTGCACTCCTGTGCCTTTTCGTTCTCTAATGGTCAACTGGACTTTTCTCGCATTATAACTATTCAGTGGCTGCCTTCAGGTAAGCTCCTTGTGGGCAAGACCACAGTTTCATTTTGTATGATATCTTTGTATCCTTCGCAGGGCCTAGTATATGCTCAGCTAACACTTGGGCAAAGAAGGAAGAAAGGAAGGAAGGAAGGAGGGAAGGAGGGAGGGAGGGAGGGAACTGGCTTGCTGTGCAGTTTTTATGGGGAGAAATGTGCCAAATGATAGCTGAAGCGGGGATAGGGTTTTAAATCTGCTAAATTTCCATTCTCTGATAAGAAAAAATTTTATTTTTCAAAATTATGTAAACGCAGCTTTGAGGCAAGTTTCCAACCCCACTTCCTACCAGATTGGAAATTCTAGATCCTGTACTGGTTGTCATGGAGACCACCTTTCCTAGGTGAATGAATGAATGAATGAAGGTTTACTGCATCTCTAAGGAAAATCAGACCGTGTGTTAAGTGCTTTCACAAACATTTTCATGTCTCCCAAATTGGCCCTCTCACAGAACTAAGCACACAGGCCAGAGGATGGACCTTCTGTGGCCTCAGCCTTTCCAGGAATAAAACATACAATCTCAGGACAGGGAAGAACCAGGCCAGGAAAAAAGAGGGGGTGTGGCTTTGAGGAGAGAGGCCCTGAGGCCACGTGTTTAAGAATGTTTTTTTTTTTTTTTTTGAGAAAAAGAGACAAGACTCTCATCATAGGAAGATAGTGTGACTGTTTACACAAAACATGAGATAATCTACTGACAAGCTTTTACAACTATTAAGAATGTTGGCTGGGCACTCACACCTGTAATCCCAGCACTTTGGGAGGCTGAGGTGGAAGGATCACTTGAGGCCAGGAGTTTGAGACCAGCCTGGGCAATATCGCAAGACCTCATCTCTACAAAAAACTTTTTAAAAAAATTAGCCGGGCGTGGTGGTGCATGCCTGTAGTCCCAGCTACCCAGGAGGCTGAGGCAGGAGGATCGCTTGAGCCCAGGAGTTTGAGGTTGCTGTGAGCTATGACAATGCCACAGCACTCTAGCCTGGGCAACAGAGTGAGATCCTGTCTTGCTAAAGAAATAAGTAAATAGGTTGCTCAAAACAAGATCAATATGCAAAAACCATCAGCATTCCTTTATATCAGTGATAATCAATTAGATTAGAAAATGCCATAGATAAAAAAGACCCCATTTCCCATAGCAACAAAAACTATAAGGTTCTAAGAAATAAATCTAATAAAAGACACAAAATCTTTATTGAAGGACAAAAAAAGACCAGAATAGAGAGATAAACTATATTTATAAATGTGATTTCAGTCAAAATCCCAACAGAGCTTTTCATATGGGGGAAAAAAGGGCCCAAAATAATAGAGGCAATGTATGAAGAAGACAGGAGGGAGGGGAGGAGAGGGCTTGCCATATACAGCGACCCCCTTATTATGAGGCTATTGTAAGGCTGGTGGCGGGCACCCCTCCCCTCCCTAACGAAAAAAAAAAAAGAAGCCCATGAGACTTTCCGAGAACAACACCTGCAAGGCCCAGCTAAGTTAAAGAATAGCCACACCTGGATGGTTACCCTGATAAGGGTCTCAGTTCCTGGAATCTATGCATACCACCAGCCCCTCCTAGTTCTCAATACCCACCCTAAAACCGTAACGGAAAATTCCTAACTCTTCGCGCCAAAAATCTTCCCGCCAAAGAAACCCCCACCCCCCAGCTGTAAAACATATATAAGCCCACACAAAACCTCTGGGCAGCACGACTTCTCGGGCCCCTCTCTCCCAGGACCCGTGAACCTTGCTTAGGCCTCTCTCCTGGGACCCGTTACCCTCGCCCCGAGCGCTCAAATAAAGCCTCGTTGCTTACCCCTTTCTACTCTGCTCGTCTTTCTTTCTCTGGTGCCAGCCATCCAAAAACCTTACAGCTATCCTGATTAAAACAGTGGAATTTGGTACAGAAATAGACAAATTAGCCAAAGGAAGAGAAGAGAGACTCTAAGAAAGGCTCATGGAAATTCAGGAACTTGAATATACCTGTAAATTAAAATGAAATCCTAAGCCCCCCAGCCAACTAAATGGACCCCCTCTTGGCCAAAGAAACCCCAGAAAAACCTTAAAGTTGAGTAGCCGGCCATGAGGAGAAGGGAGGTTAGACATGCCTCCTTATGCCTCCTCCCTTTTAGAGTTACTCTTTGTAACAAGATACTAAATCCTTAACAGGCCTAAGGCCACGCCAGACAAAGCTTAAACCACACCTACAGGCCATCAGTGTGTTTAACAGATCACTTAAGTTTCAGTAAAGGTCAGGCGGCTTGTCTCTGACTAACAGACATCCTTATCTTCAATTAAAATATTCCAAGCCTGTAGACAAAGCTTCATTTCTTTAACCAATTGCAAATCACAGAATCTTTAAACCCACCGTCACCTGTAATCCTTCCCCGCCACACGCTTAGAGATGTCCGGCCTTTTCAGGCCAAAGCACTGTACGCCTTCCACATATTGACTTAGATCTTACGTGTAATTCCTGTCTCCATGAATGTGTAAAACCAAACCCAGCTACTGTGGACATATTTTCTCAGGATCTGTTGAGGCCATGTACTCCAGACCAGTCACACACATTGGGCTCAAAATAAGCCTCTCTAAATTATTTTACAGAGCTTGGGTTTTTTTTTTGTTTCGTTTTTTTGTGTTTTTTTTTTCTGTTAATATACCAGAGACAGCATTTCAAACAAGTGTGGAGAGAGCTGCTTTTAATTGGTTACCATATGGCAAAATAACTTAAAAATTAGATCTCTACTTCAACCATCAACAAAATAAATTCCAGATGCATTGCCCTACATATGAAAACTTAAAAACTTTTGAAAGACAATGTAGAAGAAATCATTGTAATAAAGAAAGATATTTAAAAACACAAATATGGCCGGGCATGGTAGCTCATGCCTTTAGTCCCAACATTTTGGAGGGCCAAAGTGGAGGATTGCTTGAGGTCAGGAGTTTGAGACCAGCCTGGGCAACATAGTGAGACCCTGTCTCTACAACAAAATAGAAAAAATAGCTGGGTGTGGTGCTGTGCCAGTAGTCCTAGCTACTTGGGAGGCTGAAGCAGGGATTGCTTGAGCCCATTCAAGGCTGCAGTGATCTATGATCACACTACTGCACTCTAGCCTGGGCAACAGAGCAAGATCATGTCTCAAAAAAAAAAAAAAGACAACAACAAAAAACCTGGAAAACAAACCAAAAAATCCACAAATTGTAAGAGCAAAAGATGGATACATTTGATTGCATTAAAATTAAAATTTTCTAAGTGTCAAAAGACATCAAAGCAAAATAAAAAGACAAGCCATAGAGTGGGAAAAGACAGGTGCAGTTGCTATCACAGACAAATGATAAGTGTGTAGAATCTATAAAGAACATCTACAAGTTAAAGAAAAAAAGATAACTCAGTAGGAAAAAACTGGAAAAGTGTTGAGCAGGTAAGTTACAGAAGAGGAAACAGAAATGATCAATAGATACATAGAGATGATTAGCATCACTAGCAATCAGGATATGCAGATTAAACAAAATAAATGAGATATAATTTACCATTCATTAGACTGGCATAAAACTTTCGGGTCTGACATTGTGGGGAAATTAGAACTTGTAAATGCTGTTAGTACTTAAATAGTTACAACCACTTTAGAGAGTAATTTGTCAAAGTCCAGCAAAGTCAGTGACATGCACACTCTAGAATGATACACATTCCACGTGGGCATGACAGACACAAATGAGGATGTTCATTGCAGTGTTCTTTATTACAACAGAATATTGGCCCTGTCTTTAAATAAAATGGCTAACTGAACTGTGGCATAGTCTTAATGGGAGACTTGCAAAGTCAGGAGAGCTAGTCCTGGTACTTTCTCTGCTTCTAACTGGTGATGGGACTTGCATGAAGTCACTCTTGCTTCTGCATAGAACGCTCTCCCCAAGGTATTCCTGGGCTCATTCGCTCACATGCTCGGTCACATCCTCAGGTGTGCACACTCTACCTGCTCAGAGAGACTTCCCTGAACCTGCCATCCAGACAACCAGCATCCCCTCCTCCAACACTGCTTTGTCAAGCAGAGTAGTTTCAAGAGTAAGAGTGTAGTCTCTGGCCAGACGGGGTTCAAATTCTAGCTTTACCAAGTACTGCTTGTGTGACCTTGGGCAAGTTATTTAAGATTTCCATGACTCAGTTTCCTCCTCTGTAAAATGGGGATAATAACAGTTTTCACCTGGAAGGGCTGGTGTGAGGCGTGAATGAGTTAATATGCCAAAGAGGGAGAGCAGTGCCTGACACACGGGACATGCTAGTTAATGGTAAATTGCTTGGCAGTTCAAATCAATGAGCTAGATGGGGGTGACGTGCCTAAGTCTCATAAACATGTTGTCGCGTGGACAGAGCAAGTCCCACACACCTCACCCTTCCCTGACCTTCTGCCGCTGTTACAAGCAGCCCACAGCCTAGTCCTTGATGACACTCTACAATTAGGTATCCTTTTGACGGGTGTTAGTTCCCCTGCCTGCTGTCCATGACCATCACAGCCTGGCAGTATTTATGGAATCGAGTGAATTGAATAAATTCTGAAAAGTCTTTTAATGCCAGAGTGTGAAGACTACAATGACTTGCTCAGAAGGTGTATTTTAAGAAGCTGATACAAAGACAAGAGGAGGGTGAGGGTGATGGGGCAGGTGAACAACGCAGGCACCTGGAAAGGGAGAGAGCATCTCCGAACCAGGAGTCTGGGGCAGGAGTTCTGTGACTCCAGGACAGTGCGGGGGCGGGGGGCGGGGGGAGGTGCTCGCCCCAGGCCCCTTTCTGAAGGCTTGTCCTAGAGTCCACTGGGTGATGGGGCATTAACTGCTACATTCACAGACGCCTCTGTGCATTAAAACAGCTCTGGAAGGGCCCGGTGCGGTGGCTCACGCCTGTAATCCTAGCACTCTGGGAGGCCAAGGCGGGTAGATCATCTGAGCTCAGGAGTTCGAGACCAGCCTGAGCAAGAGCGAGATCCCGTCTCTACTAAAAATAGAAAGAAATTAGCTGGACAACTAAAAATATATATAGAAAAAATTAGCCAGGCATGGTGGCACACGCCTGTAGTCCCAGCTACTGGGGAGGCTGAGGCAGGAGGATCGCTTGAGCCCGGGAGTTTGAGGTTGCTGTGAGCTAGGCTGATGCCATGGCACTCTAGCCCGGGCAACAGAGACTCTGTCTCAAAAAAAAAAGATTGGTGTGGAGCCCTTAGCACTGGCTACCAGAGGGAGAGTGGGATCAGAGACAGCGGAGAGTAGAGGCTTTCTTTCTACTCTGTATACATACTGCTACTCTACACTTTCGTACTGTTTGAATTTTGTCCATTGAGAAAGAATTTGTTTTTTACTTGTGTATTTCACAAGTAAAATTATTATTAAAAAGAAAAAATTATCCTGCACATAGGAGATACTCAGTGAATGAGCATTACTGTTATTCTTTAAAACAGACCCGCCACCCAGCGTGGGGACCCCCAGGCAGGAAGGCGCCCTGCTTGCACCGGGATAAGGCTGCAGCCACGGTCTCCTACCCCGCAGCTGGCAAGAGAGCAAGTCTCATTGGCTCTACCTCCAGAGTACATCCTGAATCCAATCTTCCCTCACCTCGTTTCTCCCCTGCCTCCTCCAGCATGCCCTCCCTGCCCAGCCATCAGGGATCCGAAAACACAGATCAGATCATTGACTCACTCGAGCGATTGCCACGTGCCAGGCCCTGGTCCAAGCAGGTCACTCATATTAGCTCAGTCAATCCCTTAACAAGCTGGGAATCAGCGAACCACTAGGATCGCCCTTTCACAGATGGAGAAACTGAGGCACAGAAAGTTCAATAACTTGCCTCGGGGCCGCATTGTGAAATGGCAGAGCTGGGATCAGATGTGAGCAGCAGGTGCTGTCTCCCGCCTCGGTGTCTGCATCCTGCTGCCCCCCGCGCCCCCTCCCCACTCTGCCGCCCACGGGCGCCCAGCTGCCCCCCCCACCGGGCAGGTCCTTTTTCAGGATCTCCAGGTGACCTGTTCTCTCACTGTGTTCAGCTTGACTGTCACCTCCTCCGAAAGGCTTCCCCTCCCACCTTTTTAAAATAGTACCCACTTTATTCTCTGTCCCTTTCCCGCTGTAATCTCACTCCTAACGTAGATCTTATTTTACTCATAGATCTTAGACATTACATTAGAAGGTTCCTCGTTTGAAGGTTTACTATCTTTTTTCGCTAGGATTTCTGCTCCACAGGGCAGCAGCTTTGTCCCCAGTGCCTGGAACAGAGCCTGGCACAGAACAGGAGCTCAGTAGGTGGATAAAGGCCTCCCCCACCACCCCCAGGCAGCCCATGCGGCTGCCGGGCCTGTTCTCGTGGCTGCTGGATGGGTCTGCTCCCAGCCCGCGACGGCACTTCCCCCTCTGGGTCCGCAGTGTGGCCCCGTCCCCCTCTCTGGGGCCCCTGGACCAGGAGGGCAGAAGGTGAGGGGACATCTTCCATGTTCTCTCCCCACCCGTCCTTCCCGGTGTCTCTCCCTCGGGGCCCCTCCTGTCCAACCCCCCCGCCACACACACACACACACACACACACACACACACACGCTTTTCATATTTCCAGCCACCTGAAAGCTGGCTGACAAACCCATCCCCACCAAGGTGACGGAGGTTTGAAGTGCTGCCCCAGCAAGGGTATTGGCATGGTAGAAGAGGCCGGGCCGGAGCAGCAGTTGACCCCAGTGTATGGCTGTGCCGTGGCGTAACTTCTGACACGGGGATGTTTGGGGGAGATGCTGCCCTTGCCTCCCCGGTGCCCGGGAGACGGTGCATCCCACCGGGAAGGGCACCGGGGCAGAGGGAGAGACAGGTCCAAGCTCAGCCCGTGGGTCAGAGACTGGGACCCGGCGGACCCCAACCTTCAGATGCCACAGCTGCCACTGTCCTCCTCCGCCTCCCTTTCCTTTCCTGCCACCCACGCCTGGCTTTGCTCCCCAAAGCACCCCCGAGCCTCCCTCAGGCTCCGCTTTGTGGAATCCTTCCGGAGACCCCCAGAAAACCAGAACAAAGGCCTTACCCATTTCAATGCCGCAGATGGCCAGGGCGGCGATCACGGCGCCCGCCGACGTCCCGGCGAAGCGATGGGCCGTTTCCAGCATCCGGGGGGCCAGGTCCCGCAGCGCATCCACGGCCCCCGCCTGGTAGAAGGAGAGGAATCCACTGCCCGAGAAGGAGATGGAATGCGGGGTGTCCGGGTCCCCCTTGAACACCTGTTCTTCCATCTCCTCAGCCTCCGGCCTCCCCGGGGGAGGAACCACCCTTCAGCGCTTGCCTGGCCGGGCTCGGGCTGCCGCTCCCTGTGGAACTCGCCGCCCGGCTTCCCTGCCAGCCCGCAGCCTGGAATGTGGCCGCCTCTGCCCGGGCGGCTGGGGCAAAGCAGGAGGTTCAGGCAGCCACCGCCTGGGCCTGCTAAGCTCTGCCAGGGGGCGGCCCCAAAGGTCGGTAAGGGGCCCCAGGCCCGGGGCGGGGTGCAGAAGGCCCCTCGGGTGCGAGAACAGGGTCTTGGTCCTGAGGGGCCCCTGCCGGCTTCATTGCTTGGCTAGATTCATCTCGGGCGCAGGCTCGGCGGCACTCTGCCCATCCTTGGTACACCTAGGCGCGCTCACGGCTCCGGCAGGGCATGCCCAAGGAGGCGGCACTGCCCAACCCTCAGCCTCATGCACCCAGTTGCAAAACCTCTGCAATGGTTATCGGCGGGGCCTCCCTCGCGATGGCCACATCAGTAAAGGACTTATAAGCCTGCCTCCTCCCGGAGGAGGGTGTCCCCGCCCCCAGAGTGCGGCTCTGGTTTTCCAAAGGCACACACACCATCCACAGCTCCCCAACAGTGCCCCCAGCCCCAGTTCCTCCAGGCTGTGTCTATGGGTGACATATTACACAATTATTTTTATTTGCTCTTCTTACAGAAGGACTCCTTTGTTTATTCACTTGCTTGCTTATTTACAGGTTAGGAATGGCCACGGGCAAAATTGTAAAGGAAGAGAAGTTTGGTTTCAGGGGCACGTCCCACCACGGCCTCTCCACCTCTCCCTGTGTCTTCTCCGGGGCCCTTCACTGACCCTTTGACCTGTGGTCAGTGCCCCTCACCAAGCCCTGTGCCCTCGTGCTGTCTCCCAAGTGTCTGGAAAGAAATCAGTCTGAAATCTAGATCATTCTAAGTGCTTGGGGCTTCATATTGTACGCTCCTCTTCTGACTTTGAAACGAGAAGTTTGAGATGGCGGCATTTAACCCCAAGGAGGAACAGCTTAGGAGGTCACAGGTGGAGACATCGGGGTCAGAGAGAGATGTTTTGGTAAGGGAGGTGGTGCAAGGGGACCAGGGTTGGCTCAGGGGCCGCTGTTACGCGCCCCCTGGCTGAGCAATGTGGTCCTGGTGAGGACCAAGTGTCACCCCATGGGAATATTGCAAAGACTGATGTGGCAAGATCACATCTCCCCACTCCCCCACCAAGACCTCAGCGATAGGACTAGAAGTACAATCAAGCCACCAAGGCCCCGCCTAATGCCTGATCCAGCTCTAGTCTGTCTGTCAGGATGTGACATCTATGGCTCTCCCGGCCCTGGGGAGCTCCCAGCAACTCTGGCAGCCTCTCGGGGCCACCTTGGAATTCCACAATGAGGACAATGCCCGGGATTCAGTGAGGAGTTTTCTGTCTTGAGTGGGCAGTTCCAGGCATGTCATCACCTCAGTGTGGGAAGAGAGCTTTTGATTAGATGTGCGTGTAACAGAGAAAATGTGTGTGTGTGCGTGTGTGCGTGCGCGCACCCACGCAGAGATCTGGGGCAGACCACGGGCGTGGAGGGAGCGGGTGTGTCAGGGTGGAATCCGGTCAGCTTTTGGAACAGCAGAGACCCCGTCCCCTTCCTGGGGGTCAGGTCAGCTCCCCGGAGGGCAGTGTGCCCTGCCCTGTGTCGGGCCCTGCAGACGGGAGGAAGTGGAAGGTCCATCCCCAGCTCAGACACTCTCAGGCTTCTTGGGAACAAGACAGGCAAATGTGGAAGAACCAGAGAACTGCACAAGGCAATCTATAATTAAGCACCAAATTGTGCAAGGCTGAGATTCCTGCCAGAAAGTTAAGAAGCGCGGGTGAGCAGTGTGGGCTGGAGCCGTCTGAGGAGCGCAGGGGAGCTGTGGGCTGGGACTTGAGGAAGCTGGGAGGAGGGGGAGGGCAAGGAACAGGAGGAGCTCCTTACAGAGGGGGGAGGGTGTGATGGGGTCAGAGTCACCGGATCAAGGGCTTTGCTTTGGATCCCAGCTCTGCCACTTAAGTGAGTGTGACCCATGTGGTCTCTCCAGGCCCCAGTTTTCTCATTAGTGAAAAGGACGATGCTACGATTCCTACTCTGCACTGCAGCTGTAAAGGCTAAAGTCATATGGCTGCAAAACGCGCGCACGTGGCACATCTGTCATTATCGACGGTAGTAAGAGTCGAGGCTTCTGGAACAGATGGGCCCCAAGGTGGGATAGACGGAGGGGCGGGGGGAGATTCGGAAGAGGAAGGCTCGACCCGGAGCGACAGCAGGAGGAGCTCGGGGAGTTCCCAGGCAAGAGAGCCTTGGCAGGGAGATGACAGCAAGCTGGAGGACAGAGAGGGAGGGCGGTGGCCCACCTCCTGGGGGATGACACACCAGGCAGGCAGGCTGACAGCTGAAGGAAGACAAGTTAATGAAGTTATTGCCACAGAAGGCTCTGAGGACCGGGACTGGTTGGATGGGCTGGCTGAGTCACGGCCGCTGCCGTGCTTTTAGCCTGGGGACAGGGAGGAGTGGGGCTGCCTTTGGCAGAGTTGAGAAACCAGGTGGAGGATGACTTTACATTAAGACGCATCCGAAATAGCAGCAAGATGTTGGTGCTGCCCACCAGGGGAAGGGATGGCTCCAGAGAGGGACACAGAGACCCCTGCCATTGAGGCAGCAGAGAGGGGTAGGCAGAGGAGGTGGGCATGGGGTACGGGGAAGGGAAGACAGCCGTGGACAAGTTTCTCCTCCTGTCATCTCCATGTTCTCAGCGAAATAGGAAGTGAGGCCTCCTGCTGTCCACAGGCTGCAGGGGGTCCCAGGAGGCCGGGGCCCACCACCCCTTCCAAGGTATCTCCTCATCCCTGCACAGGCCCTGGCATGCCAGCCCTCAGGCCCGCCTGTCCTCTGTGAATGTGCATATGCTTCGGTTTCCTGGGGATGCGCAGACAGCCTCTATGCAAACAAACCAACTAGAAATTCACGATTGTACGTGAGAAGGCCCCAGAGCAGCCGTTCACGGGGACCCCAAGTGCTGGCCCTGGCGCTGATGAGGGCTGGTGAGCCCCAGGCCTCAGCTTGGCCTGTGTCTCGGGGTTAAACCATAGGGAAGGCTAGTTTCATCTCCCTTTGTTCCAGACATTCAACTTAAAGCCCTGAGACCTTCCAGTGAACGACCTCAAGGAAGAATCACTTTCTAAAATTTCTGTATTTGATTTTAAAAGTCATCTCATAGTCTTTGCAGGTGTTTTTCTAAGTAAGTTAACAGGCTTGGTGGCTCATCAGTCCCTGAGGAAATCACATGCGAGAAACAGATTGCTTATCACAGAAGTCCAACGAGACCACCCAAAATGGATCAACGGGGGAACCTGGACTTCCCATAAGTGTAAGAGATGCGAAGGCACCGGGGACAATATTGGGGAGAAAGACGTATATAGATCCTGGGTGGGCTTTTCGTTGACAGTGTGCCATCCGTTGCTTACATCTTGAAAATTTTATTTTTATTTTTATTGTTTTTTATAGAGACGGGGTCTCAATGTTGCTCAAGCTGATCTCGAACTCCTGAGCTCAAGCGATCCTCCCACCTCGGCCTCCCAGAGTGCTAGGATTACAGGCGTGAGCCACCGGACCCGGCTTGAAAATTTTAATATAGTGAAAAAACTGGTTGTTTCTTGATGTGATATGATATGAAGTTCACAAAACCACCTATAAATATTCTTGCCAGAAATACTTAACATGAATCTAACTGAGGCCTAACTTCCAGTTTTCAGTAAAATGCAGAGTATGAGGGAACGAGTTGAATGATGCCAGGTGGATAACTCCATACTGTGTTCCATAAAAAAGAAAAAAGAAAAAAATAAATAAATAAAAAATGATGCCAGGTGGAAACAATCAGACAGATTGAGGCCGTGGGCGGGTGGGGACCGTTGCTGGCTACCAGCAGACACTCCCCAGCCCCCATTCCCTGCCACCTCCCTATAAAGCAGCTGAAAAGGCCTGAGACTTGATTTCCCAGCCTCCCTTACAGCTAAAGGTGACCACGAGACCCACTTCTGGACAATGAGAAGTAGGGGAAGTCTGCTGGGGGCTCCTAAGAAAGATTTTCCTCCTTGATAAAAGGTGAAAGGCACATAAAAGGCCCCCTTTCCATCCCCCTTTCTTCCTGCCTGAGGCACTGCCCTGTTAGAACATGGTGTTTGGTCCTATGGTAGCCATCTGAACCCGTCCTGGGAAACTGGGCAGGCACATTGAGTGTATTAGTTATCTATTGCTGCGTAACAAATAACCCCCAAATGTAGCACTTTCAAGCGACAAACATATTATTTCACAGAATTTTTGAGGGCCAGGAACCTGAAAATGGCTTAACTGGGTGGTTCTGGCTTCTCTTGTGAGGTTGCATTCAAGCTCACAGCCAGGGCTGCAATACCCTTAAGGCTCATTGGAGCTGCAAATCCACTTGCATCTCACTGTCATGGTTGTGGGCATCTGTTCTTAGCTGGCTATTAGCAGAAATCCTCACCTCAGTGCCTCACCACACGGGCCTCTCCACTGGGCTGCTCATGGGTTGGCAGCTTGCTTTTCCCACAGTGTAGGATGCAAGAGAGTTAGTGAGAGAAAGAAAGAGATAGAACGAGGAGAGAGAGTGTGTGTGACCACAAGATGGTAGCTGCAGTCTTTTTATAACTTAATCTCAGAAGTGATGCTAACATCTCTGCCACATCCTATTGGTCATATAGACCAACCCTGGTAAAATGTAGGAACGTGAGAATGTAGGAATGGTGAGAATACCAGAAGGTGGGGATTATTGAGGGCCAATTTGGAGGCTGGCTAAGGCAGTAGGGACAGCATATGAGAAAGCCAGAAAGAGCCTGCGTCCTTAAGGAGACTGTTGAGTGACAGTACCGACCCCCAGATCATTTGTCTACACCTTCCGGTTATGTCAGATAACAAATTGTTATTGCTTAACCCACTGTTCACTTGATATTTGTTGCTGAAAACCTCATGACCCATGCAAGGGCTATTAAATATTTCTAGTAAAATGCAGCCTGTATTTTGAGAAGAACAAATAATTAATTGAACAACCCTCTAATGTAGCACTTGCTGTTTGAGGTGTGTGACTTAATTTTTGAATATTTGATCACTAAACATACAGATTTATCCTCTGTGGGGGGTGCAAGTATTTAAAGCTCTTCTGAAAAGTCAGGAATTTTAAAAGATACAACTTAAGGAGAGAGAAGAAATTTCGACACAGTTGAGATAGGTACAGGGCTTGTTGGCATCCCATCCTCTTGTCCTTTCGTGTGACCTTGAGATCCCTCAGGCATCCTAAGTAGTATCTTTCACTCATAATGAAATAGCTCTAACAGACTAAAGTCCCAAAACTAGTACAGCAAACCTCTGCGTACCCACCAGCCAGATGGAACAAATCTTAACGTTTTACTACATTTCACCCAAATATTTCTTTGGTTTTAAAGAAATGAAACATCACAGATAGAGGTGAAACCTCCTTTGAACTCCTTCCTAATCTCACTCTCTCTTTCCTCATCCCCATGGAAAACTATGTCCCAGATCGACGAGAATTCTTCCCTTCCATGTTTTTGTGCTTTTATTATGTGAATACATTCTATAAACGATATATGATATTATTTTATAAATCTTTTTCAATTTCACATAAACGCATTGCATTTATTTTGCAATTTGCTATTTTTACTCAACATTATGATACATAGCTCTAGCCTTTTTCATTTTACTGCTTTCTGGTGACCCACTCTGAGACCACGGGACAACATATTTGTCATTCTACTGATGGACGTTCCCAGTGTTTTGCTGCAGTGAGCACTTTTGCATACATCTCCGTTTGCATTGTACAGCAATTTCTCCGCTCACAGTGTGGGTGTCTCTACTGTACCCAGGGGATTTCCATTTATGGAGGTGACTGAGTTGTGACACAGAGAGGCCAATGCCATTGATAGGACATTTCTGCTTCAGATACTTACATTCCTTGCCACAGAGGGCCACATCTGCCCCAGGTTTGTTCCGGTGGCGGAAGCAGTGGGGAAAGAGTAGGGCCACAGCCTTTGTTGTGTTTGCCGTGGGAGAGGCAGGGAAACATCTTCGGGTTGGCTAGTTTGAGTAAAGTTGGCAGGCTCTAGGGTGGTCCCTAGCTGACTGGTACGTGGCCCTGCGCGATTAGGGCAGAGGAGTATTGCCTCCTGGAGGGTGAGAGCCAGATGGAAGAGGTGCTTCAGAGTAGGGCTCCGGATTGGCTAGTTTACACATGGGAGACGTGTGCCCTTTACTAAGAATTGGCTAGCCCTGGGAGGGGCAGTCTGACACACACATACACACACACACACACACACACACACACACGCCACAAATGCCAGAGCATCAAGAACACGCAAAATAAAGCAATATAGTTAATACGTTGTGCACTTCAATTCTATGGGGTGTTGCCTAATTGCTCTCCAGAGTGTCCTGCCAGTTCATACTCCCACGGAGCGTTTATAAGAGATCTAATTGCCTCACTTCTCTGCTATGACCAGATTAAAAAAATTTCGCCAGTCTGAGGGATGTGAAGTGCTACCTCACTGCCGTTTAATGTGCATTTTCATGATTAGCTGTGAAGCTACGCATCGTTTCCTGTGTTCATTGGTTATTCCAGTTTCCTGTTCTCTGAGTCGCTTGTTCTTAGCCTTTTCCCACTTGGGGTGGGAGAGTATTTGTCTTTTCGTTAATAATGTGTAGACTTTGGTACTAATATTAGCTCCATTGAATGCATTGTAAATATCCTCGTGTGGTTTGCGGCTTTTCTTTCAACGTTGTAATGATGTCTTCTGTGGTACTAAAGTTTTAAATTTTAATGTAATAAAATGTATCATTCTTTTCCTTTTATGATTTATATTTTTGTGTTTTAAATGCATTAAGATGCTCTCTCATATAAAATAGAGTCTTGGTTATTTTATTTATTTATTTATTTATTTTGAGACAGAGTCTCACTCTGTTGCCCGGGCTAGAGTGCCGTGGCATCAGCCCAGCTCACAGCAACCTCAAACTCCTGGGCTCAAGCAATCCTCCTGCCTCAGCCTCCCAACTAGCTGGGGCTATGGGCGTGAGCGACCACACCCAGCTAATTTGTTTTTCTATTTTTAGTTGCCCAGCTAATTTCTTTCTGTTTGTTTTTTTTTTTTTTTAGTAGAGATGGGTCTCGCTCTTGCTCAGGCTGGTCTCGAACTCCTGAGCTGAAGCGATCCTCCCACCTCAGCCTTCCAGAGTGCTAGGATTACGGGCATGAGCCACCACGCCCGGCCAAGTCTTGGTTATTTTAAATGATTTTCCCATCTAGTCTAAGCTATTCATTCAGTCTCCATTGAAAAACTGCAGTTTGGGGGACACCATCTATTTAAAAATCACTGCTTGCAGGAATTTATCCTGCAGCAATACTCATAGGAACCCTCCAAAAAAAGTATATGCACAGGGTTGTTAAATACAGTGTCAACTGTGACAGCAAAGATCTAGAAGTAACCTCGATATCTATTGGTGGCAAGCTAGTTCAATGACTTATGGTCTAGCCACAGAATGCAATTCTTTGCAGCTATTGAAAAGAATAATGTCGATCCGGATGTACTCACAGGGAACGTTCTCCAAGATAGATTGGTAAGTAAGAAAAATAAAAATTAAAAAAAACAAGGATCCAAACAGTAAGTATAGTATGCTACCATTTATGTCTAAAAGGAAAAAAAAAATAGATTCTCTATGTATATGCATGCAAAATTTCAGAAATAAAACTGCTGAGGATAGTTCCCTGTGAGGAGGGGGACTGGGGTTTGAGGGTGGAGGGAAACCCACTTTCCACGGCAATCGCCTGCAGCTGCTTCCATTGCTACTTCCCTTACGGTAAACAAAGAAGAATCGCTGTGGATGGCCACATTGTGCCATCCTGTTTGCTGCTGCTGTTTGTTTTGGCATTTGGAATACTCTGAGGTGAAGAGGGCCTTTTGTTCCAGCAGCTAAGAAGAAATTGAGTTATCACAAGTGAGCAGGAGGTTGCATCACATGCTGCAGAGCCGGCGGAGAGCCAGGCCCGCTGCTGCCTGTGGACCGAGGGCGGGTGGGAGAAGTGGGGCCGTGAGGGTGGTCTGTGCGACGGGGCGGGGGACAGGATGAGGTGGGGGCACGGGGGAGAGCGGATTGAAGGTGGGATGGGTGGGAGCCAAGAGGATCCAACCAAGTGTGAGTCTGGAGGTCTGTCTGGGAGCCCCGAGGCTCCCAGGCTGCTGGGTCGGAGACGCTCTGCACCCCTGCCCCAGGGCAGGAGGGGACCCCAACCTCAAAGGTTCTGGCAGGTAATTCCTCCAGAGGGAGAGAGGCTGGGAAAGTTCAACCCGGGAAAATGCTCACCCAATGAGTGAGAATTAAAGGAACCCAAGGGTACCCTTGTCGAATTTGAGAAAAGGAAGGGACGGGTCGGCATCCACAGAGCAAAGACAGAATCTGTCGCCAGGGGTAGGTCCAGCTGCCTTTCTCAGGGCAGTGCGGTGTGGCGGTGAGGGAGCAGGGCTGTCTGCTTCAAGTCACATCGATGTTAGCTGCACCCCTGGCAAGTTATCTAGTATCTCTGTTCCTTGGTTTTCTCATCTAGAAAATGGAAAAATACTAATACCTCGTAGGGGGCTGCCCTGGCACGTGGCAAGTGCTTGCACAGTGCTAACCGTCGTTGTTCTTTATTGATTTATTGAACCTTTGTAAATTCAGCACGGCTGGGGCCTTGGACAGTGATGTCGTCAGTGCACGGAGACCGAGTCTACCCGGGAGGTGGATGCGCGGTAGCCAGGATCACGAGCCTGATGAATAAGCCGTAGCCAGCTCGTTAATTCACTCGCCAGTGCAGGCAGGTAAATGCTTCCTCGGTTTTCTTTCTTTCCCCCATGTGGGAGCGCAGCCTGTACTCAGAGGCTCCCTGGGGCGATGGGAACACCACTGCGCCTTATTTATTTCCAGGGCTGTCCCCACTGCTGACTCTAAGCCCCTTAGGGGAAGACACTTTGGCACATAGGAGGATCTCGGTTTGTGGTTGTCAAATAAATATCTGTTGAATGAGTAAGTGGTCATCGCCGTGTTCTCGGTGATAGCAAAACGCTGGGAAAGACCTAAATATTCACTTGGGAGTTGTTATTAAATGGTAGTCCAGTCACCTCACAAAATCAGTCATTGAAAAGGATAATGAAAACAATTGTACAGAAAGATAGAGAAATGCTTGTGATGCAATCTTAGAAAAACAAAAAAATCAGGCCCGGCGCGGTGGCTCACGTCTGTAATCCTAGCACTCTGGGAGGCCGAGGTGGGTGGATCGTTTGAGCTCAGGAGTTCGAGACCAGCCTGAGCAAGAGCGAGACCCCATCTCTACTAAAAATAGAAAGAAATTATATGGACAGCTAAAAATATATATAGAAAAAATTAGCCGGGCATGGTGGTGCATGCCTGTAGTCCCAGCTACTCGGGAGGCTGAGACAGGAGGATCGCTTAAGTCCAGGAGTTTGAGGTTGCTGTGAGCTAGGCTGACGCCACGGCACTCACGCTAGCCTGGGCAACAGAGTGAGACTCTGTCTCAAAAAAAAAAAAAAAAAGAAAGAAAGAAAAAGAAAAACAAAAAAATCAAAATGGTCAGGTCATGATGTGGATCCATCTTTGTATTTTAAGTGGAAAAGCAAGGTTCAGAAGGGGTGCGTAATGTGCTGCCACCTGTGGAAAAAGGAGCGGCCAAGAATATGCCTTCACGTGCAGACAGGAGCACGATCCACCTCCGAACCCACACAAGAGGCTGAAACAGGGGTGGCCTCCAGGGAGGGGCTGGGCAGCAGGGACCACGTCACTGACAATACTTTTGTGCCTTCTGAATGTTGAACCACGCGAATGTATTTCTGGTTCAAATTAAATAATTTTGAATTTAAAAAATTTAATTTTGAGAAATTAAATAACTTTCTGGTACATAGCAAAGTAAAATTTGCTTTTTCAAAATATTTCTCAGGGCCAGCGAGGTGGCTCACGCCTGTAATCCTAGCACTCTGGGAGGCCGAGGCGGGTGGATCGCTGGAGCTCAGGAGTTCGAGACCAGCCTGAGCAAGAGTGAGACCCCCGTCTCTACTAAAAATAGAAAGAAATTATATGGACAGCTAAAAATATATAGAGAAAAAAAATTAGCTGGGCATGGTGGCGCATGCCTGTAGTCCCAGCTACTCGGGAGGCTGAGGCAGGAGGATTGCTTGAGCCCAGGAGTTTGAGGTTGCTGTGAGCTAGGCTGACGCCACGGCACTCTAGCCGGGGCAACAGAGTGAGACTCTGTCTCAAAAAAAAAAAAAAATTATAATAATAATTTCTCAATTCCAAAGCATATATCTTTTTTCACCCCTATTTCTAATTCACCCCAGTTTCTAATATTGGGCTGCACCTCACAGTCAATGGTCATTCTTAACAAGTTCTTGTGGTGTTTTTTTTTTCTCCTTAAAAGCTTTTTGCCAAATCAATGCTGAGTCTTAAAGCTGATAGTATTTTACAATCAAGGAAATATAGTACGCAAAATTGTGGGCATGTAGGGAGGGACTGTACAATGAAAACCATTGTGTGTTGGGATTGTGGAGATCTTTCTTTTTCAAAATAATCTTTCCTGGTATATTTACATCATCTTTTTGACAGTTTTGTTTTTAATCTTTTTTTTTAAGACAGGGTCTCACTATGTTGCCCAGGCTGGTCTCGAACTCCTGGGTTCAAGGGATCCTCCCACCTCAGCATCCCAAGTAGCTGGGACTATAGGCATGCCACTGTGCTTGGCAATAGTTTTTCTTTAAACATAGTTGTAACTATTTTCAGGGGATAATCAATGGTTTTGGAGGAGTTCCCTAGGACAGGATTATGGATAACCTACAAAGCAATAACTCCATGAAAGTCACCACTTCCTCAGCTTAATTTAGCTTAAAGAATTGACACAGCAAAGCCCCCAGTCCTAAGTTTAGTTGTAGTCACAAAGAAACACCCTTTGTTCTTGGATTTTTCATGAGATACCCACCTTCTGGGAACAGATTGTCAAAAACTGAGACAATATTTACTTGGCCGCCAGGGCTGTCTGTTCTAGCAATTGTTTCAGACCTCAAGTTTTGGTCCAATCCATTGCTGTGGTTCACAAAACAATTGTTGAGTTGGAAACACTGACAAAACCCAGAGCCTGCTGGCCAGACTGCCACAGTGGTGAGGCACACACTGAGTGTTGTGACCAGAAGGTGGCCTTGAAATCTTGCTGCTTCCAGAAGTTCAGACTAGTCCTGACACATGCTTTATGGGTAAAGGACTTCTTAATCAAATAAATACATTTAAGAAATAGTGCCCATGAGATTGGGATGAGCACTTGGAGACTCACAAAGCAAACCTTCATATTAAAGGCACTGAAAAGTCCTGTGTGGCAAGTTCCATTGGTTTCTGGCCCAATAGCCCTTTCCCCTTCTTCCTTAAACCCTAATTCTGTTTACCTTCTTCAGGGCAACCAAGTCCCTCAGGTCAAGAACACCCTAGAACAAAGGAGATTACGAAAGAACAGATGAAAACAATTCTGGCCAATAAAACAAAGAAGAAATCTGCTGAGGCATTCTGGGAAAGACGTCTTTGCTTTTTAAAAAAGGACTAACAAAAACCTTGCATCCAGTAATGGCTGTCTTCCATCTGACCACAAACCTCCAAAATGACAAAATTATAAAAAGCAACCATGAAAATACTGGACAGTGATCAAAAGACATGAATATTGGAGGACAGTGACTACTTGGAAGAAGGGAATAGCACTTCATTTTTTTGTAGGTTTTGCCTAAGGGAAGCCCATGTGAGGTGGTTAAAACTAGGATGTAAGCCCACAGTTGTACTCACCGAAAAACCAGAGGACAGAGTTCTGGTGACCACGCAGCTGGAAAGTGAGGAGGGAAATTCTGGAAAGGAGAAGGAACCACAGATGGGTAGGAAAGGAGAAGGACCCCAGATTTTGTGTGTAGAGTATTCAAACCTCCAGACTCCTTATGTGTGGGACTGACTCCAAGCAGCACAGCTAAGGCAGAAAGATCTAAACTAAGATTTCAGCTCCCATCCAGCAGAGGGATTAACTGACTGCTAGAACAAATAAAAAGCAATACTTTTGAGAAGAACAAAAAGAATCCAGAGTCTCTGCACTATACATTCACAATGTTCAGGATACGGTCCAAAGGTACTTGATATTAGAAGAAACAGGAAAATGTGACCCACACAAAAGAGAAAAAGGAATCAGTGGAGACCAGCCTCAAGATAGCCTAGATGTAAAAATTAACAGACAGGGATTTTAAAGCAGCTATTATAACCATGTTCAAGAACTTAAATGAAAACAAGCTCACAATGAATGAAAAGATGGGGTCGAGAAACAGAAACTATAAAAAAGACCACAATGGAAATTCTAACACTGAAAAATACAACATCTGAAAGAAAAAGATGTTAGACAAGAAGAAATAGTCTATTTTTGCCTTTGGCCATCGTCAGGATGTGATGCTTATCAGGCCACAGGCATCTTCCCCTCCTAAGGAAAGCCAGCCTGGGGCAGGGCCCATGTGCTGTGCCACGTATAGCACAGCGGAAGACAGAAAGGATCCGTGTCTTTCATGATGTCTTTCAGCCACCGGGTTAACCTAGGAACTTCCTTAGCCGCCAGACTTCTCGTATTGGGAGAAAAATAAAATGTCCTTATTGGGCCGGGCGCGGTGGCTCACGCCTGTAATCCTAGCACTCTGGGATGCCGAGATGGGTGGATCGTTTGAGCTCAGGAGTTCGAGACCAGCCTGAGCAAGAGCGAGACCCCATCTCTACTAAAAATAGAAAGAAATTATACAGATAGCTAAATATATATATAGAAAAAATTAGCCGGGCATGGTGGCGCATGCCTGTAGTCCCAGCTACTCGGGAGGCTGAGGCAGGAGGATTGCTTGAGCCTAGGAGTTTGAGGTTGCTGTGAGCTAAGCTGACGCCACGGCACTCACGCTAGCCTGGGCAACAGAGTGAGACTCTGTCTCAAAAAAAAAAAAAAAAAAAAAAAAAAAATGTCCTTATTGAAGCAATTTCTGCTTGGATCTTATGTTACTTAGATGAGAAAGAAACCATTGTTAGGCCTCAGAAAACGATGTCCCAAAATATGCCACTTTGCACTTCAAACTGAGAGAGCACCCGGGGAGCAGCAAATGGAGGGAAAGGTTTTCTCTGAAGTTTCCCCATCTACCTAAAGGCTGCATCCTCCAGCAGATATTCAGTTGTGAATTCCTTCCCCAGATACTTCATCTACTAGGGAAACCATCGATGCATATTGCAGGAAGGAAGAGGAGAGTAGACACCACACTCAGAGCCCAGATGAGCTTTGTCCCAGGCTACTATCTGTTCTTTGGGCCCATTCATCTCCCCTAAACATCATTTACTCTTCCTCTAAGACTGCATCCGCCACGTCCCCTCCCCTGTGGACAGGGTGTCTCAGCTCTAACCATCTGGCCCTTCTTTGAGTTTTGTACTTTGTGTGACTCTCGGGCACTTGTATGTTAGTAAATTTGTGTGCTTGTCTCCTATTCATCCATCTAATGTCTGTTTATTTCAGACTAATTATCAAAACCCAGAGACATGAGGGGAATGTTTTAAAACTTCTCTACAGCATCATAAGTGATAACACTCTGAAGTAAACAGCTTGGCTTAATTTGTTTAACCCAAGGTTCATCAAATTTATGTGACCACATCTTTTTTAAATAACACCTACAGGCATACAAAGCACACTTAGGAACATCTTGTGTAGACCCTAGTTTCTGCCTTCTGAATCTTCACCATTCAGATATATGGGCTGTAGGATATTAAAGGCCACAGGCTATTTTGACCATATAAACAAGTGAGATACACAAACAACTGTCTAAATTGATGACTTGAAGTCTGCTAGGAGTCTACCATTAAATATTGGGAATTTTCATGTTTGCAAATTGCTGTAAACCCTCGTTACTCAAGGTGTGGTATGTGAACAGCAGCATTGGCATCTCAGCCCAGCCCCAGACCTCCTGAACCTAAGACCTCCATCTGACCCAAGTGATTCATATGTACATGAGTTTGAGAAGAACTCCTATAAACTATAAACTGCAATACGGATGTTAACCACATTATAATTAATGAACAAATAATAATTTCTTAACCTGCTTTCAGAGACTTTCACAGAATCATCTCATTTGGTTTTCACAGCAATACTGACAGATTTTTAAAATATGTTTATAGAAGAAGAAATAAGCTTCAGAGAAGTGACACATTATATTGAGTTATGCTTGGTCCCATAGTTGGGAATGAAGTTGCAACTCATTGTTCAGGTACCAGGTCATGGTTTTCAACGATCAAGACATTTGATGCCCAATAAAACTGGGAGGGAAGGCCCTGCCAGCACTTTGAACATCATTTTGCAGTCTCTGCTAGGACTGCGCTGCTCTCTCAACGCCCAGGGCTGTCCTGTGCCTTAGGAGGAGAGAAGGGACAGTCCAGGTCACACAGCCAGCCGCTTCTGTCTGCTTTCCAATTGTCCAGAGAGATCTCAGCCCCTGTGTGGGGCCTGAGTCCAAGACTCAGAGTTAAGTAGACCCAGTGGCCGGGATCACAGATTTCTGACCAGGAAGGCCAGGCCGGTCCTTCCACCGGTGGACAAGGGCTTTCTAACACCAATCCAACCAGAACGGCCTGTTCTAATCAATTCGGGGACCGAGACGGGGTGAAAGGAGGCTGTGATCGAAAAAAATTCAGGTCTAGTGAGAAAAGAACAGAAGCACTTGTTTCTCAAGAAGCATTATTTAAACCTACGAGTCTATTTTTAAAGCAATTCATGATGTTGGATTATTTATTTGGCTATGTAATGGTTTGTGTTTAGCCATTTTATAAAGGGTTGTGATTTTGTTTTTTAAAAGGGTGAAGAAGCATATTGCTTTCTAGCTCAGCTAAGGATATAGACAACTTAAGCCCCACCCGTATTCAGACCGTGTGACCTCAGCGTGGGAACAGCCACCTGACTGCAGGAACCTAAGACAGGACAGTTACCACATTCAACAAATATTTATTGAGCATATACCCTATGCTAGTCTGGGTCCTAGAGATGCATTAGTGAGCAAAACAAAGTGTCTGCTCTGAAAGCCTTTACAGCCTGGAAGAAACGGTCCACCCCCTCCTTTACACACTCATGCTAATCTACAAAGACTTCAGTTGTGCCACCTCTTACATTTTTATTGCATTAAAGCAAAAACAACTTGGCTGTCTCCTTGAATAGACTGTAAAACCTTAAAGAAGTCTTATCCCTTCTTGTAAACCTAATATCTAGAATGGTACCTAGCGCTAGCAGAAACTTAATAAATGTTTGTAAAATGATGTATGAGATAGGCTAACTCAGCTATTAGGAACAAGAAGCTTAACTGACATTGGCTTAAACAAACCTGGTTTGTATTTTCACGTGACGAAAAGTCAAACAGCCATTCGCTGCCAGGGTTGGTTTCTCTGCTCAGCAGCTCTAACCAGGACCCAGGCTCTTTCCAGCCTTCCACTAACATTTTCTCAGCTTTTGGGGCTTTCCTTCTTACGATTGTGCCTCATGGTCATAAGACTGCTGCCAGAGCTCCAAATAACACACAGTATTCATGTTTAAAGTGAGACGCAGCAGAAGGGCTGCAGGGGGCTCTCCTCTTGTGACCGTCATTTTAGCAGGGAACAAAGCCCTCCCAGAAGCCATCTAGTAGCTCACATCTTACAACCAAAGCGTGGATCATGTTGCAGAGAAAGGCTGGGGGAGAAAATATCTGGATTTCCAATCTCTGTGGTTGGAGACGGCAAAGAAGAGGCTGGGAATGATCTGTGTGGCTGACCGAATGCGTGCACCACGAATAAGGAGTCTGTGCTCAATAAATACTTAGTGGTGGAGGCTCAGGGGTTTGTAATCTGGTTCTTTATTTTTAATAGCATATTAAGAACTCTCGTCATTGCCATGACTAAGCACTGTCGAGCACATCTTCTGTTCGCGCTGGGCTCTGTCAGCAAGTTACGTGAATTTTCTCATTCTATCTCTGCAACCCTCTGACAGAGGTGTTTGTCAATCTCTGTTTTACATATGAAGAAATTGAAGCCCAGAGTAGTTAAGCAACCTGCCTGGCTTGTTCATTTACCAGCTAGTGCTGATGGAGCAGGGATTGGAACCCCAGTGGTCTGAGTGCAGAGCCCGCACTCCTGTCCTCGAACATTAGTTCTAAAGGTGAATGAGAGCTCCTCAGACTCGAGCCCTTTACATCCACGGTGCTGAGCAGAGGCCCAGAGGTGGATGTGACCTGCTCAAAGTCACAGCATAAGCCTAAGTCAGAGCCAGGCCGGGAACCCAGGAGTCTTGACTCCCCGGCCACGGTTCCCTCTGTCACACTGAGCGGCCTCTGTTTAGAAACCTCGTATTAGTTCACTGATCTTTAAAAAGACAAAACGCCAAACTTGGGGTCTTGTGAACAATTTGATTAAAAAAAGAATTGTATTTGACTTAAGGCTTGGCAAATTAGAACAGGTTGTTTACCTCTCTGGAGTCAAAACTTGGTGATAAGTTGTTTGAAACTCTTTTACCTACCTGAATGGAAAGTGTAGTCTGTATAATATTTCTCAGTTCTCAAGTAATAAAGGAAAGAACGTAATGGTCAGAGCCTCAGCTGGGACATACCGAGATTGCGTCAAACCCCAGAAATGCCTTATTTGTAGTGTTGGGTCACATCCCATATAACACAAGCCTTGGGAAGGCTGTTGATGGAGTGGAGAGTGTGGGGGTTCGAATCCCACCTCTTCCACCTGCTGGCTGTGGGACCCCTGACCCAGGCCCTCGGTGGAAACTAAGCAGAGGTGATGGGCAGAAGCTCCTGGCGCGAAACGGGCTCAGTAGGCGTTAGTTCCCAGCCCCCGGCCTCTGCTCCTTCCCCTGGGCTTCCCTAGGGCAGACGAGCGCCACGCCGGCGCCCAAGACACAGCAGTGCCCACCTGCCCGCACCTCGTGCGTCCTGAGTCAGAGCATCTAGCTCTCGGCAAGACTCAAACCTTTTGGGGGAAGAGTTTGCTGAAATGGAAAAGCCATTTAAGATGCCTGGAGAGCGAAGTTTGTAAGCAGGGGCTCTTGAGTCAAACGGGGTTTGAGTTCAGGCCCTGTCACTTCCCAGTAATGTGTGTGGTTACGGAACCTCCTTGGGTCTCAACACAATGGAAGTAATGATGACAGAACCTACCTCATGGGGTTGCGGGAGAACTAGAGAGCTGTCGCATGCAGGGCCCCCAGAGCTGTGCTGCACACGGGGAAAGCAAGTCCTACCCGGGTTCGCCGGAGCCTCGCCGGAGCCTTCAGTCTCCTCCACAGCGTTTCTTGGCTGAGTGCTCAGTGTGGGGCAGGCTAAACATTTTCTCTGCTTCTCTTAAGGTAGAGGACAATTGGGCAAATGACTGCACGTGGCAGCAGAGTGAGGGGCAGAGCAGACGCGCGTGGGACTGCAGGCAGCAGAGCGGGCTCCAGTCCTGGCTCTACCACCAGACCTGTGTGTCCTTCTGTTCTCTGGGCCTGAATTCCTGCTTGTACAATTCAGGATCGAAAGAGGTGATCAGATACATCATTCCTGGCTTTAGACATCCGGGGTAATCGCAGCCGTCCAAACGTCTGCTCGGAAGCCTTGAATAACCAAGACTGCAGGAAGCAACAGTTCAGTGAAGGTTCAGAATCCTGTAATTAGGGTTCGGGAATGAAGCCCTCTTCCGAGATCTTCTCCCAGACCAAGAAGAACTAATGAGGAAGGAAAGACAGTGCTCTCCTCGGGCAAACTGGAGGAGCCCCTGGGCTTCTCCTCCTCCTCCTCACCTCCCCCGCCTTCCTCCAGCCCCCTGGACTCAGTGAGACTCCCACCCTCCACGTTCTTTCCATATACTACTAGAAACCTGCTCTCAGGTCCTTCTCCGCACCCGGAAGGAAATTCATTCATCAAATACACACATTCAACAAATGTGCACCTACTGCGCACCAGGCACTCTTCTGGGTGCTAGGACGGAGCTGTGGAGAGGGCCACAGTCCCTGTCCTTGAGGGGCTGACACTCTAGTGCAGGCAGAGAGAAGGAAGAAAATAAGCAAGCAAAGCAGACAGTAGAGCAGGTGGAATTGGCAGAGACTTGGATTTTACCGGGTTGGGGTTTTTCGCCGTGAGCAAGCCAGCAAGCTCGAGGGGTGTGGAGAGAGTGTAGACAAGACAGGGGCTGAAATAACCCTGGAATTTAGGCTAGGAAGGGGGAGTGAGAATTGGAAAGGGGCTGTGACCAGGTGGTGAGGTCAGCGTACTGTGGGGCCCCGTGGGGGTGGAGGCTTGAAGGAATGAGCTGGAAAGAGGGTTGTTTGTTGGTTTGGTTTTTGCTTCTCTTTTCTTCTTTTTAAGACAAGTGCAGTAGTGAGTAAGGAGGAAAGAGGAGAACAAGGAGTTTAATCTGTTCACTGTAAGCAATCCATCGATACAACTCACTACCTTTGGGTGGGCATGGAAAGAGGTTTGCTTGACGGTGGGACTGAGTGGCCACACCAGGGAAGACGAGATCTCTGGCGGAGAGGGCTTCAAAGAACTGGGAGCCCGGGCACCATCGGCCAGCTGGGTAAGTGCAGGGTGAGACCACCGTGCGTTGCATCGAGGCAGGAGGAGTTGGAGAGAGGACAGTGAGGTGGCAGCTGAAATCCTCAGGAAACGCAGACAGCAGCGATGGCAGTGAGTGCGGCACGGCTGGCCGAGTCGGTGCAGGTGGCAGACTCAGAGATACAGACATATTTGAGAGTACAACTTCACTTCACGTTTGGGAAAAACTCCTTTTGTTTTCACAATTAGAACTGCCAAAGGGAACGAGCTGGTTACGCCATGAAAAGCAGGCCTGAGCATTTAAAGGCCTGGTAGGATCTGATTTCAATGAAGATCAAAGCTGGGAGCCAAAGGGAGAGAACTCTGTGCAATCGCCAGCGACCCTGGGCTGGTGGGCAGGTATCTAGCTTTTCATAAGTGAGAGACCCTCCTGTCATCTCTGAAATCGTACCAAGTAGATAGCCACCACTTCAACAGAGGCTTGAAATTGCACCGATGAGAGTAACTCATCAGTGTCTTGCAGGGAATGCCATCATGGGAGGCAATGGAACAGAGGAGCTAAGAACGTGGCGTCTGCCCGGGTGTGAGTCCCGCTCTGCTCCCTACACTCAGCCAACCTCATCCGCGCCACAGGGTAGCAATAGCACCTACCCCTCTGTTGCTGGGAGGCCGATGAGCTCATGTGTGCACAGAGGGTTGTCTGCAGTGTTATGAGGACTCAAAAAATGTTGGCTAGGTATTCTAGTCTTTCTAACATTTTTTTGGCAAACAAACAAAAACAGGCTTCGGTGGCCTTGTGTCATTAGTATTCTGTGTGGGGGGTAATAAAGTTGAAAGGCCGCTCCTTCCTTGGCTAATTGCATTTGCAGCGCCGCTGGGAGGCAGTGTGGCTTCGGGTGGAGCGAGACAGTGTCGGGAGACAGGAGCCCTGGGTTCCCTCCTCAGCCTGTGAGGCCAAGCGCAAGTATGGCCAAGGGCTAACCAGGAAGTCCCTGAGCCTCGGCTTGCCCACCTGTGAAGTGCGGATGATCGTCCTGCCAGGCCCCCACGAGGCTGTTTCGAGGACAAATAAGGAAATGTCCCCTGAAGGTAAGCGGTAACTCACCAGAAGAGTGTACGCAGCTCACCTGTGCTGAGTGCCCACCTACTACGCTGGGCACGGGGGGTGCCACCTGCCCCTTCCTGGAGCAGTGCCCAGGAGCAGGACTGGGACCCACAGAGCCAGCGTCTGTGGAAGAAAGTGCTGTCAGAGGAACATGCTAGAGCAGTCAGATGACAGGAGAAAGAAGGGTTTTTATGCTAAAGCTACGAGCAGATCTGAGGAGCATATAACGAAGAGCACCGCATGTTCCCCTTCCGGAGTATTATCTGACAGACGTACCTGCCCGTGCACAGTGACCTGAGGTCAAGGCTGTTCCCATGGAGTGGTTTGTAACTGCACAAGGTCCGAAACCCCTGACATCCACCAAACAGGGGGCGAGCTGAATATGCAGGGGTGCAGCAGAATAAGGAAAAGCTCTTTGTGAACTGACACGGAAAGACTGCCAAGAAACACTAAGTGAAGAAAAAAAAAACTAGGTGCAAAGCAGTACATATAGCATGCCACCATTTTTTGTCCAAAATAGCGGGGAAGAATATCTCTGGAATATACTTATTTATATATACGTAGAATATTCTAAAACTAGATATAAGAAACCAGTACCCTTAGTTGTCTCTAGGAAGGAAAACTGGGAAAGAGGGGTAGGAAGAGGAATATCACTGTATATCCTTTTGTACCCTTTGATTTGGTGACCCTGTAAATGCAATGTCAGAAAGAGAGAGAGAAGAAGGAGGAGGAGGAAGAGGAGGAGGAGGAAGAGGGAAGGAGAGAGAAACACTGTGCGGGCTCTAAATCAGCCTGTGAATCCCAGCTCTACCACTTCCCAGCTGTGTGATCTTGCCCAAGCTACACAGCCCCTCAGAGGCTCAATGTGTACAGGAAAGGGGCGTGATAATTACGTAATGCCTCCAATCTACCTGGACTGTGGGGAGATGCGACTAATGAGTTTAAAGCTTCTAGCTGGAAATGGTTGCTGTAGCTGTTTACCCAGCCCTGGCTTTCCATTCGCCAGACCGGCTTCCTGGAGGGCACACGCAATGCTTCCTGGCCTTTCACATGCAACGCCCAGGCACGTGGCCCATGGCAGTCCCCGTCCCTGTCCCTGCAGGACACCAGGTCAAAGCAGAGTTGAAGGAGGGAAGTGTCAAATGCAATACCACTTCCATGCCCTCTCCCAGAGCAATGCCCCCAAGATGAGCTGCTTGGACTGTCTGGTAATGGGGTCCTGCGCTGCTGAACCCCCATCCATTCACCCTGGGCCACACTCCCTTACTCAGAAGAAAACAGCAATTCTCAAACACGAGTGTGCATCTGAATTGCTGGTACAGTGCAGGTTCCTGGGCCCACCCGCGGACCTCGTTTGCCCACTGAGTTCTCTAAGGTGGAGCTCTAGCCACATCTTGGGCTCTAAGTCCCACACCCTTTGTACTCCATGTCATTCCCCAGTTACTGGTTCCAAAGCACTTCCAAACCTCTCCGCCTTCACCCTCCACTCTTCGGATTTTGTGGATCTCTCCTTCAAGAATTTCCGCCCCCACCACCACACATTCGTGCACATCTTTCCACTTGCCTAAATGATGCCTGTTTGGGCAGAAGCAACTCAAACATTTTCTCCCCAAGGAAGCCCTCCAATTTGGGCACCCCTGCCCCTCCTCCAGGTGCTCTGGGACCCTGATTTTGCATCTATCATAGCACCTTCAGGCTTCCTTGAATTAGAATTATCCTTGATAACAATGAAAACTTTCACCAGCAAGTGCATGAACGTGAGTGGTTTGTTAACATCAGCTCTCGACCTCCCCGAACCTCAGAGAAATAAGTGTTATTGTCCCTGTTCACAGAGGAAGAAGCCGAGGCTCAGGGGCAGCAGAGGATTGCCCAAGGTGGCACAGCAAGTAGGTGGTGGGCTGGGCTCACCCTACTTTTGCATGGTTGTTTTTCTGTCTGCGCTGCCCTCCTGCCTTTGAGATTGTACATTCTCCAGGGTGGTGGTCAGTCTCCTTTCCTATCCTTCAGGGCCAGGCCAAGGCCAGTCCCTCAGTGAATACCAAATCGGATTCTTGAGACGGGGCCGTTCATAAGAGAGAGATGCCAGGGGAGAGACCATCCCTGAGGAGTCCATGTGGGGGCGAGAGAGGGGGTGGAGGGGCCGACGGGTTGGTTCGGGCTGGTTCATTGGGAAGGGGGTGCAGATGCACATCATAATCGGGGAGAGAAGACGGTGCTGCACAAACAGGACAGGGTAGCCCGTCTGAGGACCGGACGGATATGGTTCTGACCCTGGGGCACGAGGGAATTAAGGGAATTTGCTGAAATCAGGCAGACACAGGGCCAGAGAGGCGCAAACACCGTCTTCCATTTTCATCTGAACATGAAACCCTAGGAGGCTCCTGTGTAAAAGCCTATGTACATCCACATTACAGAGAGAAGACTAGCGTATTCAAAATCCAAAACAGTGAAGAAGTATGCAAAATTTATATTCTTTTATTTATTATATACAATATTTATTTATTATGTATGCTATATCTTTATTATATTTATTTTATTTATAATAAATGTTGTTTATTATAATATATTATAAACAAGTGGGAGGACTATAAAGAACAAGAAGGGCATGATAAGCATAAAATCCAGGGTAGTGTTCAGGGGAAGGGGGAGTTGGGTAGGGCACACAGAGGTTTAAAAGGCTGGCTAGAATAGGTTTGTAGGTACCCATGGTAGTCTACTGTATTGTAGGTGTTTTTAAAAATTTGTATATACTCTGTAACATCTATTTTTGTATCTATTCAATATGTAATTTAAAAAGTTTTAAAATTGAGACCTAGAAGAGTGTGAGCAGAGTGCTACCATTTGTACAGAAAAGGGGGAACATGTACACATATTCTTACGCTTACATTGAAATGCTTCTGGAAAGTTACATGTGCAACTGGCAACGTTGGTTGGCTCTGACAAGAGGATCTAGGAGGCTGGGGACAAGGAGGGAGGCTTTCCTGAATTTGAGTGACATAAACCAACTGAAATTAAAAATCACAAAATTTAAAGGGGGGGGGGACAGAGAAGGGAGGGTTGAAGGGAGGAACCAAGTCCTAGCCCTGGGAGGGACAGGAGCGGGAAGAGGGGACTGGCCAGGCTCTGGCTGCTCAAACCTAGGAGCGCCCAGAGGCACAAGTGGAGCCAGGAGCCCGCCGGCCAGCTGGAAAGCCTGTTCCTCCCCGACAGCTCTGGACCAGACCCAGGTCAGGCTCTGGCACCTAAGGACAGCGCCAGCTTCAAACAGTTGCCCCAGCCAACCCTGGCTCGCAAGCTTTAGTTTCCAGAGCTCTGCTTTCCAACGAGTCTCCCTGGGGCCTCTTTCCCTGACCCTGCCCTCTCATCTCCAACCTTCACCCCCTTGTGATCTGATCGATTTCTTTGAAGTCGTGTCAGAGTCTTCTGAGCCTTCATCCTCCGCGACTCTGAAATGTGCGTCTGTGGCGCCAAGGTCAGCCAACAGCACGTGGGCCCTTTCATCCTTTTTTTGATCCTCCCCTCGAGGACCCAGTGTCCTTACGTGTCGCCTCATCAAAACCTGCCCACACATCCTTTGTGCACACAAGGTATCCGTCACTCAAAGGGAAGTAGGCTCACTCTGACCCGGGTCACTGGTGTGTCCTAAGGATCATGGTCTTGAGGGGTAAAAGCATGAAGCGCTAATGGAATTTCAGGCACCAGCCAGTGGGCAAGGAAGGGTTTGGACGTGCCTTCTGCTCTGCTTGTAACTATGACACCTGAGGACGAAGGCTGGTGTTTGTATTCAAAAGTGGGTCCCTCAGAGCCCAATGGGCAGAGGTGAGGAGGAGGAGATGAGGAGGATGAAGGGGATGGTTGTGTTACTCTGAACTAAGAAGGGCTGCCCACGGTGACCTTGTTTCCCATAGAGCCCACACAGGGATCCGGGTGGCACTGTAGTACACTGTAGTACAGAAGTGGGTGCTAAGAGAAGAGCAGGCTGCACGGCGGGTGTGCACACGCCCAGGCCTCCAGGACAGTGAATCCCACCCAGGGCAGCCCTCCCTCCCCAACCGCCTCCTTCATCAGAGTTTCCCCAGTGGAAAAGCACCTTGGCAGTTCGTAACTCTCCCTGCAGAGCAAGGGAGTGCTGTGAAGGGAGAGAGAAGCTTTGCTGCACGACGGAGCTCAGCGGAGCAGGCGGGTCTAGAGCAAACGCCGTGGGCGGGCGGTGCTGCGTGCCGGCGTGCATGTGGGAGTGTAAAGCGGACAATCGATGGAACACCGGCAGAATCTACTAAAGCTAAACATTTCCCTGCCCCGTGACCTAGCAATTCCACTTCTGGGGATCTACCGAAGAGAAATGAGTACTTATGTCCACGAAATGACAAGTACAAGAAAGTTCACGGCAGTGCTATTCACGACAGCCCAAACCGGAAACAACCCAGTGCCCGTGAGCAGGAGAATGGCTGTGGACTGTGGTGTGTTTGTACAATACTACTCGGCAATTCCAAAAAGCAAACTATAGCCACATGCAAAACAGCACGGAGCTCAGAGACATACTGTTGAATGAAAGCCAGACACAGAAGAGCACAAGCTGCAGGACTCCATTTATATGACGTTCAAGGACAGGCAACACTGATCTACGCGACAGACGTCTGGACACGGTTGCCTGGGCAGGGCACTGGCTGGGAAGGGCCGGAGGAATCTCCTGGGGCACTGGAAACGTTTTGTATTTTGATCTGGGCAGTGGTTTCGTGGATGGATACACATGTAAACCTTCACAGAGCTTAAACTTAAGGCTTGTGTACCTTAGTTTGCATGTATACAAACTACACATGTATGTAGAGTTACATGCAAAAAATACAAATGATCAAAGTTTAGAGCCGCGTTCCTCCTGCTCCTCACCTGCCACTCGGCTGACGGGTCTCACCCTCAAGAGAGTGATGTGTCCGCCTTAGAGTGACTTTCCGTTCCTGGTGCTGTACCTGAGGGCAGAGTGGAAACTTCTCGAGCTGGGGATGAACTGCATGGCCATTTGGTGGCCTCCTTGCTCACAGATGTTGGTATGCAGCAGAATTTGGTCTAGGACTTACTTCTGTGGAAATGTACTCCAATAGCAAAGTTGCTGGGATGGAGATACACAGCTCCCATCTCATTTCAAATGCTGTGGAGACTGCCAATATTTTAACAAAACAAAGGAACAAACAACAGGCAAGGATTGGCCTAGGCTGGTTCACTGATTTCACGACAAACGAGGAAGAGCCAGACTTAGGCTGAGGAGGGGTGGGGACTTGTGTGCCAGTCCTGCCAAGAACTTCTGCAGTGACGTGCGCCAGCTAACAGCCTCTCAGAGCCCTGATTCCTCAGCTACCCAGTACAACAACCTAAAATACATGCCCTACCTAGAAAAAACAAGAGACTCTAAGGAATTACATTAAAATGGTGGAAATGGGTATTTCTGGGTGGTTAGAACAAGGGTAGTTCTTACTTTCTGCTTTGTATTTTTTTTTTTATTTCCCAAATTACAGAGCAAAGAACAAATCTTATAATCTTTCATGACCAACTTAGATGAAATCTCCTTCAGAGCTCTTTCCGGACTGTGAAGCTGGAGGAAGAGCCCCTCCCCTCGGCCCCCACCCATCAGGAACCATCAACATTGCAACCCCAATGTGGCCTCTATATCCCCCAAAAGGGCCAATGCGAAGGAGGAAGGAAGAGGAAGGGATTTTAGACACCGCTTCAGGAGTTAAACTGAAGCCACCCACTTCCACCCAGTCTTATAGGTGCCAAGCAAAGGACATACAATGTTCTTGGAAAATAATATGACAACCCTTCTGAAATTTGGGGATAATTAGCTTTTTCTACTCCATGTAGCCCATGAGCCCTAGTCCTTTAAAGAAAATTAAAGTTGTAGAGAATACTAATATATATATATCTATACATATTTCTCTTCTTCCCACCTCGATGACCCCCTCCTACCCTTTAAGGGAAAGGGCAAACAGAAAGGTACCCCAAGCATCAAGGTCGGGGAAGAGCTTCCCTCTCCCTGGCCCTTCCTCCCCACCACAGTGAGTTAGAAACTTCTGCCCCATCTTTTGGAGAAACCATTTCCCTCCTCCAAAGACCTCCTTCCCTTGTCCCAGCTCTAATAGAGGCGAGACTGGCGCAGCTGACAGGACCAGGGGTGACACTCACTGCCCCACAGATCCTGTGGGGGGCCTGCAGGCAAGGGCCCCACACTCCATCTCTCCTTCAGCGCCCGCTCCCAGAGCCAGTCTTACCACCAACCCCGCTTCTCTCAAAGTTGAAGCTCAGAGACTACCCAGGTCGGGGAGTCAGTGTCTCCACCACACATGCTCCAATGTATTTTAGTCTTGAGCCCTTGCATTTTAATCACAGCATTGATGAAATTCATTAAGGACACCTTTGCTCACCTTGAGGGCTCTGAATACGTAGGTGTGTGGAGAGCAGAAAGTGCGGGTTCTGGCCCATTACCGCCTTTTCCTGCTTCCTGGTGCACATCTGACTGTGGGATGAGCTGTTGGGCCCATGATCCTCAGGGCCTGCCGTTCCGTGAGAGGCTCTCCCTGGACACCAGACCCCTCCGAAAGCCCTGTCTCCACCTCTCCCCCGACCCTGGACTCTAAACGAAAGGGGCTTTCCTCAGGTCTCGCCTTCGCCCTCCTCTCCCTCCTTGGCCATTCTTCTAACTGCCCAGGTGGCTCCAGTGCCCCCCCATTCTGTCATCTGCTCCCACCTTTCTCTTGCAGGCCCAGCTTCCACCTGCCTGCTGGAGGTTTTTCTCGGATGTCCTGTAAGCAACACAAACGCATCAAAAACTACTCTTCCTTCTCCCCACAAATCCCACAGTTGATCCCTCAGCCACCAGGCAACCTTGTCTTAACACTCCTGCTTTTTGACTTAGATGTTTAGTTACCGAGCTCCAATCAAGTCTCTGTCCTGATCCGACCCTTCAATGGCTGCTGCCATGTACAGACACCTTGTCCTGGCTTCAGGGCCCTCTATTATGCTAATCTCAGAGAGGCTCAAGGTCACACAGCCAGTGACAGGGCTTTTAAGCCCTACCCACTGCCTGACCACCTCAATGGCTTCCCGTCAGACGGGATGTTGGTTAGTCCCTGGCTTTGGAATATGCACAATACCTCCCTGGGCCACGACTTTGTCTCCTTTTTAGCCCCACCTGATAAAATCATACCCATCTCTGGCCATTTTCCCTTTACTTTATTTCCAAAATGTTTTATCAAATGAGCTCATAATTTCACTCTAAATATTTTGTAAATTATTTTGCAATGGCCTTTGTAATTCAAAATACAATTCATAAACAAAGATTTTTAAACCCCATTTTTCAAGGCTTGAATTGCTTCTTTCTTCAGAAAGCTTTTTGTTATTCCCCAGCTAAACATGATGTCTCCCCCAAACTCCTCCATATGTCTGGGATCCTCACACTGGCCTCACTCAGTTGTCTGAGATGTATCTTATAAATCAGGCTGCGAGGTCTTGAGATCAGGGGTGTGTATCTTTGCACCCCCACCACACGCTACAAGGATTCCCAACACAGAGCTGTACTTTGTCAGTGTTATACCAAACTGAGAACTTTTACACTTTAGTGACTTCAATGACAAGAATGTCGAAGGCCCTGTGGAGGTGATCAGGAGACCCCTCTGTCCTCAGCCACAGCACTGATACAAGCACTGGAACCATGTGGGACCAGAGAGGAGAATGGGATAGGGGAGGGACAGGGGAAAAGCTATTCTAGGCCCAGCAACCAGTTTGTCTCTGGGAACTCTCCCTCTGCTTCTGCTCTTTGAAATGTCTCTTTCTAGAAAGAAATGTTGGAGCCACAGCCACTGAGAGATGGGGACACAGTACGGAACAGGCCAGCGCAGTCTCGAAATGCTGTGGAGCCCGCAAGGAAAGCCTTGGCCAGATCCTTGTCCCAGGATTCTGCCACCATTTCTTAGCTGGCTGACCTCGGTCAAGTCAATCTTACAGGCCTGTTGCCTTGTCTGTAAAACGAAGACCAGGTAGGCTAAGGATCTCTTCCAGATCTTGGGAGAGCGAGGCTACGCCCTCCCCCACCTGCCCGTGGGTCCCAGCGGCCCATCTACAGCACGCGAGCAGCAGCAGTGACAACGGGGCATGAGCATCCTAGCGTCTCACATTCAGCAAGCTTGGCAAATAGGTGCCAGAGATGTCCAAAGGGCCACTTCTCCCGCTGAATGAGAAGCAGATGCTCCTAAAGGAACGTGGCCACAGGGCAGGTGAGGCATGGGAGGGTAGGCTGGAACTTCTACAGTCCTGGAGGCGGCAGCGCCGGCTGGGAGGGAAGCAAAGTCAGAGCCCACCTTCACCCCCCTCCCGGAGGTCCAAGAGACAAACTTTCAGAGCCCTCTCCAGCTGGCAGTGTGCAGCAGCCAGGCAACCCTATTGGTAATGGCCGCCAGCCTTTTGAGGAGGAGGTGGGCTGTGGGAATTAGGAGGAGAGAGGCAGGCCCCTGCGGATTACACCAAACACAGCACAGCAGCTGCTGCCCATTAGAACATTTATTTCTCAGAGAGAAAATAAGTTTCAGACAGTCGTATTATAGTAGGTAAAATTAACTTTTGTATTCTTTACAAGCATAGATTTTTCTCTGTTTATTACCTCTCTTATACCATCTGTTATAAACAATTCTAGAAAGCAAATAAAGTCACTTTCTACAATAAATAGAGCATCATGTGCTTCACAGCAGACGCGACAGAGACACGTAGGCCCCATGCCACAGCAGGATCTGAGCCATTTCCCGTTCTAAAAGAGCATTTTAAAAAATGAGACTCAGAGAGAGACTGAAAGATTCAAAGAGATCGAAAAATGAGGAGAGAGATTAAGAAGAGAAAGTGTTGGGCAGGGGGAGAAAGAGATAGGTAGACATAGAAAGAGAGAGAGGGAGAAAGCCTCAAGATCTTACGACACAGGTTTAGACAAAGGTCACAGAGTCCACAGCTGACCAACTACCTGGGGAGAGGGAAGCATTGGCTCCTTAAATAAACCACACTGTGCGGCCACACAATGGAGGGCTCCGATAATGGAAACTATAGGTCTGAATAATTTAGAACAGTATTTTACAATTATGTACACCGTGTCCTTCTCTAGCCATATGCTGTATTGTGTTTTTATTGTTGTACAAAATCCAAAACCCCATCCTTTATGTTATAGTGTTGTGTTGGTTCCCTTTTAAACTCTGGCTCGTGTCCCAAATGTATAAGAAGTTGTGGTGGTTGGTTGGTTGTAGTTTTAAAAAGTCGAGTGTGTAAAAATGGCAGTGATCTCCCCAGTGACTTTGTTTTGTCCAAAACTCCCCTACGAAAAATTTGAAACAATTAAAAAGAACGTCAGGTTAAAAATCAACATGGCAATCAGTGGCCTGCAACCTGGCCCTGCGACTTTGGTGCTTAGGAGGTGAAAAGAAACGTCTAGAGAACAGACATTGAAGCCTCTGAAAGTTGTGTTGGTTTGTCAGTCAGCATTCCCCATTCACAGTTTTTTTTTCCTTCCATTTTTGCGAAGGTTAAGGTGGGAGGGGGTTAAAGAGAAAGCGGGAGGGAGACAGAGGATTTGAAACAAAAGTGCTGCCCTCCCTGGAGTGGGGAAGTGGGAGCAGCAGAGGCTGGGCAGGACAGAGCACAGGCCAGGAGGATGTTTGGCAGCAGGTGCCACACCGTCCGGGTGGTAGAGAGTGAGATTTACGACTGCAGTTGCAGAAAAAGCCCACGAGGAGAGGATAGGAGGGGGAAGGAGGCAGACCCAGCCGAAGGGCACGGCTCCACCCCAACCTCCCTCAACATCCAGGTGGACAGATGGGACACTCCCACACCCAGCCTGGTCTAATGACAGAAGCCCACCCCCCAGGCTCAGCCCACCTTGCGGCTGCACAGGGAGAGGGCAGGAGGGGCCCTGCCTCAATCCAGGGGCCGTACTCACAAAGCCGGGCCTCAGCTGTGTTGGCAGCAGAAGTGAAAAGGTGTGTGCGGGGTGTCCTGGGAGAGGGGTCGCCATATGGTGGGCTAGCCTCTGTCTGGGCCCTGAAGAGCCTGGCGGAGACACCCACCTGGCATAGCAGCTGGCCTCAAGGGGAATGAGACGTTAAAGAAAAAGACCAGTTTGGTGATGGTTTCTGTCAGTTTGGCACAAGAGAAAAAGTGAGAAAAGGAACGTGGGAAAGAGAAAGCTAGACTGGGCATGGGCGCGGAAGGTGGGACAAGGAGGAGGCGTGAGAATGGGTGACGAGGGGGAGAGAGGGTGAGCTTGAGGAGATTCCCCTCGGACCCTGGCGTATCCACAGCATCTCTGGGATCAGTGTCAGAACCTCACCCGCCCTGAGGTGTAGTTAGTGGGAGTGGGATGAACGGGGCCAGACAGCCCTTCAAGAAGGAGCCCAGGACTTGCCTTCTGGGCCACATCCATCTCCTTGGCTAGGCCCAAGCCCCATAGCTGTTTCTACTTCTAACTGGTTCTTCAGTGGAATATCCCCTGAGGGACCCTGGGTGGGAGTTTTTGGCACACAGCAGGCCCTCCAGGGGAACCATGCAATTGGTCACAGTTGCCCTTAGTGGGGACACAGCCCAGTCCCTGGCCTGCCATGAGAAGGGGAAGCTGCCAGCCATACATCTGGCTGGGGCAGAAGAGGCTTCTCTGTGCCCCATGGGATGGAGGCAGGGCAAGCAGACATAGGCCTGGCCTCACCCTCACAGGTAGCTAGAAGTGACAAAGGAGTGGGGCCCCCGGACTCGGCTCAGGTGGATCATCGCACGGTCGTAGGCCACCTGCACTGACTTGCGAATGCTGGTCTTGCGGCCTTCCAGCATCTTGAGCTTGTCCACGGTGTCTTCCACACCCAGGGGCAGGACTTTGTCCCTCGGAAGCCACTGCCTGAAATGCAAGCACAGTAAGAGGCTGGGCCATGGTAGGTCGCACAGTGGACTCCCCTGGGCTCACTTCTCCAGGACCAGCAAGGCCAGGGGGAGGGGACACCCTCTGCAGGAAGCAACAAAGAACCTGGCAGGTCAGGGCAGCAAGCAAGGTGTGCCGGGCCGGGGGAATGGCATGTGACCTATGCAGCTAGGTCCTTCCCCAGACTCTCACGTGGCCTGGAGGACTGTCAGGGCCCATCAGCCAAGAGAAGCCCATTTGCTGCCCTCTGGGACCAACTGAGCCACCTGGGAGGGCTCTGAGCCACGAGCTGCCTTGGGCAATTAGGAAGCTAAGGCTAGGAAGCAGAGCTGATGTCAGGAATTGGTGAACTGATCTCTGGTGGGGCCTGCACCCTGTGTGTTTTTAAAGCTCCCCAGGTGACTCTAACATGTGGCTAAGAGCGTAGCCTTCAGCGCCAGATCTGTTTGTATCCCAGTTCTGTCAACAGGGTCTTGGCTTTCTGAGCCTCAGCTTCCTAACCTGCCAAATGGATTGTGCGGGGATTAATGAAAGTTTAAACAGCATTAGATGAGATCATATATGTAAAGCCACTTACCTAAGTATATGGAGTAAGCACTCAACAAACAGCAGCTATTATTACCATTATTTTTACTAGCTAGTTCTACTTCCTCATTCTATATAGAAGCAGAGGTGAAAGCACTCACCTGCTGGTGCTAAGAGAAACCTTAAGGTGTGTACAGCCAGAACTGCCCGCAGGACTGAGACAGGCTTCCCCACAGCTACTGGAGTGTTGGCAGCCAACAGGCTCTCAGCTGAGCCCTCCTCCAGGAATCACCCTACACCAAGGAAGCTGCCTGGCCCAAGGGCACAGCCCTCCCCAGGGGCAGTGGCATTCAATGACTAGTTGGCGTAGGGGCACAAGGGCACAGCCCCAATTCCCAACATCTCTATCAAGCCACCCAGCTCCACATCTCCCCAGAGAATGAGCTGAGGCCTCTGTTGCAAGTGCACTGCAGTTTAACTTTCTCCCCTGCCCAGTGCTGCACCCTTCACCCCCACAGCTCTTCCCAGTAAGCCTCCTGATACAAATCTCCATCTCAGAGTGTTTCCCAGGGAATCTGATCTGCAACACCCCTCAGTTACTATTAACACTATTAACACTATTAATCAGTGTTACAAGTACCGCTAACATGGCAAGTGCAGGCCAGCTGCTGGCACGTCATGCCTCCCTTCATGGTGGAGCCCAGGGTAACTGAGTTCATGGCCCCTGTGTGCCTCATGAGCACAGCAGCACTGGCACAGCCTTTTGGCATGCCTCCCCCACCCAGCAGCAGCACCCACTCACCAGGTACGCTTGTTGTCAAAGAAGAGGACAAGGAAGAGCTTCTCTCCAGCCTCTGCCTGTTTCTGCTCTCCCAGCTTCAACACGTCCAGCGGGGGGACAGGGATGGGAACGCCATTGTGCAGGAGGCCCTCCCGGGGCATCTTGGGATCGATGATCTGGAGGCAGAATGAAAGACCGGCACTCAGTGGGGGAGGACAGGGTGAGCCGGGCCCCCTGCCGCAGGACCAACTGCTGAAGCACCCCACCATACCAAAGTCATGCAAAGGCTTGGCCTTGCTCACAACCAAGTGATGGAGGGGCTGACCTCCTCCATGACCCCCAGCAACCCAAAATGGAAATCTTGACTCTCTTTCCCCAGTTCATTGCCCTAATCTTCTGGCCCTGCCCAATCAGTCCTTCTGATGAGGGAGCTTGCTCCACGAACTATCAGGCCCCAGAGATGAAAAAGCAGTGGGAAGCCCACATGGGGAGTGTCAGGCCTGAGTGGGGTATCTTTGACATCCAGGCCAGATAGGCAATGTTCCTCCCAATGTTCCTCAGGAGAGAAGAGTGGAGGCCATGTTTTTCCTGTCAATTTTCCTAGGCACCATGGGTATGAAGGCGGTGCTGCCTCAGCAGGAGAGCTGTCCCTTAGGTTCTAACAGGGCTCCTGGTTACCCACCACCATCCTGTCTGACTACAATCCTTCCTCGTGTGTGGACCAGATACATTTTGACACTCCATGGTAAGATCAGAGAGGAGGCTCTGTGTATAGCTAGAAAACTGAGCTTGGACGGTCAGTGGAGAAGGGGGAATGATGTGGTTGGAAACAAGGGCCACGGGAAGCATTAATCCTTGAGGCGGCAAGCTCCACAGGGCAGAGGCTGGGCCTGTCTTGTTCAGGTTTGTTTCTGGCATCCAGCCCTACCCTGCCTTGCTCAGAGCAGGTGCTCAGCAAAATGCCTGGCAGCACCAACACAACAATAACTCTCCAGGTCTGTGCAGCACTTTCAAAGTTTCTAAAGCTCCTAATTATTCACATATCATCTCATTTCAATCCTTTGCTGATGCTGAGAAGTCTGCTGACAGGCATTAGCATACAGAGAAAAACACCAAGCATGGAAGGATGTAGCTGGTTGAAGCCATGCTGGGACCAAGACCAGATGCGTGGACAAGGCTTGGGGCTCTGCTACCCACTGCCTCCTACACAACTCCTGCTTCCAAGGCAGTTGCTAGCATTGCTGTGCACACAGGCCAGACAGACTTGGCAACTTACTGAGGAAGCAGCCTTCTCCAGAGACAGAGCAATCTTAATTCCTATACCCTGTCCCAGCGGGCTCTTCATGATAAACTGCTCTCATTATTTACCTTTGGGTTTCTGCCAACATCCCTCTCAAGATAAGCAGCTGAAAGCAGGTGTTCTGGTTAGGAGTTTACTCTAAGGATGAACCACCTCTACCCTACCCGCCAGGTGTACAATTTGATCAAAACTCCATCTCCCAGCCTGTCTGTCCCTCCTGTGACTGACGCTAAAGGTCCTAATGAGAACCACCACACAATCCCTTCTACGCTTCCTTGATTACCAAATGAGACAGTGTGGCTGCTCTAATGTTTCCTCTTGACTAAGGCATGCTGGTTCCTGCCTAGGAACCTAGGGTGCTTGCAGAGGGTGGACTGTGAACAATTTCCCCCGAGGCAAAAGCAAGGTGGGTAAGTCTGCCGTTTGAGGAGAGCTTTTGTGTCCCAAAATAATAAATAATGGTCCATTCACTCAATGAATGCTCTGCGGATGTAAAACAACATGGCAATAAAGCTTGTGATAAACTTTAACATATTATCTATTAATAATTAATGTGTACATACACTATTATTACAACTGTAATATGTGAATAAATAGAAGGAAGGATAGAAAATACTTGGAGTCGACATGTTAGAATCATGAGGGTTTTTTTTCTCTATTTTTCCAAAACTCTTATAATGTGGTACATTAATTTTATAAAAACACAGGCAAAAACATTTGTTTAAAAGAGGCCCCCAAAAGATTAAAAATTGTGTATTTACTATGGATAAAAATATATATTGAAGTATGCATAGGAAGAAGACTGGGAGAACACACACCAAAATAAAAACAAAGGTTGTGTTCAGGTGGTGGCTGAATTTCTTTAATCATAGGAGAAAATGTATGAATAAGAAGATAACTGAAAAAAAAACAAAAAAGAAAGAAAGAAAGAAAAAGAAAGAAAAAAAAGAAAAGAGAAAAAGGAAAAAAAAAAAAGAAAAAAAAAAGACTAGTTTTAGATTGGTTTTTTTGCATTGTGAGGTTTGGAAAAAAACCAAACCTACACAGCTTAATCACTTCTTTAATGACTAAGCTGGCGGGTCCTGCAGTATCATTGCTGGCAGCGCAGAGCCTTGTAAAGTAAGGCAGTCCCAGGCCCAAGCTCTTCAGCTACTCGATCACACTTGCTATTGCTAAGGAGGGAACTAGGAAGGCAACATGGGTTCCAATGTGGCTCCAGCAGATTGGAACTTCTTTGAGCTGTAGTTTCCTTACCCATCCAAACAGGATCAGAATCCCTGCCCTTTTTATCTTAAGAGGCTGCTGTCAGATATGAAAGAACTGGGAGAAGCCCAGAGGCCTCCCTATATGCGTGTAAGAGCTCTGTAAGCATATAAGAAGCCTGGCTACAGATCCTCCAGGAACTTTTTCAAAAAATATTCATGCCTGGGTCTGGCCTCAGAGAGTCTAATTTGGTAGTGCTGAGGTGGAGCTGATTCAGTATCTATATTGTTTAAAAAATTACCCCTGATGATTCTTACATGCCCCAAAGGTTTAGTATTAGTGGAATCTTCCAGAGCCAGGTAGACATTACCTCCCCAACCGAGAAAGAGCTCTAAGAAATAACAATCAAGGTGGTAAAAATGGAATTTTTAACTATTGCTACTGTGGAAGAAATGGAAATTTTAGCTACTGCTAGTTGGAGCATAAACTGAAACTTTCCAGCAATTTGTATCAGAATTCTGTATAGACTTTGCCCCAAGAAGGCACTCCTAAGAATTCACTGTAAAGAAATAATCACGGATGTGCACAAAGGTAAAGCTACAATGATGTTTACTGCCAACTGTTTATCATAGTGAAAAATTCAAAACAATCTAAATGACCAACTAGGGAATGGTTAAAATATGGGACATGCACACAACTGAAGACAATACGATCATTAAAAGTGATGTTGATGAAGAATGTTTAATGGCGTAAGACATGCATGTTCACGGTATACTGTTATGTGAAAGGGAGGTTAAAAACAGTACGGTCTCACATATATGCATATTTATGAATTTTAAAAAAAAGGCCGAGTGGGTATACACCAAGTTATCCCTGAATAGACAGGACTGTGGATGATCTTGAACTCAGTGGCTCAGAACACAGGCTTTGACATCACACATTTTGAGCCCTGGGCTCAAATTCCAACTCTGTTACTTATTAGCTGGATGACCACGGGTAACAGATCCTCAGTTTTCTTTACGACAAAACGGAATGACAATACCTTCCTCAGTATTTCAAGGACTCAGCATGACAAATGTTTAATAAACATGTAAGCATTATTAATAGCTTTTAAAATTCTCTACAATAGGCAGATGTTACTTTTATGCATAAGCAAATAAATAAATGCTATTAAAGCCCTAAGAACCCTAGTCTCAGTCTGCATAGTTTCAGCCTATTTTAAGTGCCCCAAGCTGGGAGCCTTACTGGTTGACCCACTCAGGCTGGGGTAAAAAAAAAAAAAAAAAAAAAAAAAAAAAAAGCCCCCCTCCCTTCTGCAGCTAAAGGCATCCTGACTCCCACCGCACTCTGCTGGCTTAATCCAATCAGATAAGCCCCCAAGGCAAGGCAGGGGCCAGAACCGCCCGGGGAAGGGTGTAGGTAGGAGGGTGGCGTCTGGGGCAGACTCACCAAGGCAGGGTAGGAAGGGTAGCCTCGGCACTTGGCCCACACCAGCTCCAGGGGCTCCAGGTCTCCGCGGTCTTCAAAGGGCATCAGGAGGCTTCTGCCTGGGGGTGGGGGAGGGGAGGAGACAGTGCCCGAAGGGGACTTGGAATGATGCCCAGAAGGCCTGCATATGGCTTCCAATTGACTGGGGCAGCCCAAGAATTAGTCAGCAACATCCCCTCCACCCTTCCTTTTCCCTGCCCTTTCCTCAGGAGAAGTTCTTAGACTGGATCAGAGGTCAGCAAACTAGTTCTGTAAAGAGCCAAATAGTAAATAAACATTTTAGGTTTTGTGGGCCACGAGGTCTCTGTTACAGCTACTCAAGTCTACCACTGTGGCATGAAAGCAGCCAATCTATAAATGAATGAGCATGGCTGTGTCCCAATAAAACTTTATTTTTGGACACTGAAACTTGAATTTCATGTAACTTTTCACATGTTATAAAATACCATTCTTCTTTTGATTTTCTTTTCAATCATTTAATAATGTAAAAACTATTCTTGGCTCCGGGGCCATACAAAAACAGGCAGCAAGCCATAGTTTACCGACCTCTGAACTAGAATCCTAAGATGGCTTTCTCTGCAAAATGTAACTGCTTCATCCCCAGGGCCTCTGGGAGAAGGGCCATAAATCAGCTCGGGCAATGTCACACACTGCTCTCTGGGCCTCCTTGAGTGGGGAGTCCTCATGATGGAGGCTTCATGCAAAAAGATGCTTGGGAAGGATATCCTAGTAAAACCACTTGCTAAAGGAGTTCTTTTCTGACAGGGCCACACCTGGCCATCCAGGTCGCCTGGATGCACAGCACTCAGCAGAGCCACACAGGTCTGCAAGTTCTTCACATGCCTACTTCTGTCAGAACCTCACACTGGGTGTCCCCCAAGGCAGGCACATCTCTTCATCTTACTTTGTTCTGTACCCAGTGCATTCGCACATGTGCACGGGTGCTTCACAGATGCTTCTGAACACACAGAGGAACCCCCTTCCTTCTCCACATCTATCAACTGTAATGGGGAGGTAACCACACTCAACCAAGGAAAAAAGTCCAAATCTAATAGAGAGGAAATTATATTTCTAAGGAAACATCACCACCCTCACTTGTAGTTTTTTCAAAATGTACTAAAATAATAATGAGGTACTGTTTTGTACTTATTGAGGCAATAGCAATAACTATAAAAGGATAAACTCCAATACTAAAGAGGTAGGCTGAGGCGAAACTGGTGCAATCATACACTGCTGATGAAACTGCAGACCAGTCCAATACTTTTGGAATGTAATTTCGCAGGATGTCTCAAGAGCCATTAAAAAAAGTATGAACCACCTGGGAATTTACTCTAGGAAAAATAACTTTGAAAATGAATAAAAGGATTTTGGACAAAAATATGGGTTCACTACATTAAATATAATGTTAAAAGTTGGAAACAACCCAAATGTCTAACAATAGAATGGTCAAGTAAATTATAATACATTGATTGTTAGGTACATTGTTCCAATAATATGAGATACATAAAGATTATGTGTCAATATGAAAAAAGTATGAAATAACATTGAAAAAAGTAGGATACAAAGTGCATGTGTTTTGGATTACCATTTTATTAAAAATGTGCCTAAAATAAACAGAAGGCAACATAGAGAGATGAAGACAATCGTGTTATGATGATGGAACTATGGGAGGTCAATTTTCTTCTTAAATTTCCTTTGGCATCATTTTATTAAGTATGTGGTTTTTAAAGTAAGTATAAAATGTCACCACTAGAAGCATAAAGAGTGCCAATATACTCCTACTTTTGTGCTAGATGCTGTACAAATTCATCTAAACATGAGCCCTGTCTTCTGCGTGTTAACAGTCACAGAAAGTAATGAAACACACAGGCATGCATCATCAACACACGCACGAGAAAGAAACAGATGCTGAGGGAGAATAAAGCAGTTGGGAAAAGGAAAGAGGGGGAGGGAAGCCCTGCACCCTGTGTGTTAGATGGAAACTGCAAAGACAAGGCATCCAGAGAGTACACATCCCTCCACTATAGGGCCGGACAGCATTATAAGCTCAGAAAACAGCCTGCTCTGCACCTGCTCCACCAGAGCACCACCCCAGCCTCTCTTTTTGGCCCTGCCCTTCCCTTTATTCTCTTGGTCCAAAGAGACAAGACCTATAAAACTACAGGGTTATGTGTGAGATTCGGTGATATAGGCCATCACTGATAAGTAGCTCAGACAGGCAATACCCATCAAAATTACAAATGCACACTTCCTTCACTTCAGCAATCCCACTTCTATAGATATACTCTCCATGGATATGAAATGATCTAGGCACAAGGTTGCTCACTGCAACACTGATTATGATTATGATAACAAATAAGTGAAAACAATCTAAATGTCTATCTTTCGAGGGCTGGCTAAGCGAATGATGACATTCCTATACAATGGTACACTAGGCAGCCAATAGGAAGCACAGAAAGATCTCCAAGATAAATTATTAACTGGAAAAAAGGAATGGTTTAGAGGAACATGTGTATATTAGCCTTCTCTACTCACTTTCTTAAATATACATGCAAATTTTGATATATATGTACATACGGATTACCTCGGAAAGATACAAAAGAAATTGCTAACAGTAGATGTTCGAGGGAGGGAGTGCTGGCTTTCATTATATACCCTTTCGTACCTTCTTTTTATTACCTTGGGCATGTATTACTTATTCAAGTATAAGATGAATTTAAAAAAAAAAAAAAAATACCAGTATCAATGACCTGGGAGTGAGGGCCATCTCCCTGCCCAGGGCCTGAGGGTTTAGAGGGGAGCTCTGAGACTGGTTGCCAGGTTCTGAGCCCCAGCAGTGCAGCAGCCTGAAGAGCTGGCTCCTCAGAAGGCCTGCCCCTGCACCCCAGCCCAGCTCTGCCTGAACACCTTCTCCTCACCTGAGCTACTGTAGTCAGCGTCTCCATTCACACCTTCCAGGAAGGGCACTCGAGACAGGGCTGGCTTCCCACGGCTGCGTTTGGGGGGCGTCATACCACTGCATACAGAGCAGGTAGAGGGGGTGAAATGAGCAACTTCAATGACTAACACGTCCACTCCCCCTCTCCCATCTCTGACAGGAGTGGAGCTGTAAAAACCCTTCAGGAAGGATGGTTTCTCACCTTCTCCTAAAAACTCACACTAACCCATGACACACTTTTGACTGAAAAGTTCCCATAAGGCTTTGAGGAACCATTTCATCCACATGGAAGGACTGAACCTGGATGGAGATGCCTGCTCCCTTGCTCAGGGAACTTAGACTTCCTTCAAAGGAAAGGTTATCCCCGTCACTTGTCAATCCCTCCAGAGTCTAAGCAGCCTTGCCATGAGGAGGGGCCATCTCACATCAGCCCAGAAGTCTTTACTCGGTGGTTCACAATGCTTCTTTTTCAGAAACCAATTTATATTTGAGATACAAAAATTTGCCTCTTTCCTAAATTTTCTATAAAGGACATGTCATACTTCCTTAATTAGAAAAGACATTTTTTACATTGGAAAAAAATCCACTTCTCACAAATGGTTTATGTGTGAAGTTTTTCTTAGAGAGAAATGCATTTTTTTTAACTAAAAAGTAGACCAATTTTTTTAACATAGTTATTGTAAAGAGGTAAAATATATATTAGGCAAAGAAAAAGACCAGAAAGTAATAAGTGAAAATGAGAATAGCAATACCAGAGCAATGGTATAACTGAGACCCATCCAGGCACCAGTACTTTTAAAGAGCTCCCTGGGTAATTCTAATGTATAACCACAATTGTGAGCCTTTGGGCAAAAATGATGTGGCTAGGGCTTTTTTCTATCCAAACTTTTAAAAATAATACTGCTATGTAATTTTTTTCAACTAAAAAAGTACTTCGAAGACAGGTCAACAATCTGCAAAAAAGTAGAAATGCTTAAGAAACCCAGGGTGGGATAATAGCAACCAGGGGTAGGACTGGCCGGAGAGTAGGGTACTCCTGTTTTACTCAATCAGAACTGACTTTATCATGACCTTATACTAAGAAAATCTTGCTTAACAAAAACCCAATGAATCATATTCCTTCAGTAACCAGTAGTTAGGTTGGGAGTTTTTCCTTGCTAGTCAAAATTAGGACCTATTTGGAAAAAAACAAAAAATATCCAGTTCATCTTTAGAATTCAGTTCCCACTCACCTAATAAAAATCTGTCAACAGGATTAGAGACTCTGAGGCCTTATACAAATGTAAGGTGCTAGTAATTTTGTTAGGAAAGCCTCTCAAAGTTCACATCATGAGTCTGGGTAGACATCATCAAATCCAACAGAAGACAGCACAGCAGAGTGGTTAAGGGATTAAACTCCAGAGTCACACTATCTGGGTTCAAAACCCAGCTCTTTTCATTAGTTCTGTGACCTTGAACAAGTTATTTAACCTCTCTGAGATTGTGTTCCCCATGTGTTTTCGTGAGGATTAATGAATGAATAACCATAAAATACTCGGTATAGCATATACCACGCACTCAATAAATGGCACTTACAGTTATTATCTTATGAGGGGCAGTAAATTTTAATGTCTTACTCAAAGTATTACAAACTACTAAAGTTGTACTATGAGCTGATGAGCTCTGACAAGGATGAGCTCAATAAAATAGGATGCAACACCAAAACTAGGTCTGTTTGTTCCTGATACATAGAAAAAAGCACAACTGACTCAATCACGGCCTGCATTTCAGCCCTCTCTCCAAGTTCCCCAGCCCTAAGCAGACAACCCAATCTATAATTACCTTGTTTACTGGTTTAACATCCATCTCCCCTTCTAGAAAATAAGCTCTATGAGAACTGACACCTTAGTGCTTAGAACAGTGCCTGACATACAGTAGGTGTCCAATTATCAATAGCTGAATGAGTGACCTCTAGAAAGAAGGTACAGCTCCAATCTGTTCAGAAAATCATCAGAAAAGATAAATCAAGGGGCAGGTAAGGAAGGGGGTGTGGGGGATGGGTTAGTGATCAGTTCTTTCCAGGTTATTTCTAATTCTGGGATTATATGATTTCAATCTAATATATAAGATCTTTTATGTACTTACCACCACAGTGTAGGGAAAAAAAGAAAGAAAAATGAAAAAAATCCTGCAGTTAGAGCCCCTGAATCTCCTCTTTTTTTTTTTTTGAGTCAGAGTCCCACTCTGTCACCCTGGCTCGAGTGCCGTGGCGTCAGCCTAGCTCACAGCAACCTCAAACTCCTGGGGCTCAAGCGATCCTTCTGCCTCAGCCTCCCAAGTAGCTGGGACCACAGACATGCTCCACCATGCCCGGCTAAATTTTTCTATACATTTTTAGTTGTCCAGCTAATTCTTTCTATTTTTTAGTAGAGATGGGGTCTCGCTCTTGCTCAGGCTGGCCTCGAACTCCTGAGCTCAAACAATCCGCCCACCTCGGCCTCCCAGAGTGCTAAGATTATAGGCATGAGCCACCGCGCCCAGCCTGAATCTCCTATTTTAAACCCTGAAATTCCACTGAGAACCACTGAGTTAAGGAGGAAATACCTTCCAAGGGCACTGTTCCTACATGGAGCAAGGGCCCTAGAGAAATCAATGGCATCGGACTGGAAGTCTGCAGAAAGGCAAAGCACAGACTGGCTGGCTTGCTTCTCGTGGCTCATAGCTGGGAAGAGTACTCCTCATAGAGGGAGAGACCAACACACCTTCCACCTTTAGTCAAGGGCTAGGCAGTCAGAGACAGTTTGATGACCCCACTCTCACCCCAACCCTAGTGAATTGGGCTTCCACGCCCCTTATCTTTGAAGAGAGTCAGGAACTCCAGCCTGGGACCAGGCTAGAAGTGTCTTGTAAGATTTTGAAATCTGTCTCTTCCCTATGCCTGGTAACTGTGTTTTCTCCCATCTACTCCCCCTGTGTCTCTGGAGGCTATAATAGGGAGGGAGAAAGCTAGGGCAACTTTGAGGTTTTGTGGGGACATCCCAAAGAAATCACAGCAAGGAACCAGTTCAGGGCTGAGGGGTGGCTGGGGGCCTCCATAGCCCCACCAGGAGCCCAGCAGCCTGGGTAGAATGAGTACACTACCTTTTGGTGTACCCTGGGACCTTTCCTTCCCTACTCTAAATCTAGGATCCATTCAGCAGCCACGTGATGGGACCATGATTTCAGACTTCAAAAGGACAAGTCATTTTTCCCCAGTGGCACTGCAGGTTTCTCATTTTCAAGAGTCCCACTCTCCTTGGTGTCTTACAGAAAACAAAACATAGAGGAGGGGCTCAATAAACTGGATTTGGAAGAAACTTTGAGATCCTCGTCTCAGAAATTCTCCTTTCAGGTAAAAGAAACCCATCCCTTTTCAGCTCAAGGATGATAAAAGAGCTGGGACTTTTGACTGAATAAAAGCAATTACAAATTTCCTACCTGTTCATTTCTTATACCCACACTACACCTCTAAAGAGGCCATTGCTACGATGCCCCAAAAGGCAAAGGGCAAAACAAGCTGGATTACGTAAGTATGTATGAGTGGGCAGAGTGAGGGTGACGGGGGACACTGGCTCAAATGTTAATTTCAGTGAGCAATAGGAGATTCAGCTCTCCTCACCCTCTAGAGCCCACATTCAGCCCCACAGACCCTGTAAGCATCAGCACCACTCCTCTTCTCTTAGATCAGACCTGAGAGTCAAGGATCACCTCATTTCCTAGGAGCTCCCAGAGTTATAGACCAGAGGCCTCAGAAAATAGCAGGGGTGAGGGAAGAAACCAAGATCAGCAGGAGAAGGTGCATTCTCTCGCTGAACAGAGAATAAAAGGAGAGGTGACAGAGGGGCTGCCAAAGCTCTGGGGACAAGTGTTCTTACCTGCAAGCTTCAAATGCCAGTCCACCACTGAGACCCAAACTACATTCGGAGTCAGACCCGCTTTCAGTGTGTTTTCCAAAGCCGTTGGTCATGCCTGCCAAGGACACACAGAGTGAGCCTGAGCACGGACGCCCCCTTTCCCCTCACACATGCTGCAGCACAGGGCAGCTGCCTCGGGGGTGAGGGAGCTCAGTGAGGAGGAATAGAGAGGATGGCTGTTCCTTCTCCTGTGAGAAGTCTTGGATGGTAGAGAGGGCCTGATAAAGATTTAGGGGGAGATACTGTTGGCTAAGGCAAGGAACAGACACTATTTTCCTTCCCATCCTTCGGCTCTTACTTTAAGGAAAACAGCACACACAGCTCACTCTGCTACTCTCATTTGGCTACAAAGGGACATAGTAAGACTTCCCTACCCTGGCTGGCTCACAAGTCCCTGCATCTGCTTCTGATTTCAGACCTCAATTATCAGGGAGTCTTCTCTGCCTCTTGAGGAGCCCACCCACCTTGCCTCTTCAGATAAACACACACGCCCTATCCATCACACAGCTGGCAACAGCTACCTTCATTCTTTGGGGATGGTGTCAGGAGAGGCAGAAGAAGGATAAGGGCTATTTGTCAACCACACCCTGAGACATCTAGCAGGGCTAGTTAGAGTTGAGGATGGGGGCTCTCTTTGGCAGAACTAAAGCAACCCAGACCTTCCTGGAATGGGGAGTCAGAAACCTGAGAAGAAGGTTCCTTTTCCTCTTCTTTGAGGTCTCTTGGTCTCTCTTTTTGTGAAGGTTAATACCTTCTCTCTCTCTCTCTCTTTTTTCTTTTTTAGAGACAGGATCTCAACGCTGTCACTCAGGCTTGAGTGCAGTGGTGTGATCATAGCTCACTGCAGCCTCAAACTCCTGGGGTCAGGAGATTCTCTCAGTCCTTAGTAGCTAGGACTATGGCACGCATCACCACGCCCAACTAATTTTTTAAATTTTTTGTAGAGATGGGGTCTCACTATGTTGCCCAGGCTGTTCTTGAACTCCTGGCCTCAAGTGATCCTCCTACCTAGGCCTCCCAAAGTGCTGGGATTATAGGCTTGAGCTACCACGCCCAGCCAGATAATACCTTTTTACTTATGGAGGATGCTATTTAGTATGAATGAGAGGTCAGTTTATAGCAAGGAGTCCTCAGAGACAAATGAAGACTGGTTATCCCAGGGACATGAACTTGCTGTGAAGACTACCACTCTCATATCTATCCAATTTCTTTCTTTCTTTTTTTGAGACTCATCCCTCAGGGTAGAATGCAATGGCGTCATCACAGCTCACCACAACCTCAAACACCTGGGCTCAAGCAACCCTCTTGCCTCGGCTTCCCCAGTAGCTGGGACTGCAGCTGTGCGCCACCACGCCTGGCTAATTTTTTCTATTTTTGGTAGAGATAGGGTCCTGCTCTTGCTCAGGCTGGTCTCGAACTCCTGACCTCAAGCAATCCTCCAGCCTCGGCCACCAGGCGTGAGCCACCATGCCTAGCCTATCTATCCAATTTCTAACCACACTCCAGAGTCCTACAGCCTTGACAGCTGAGCCAAGAGGGGTACAGAGATGGGCCAGACACCTAATTTGAGAGCTGTAAGTTACATACACCTTGGCCAGAACTGTTGAGGCAAGTCACACCTGCAAGAGCAGGTGTCTGAGCCAAGATGTCTATACTCTGACCTGACTCTGCCTCTAACATCATGACCTCAATTTAAAATCACTGAAGCCAGCTGTGCTTCAGGTGCCTCATCTATTAAGGATCAACACCTGTTTTTGTGAGCGTCAACTAGGGTTGTATAGAAGTATCCCTGGGTGCCAGGCAGCTGAGATGGTAGGGGAAGACCAGATTCTAGCAGTATCCCCAAGTAGCTGGCCTTCTCGGGCTGGATGGGCCTGATGTCCAGAGCTAAGTCTCAACAGGAGAATCTTTCACTTTTAGTGCACAGTGTTCTCAGTGCTGTGTGGCCAAGCCTGTACAGCTGAGAGGATGGCAACAATAACTGCTACCATCTGCTGCTATGTGCCAACTGCTTTACATAGGCTATTTCCAACGCTTAGAGCCCTGCAAGGTAAATATCAGAAGCCCCATATTAGAAGTAAGAGAATGGGCTCAGAGAGGTTAACTCATTTTCCCCAGGTTACATAGCTGGTAAGAAGTCTGGTGATTTACATTCAGCGATGCTTAACTCTAGGCTTCAAGCTCTTGTCTCTGTATACCAACCTATTGTCCTAACAGAGGAAAGCTTGGAGGGATGGGAAGGTATTGTTGAAACAAAATGTTAGGCAGCAAGAAAAAAAAAGCAGAGAAAAGCAAGTACTGGCCATACAGTCCAGAGCCACCACATAAAAAGACAAGATGGACACAAGAAGCAAAAGCCAAGAGCAGCTCCTCCCTGCCAAGCAAGCCAGCCTTCCCAATCCCACTAAGACCTAACTAGTCTGCCTGGCATTCAAGGCCCTCCATGTCCAGGCCCACCTCTCCCATATAGTCTAGGTTCCAGATGCTCTGGGAAGCCCCTCTCCAACCCGTCCCTCACATATTCTGTCCTCTCCTCCTTGTTCCCACACACCCAGGCATGAGCCTGTCACCCCATCTACTCCTTTCCATTCTGCCCTCATCCCTCAGGGGCAACTCAGGTACCGCCTCCTCAGGAAGCCTCCCAATTCCTCCAGCTCAAATTCCCGACATCTCTAGCAGTGCTACCTTTCACCTGACATATAACCACATACTGTTCAGCATTGTGATTTCTCTGCACCTTGGGAGACCACTTCACTTCCCCACTGGACTGTAAACTCCTTCAGAGCCAAAAGTGAGTCTGACTTATTGCCCACTCCCCTCTAGTAACCAACTCATGCTGGACGTGTATTAAGGACTCTTTAGTGATTCAGTCCCCATTACCTACCTCTGGGACCTCACCTCCAGCCCCTTCTGCTGCAGCCACACTGATTCCCTCACTGTTCCTCAGACATGCAGGCATGTTCCCACCTCCAGGGCCTGTGCACTTACTAGTGTATCTTTTTAGAATGATCTTCTCCTAGATATACAAATAGCCCATGCCTTCAGCTCCTTCAGATCTTAACTCAAACGTCACCTCCTCAGAAGATCTCCCTGGCCACCCTAATACCACCCCAACATTCTCTATTCCCTTTCCCTGCTGAGTTTTTCTCCAAAGAAAAATTATATCTTGTGAATTATCCAAGATATAATTTACTTATTTGCTTTTAGTCTATCTCCCCTACAAGAAAGGATATCTTTTTTATTGTCTTGTTCATTGATTTTTCTCCCCTGCCCCCAAGTGCTTAGAATAGTGGCTGATATAAATACTTGATGAATGAACTGAATTGAAGGTAGGAATCATTTTACTTTATACAACTTTGCATCCCCTTCAGGGCCAAAGACAGCCTCAGACACAATCTGGCCCTCTAAAAATACTTGCTCAAAGCCTGTTTCCCCAGATCACTACTCATGTGCCAGGCCCAACAGTGAGCCATGGAGCGCTCAATGCTACTATTGGCATGTACGGAGGCCATTAGGGAGATGGCCAACTGGGGAAGGTGCTGGCTGGCAAGGCAAAGCAGGAAAGGTGAGAAGTAGCGAGAGAAGTCACAGGCAGCATCACCTGTCTCTTCCTCCTGCTGGGGGGACCTCTCCCCTTCACTCTCACTACAGCTCCTGCTCCTTGGCCGCTTCCGAGAGTGGTGCTCCTCCTCGATGCTGGCTGAAGAGGCAGGAGAGCCTGCCAAACCATGGTCCTCACCATTTTCCAGGGACCTATCTGGGCTCCTCTGTGGCTTAACCCCATTCTTGGCCTTCTTGAAGAGGACTGATGTTCGGCGGCCCACACCACTAAGTGGGGCACCAGCAGGGGTGTCTGGGGCCGTGAGGGATAGTCTATTAATGCCATTGTCACCAAGCAGGTGTTGCAAGGGCTCACTCCCTAGCTGTAGAGGTGATTTTTCCAAGAGCTCATCTTCTTCCATCTTTCTGGGCTTTAGTAATCGGCTTGGAGATTTGCTATCATTGATGGGTTTCAGAGTGGGGGGATCCGGGGGGGATTCTTGCTCAGACAAGGAAGGCGCAGGCCCAGTGGGCTCCAGGGTTGGTGGAGGAGGCAGTTTGGAGTCATCTGTTAGAAAAAAAGAGAACCTGCTTGAACATTTTAGAAAATGTCTGCCCCTACAAGTCAGAAACTGACACTGATAACCAAGGACCAGAAGCGTGGGCTATGATGAGGCTTGAGATGCACCCCAGGTCTTAGACCTTGGGCAAAAAGAAAGAAGGAATAAGTTTACCTATACTAGTAGTTTGCAACCCTGTCTATGTATCACCTAGGAAGTTACTTAAAAATTCCAATGCCAAGGCCCCATCCCAGAACAACTGAAATCAAAGATGGAGCATTTAAAAAAAAAAAAAAAAAGCTTATCAGATGAGTCTAGTAAGGATTAGGTTGCAAATCATTGCTCTACACCCAAGAAAGCCAATCAATAATAAGGTTAAGTCTCACCGGCCTCAAGTATTTTCTCACCTGTCAATGTATTTTGTTTCACATCACACAAGTGAGAATAAGTACAGCAGGTAAAAAGAATAAGTTTACAGATGCAGAAAACTGAGACGAAGTAAATTAAATCAGTGGTTCCCAAACATGTCTACTCATCTACCACCTTGAAACTTAAAAATTGAGACTTCTGAGCTACAGTCCAGACCTTCCTATCTGAATCTCTGGGAAGTAAGGCTGGGAATTTTTTTTTTTAATCCTCTAGTAATGCTGTTGCAGCTGGTCGGTCCACTGGGCACGACTGTACTGCCAGAGCCCAGGAGTAGGGATACCAGTGGCATGCTGACTGCCACATGGGGAGTCAGGAAGAGTCACAATGGACACAGAGCCCTGTAATGCCAATGTGATCTCTCAGCCATGTCCCCATTCTCTGCCAACCTAAAATAAAATGGGCCATTCCCTGTAATTTGGGACCCTACTCACTGAAGATAACTCCTAACCTTTTGGACTGTGTGGGTGACAGGCCCTCCCAGGCTGTAGGCTCAGACCCTAGAGAGGTATGAGGAAGACAATTCTGTCCCCAATGAAAGGGAGGAATGAGAAGCAGCTCAGCTTATATGGCTCTTGGGTTTCTGAGAATCACTTCCCCAGCTGTCTTTTATAATCTGACTTCTCTGCTTGAATAGGCCTGTAGACTCAGCCAGCTGGGGTCGAAAGCATGAGGTAGCTCAAGAGCCCAGGGTCTTTCCTTCTCTACTATCCCCCCAAACCACAACCTAACCTGCTCTAAGAGCCCCTCTACATGGTAGTATAAGGTAAGCTTATATTTAACTGGTATGCGCAACACAGCCATATCAGGTGCAAGATACTGACGTACTTCTTAACTGGCTAGTATACAGCTGCTGGGTTCCCGCACCTCAAACTTCCCTGAATCTCCCCACAATCCAGCAACTAAATATCCACATCAGGGGCCCCCAGGAGCCCACTCCCATACAAAAGTCAGCATCTACTGTGAAGGATAAATTTTGGTCTCAACTGATTATTAAATATTTTGAATACCATCCCTGAGTATATATGGAAGTGTGATCCTTCCAAGGGCTTTTGCTTGCCCTGACAAGGGTCAAAACTAAGATCAGGGAAGGATACTCCCATGATGAGATTTCAGCTTAGCCCTTGTCCCCACCCCCTCAACCTCCTGCTTGCCCGTGACTATCTCTCACCTCTGTCCACATCATCTTCCGGCTCCTCCTGCAAGGCCTGCTCCAGCACAGCTACATCCCCCCGGGGCCCTGCTGGCAGCTCCCCATTGGACACTGTCTTGTTCAGTGATGGTGGCTGCAGTGGTGGCGGCTGCGCCAACTTCTGCCGCAGGGCGTTGATCTCCCGGCGTAGCAGGCGCACACGGCGGGTGCGGGCCCCGCTGGACCGCATGGCGCTCACCAGGTCCAGTTTCTCCAGCAGCTCCTTCAGCTGCACCTCTGGGGACAAATGGGCCCGGTTCTCTGGGATGAGGATGTTGTCCACTGCCGGGGAGAAGGGAGGACAGAAGGGGCTGAAGCATCTGCCCAGCCCAGGGCAAGGGGAAGGGGCCAAATCCTTCGGATGCAAAATACTCTCCTGGAATGCCTGCGCCAGCGGCTTCCAACAGCATCACTGTGGGGCCTTGGCCCTGCAACACCACTGCCCGGAAGGCAGCCACGGGGACAAGGTCAGAATCTGGGAAACATCTGCAGGAAGCAGTTCATAGTCATGATTATGGGCTCCATGGAGCAGGCACGAGGCACCTTGGCAATCCCCCAGACTGAGTGACAGTTTTGGCTGCTGCCATTGAGAAGCAGAGAACAGGGAAAGGCAGAGTACGGGGCTCAGAGGCAATTCCATTTATCTGGTTCTCCACCTGCACCCTTCGGAATTAGCCAGAGACACACTGCAACACTGCACTCTCCCTGCCCTATGCTCCAATGCCATACAGAAGAGATCCAGGAGAGGAAGACCCCAGGTGAGGCTTTACCTTTTCAAACAAACTGCCAGCACCTGATTCCCCTTTCTACCATTCAAGAAGTGCTCAGTACATTAAACTTTAACCCTTGGAACTATTCCAGCCACAAGCAGGTATACCCTAGTCTGTGCCTACCCCCAGCTTTGCTCCAGGGATCTATCCTATAGCCCCAAGGCCCACCCTGATCCCTGGCGCTGTGAGCTCTGTTCCTATGCCTCCTTCTGGCCCCGCTCCGCCCCATCCATCCAGGCTTCTCACCATCTTCCCAGGAGAAGCGGTAAAAGTCCTCCAACTTGGGTGACTCGGGAAGGTGGGTGCCCCTCTCGGGGTCATAGCCAATGTTCTCTGCCTGCCGCCGGGCATGCCGTAGGATGGCCCCTCCCAGGTCCCGCAGGCGGACAGCTGCTCGGTGGAAAATTGTGTCTTTAGCATTATACTTCATGCAGTTGGTAACTATAAGGTTAAAGTCCTCCTCAAACTCCTCCAAGGTGTGATACAGGTGGGACTCCAGCTTCCGCCTCATAGTAGAAAAATCCATTGGCTTGGATATGAATTCCAGGTAATCTGGAACCTAAACATATAAAACCTGTACAATTACAACAACCATTTACTAGCCAAACAGGCACACCCTTCACCAGCACTCTTGGCCTCCCCATTTTCTGATTTGGTCATGCTGGGCTCACTCAGAGCCCCAGGAGCCTGGCCCACCCTGGCCTGTGGACACCTCATTGTGGGCAAGTCTACCGGCCTTGCCAGACCCACCTCCCAACCTCCAGTTTTGCATACCTTGTGGCCCAACCCCCTCCTGGCCTACTCAGACCCTGTTCCAGTGCAGGAAGGGTTTATTGCTTGGGAAGTAGGGGGAACTTGCCTCACTTAGGTTGACTGGTTCAGAGAAGATGTGTGCAGGATCCTTCTCCTGCAGCAGGTCCAGTGTTGTCCTCAGCAGAACATTGAATGGCATCAGCTCCAGCTCCATGGCAGCCTGCTGGACCTTGACCTGTGTGCGAGGTGGGGAGAGATCAGGACATCCCCTGCAAAGAGGCACTGAAACTTTTTCTTGATAACTTGACTTTCACCAATCATGTACACCAAATTTTCACAGGGTGTTAAGCTCACCAGTATACGAGAAGCTATCCCCCAACCCTCAGCCTAGGAATAATGATACCAACAGCTACCATTTTCTGAATGTTTCCTATGTATCAAGCACTATACCAAAACTTACCGTTAATAATTATTACAATTATAATAATTAACACTTTTATAGTCCTTGCTAAGTGCCAAGTAATGTTCTAAGCATTTTATATAATAAAGATGAGTATATGAGGTAGATACAGATGAGGCATTTTACAAAGAGGAAACCAAGACAAAGACCGACTCAGTCTACAGTCACATAGCTAATAAAGGACAGAGTTGGGACCCAGTCCCAGAAGTCTGGTTCTACAGTGAGTGTTCTTGACCGTTATGCAACACTGTCTCTCTACTCATATTACTTCAATTAATCATCACAATAACCCTTAAGGAGAAATTATTATCCCTGTTTTACAAATATCGAAGCTGAGGTTTAAAGAGAGTATGATAAAAGAGTCACTAGTCTAAGGTCACCTGGCTAGAAAACAACAGGCAGAATTTGAACCCAGGTCTGACTTAGTCCAAGAAGCACACTGATGATGTAAAATGCGTCTTGGACCAAAGTTTTCCATCTAGTGTGCTGAGATACTGATCCCATCAACCCTTAGAGCACCTGGATCAGCCTGGGGTAACCAAGGCCTCTAGGCTCACCATGCAAGCGACAAGCACCCTCATATACTTACAGTAGTATGCTGTACAAATGTTATTTTTCTACATGTGTCCTAATCTGAAAAGGTTGGGAAGCCATGAATTACACTATGGGAAGCTCCTGCCTCTTGGCTACCTCAAAACACACCTGCCTGCTTCCCCCAGGGCAGGGCCTCCTCCTCTCTTCTGATTTCTCTGAATCAGGGGTGGGAAGCGAGGCTCAGTTGTGAGAGCAACCTTGGGATGGCACAGTTTGAACTTGCAGAGAAGGTCCCGAGATGTCTTCCATGGCCACTCACACTAAATATGGCAAAAGCTACCCAGGATTCGAGGTGGAAACTCTAGTTATTGGGCTGCTCAAGAAGGGTTTATGCCAGGATGGAAGAGTGATGTAGAATTTGGAGAAAGAGAAAAATGAACATTTTTAACCCAGGCCTTCAAGCACGTGAGTAACAGCTGCTATTCCCAGACCATAAAGAATAGTTTTGGCTTGTCATCCATTCAGTTAGTACTTGCTCTCTGCCATGTGCAGAATGCTGCAGTAGACTCTTCAGGGAAGCACAGAGTATCAATAACAATAATAATCACAGCAGCTGACGCCTACTATGTGCTAAGCACTATTCTAAGCTCTTTATATATAACTCATCTAATCCCCACAACAAGCTTATGCTGTAGGCTCTGTTATTACCCCCATACTACAGGTGAGGAAACTGAGGTGTTAAGAGATTAAGTAATTTGCTTAATGTCACACAGGTAGTAAATACCAGAACAAAGATTTAAGCCCAGGCAGTCTGATGCCGTAACTCATGTTCCATAACCACCATGCTATACTACCTACCTCAACATTTCCCATGCTTAGGGGCTTAGAATCTCCTTCAACGGAGGTGGAAAATTTAAATGATACAAGACCACAAGTGTTTAAGGGTCAAGTGAGAACCCTCAGAAGCTCCCAGACCAAAAGTTCTCAACTGGTGATGTCCACTAGAATGGCCTGAGAAGCTTTTCAAAATCCTCAAGGCCAGGCTCCCCCGAGACTTCCTGAATCAGAAACTCCAGGGATGGCCCCAGGCATATACTAAGCTTATGCTAGAGGCCACCAGGAGCTGAACCCCAAAACACAGAAACCATCATTAGCACTACAACCAGTACAGAGTAGGCAGCCCTTGAAGCCCACAGTGTTGGGCAGGAAGGGGAGAAAGAAAGCTGGCATCAGGTAGGGGCTCCCAGGTCTCCCAATGCCAGACTAACAGTGGGAGAAAGAGATCTTGAACTAGGGCCCTGGAGCCAGGAGCTCCTCCTTACCTGCTCCCGCTTGAGCTTTTCTCTCTTCCGAATCAGCTCAATCAGCAGCCGTGCCCGCTCCAAATCGTGCCGGAGCTTCTGCCAATATTTCAGCTCTTCCTTTACTGCACTCGTCTTCTCGTCCTGCTCTCGCTGCAGCAGGAAAGAGAAGGAGGGGCTGGGAGCCTCCTTCCTGCCCAAACTCCTCTCCCTATTCAAGCCTCATGGAGCTTCAGCAGGTAAGAGTCCTGTTCCCTTCCTTGAACCACAGTCTCAAGAAGCCTTCTACCCTTCTCCACCCAGTGCCTACCTCCCAGGCTTCCCTGGCCCTATAACAATGTTTCTTCATTGCAGCTGTGCTGGAGTGGGATCTGAGACTGCTTTCCCTTGGCCCCAGGGACACCAAAAAGTAGCTATAGCCCTCAGGGCTGGAACAAGAAAACTAATATACACCTCAGGGGTGGAAAGAATTTCACCTTAGATCTTTGACTTGGCTAGAAAATAAAATGAAGTTCTTACTATAAGCTTGAACATACTTTGGTAAAACAACAACAAATGTGATTCCTCCCCTAGAAGAGATTACAGTTGTAGCTGGTGGAAGGAAGACACCCAGGGTTTGAAGCACAGGGCATATTAACATACAGACAAGAAAAACTAATAACATATATACTGAGAGAATACAAAATAGGGGACCTGAGTAGGTGGGGTTAGGTTACGGAAGGCTTCCTGGGGCAAGCAATCGGACTAGGGTTTCACATACAGTGATGGACATGAATGGGCAAAGCAGTAACCGGAACTGAAGAGACCAGAAGGGCAAAAATGTAGAGACAGAATTAATGATTTCCTGCTTGGTGAGCAAAATGAGCTGGCCAGAGCAGAGAAGCTAGAAAGCCACAAAAGCCACGGAAGATCTAGGACCCAGCTGACACGAAGACTGAAATGCCAGGCAAAAGAAGCTAGACTTAGCCTGCCTGGAGAGGGGAGTATATTTCAGAAAGGGAAGTGACAGAAAGCAAAATGGTATGTAAAGAGACACTATCAATTGTAAAGCAAAGAAAGAATTAGAGGCTGCAAACTATCTAGAAAGCCATTGCTGAGATTAAGGGGAAATGGGTGAACAGGATGGTTATAGAATGGAGATAAAGGGCCACATATTGATAAACGCCAATAAACAGCTTAAAGGATGGTAACCTGTGGCCAGTTATGGGAAAGAGTCAAAAGTAACTCCAAGACGGGGAACTCTTGATATGACATCAGGAGGGAGGAGGGTTCCATGACAATAACAGGGAAATAAGTTTACAGAGAGGAAGGAAAATAATTAATTCAGTTTCCAATTTTGAGTTACAAGTAACAACACCCACATGGAAGCATCCCAGAGTGACTGAGGGTAGAAATAAAAGGATGAGGACAAGAAGAAAAATCTGGAGCTACTACCACACAGTTATTTTCAATTATGAGACTGGACATGTTCTCCACGCAAATAAGCACGCGGAACAGCCACTGGGAACGTTACCATTAAAGAGCAAGAAGAGGGATCAGCAGAGGGTGCAGCCAGAGGGTTGAAAGAGGTGGGAAATGGTGTCACAGAGAGGATCTTGGACAAGGTGATCTGTGGTGTCAAATGCAGTCTAATGGTCAATTAGGTGAGAATATGAGGAAAGACTTGCTGGGAGGAGGCTGCTTTTAGGGGAGGCTTCAGAGGAGCAGGTGGACCAAAAAGTTGAAGGGAGGCTGGATACAGGCTTGCACTTCAGGAGTTTAGCTACCAAAGGCAAATGTGAGATCAGATAGAATGCAGAAGGTACTAGTCACACAAAGGATTGCTTCATCTCTGGATCAACAGTGTATTTAAAAGCAGAAGTAATGGAGCAGATACAAAGGGAGAGAGAACTATAGATGTTAAAAAATTTAAGGGAAATAAGGAGCAGAAACATTAAACATGCAGCAACTCCAGGTGCTAATGGCTATCAGCCACCACAATTGGACAGGCTGTGTGCTACAACTTAGATCACAAATCTGTATATTTACTACGAAACAGTTTTTTGGCAGATGGCAGTACAATGTCTTGAGGAAAGGGCACTTTTTCCCTACTCATACAATGTGGCCACCCTGGCTCTCATTTACCCTACCTCTTCTGGCTTTCTGCCACATCTAGAGATTTTCCCCAAATACATATATGGAAAGTTGGGCTTGCTCTCTGCTCTCCCCTAGAAATTGCTCCAAAGTCAAGCTTCTCCCATCCAGGAGGGGCTGCCGTCTTGTCTGACGATCTCTGTAGTACTGGAGGTTGTTCCTGGGATAGACCACCCAGAGGGATAATCCCCTATAGGCAAAGGCTCCATGGAGAGCTAAGGGTGGGGTGCCAGCACTGCACCAACCATTGCTCCTTCTCCTTCACTCTCGCCTCCCTCCACCAGTCTCAAATCACCATTGCACCTACCTGCTCAGCATTTCTTTGAGACTGCAGGTGGGAGTGCAGGCGCCGGATAAGGGGGACACCATTCCGTGCCTGCCGTTTCAACAGCCAATAGTTGTGAAGCCGCTGCATGAACTGGTTTTTCCTCTGAAAGGAGAGACCACTACAGATCTTGTTCAACCTTGAGTAGAGGCACAGGGAAGTAAAAGACAGGGTCAGTGGGCAGCCTAGATTATAGCCCATGCATCCTATCCAGACCCTGGTTCATTTCTGAACCTTATAAAAGAAGACAGAATACAGTGGCCAAAACCTCACCTCGGAAAAAGGCTTGAAAAGGTCAGCAAAGTTAAGCAGCTCAGATTCAGCTTGAGGTATTTTTCACTTGCTTTTCTACCTCCTGCCTTGCAGTCTTGATCCTCCAAAGGAAACTTCTTCCAGAAACCCTGTTTCCTATAGTCCTGGACTTCTTTGTTCCAGGTATGGACTGAGAAACAAGCCTGTGCCTCAACACCCCCACCTTCCTCTTGATAAAAGCAGCAAAAAGGAACAGGAACTTCAGTAAGCTGTGAGCAATGTGGCCACTATTGGCCTCAGCCTCCTGTAGCTGAGGGTCCCACCAAACCAGGGAGTAGCCCACAACCAAGATGGAAAGAAAACCAGTAGGAGTGTATCAGGTTACCACTTTCTGAGCCAAAATACAACCCCTTAGAGTTGTCTGACCTCTTCCATTAAAAAAAAAAAAATCTCAGCAGCCCAAAATATTCTCTAATCTTGAACCAAATGAAAAAAAAGGGGGGGGGGGCTCTAAAGGTGTAAGAGGATGGAGAATCTGAAAACTTAGCTGACTAAATTACTCAAAAGGGAAATCTTAAGGTCAGGGTTAAGCCAACAACATCTGGGGGTGGGGAGGAGTAGGAAAGGAACTAATGCCCATACTGTAAGGTGGGTAACATCATTCCCACGTACAAAAGATGGAAAGACAGTTTGGGAACAAAGGCTACATAAGTTGTCCAAGTAACTAATGCAGCTAATAAGATAGTAGATCTGGGTGGGATTTGAATCCATGCTATCTCTCTGCTGTACCAAATTGGTTATCCACAGGGTAAGCAAGGCCTCAGTGCTCCTGTGGTTATTTCCTCTGCTTTTTCTCTCCATCCCACTCCACTGAAAGGAAGACAAGCATGGCTAAACAAAGAAGGTGAAACCTAAGGGTGGGCATGTTCGGCAGGACACTGCTCTCCTAGGCCTTGCTCCTCTCCACAGTCAGACATTCCTGCCCCAAAGCCAAGCTTATAAAATCAAGGCCTAAGCCTCTCCCCAAAGGACAGACCGCCCACCAACGCCCATGCCAAGCACACCTGCCCAGATGTAGGCAGCACCATCCCTCTACAACCTCTTGGCCATGGAGGGTCCCAACAGCATTTGTGCAGGTAAGGAAAATAATAATAAAATAGCAGCAGCAGCAGCCACCATTTATTGAGCACTTACTATCTGCCAGACACTGTGCTAAGTGCTTTACTTATATTATCTCATGTATTTCTCACAACAACTCTATGTGGTGGGTTCATTGACCAATAAATAAACTATAAGGCTTAGAGCAATTAAGCAACTTGCCAAAGCTCACACAGGTGCAGGTCTTTTCAGTTCTTAGCCAGCATGTTATGCTGGGCCCTGCGAGAGGCATCTAGAAGAACACACAACCACCCCAGGGCATAACCACCCTACAGATGGGGACTAAGCATCCACCGACTCACCTTAGGAAAGAGGGTAGCCTACAAAAGCTTTGTGACTAGAAGACATATTCAAAGTTGCTGAAATTCTAACTTGGGCCATGGTTGGCAACAAAGGCCTCCCCTCCTAATCTCACCCTTAGGACTCCCAGCCTGGCAAGTCTGGTTGTCCCATCAATTCATTCCCCACTACCCTCCAGTATTCCATTCTCCCTACCCTTCTCATCAAGAGAGATGGACAGCAGTAACCCAACCTAGAGGCATCATGAGCCCCAGCCTGTGGTCCAGGGTTTTGGTCCCATCCCTTAGAACAGGACATGGCATATAGCAAGTGCTCAATAAATATCTCATTAAATGAATAAACGAGTAAATAACTTTACCTCCTGTGCCTGCGATTTCTTCATCTGGGGGTGTAGGAGAAGGTGCAAGGACTACATTAGATGAACAATCTCCAAGATTCCTTCCTGCTCTAACACTGTATGCTTTTTAATGAATATCACCCTTGAGATGAGCCTCTGCTGGAAAACGTTCCCTGTCTCTTGCTTCTCTGCCAAGCTTCCATCCCTCCAACAGCTCCAGAGCTCCAGCTCCCTCTCTGACGGTTTAAAACAGGTACAATGGTCTCTTTGCATACTTAATGGGGGCCCAGGTGGCTTAGTTACACAGCTGAACTGAGTAATCCTCTTTTCCCTATATCTAACCTTCGTAAGAGGAGAAATAGCTTGTTCTCCTCACACCACCATCTTCTCATACAGAGTCCCCACCATACCTAGGACAGAGTTTGCTGGATAGTAGATACAGAAACTGACCCCTTGAAACAGTTATTCTTCATTGGGAATAGTTCTACCCCACCCTCCAGGGGTTTTTGAAAGCATGCATGGGGACTGTTTGAGGTTGTCACAAAAACCAGGCAATAGGCAAGGGGAAGCAACTGGCATATAAAGACCAGGGATACTAAGCATCTAAAAATGCATGGGACAGATCTAACAATGAACAGTTATCCTGTCCAAATTGAAAAATACTGCCTTAGATATCCTGTCACCTAAGTTTCTAAGCAACTTAAGTGTCTTAGTTCACTTTGAACCAAAGGAAATACATTACTCTGAGGGGACTTTCAAAACCACAAACCAGGCCAGGTGAGCACAGGGTTTAAAGGAGAAGTTTAAATTTAGGGGCACAGAAGAGAACAGATGTCCATCAAAAGTGTATGGGGAAGGCCTGGCCCAGGGCCAACACCAGCCCAAGAAGAAACCATGAGTCCCTAAGGAGCCCTTCTGGGCAGGCTCACCTGTAGGAGGGTATCTGTGGGACAGTAACCAGGGGGGCAGTGGAGGGTGTGTCTCGGCCCGCTTCCTCTGGCTCCTTCTTAATCTTTTGCTTCAAACTCATCTTGCTCTTCTTGGGCACTCCCTTTAGGGGGCTGCCCACCCCACCTTGTCCTTCCTGCTCTTCCTCCTCCACTTCTTCCTCTTCTTCCTCCTCCCCACCACCCTCCTTCAGCCCCTCCTCATCTCCAGTCTCACTGAGGCTTCTGGGGGAGTCACCCTTCCTCCTAGCAGTGGCAGCACCTGGCGGCGAATGGGCCTCACAGTAGGCAGTCTTGCGGACTGTGAAGATGGTGCCATTGAGGCTGGTTTCACGCATGGGCTCAATCTTCATGAAGAGCCCAGCCCGCTGGGCACACGTCACATGGAAAGCTGTGTAGCAGTTCACCTTATGGCATTGGATGGCTGCACCTAGCCCCTTCTGCTTACAGATATAGCACGTTAGTTTCCAGCGAGCAGGCGGGATGTTGTCGATGCCCTCAATAGGTTCCAGAAACACGGTGTTAGCAAAGCAGACTTCAGGGATCCAGATGGCACACACCACGTGGGCCCAATGCCCATCACTGGTCTGTTTGAAGGCGCCACCCTTATTGGGACAGAGGGCACAATCCACAGGCCGGGAGGGAGACTGCAGGCAGCAGCGGCATAGCCACTGGCCCTCAGGGATGTAGGGAACACCATAGCACTCCTGGTGTACTGCCAGGTTGCAGATGTCACAGAAGAGAATGACATTGCTGTTGTGGCATTCATCATCTAGACACACACAGCAGAAGGCATCTTCATCAATGAGAGACTGTTGAGCCCCACTGCTGCGACTCTCCAAGTATGACTCCTTCTCAAGCCGGTCCACCAGCAGCTCAAAGGTATCTGCTGACACCAAACTATGCCCATCTATTCGCCGCTTCTCATTCACCATGTCTAGCCAGGCAATGTCCTCCTCATCCATGTCATACTCTACCTCTGCATCCAGGTCTTCAGGTGGCTTCTCAATGTATCGGTAGTAGGCAGCAGGCAGTGGGGGTGCTTCAGGCTGGCTGCCTGAGTCTACCATGCGGAAGCTGGGCTGTGGGAGGTGGAAGGAGGTGCCGGATGCATGCTTGGAACAGGACTCTTTCTTTTTGCCCTTGGATGAGGGTTTCTTAGACTTGCCAGGGAACTGAGGCTGCTCGCTGTTTTCCTTGTTACTATTGCATTCGGTGATATCCTGGGCAGTCAGCTCATCCTCAGTAATGATCTTGAGTGGGTCATATATGCTGATACGATGCAGGCGTCCATCAATGTCCACCTCAACAATCCGTTGGGCCTGGGCATATGTCAGGGTCTCCCGGGTGGGTGAACACTTGAGACTGTAGGGAGATGGGGAACGCCGGCCTTCGGCATTCTGCCGCAACTTCTGACGAGGTTTCCTCATGGCACCTGGGAACCAAGGGGACAGACCTAAGGAAAGAAGGCCAAGAGACTGTAAGTTGGATGTTCACACATTCATGCCCCCATTCACACTTCCATCTGATCAAATGGCCATCAAGAGGACCTGCTGTTCCCTCTGTCTGAATGACCTGCCCCTCAGGCATCCACATGGCTTGCTCCTTCACCTCCTTCAGGTATTTTACTTCTTCAAATGAACATCACTTCCCAGTGAGTACCTTCTCTGACCACTCTATCTACAATTGCAAATCTTTCTCCTCTATCAGCAATCTACCTTTCATTCTGCTTTATCTTTCCCTTTAGCACTCACCATCCTCTACCATGCTATGTAATTTACCTACTTTTTATGCTTATTGTTTGTTTCCTTCCACTAGAATATAAGCTCCATGAGGAGAGGGATTTTTGCCTGTCTTATTCACTGCTTTATCTTCAGTGCCTGGAGCAGTGCTTAGCTCCTAAGTAAGTATTCAATAAGTATTAGTTGGGTTGGGCGTGGTGGCTCACACCTGTCATCCTAGCACTCTGGGAGGCCAAGGCAGGAGGTTCGAGTCCAGCCTGAGCAAGAGCAAGACCCTGCCTCTACTAAAAAAAAAAAAAAAGAAAAAAAGAAAAATTAGTCAGGTGTCATGGCGCACCTGTAGTCCCAGCTACTCGGGAGGCTGAAGCAAGAGGATGGTTTGAGCCCAGGAGTTTGAGGTTGCAGTGAGCTATGATGACACCACTACACTCTACCCAGGGCAACAGAGCGACACTCTGTCTCAAAAAAAAAAAAAAAAAGTATTAGTTGAATGAAAGGAGAATCAAAAACTCATGATCCCTGCTTTCAAGGAGCTGTCTGAAAGGACAGAGAAGTAAACAGATCATTACAACGTGACATGGGGAAAGATCTAATGTTTTAATGATGTACATAAGGCTGTAAGACCACTAATTATGGAAAAGGTGGTTAAGGCTTCAGAAAAGAAAACAAGAACAACATCCATTTTCAAGCTCTGTACATGAACACTGTGCTCTATCAGAAGTTCAAAAATTCACAGATCTATAGCCCTCTCCCAATCTACCCTACCATGAACAGAAACCCTATTCCTTTACCCTGCCTGTGGATAAAGAAGAGAAATGCATATCCCATTATCACATGTGGTCTAAGAACTTTAAACTACAGTACACAGGGTACTCTCTGCAAAAGACAGCATCCAAGATATACTAGCTAGTATATTTCCAAGCAGAAACACTGAAAGCTCTGGGGGGAGGGTGGGGCTCCAAGAGATCTCTTTTAAGTGGCCTATCTGGGACCCTCCTTGAATTCAAGGCCAAGTGATCAGGGCAGTATCTGAGATAAACTCTCTCAAAAGTCCTTCTCTCCCAAATTACTTACATCTAGTCTATCCTTGTATAGCAAAGAGAAAGCTCTAGTTTCCCACATCATTCTCTGGATGGAGGGAACTATGACAAGCTCATAAGGAGCTACAATAGGCAGTTATTGAGGCCATCACCAGTAGGAAAGACCTTTGGGGATATGGTGTCCCATGATGTAGGCAGACTTGGAAATACCTTTCCAAGTATTTGAAAGATTTAGGGAGAAGATTTCAAGGAGGAAAACAGAATTTGTTACCCTGGTTGCAGGCTCCACCATCTTTAGAGATGGTGATGATAATTTAACACTTTTACAAACTACGAAGCCCTCTTACTTAAATTTTAACATTTCTCACAACTACCTTGGGAGATAGTATAGATATCATCATCTCCATTTTAGGGATGAAGAAACAGAAGCTCAGAAAGATGTCACTCAACCAAAAGCTAGTTAAGTGATAAAGCTACAATCTAAACCCAGATCTTCGGATCTGTTCTACTCATCGCACTGGAAGGTAAGAACACCAAAGAGATGCCATGGTCCGGTACAAAAAGAGGCTCTGGGGCAATCTAGGTCTAACCTTGGCCCTACGTGACCTGGAGAAAGTCACAATCTCCCTGTGCCTCCACACTCCATCAGTAAAATGAGGGTAATCTACCTCTTAAGGGTTGCTATGTATTAATAAGGTATTATTAACATCCTTCTTTAAAGGGCCTTCCAATCCCAAAATGTGACTGAAACAAACAAATAAAACCAACGTGGCTGAGGAACGGTGCCAAGCCAGGCAGTCACACACCCCATTGGGAGCCAAAGGAAACAGAATCATCACAGCAGCCTCTGGGTTCCAGAGGCCCTTGGCCACTAAATTCCGAACAAATGCCAAGTCCCTGGGGGCAGCAGGGGCCAAAGATCTGCTTTCTGGCCCACCCCTCCAAAAGCAAGGAGGCCCTAGGAAAGGTGAGGATGTCTACCTCAATATCAACTTTAAATCGTTTAAAGAGGTGTGGCCCCTCCTTTCATTAAAGCCAGTTTTCTTCCTCCCCACCTGCTACCTTCTCTGCAGCTCAGGTATCTCTCAACCAAGCAGCAAGTATCTACAGAAATGTCTTCTATCCGACTCAGCCGTCTAGACAAGCCTCTAGACGCTGGAGAGAAAACCCTAGCGCAGAGGGGCTGCTGCTGAGAAAAATGAAATGAGTTTCGCCCACAAGGAGCTTGCAGTCTAGAACGCATTTTTTGGCGGGAGTTTCCCAATCTACACAGCTCTTCCCACCTTCAAGATAACTCCAACACACCTCCCCCCACCGCAGAGACGCTCTCAGCACCCCGAGCCCCCAATCGCCCACCTCACTCAGGTCCCCGAAGAATGAGGAGTTTCTGCAATTACAACGTATCCCCTGCTCCCCACACAAGATACTCATGAGACAAGGGAAGACCCCAGCCAACGCTCCTGTCCCTTTAAGAGAGCACCTCTTCCAGAAGAATCTTGACCCCACGGAGAAGAAAGGAGGGAAATAACATCTCCTCAGAGGGGAGGGGGCAAGCACACCAGAGACAGACTGACGCGGAATCCGACCCTCAGACAGAGAAAGCGAGCGCCAGCGAACGAGCGGGGCAAAAGGCGAGCGCTCATTGGCCGCATTACCTGCCCGTCAGGGGAAGAAGCGGGGCGAAGGGACGCTTAGGGGACGTAACTCTCCGCAGCTCTGGCCAATTGGAAGGCGTGGCGGGGGCGGGGCTTGGCGGCTCGGCTTCCAGGGCCGGGGGGAGACAAGATGGCGGCTGCGGGAGGGGGTCCTCGCTTTTCAGCTCCCCCCCACCCGCCTTCTCCTTCCTTGCCGCCGCCCCCGCTCCAGGGGAGAGCTTTCGCACGGCCCCTGCCCCGCTCGAGAAGGCCCCAGCTTCTCCGGTTGCCCCCTGTGCAGTCCGTGGTCCCCGTAGGCCCCGCTGCCCCCGCCCCCGCTCTGTCCGGCCCCGCTGCCGCCCCCATTACCTCAGCCGCCGGCCCGGCCCCACCGTTCGGGGCCCCTGGGCGCGGGCGGGCCGGCCGCCAAGCAAGTCGGCGCGACCCGGGGAGCAGAGCGCGGTCTCCTCCCGCGCTGGCCTCCGCGGCCTCCGCCGTGCCCCCTCCCGGCCCGTGCTGGGGCCCCGGCCCGGCCGCCGCCGCCGCTCCCGGGGGAGGAGGGGGAATGGAGCCGCCGCCGCTGCTGCTGCCGCCACGGAGCCGGCCGAGGGGAGGGAGGGATCAGCCCCCAGGCAGGATCCGCCCCTCCGGCCTCCCCCCCGCCACCTCCACCCCTTCCCTCTCTCCCTCCCTGGCTCCGCGGGCTCTCCCGCTGAACAGGAGAGAGAGCGCGAAAGAGGGGGGAAACGGGAAAAAAATCCCCCCGCCCGTGCCCGGCGCGGCGGCGGCCGGGGCGGTGCGGAGAGGAGCGCTGAGCCGCTGCCGTCGCCGCCACGGGGCACCGTCCCCGGCTCGGCCTCACGGTGGCGGTGCGGGCGCGGCGGGGGCGCCGAGCAGAGACCCGCTCTGCGCCCGCGGTGGCCCCGGCTCACCACGGCCCTTCCAGCCCGGGGGGCGAGTCTTACGAGAGAGCTGAGGTGGTTTGGGTCTAGTTAGGAGACACAGGGGTCTCTGAGTCTCCAGAATGGTCACTCATCCCCTCCCCCTATCTCTGTGGGGAGGTGGCTAAGGTTTGGGCCAGCAAGCCCCCTTCCTGAGCTGTAGGGCCACTCCAAAGGTTAAGCTAGAGCAGTCATGAGGTCAAAAGCGGTCTGTAGTTTCTTGGATGCAGGTGCCTACAATGCTTCCAGAAAGTCGCCCCCAACCCCATATCCAGGTCCCGAGGACAAAGGTCTAGCGATGTCCATCCCTTCCCCCAGTGGAAAGATCTGCCTTTGTGTACAGGTGAGCGTCTTGTTCTGCACAAGACATCGTTTATAAGAAACAGACCTGACTTTTCGTTAGATGTCATCCTTTCCTGTTTAAAAAGAGTAAACATAAAAGTTTGACAGTCTGCCTTACTACATCTGATAACTCGTCTGTCACTGGAGGCATGAACAACACTTTCTCCTTAAACCTGATTTGGCTAGAAGTCGGTTAATTTATTGCACTAGGTGGCTTTCTAAAAGCTGCTTGACAAATGGCAACTTCAGACTTTCAGATGTAACCAAACAGGCTTTTGTTTTGATTAAAAAAAAAAAAAATTTAAGAAGAGAAAAGGGCTCCATTGCCACTCTCCTTTGCCTATAAATTGAAAAGCTTGCCTCATATGACTGAAGCCTTAAGCGCCAATATTTAATGATTCTATAAAGGATGTATGGATAAGCTGCCGTTAAATGTGAAGATGAATGACATATTTTGCAAGTGTTTCCTCTGCGGGTGCTGGTGGTGTAGCTGGTGAGACACAATTTCTTACTTGGTTCTGATGAGCAAGGACATGGACTCTGGAGTCAGAAAGATGAAGGATAAAGTCTTAGGATCCAAGTCTTCCAAATGTTTAAACTGAACATACTGCTACTTTTGAAGTATAGATGTTTGTTACCCGAAGGGATTTAAATTATATAGAGTTTTAAATTTAAAAGTTTTATTAAAGTAAGGAGGCTAATTTGTTTAGACGTTTTCCCAGTAGATGGTAGCATCTTCTGGCAAAGAAGTAGTGCAAAAATACTTATGTTAACCAATTTTTTAAAAGAAAGGGGAGTGGTTTATGGAGCTAAGCAAGGGCAGGGCAATGTTTTGAAAGCTGTGAAGATGAAATAGTACGAATTAATGTCAAGTGTTCTAAAGCTAAGGGGAATAATCATTTGGAGGGATGGTGTGGAAGAAAAGATGATTAATTTGAAAGAGAAAGCCCCAGAGACAAGGGAATTGCAATTACAGTCCTTTTAGTTAAGAAAAAATAAAATCTGAAGACTAACAGAAACAAGAATACTGAATTTTTTGTTCTTTTAAAACAAGAAATATAATAACTATTTATACATATGATTAGTAACTTATTTGATGGATGTTCTCAAATTTTATTTACCACAATTCCCATTTGTGTGATTGGGAGCTATCTTTTTCCACTAAAATGAATAAATAAATACTTTGAGAAAAATGCATTGGTCTCCACTTGTAAGTAAAATAAGGATTTAAATGCTGTTGAAAATGCATTAAATCAACCTAATGCATGTGATTTTTTTCAGGTTTTTCTATTCAGAGCTTTCATATTAAGATCTTATTCAACCTAGTATTTCTCTTCCATTTTCAACTTCCACTTTTTAATGGTAACATTACAGTTGTCCTCACTTTCATTTTGACATGTGGAATTGGTTTCTATTAGTGTAACTGCACACATAACCAGTTCCCTATGATGTAATCTTAAATGTAACGTGGAACAATTATGTCGTTAAAAACAAATTTGGAACATGTATCAAAAATGCCAGAGGCACTACATTTAATTCACTTTAATCTTTAGCTATTTTAAAGAGTTTAAATTCACCAGCCCCTGGCCTTTCCATTAAACCATACAGCAATAAATTCAATGAATAGGGGCATGGACCTTTGATTCCAAACAGTTGTTTTTTAAAATCATCCATCTCTAAGTAGAAACTAACCGGTTTGGAATAGGAGAATGTTTTACCATTTAAAACTAAGAAAGGAAATGAAAACAAAAAGTCTCCATTCCACCCCCCCCACACACATACTTTTCTTTAGCATGTCAGGATACCTTTGTTAACACTTCACTATTACCATTAGTTTACCAAGCTAAGAAACTTCTGAAGGGTCAGATGCAACATCTACTGGATTAATAAAATATATATGATGAGAAAAAAATAGGCCTTGACTGATTGTTAAATTATTTTAAATAGAATAGTCCTTCTTTAGATGCTTGGCTAAAAGAATTCTGAAACCATAGTTGGGAGGAATGTTGGAGGTCAAAATCATTGTGATACTTTTATGCTGTAATGAAAATGGTTTAAGAATATAAAGTTTTCTTAGAAAATGGAAGAAATTTAGTTAGGTTAACAACAGGTCTTAAATGGAATACCACACCCTCTCAGTTTAATTCCACTCATTTATTCCTAAAACAAATATTTATTGACCACTTAGTGTATGTCCAACACTGTACAAGTTTCTTTGGAAAATAATGGCTAAATCTCAACCTAGAAAGGGGCCAGTAATCATATGTAAAGATAGAATATATTTTTCCTTGCCTTGAGTAGTGAGCTATAAAGAAGAAAGCTAGAAATTAGAAAACACATACAGGAGAAATTAGATAAGGTAGTGAACAGTGTGGAGCCACCATTATTCAAAGACAGCTTCTCAGAGAATGGGAGGCTTCTTTAGCCAGGTTCTAAATAGTGATGGATATGAATTGGTGAAAAGAGTGTGGAATGACATCATTGGGTTGGTGACAGGGCACCCCAGACAAAGGGACAATATGCAGGGGATAATAATGAAAGTATGTTAGCTAGTTTGTATGGACAGACGATAGGAAAGAAAAGGCTGAATTGGATAGGAGGTATGGCAAGGAGACAGGGATAATAAAAATAATACCTAAAACTTAATGTACGAGATACTGTGCTTAGTGTTTTACATACTGTTTATCAAAGATCTTTGTTGCACTTAACAGAAAACCAACTCAAATTAGTTTAATAAAGGAAATCAACTCTGATAACCGGAAAATCCAGGGGTCCATCTAGGTATAAGTAAGATCAAATCAAGGAACTCAAATTATATCATCAGAACGCTGTATCTTGCAGTCTCTCAGCCATCGTGAACCAATAGCTGTGGCCAGAGGGACATGCTCTGGTGAGATCTGGTCATGTATCCACTCCTAGAACCAGAGGACATGGGTGGGGGGGCGATTCTCCAAAGAGACAGTATGTGGATATACAAAATAGGTCCAATATGCATACCATATCTCATTTATGAATTTATTAACTCTGAAATAAGTATTATTGTCATCCCCATTATGTATCGGATAAAGTCGAGCAGGAGATCTGGTAAAACAGTAATAATTTACTATTTGTGATTAGGCATTATGAAAATAAAAAGACATTAACCAGAATGATGGAAGAGTTGTAGAGAAAGAGGAGGAAAAGCAAGGGTCAAGTCAGAAATCAGAAGACAAAGCAATGCTTTGATGACTGTTGGGACATAAGAACAAAGGAGAAGATTAGAGATGAATCTAAGTTAAACTTGGGAAGTTTTCACAATGCTGGTGTAATCACTGCAAATTAAGAGTGGCGAAGGGTTGCTCAGGAGCTCTTGTCAAGACTGGGGACCTGAGGATTGTGGAAATTATGAGATCAGCTCCAGTTCTGTGGAGTTTCTTTTGGTCACACTAAAATATATTATTTATTCAATAATGATTTGTGAGCTGCTGGTTAAGTTCTATTTTACCACTATAAAGGCCACAAAGGTGAAAAGGGTGTGCTTTCAGACTTGAAGGCACTTACAATGTAATCAGAATAAAGCAAGTCTATTAATGACTAGAACATGACACAGAATATAAGCACCTCAAGGCCAGGCGCGGTGGCTCACGCCTGTAATCCTAGCACTCTGGGAGGTCGAGGCGGGTGGATCGCTCAAGGTCAGGAGTTCAAGACTAGCCTGAGCAAGAGCGAGACCCCGTCTCTACTAAAAATAGAAAGAAATTATCTGGACAACTAAAATATATATAGAAAAAATTAGCCGGGCATGGTGGCGCATGCCTGTAGTCCCAGCTACCCGGGAGGCTGAGGCGGTAGGATCCCTTAAGCCCAGGAGTTTGAGGTTGCTGTGAGCTAGGCTGACGCCACGGCACTCACTCTAGCCCGGGCAACAAAGCGAGACTCTGTCTCAAAAAAAAAAAAAAGAATATAAGCACCTCAGGAGAGATGCAAAGTGGCAAAGTTTGGAGGAGAGAGTGAGCTTGTTTCTTTAGAGGAGATGGAAGGCTCTGTGAAGAAAGTGTCCTCTGAGCTCCACCGTAAAGCTCAGGTAGGGTGTCAGCTAGAAAGATAGTAGCCACCAGCATAAGCAAAGAGAAATATGTGTCAAAGAACAAAATTTCCAAATTGAGTTCCAAAGATCTAATAAAGGCTTTTATCAGCAATTTATGAACTGGGCAGCATGGAGGCTGCAAAAAAGAAAGGAGCTCCAATGTGCTAGATGAGTGGGTGAATTTTATAGGCAGAAAAAACCAGAGGAAATCAGGGACAGTGAACAAATAGCGTTTCAAGATAACTGTCCTTATTGGGATGTGAATGAAATCTCGTTGGCTTATTGGGATCTGGCTATCATCTTACTCTTGATTTCTCAGAAGGTCAGATTTTACAAGTAAACAATAACTTTCAGTTTGGTAATGTGGAACCTTGGCGTGAGTGACTCCATTTTGGGCCTGCTGTCTTTTCTTTAACAGGTGGAATAGGGAACAGTGGGTTATCTCATTTGACCCAAAAATGGGAGATGTGAGAGAAGATCGGAAAGGTAAAATCAGAGCCTGGAGGCTATTGGGTAGGGAACTGGATGTGAAGGGGCAGTGGTCCCTGATGATTTTTAGAACAGGGAAATGACTTGAATAGTTGCATGCTTTAAGATCTAGTCAGGTAGGAGAGTGTGCTACAGTATGGTTTAAATTATCCATCTAGTGTGGCTTACATTATCCTCTCTGGACTTGAATTCTAGCTAGAACTTTTTACTGTATACTCAGTGGAATGCTAAGCCACAAGCATGAAAGTAAATAGCACGTGGTAAGTATAAATTATTCAACCTGATTTAATATCTTATCATTTCAACCTTTAATTAGCATTTCTGTTACATCCTAAACTCTAAACTGTGAGCGAAGGCAGGGCACCATAAAATGTAACTTACTTCCATATTTTAACAGAAGAACCAACTCTACAAGTAGCCATCTTCTTCATATAATTTTACTACATGGAGAGAAAATACAGAAAAATAACAGCACATGCCAAACCAAAACGTGCATTTTAACAAGATTTCCTTAGATGATTCATATGCATGTTAAAGTTGAGGAGCAATATCCATTAGAGGATTCCAGGATTAAATTGTTTTAAGGTCTTTGCATTGTCTGAAAAAAAGGGCAAAGTTAAAGTATTTATATTAGCCTTTGATTAGTCAAAAATATCTATTGTAACAAAACGTATGTTTCCATTTATTTGGAATTTTTGAAAATGCAAACTAATCTATAGTGACAGAAAGCGGACTGGAGGTTGCCTAGAGGTGGAGGGGAGGATAGACTATACAGGGACATGCGGGAACTTTGGGGAGTGACAGAAACATTCTGTAAGGTGATTGTGGTAGAGAAACATAGGTGTATACATTTGCCAAACTCATCAAACATCACTTTTTGGCCTTTTGGCTAAGATGAAGTGTAGTATCTTTTCTTATCAGTTTAATATCTCATGTATTCTTTATCTGAGGACAATATATTAAATAGATTTTTGGAACAGGGAGATGGAATAGGAGCTTGCTCCCTCCACTCCTCGAATTGATCTGGTATTGTATTACCTCCGAGAACAGTGTACCTCCTCCCTCAGGGAAGAAAAAATTTTTGTTAAACTCATCAAACTATACAGAATAGCTGTCTTTTATTTTACATAAATTTTTGGCATAATTAAGTTGATAAAGAATACCTGTAGGCCGGGCGCGGTGGCTCACGCCTGTAATCCTAGCACTCTGGGAGGCCGAGGTGGGTGGATCGCTCGAGGTCAGGAGTTCAAGACCAGCCTGAGCAAGAGTGAGACCCCGTCTCTACTAAAAATAGAAAGAAATTATATGGACACTAAAATATATATATACAAAAAATTAGCCGGGCATGGTGGCACATGTCTGTAGTCCCAGCCACTTGGGAGGCTGAGGCAGTAGGATCGCTTAAGCCCAGGAGTTTGAGGTTGCTGTGAGCTAGGCTGACGCCACGGCACTCACTCTAGCCCGGGCAACAGAGTGAGACTCTGTCTCAAAAAAAAAAAAAAAAAAAGAATACCTGTTGCAAATTTTAGACTAGCAGTAAAACAATGAAAAAAATGAGGATGTAACTCACAAACTAGTAGAGAGGAAAAAAGGAATAATAAAAAGAATTCAACCAATCTAAAAAGAAGACAAGGAAAGAAAAAGAAATACAGTAAAGATGGAACAAATAGAAAACAATGAAATGATGGCAAATTTAAACTCAATTTATAATCTACATTCTACACTGTAGAAAGAGTAGTCCACAATGAATGGGACACTTTCTGGAAAAATTTAACACTAGATGGTAAAAATACGTGGCTTGAACACATGAACTTGTCCCCTACTTCCTCCCCAAACTTCACTTATATATTAGTAAAGGATAAAAAATCCACACAATAATAGAATCCATAAGAACAAAGAGAATGAGGAAATACAACAGAAGATGAAATCTACCATCTCAGGAAATTGAACTAAAGAGGTTCTGGACTTGGGGACACCAGGCACCAATGAGGGCAGAGACAAAGTGCCATACTGAAAATGGAAATTTAAGGGAAACTCTGCATACTGAATAGTAAGATACCTGCTTCCTCCCTCACCCCACCCAACACTACCACCTTTCCCTTCTCAGGCTGATAAGGAGGGATGGGAAAGCTGATACAAATTGCTGGGATCTCATGGTCTCCATGGACTGAGAGAAAACCCCACAAAAACATTTCTAGTCCATCCTTTAAGTGTAGAGTTGAAAAAAAATGTTTTCATGGATCAAAATCCCTAATGGTCTGGCCCCTTTCCCCAATCATGTTATAGAACATTGGAAGCCAGGTTTAGATTAGAATTTGGCTACTCAGATTATTGTCCAAGAATCAGTAGCACTAACATTCCTGGGAGCTGGTTAAAAATGCAGAATCTCAGGCCCTACCCCAGACCTCCCAAACCAGAATCTGCATTTTAATAAGCTTTCCTTGGGTGATTTATTTACATATTAAAGTTTGAGAGGCAGTGGATTAGAGGATATTAGAGAATACCAGGATTTCTCTCTGAAGATGGAGAAAAGACCTATTTATGAATACTGATAATGGAACACCTTCAATAAAAAATCCAATTTCACTGGGCATGGTGGCTCACACCTGTAATCCTAGCACTTTGGGAGGCTTAAGGATTGCTTGAGGCCAGGAGTTTGAGACCAGCCTGAGCAACATAGCAAGACCCCATCTCTACAAAAAAAAATTTTAAAAATCAGCTGGGTGTAGTGGCTTACATCTGTAGTTCCAGCTACTCAGAAGGCTGAGGCCGGAGGATCTCCTGAGCCCAGGAGTTTGAGGTTGCAGACAGCTATGATGATGCAACTGCACTCTAGCCTGGGCAACAGAGCAAAACCCTGTCTCAAAAAAAAAAAAAAAAAAATCCACCCTGTCACCTTTTGCCTCATACTGAAGCCCAACAGATATCAAGCATTTCTCAGCCCTTCCCCAACACACATAGATTTTTAAACAGCTTTAAAAAAATTACCTGTTGGTGGGGCATGGTGGATCACGTCTGTAATCCTAGCACTCTGGGAGGCCGAGGCGGGTGGATTGTTTGAGCTCAGGAGTTTGAGACCAGCCTGAGCAAGCGCGAGACTGTGTCTCTACTAAAAATAGAAAGAAATTATATGGACAACTAAAAATATGTATAGAAAAAATTAGCCAAGCATGGTGGCACATGCCTGTAGTCCCAGCTACTCGGGAGGCTGAGGCAGGAGGATTGCTTGAGCCCAGGAGTTTGAGGTTGCTGTGAGTGAGGCTGATGCCATGACACTCTAGCCTGGGCAACAGAGCGAGACTCTGTCTCAAAAAAAAAAAAAAAAAAAAAAATACCTGTTAACATTGAGTAGACAATCAAGGACCAACAGATATGTGAGGAATGAAAACAGGCAATAGAGAGAACCAAAAAAATCTTAAACAAACAAAAATCTGTAATAGTCTCAAAAAATAGCATTCTTGAAATAGGAACATGATACCGTTAGAGAGAGAGAGAGAGGAAGGAAGAAAGGAAGGAAGGGAAACAAGTCAGAAAAGAGTAAAGTCTTGAAAATTAAAAATACGAAAAATTCAGAAAGTCTATAATGGAAGAGTTAGAAGGTGAAGTTGAAGAACTCTCCCAGAGAGAAAAGGAGATGGAAAATAGGACAGAAAAGAAAAGAAACAAGAGAATTTAAGGATGAATTCAGGAAGCTTAACATCCCATATATAGTAGTTCTAGAAAGAGAAATGAGAATTTCTCCTGGAAGTGAAGATAGTGAGTTTCCAGAATGAAAGCCATGCCCCGCCCCCCTCAGTGCTCTGGTACGATGAATGCAAAACGACCTAAACCAAGAACGCTAGTGGTAGAAAAACAGAATCCTAAAAGCTTTTGGAGAGAAAAAACAGGTCAGATACGAAGGATTAGGAATCAGAATGATATAAAAAAGCTGCAAGACAATAGAACAACCCCTTCAAATGCTGAGAGAACATTGTTCCAATATAGAAGTCTATCCCCAGCCAAAATATTGATCAAGTGTGAGAATAGTAAAAGAGTTTCAGACATCCAAGACCTATACTTTCTAAGGAAGTAACTGGATAACATTTTTCACAAAAAAGGGAGAAAAAAAAAACAAGAAAAATAAAAGACATGGGATCCAGGAAATGAGATTCAGTGCAAGAAAGAAGCAAAAGATATTCCCAGGATTATGGTGAAGGGAAGTTCCGAGAAGAGAGTTGTGTGGCAGCCTGGAGTGAACCCATAGAGTAGGAGGACAGAGGGCTCCAGAAACAACTGGAGTGGATAGATTATCAGATCCATTTGGCCACATGAGAGGAGGCTTTTCAATACTGATGGAGAGTTTGGAGATGGATTTAATAATATGTACATAGAAAATAAAAATTTTCAAATAGGCAGTTGTTGAGTCCAGGAAAGTCAACAACTCACTTGAAAAAGAAATATAATTATGGTGCCCTGTGGCTCATTCATAAACATTTATATAATCATAATAATGAAAAAATAGAATAGAGATTTAACTAAAAGTTATACAACAATACTGGGGACAGGTATAGTGGCTCATACCTGTAATCCCAGCGCTTTGGGAGGCTGAAACAGGAGGATTGCTTGAAGCCAGGAGTTCAAGACCAGCCTGGGCAACATAGTGAGACCCTGTCTCCACAAGAAGTAAAAAAATTAGCCAAGCCTGGTGGTGCACACTTGTAGTCCCAGATACTGGGGAGGCTGAGGCAAGAGGATTGCTTGAACCCAGGACTTCAAGGTTGCAATGAGCTATGATCATGCCACTGCACTTCAGCCTGGACAACAGAATAAGGCCCTGTCTCTTAACAAAATTAAAAAAATAAAATAAAATAAATAATATTGGGAATATGAGGTGAGTGGTAGGAGATATAACAGTTAAATCCTCGTTGCCTATAGTTAAAAGATAATAATGTATAAAATCGAAAAATCAGGAACTAACAGTAAATTCACATTGTTTGGAAACAGAAGACATATACTGGAAGAAACTACTAAAGAGCTTGAAATAGTTGCTTTCAGATTAGGGAGCAGAAATTAGGGTGAACTAGGAGTCTGGTTTTATTTTTAAGCCTTGTACTATTTGACTTTTTAATATGTAATTTCATAAACATTAACATGAAATATATTTAAAATTTAATGATATGATTCCAAAATTAAGAGAGTGGATTACAAAGTGGCTATAACAAATTAGCTTTTCAATTCAATATGGCAGAAAGAACGCACAGTATTCAGTAAAGAGTTAACATAGCAGAGCTGACTACCATCCTTTACAGACCTGCCTACAAGATTGGCACATGGCTATCTGGAAACTTGGATTTGGGGAGGGTTCTCAGTACCCTAACTGGCAAGAGTGGCTCACTCACTGTGCCTAAACTCTTTGTGCAAACAATATGGTTTATACTGAACATCTGCTTTCCTTCTGGAAGCCTGGAATTTTGGTACATACTAAGCAGAGGGTTCCTATGTGACCAGCCCCCAATAAAAACCGTGGACAGACTCTCTAATGAGTTTCCCTGATAGACGCCACTTAGCATGTGTTGTTATAACTCATTGCTGAAGGAATTACATGAGTCCTGTGTGACTCCACTGGGAGAGGACTTCTGTAAGCTTAGGCTGGTTTCCTCTGGACTTCACCCCATGGGCCTTTTCCCTTTGCTGAATTTTTTCTATATCCTTTCCATATAATAAATCATAGCCATGAATATACCTGTATACTGAATTCTGCAATTCCTCCTAGAAAAATCACTGGACTTGGGGATGATCTTGAGGATCTCCAAATACACATATTTTAATCCAAAGATCCCATTAAAATAATAGAGTTATCACAAAATATGTGCTTGCAAGCAACAAAAACCAATTCCGTCTGTCTTAAACAAAAAGGTAATTTATTGAAATAGTTTCTGTGAGAATTGACAAGAGACTGGAGAAGAAAGCTATAAATCAAATATAATCTAGCACGTCATTGCCACCACTGCCTATATGGTAAGTAGTATCTTAATTTTTTTCCTGTTAGTTGCTAGTATTGAAAATACGATTTATTCTTGCATAGTTATATTTAACCACCTTGCTAAACTTATTTATTATTTCTAATAATTTGGTAGCTTCTTAAGGGTTTTCTCTATAATTATATTATCTGTTAATAATACTTTCAATTCTCCCATTTCAAACATGAATTTCTTTTTCTCCCAGCTTTATTAGATACAATTGACAGCCAAATGCAGTGGCACACTCCTGTAGTCTCAGCTACTTGGGAGGCTGCGGCAGGAGGATCACTTGAGCTCAGGAGTTCTGGGCTATGGTGTGCTATGCTAATCAGGTGTCCTCACTAAGTTTGACATCAATATGGTGACCTCTTGGGAGGGGGGACCACCAGGTTGCCTAGGGAGGGGTGAACCAGCCCAGGTCGGAAATGGAGCAGGTCAAAACTCCTATGCTAATCAGTAGTGGGATCACGCCCATGAATAGCCACTGCACTCCAGCCTGGGCAATATAGTAAGACCCCATCTCTAAAAAAGAAAAGTAGATATAATTGATAAATAAAAATTGTATATATTTAGAGTGTATAATGTGATGTTTTGATACATGTGTACAGAGTGAAATGATTACTACAAGCTTGCCCCTGGCTTATTTCACTTGGCATAATATTCTCCACATTTGTTCCATCCATTCAAACCCACTACTGAAGTTGCCCCAAAAGTGGCAGCAGGGAAGTTATTGCAAGGGCCTGCACAAACCATCCTAAGATGGAGCCAGTTGAGATTCCAAAGAAACACTGTAACCACCCAAGTGATCAGTACAAAGCATTTATTAGGGGAACTTACATACAGAATGCTTCAGCAGGTCTTGTGATGGGCAGCAAGAAAAGAGATGTTTTACCTAGGTATGTCCACCATAAGGGAGTTGGATTATGGAGTTTATGTGAGGTAAGGAGTTTGGCTCAGGGCCAGGGCTATTTTCTACATGTTTAGCAACATGTTTGATCTTTCAGTGTTTTGGACAACAACTTAAAGACGTCCATCAGTGCCTAGGATTGTTCAAGGCCCCCTAGGGTTCAAGCATATAGAGGAAGACATGCAGCTGGCTGAATCATAGAGTGGTCACGTCACTCTGTGTTTCTCAGTCAATACAAAGAAAGTGGAGGAACTCGGGACCTGCAAGGTTCATCCGTTTTGTCACAAATGACAGGATTTCCTTCTTTCTTTCTTTCTTTTTTTTTTTTAGGACCTCGCTATGTTGCCCAGACTGGACTCAAACTCTTGGGCTCAAGCAATCCTCCTGCCTCAGCCTCCTGAGTAGCTGGGACTACAGGCATGCAACACCATATCTAGCTAGGATTTCCTTCGTTTTAAGGCTGAATGTGTGTGTGTGTGTGTGTATCCATTCTGTGTGTGTGTATCACATTTTCTTTATCCATTTATCCATTGATGGATTCTTCATTTTATTCCTCATCTCGGCTATTGTAAATAGTGCAGCAATAAATATGGAAATGCAGATATCTCTTCAATATACACATCCTTTTGTTTCAGCTTGAAGAACTTCCCTTAGCATTTCTTGTAAGGCAGTTCTGATGGTGATGAACTCCCTCAACTTTTGTTTGTCTAGGAAAGTCTTTGTTTCTGAAGGACACATTTGCTGGGTATAGTATTCTTGGTTGACAGGTTTTGGTTTTCTTTCAGAATTTTGGCTATCTTCATCTTAGTCTCTTGTGGCCTGCAAAGTTTCTGCTGAGAAATCTGTTTATAGTCTTATGGTAGCTCCCTTGTATGTGACAAGTCCTTTTTTTTCTTTCTCTTTTTGCTGCTTTCAAACTTTTTTTTGTTTTTGACTTTTGAGAATTTGATTATAATATGTCTTGGTAAAAATCACACTGTGTTTAACTATTTGGGGTTCTTTGGGATTCATGAATCTGAATGTTCATTTTCCTTTTTATATTTGGGACTTAGGAAGTTTTCTGTGATTATTTCTTTTCTTTTCTTTTTATTTTTACTTATTTATTTATTGAGAGACAGAGTTTCACTCTATTACCTGGGCTAGAATACAGTGGCATCATCATACCTCACTGCAACCTCAAATTCCTGTGCTTAAGCGCTCCTTCTGCCTCAGCCTCCCCAGTAGCTGGGGCCACAGGCACATGTGTGCCACCGTGCCTGGCTAATTGTCATTATTTCTTTAAATAAGTTTTCTGTTCCTTTATCTTTCTCTTCTCCTTCTCCATAATGCATACATTGATTGGTTCACTAGATGGTGTCCTACAAGTCTCTCATGCTTTTTCACTCTCTTTTATTCTTTCTTCTTTTTGTTCCTCTAACTGATCATTTCAAATGTCCTGTTTTTGAACTCAGTGATTCTTTCTTCTGATTGATTTAATCTACTATTGAAGATCTTTATGGAGTTTTTTTCAGTTCAATCATTATATTCTTCAGTTCCAGAATTTGTTTCGTTCTATTTTATGGTTTCTATCTCTTTGTTGAACTTCTCATTTTGTTCATGTATTGTTTTCCTGATTTTTGCTTAGTTATCTGTGTTCTCTTGTAGTTCACTGAGGTTCTTTAAAATGATTATTTTGAATTCTTTGTCAGGCAGTTCATTGATATCTGTTTATTGAGCATCAGTCACTGGTGCTTTATTTTGTTCCTTTGATGGTGTCATGTTTTCCTGATTATCCTTGATTCCTGTGGCCTTATGTTGGTGTTTGTGCATTTGAAGAAGGAGGCATCTCTTCCAGTCTTTACAGACCAGCTTCAGCATGGAAAGCCCTTCACCAGAAAACTTGTCCAGACGTTCTGGACAAGCTAGCTATTGGGGTCCACCAGTGGTCTTGCTGTTGGAGTTCTTGGGTAGGATGGCCTGGCACCTGGGTCACTGGGTGGGCAGTGCTGGTGCCTGGGTGTGCAGGGGCCAGCCTGGGGGTACAGTGGGGGGTATGCAGTGTCACTTTTTTTCTGTCTTTTTTTTTTTTTTTTACTGACATTTAGCATAATAATGTTGGATAGAAGCAGTTATAGTAGACATTCTTATCTTGTTACTTATTTAAAGGGAATGATTCTGGCATTTCCTTCTTAAGAATAGTATTTGCTGTAAAGGTATGTTAGATACCCTTTAACAGATTATGGAAAATAATTTCTGTTTTTAATTGCCTTATCATCATGGGTGCTGAATTTTATCAAATTCTTTCTCTGCATCTATAAAGATGGTAATCTATTTTCTCCATGTGACATTATGAAATATGTATTTGGTCTTCATTCCTTCTTCCTAACATACAACCCCTAAAACCCTTGGAATCTCTTGAGTTATAAGAGGGTCCTTTTTATGCTAATGGGATGACTGGTGGCTGAGAGAGCCAATAGGTAGCTTTGGAATGGAGGCTGGTCACAAGAAAGACTAAGGCATGATTAGAGAGTTGGGACATTTAGCCTCACCTCCCAACCTCCAAGGAGGGGAGCAAAGCTGAAGGTTACATCACTCACCAATGGCCAATGATTTAATCAATTGTGCCTATGCAATCAAGCTTCCATAAAATCCAAAAAGACTGAGTTTGAGCATCTTCCAGATAGCTGAACACATGGAGATTCCTGGAGGTTGACAGGGCCAGAGAGAGCATGTGAGCTCCTTGTCCTTTCTCCCATATCTTACCCTATGCATCTCTTCCATCTAGCTATTACCTGTATCCTTTGTAATATCCTTTATGATAAATGGGTAAATGTAAGTCGAGTATTTCCCTGAGTTCTGTGAGTCATTCTAGCAAATTAATTGAACCCAAGGAGTGGGTCATGGGAACCTCTGATTTATAGCTAATCAGTTCAGGCTGCACAACACAAGCACAACCTGTGCTTGTGACTGTCATCTGAAATGGGAGGAAGTCTCGTGGGACTGAGCTCTCAAGCTGTGGTGTCTGATGCTAACTCTAGATAGATAGAATCAAAATCAAATTGAATTACAAGACACTGAGCTGGTGTCTGCTGCAGAATTATAGGAGAAACTGAGTTTGGTTTTTCCTATATCAAACACTGTTTTAATCTATTAATGTGAAGAATTGGCTCTCTAATATTAAACCATTCTTGGCTGGGCACAGTGGCTCACACCTGTAATCCTAGCACTTTGGGAGCCAAAGTGAGAGGATCGCTTGAGGCCAGGAGGTCAAGACCAGCCTCGGCAACTAAGTGAGACCCTGTCTCTTGAAAAAAAAAAAAATTTTTTTTTGCATCCCAAAGATTAGCCTGACTTTGTCATGATTTTTTATCTTTTTTAATACATCGCCTATTTGGTTTGCTAATAGTTTTATATTTTTGCATATAGGCTCTGAAGTGAGTGAGATCGACTATTATTTGATTGATTTGGGAATCAAATTTTATTGACCTCACAGAATGAGTTGGGAATATTTTCTCTTTTACTATCTGGAAGAGTTTGTATAAGACTGGAAGGAACTGTTTCTTAAAAAGTAGGTAGGACTCCTATCTTTGTCTGTTCCTGCTGCTATAACAAGATACTTGAACCTGGATAATTTATAAAGAACAGAAATTTATTTTCTCACAGTTCTGGGGACTGGGAGGTCCAAAATCAAGATGCCAGCAGGTTCAGTGTCTGGTGAAGACCCAGTCTGTGCTTTCAAAATGGTGCCTTGTTGCAGCATCCTCCAGAGGTGGTGAACACCATGTCATCACATGACAGAAGAGACAGAAGGACAAAAGGGGACTAGCTAGTTTCATTGGTCCCTTTTATAAGGTCACTTATCCCCTTCATGAAGGCTATGCCATCATGACTTATTTACTACCTGAAGGCTCTAACTCTTAATATTATTACATTGGTGACTAAATTTCAACATGGAACTTAATGAATTTTAGGGGACTTTCAGACCATAGCAGTCACCTAATAAATTATTTAACCTTGACAGTTTCTTTTTATTTTTTTTAATTAATTAATTTATTTATTTATTTGAGACAGGGTCTCACTCTGTTACCCAGGCTAGAGTGCAGTGGCATCATCATAGTTCACTGCAACCTCCAGCTCCTGGGCTCATGCTATCCTCCTGCCTCAGCCTCCCAAGAAGCTGGGACTACAGGTGTGTGCTACCACGCCTCGCTAATTTTACTATTTTTTGTAGAGATGGGATCTTGCTCTTGCTCAGGCTGGTCTCAAACTCTTGACCTCAAGCAATCCTCCTGCCTCAGTCTCCTGGAGTGCTAGGATTACAGGCATGAGCCACCATACCCAGCCTGATGGTTTATTTTTAGAAGATTTTTACTATCTTCAATTTCTTTAGTAGGCACAGGATTATATGGGATTTTTGTTTCTTTTTGAGGTATATTTTTCTAGAATTTTGTTCATCTAAGTTTTGAAAACCATTACCTTTTTACTTTCTGCTTCATCTGTAGTTATGTCCCCCTTTGGATTAACACTATTATTTTTTGTTCTCCCTCTCTCTTCACCCCTCCTCTCTCTCAATTTGTCAATTTTATTAGCTTCTCTTCTTAGATAACAAGCTTTTTGATTTGTTGATCCTCTGTATTGTATATTCTTTTTTTTTTTTTTTTTTTTTTTTTTTTTTTTTTTTTTTTTTTGAGACAGAGTCTCACTCTGTTGCCCAGGCTAGAGTGAGTGCCGTGGCGTCAGCCTAGCTCACAGCAACCTCAAACTCCTGAGCTCAAGCGATCCTCCTGTCTCAGCCTCCCGAGTAGCTGGGACTACAGGCATGCACCACCATGCCCGGCTAATTTTTTCTATATATATTTTTTAGCTGTCCATATAATTTCTTTCTATTTTTAGTAGAGTTGGGGTCTCGCTCTTGCTCAGGCTGGTCTCGAAATCCTGAGCTCAAACGATCCGCCCACCTCGGCCTCCCAGAGTGCTAGGATTACAGGCGTGAGCCACCGCGCCCGGCCTGTATTGTATATTCTTGATAGTTGCTTTAATAACTTTTATCCTCTTCCTTCCACTTTCTTGGAATTCATTATTTTTCTAATGTCTTAAGTTGAATGCTTAATTCTTTAATTTTCAGGCTTTCTTAATTTCCAATATAAGTATTCAAGGCTATAAGTTTACCCTGAATTACCACTATTGTTTCTCAAGTCTTCATACATAATATTTTTTATTATTGCTCATTTCTAACATTTTTATGCCTTTATTAGAGTTTCTTCTTAGACTCAAGTGCTGCTTTAGAATTGTGTTTAAATTCTTGAGATAATTATAGATTCACATGCAGTTGTAAGAAATGATGGAAAGAGATTCTGTGTACACTTTGCCAGTTTCTACCAGTGGTAACATTTGTAAAACTATAGAAAATATCACAACCAGGATATTGACATTGATGAGAAATCGGCTGTTAATCTTACTGAGGATCCCTTATATGATCAGTCACTTCTCTCTCACTGCTTTCAAGATTCTTCATTCTTGGCTTTCAACAATGTAAGTATGATGTGTCTAGGTGTGGATCTCTTTGAATTTATCATAATTAGAGTTTGTTGAGCTTCTTGAATATGTAGATTAATTTTTTTCACTAAATTTGGGGAGTTTGGGATCATTTTTTCTTCAAATATTCTTTTTGTTCCTTTCTCTCTACCCTCTGCTTCTAGGACTTCCATTATGTGTGTAATGGTACACTTTGTGATGTTTCACAGATCTCTGAAGCCCTATTCATTTTTCTGTATCCTTTTTCTCTCTGTTTCTCAGACTGGGATATCTCAATTGGCCTATCTTCAAGTTTGCTGATTCTTCTTTCTGGCAGCTTGAATCTACTGCTGAACCTCTCTAGTGAATTTTTCATTTCAGTTATTGTACTTTCAACTCTGGAATTTCTATTTGGTCTTCTTTTATAATTCTGTCTCTTTACTAATATTCTTTACTTAGTGAGACATCATTATCATGCTCTCCTTTAGTTCTTTAGATATTGTTTCCTTTAGTTCTTCGACCCTATTTATAATAGCTGGTTTAAAGTCTCTATCTAGTAAGTCCAACATGTGGGCTTCCTGAGTGACAGTTTCAATTAACTACCCTCCCCCCATTTATAGACCATTTTTTTCTTGTTTATTTGCATGTCTCATAAGTTTTATTGAAAACTAGAAGTGTATTTTAATATTTTATTGTGGTTTTAATTATATTTCCCTAATGGCTAATAATATTAAATATCTTTATATGTGCTCATTTGCCATCTATATATGGTCTTCAGTGAACTGATAATATCTTTTATTTCATTTTCTAATTGGATTGTTTTTTACTGTTGAGTTTTAACAGTTCTTTATATATTCTGACTATTAGTCCTTTGTGGCTTGCAAATATTTTTTTCAGTTTGTACCCTGTCTTTTTATCCTCTTAACAGAATTTTTGACAGCAAAAGTTTTTTATTTTTATAGAATCCAGTTTGTCAATTTTTTCCTTCTATGGATCATGTTTTTGGTGTTAAGTCTAAGAAATCTTTGCCTAGTGCTACATCTCAAATATTTTCTCCCATATTTTTTCCTAAAAGTTTTATACTTTTATGCTTTACATTTAAGTCTGTGATCTATTTTGAGTTAATATATGTAGAAAGTATGAGCCTTAGGTCAAGGTTCATGGGGGGGTTGCCTATGGATGTCCGATTACTCCAATACCATTTGTTGAAAAGGCTATCTTTCCTCCATTGAATTGCTTTTGCACCTTTGTCAAAAATCAGTTGGGCATTTTTGTGCAGGTCTCTTTTTGAGTTCTCTGTCCTTTTCTTTTGATCTATGTATCTATCTCTTTGCCAGTACCACACAGTCATGATTAGTGTAGCCCTATAAAAATTCTTGAAATTGAATAGACTGGTTCTTCTACTTTATTCTTTTTTCAAAATTATTTTGGCTATTCTAGTTCCTTTGTCTTTTCATATACATTTTAGAATAATTTTGTCTATTCTACATAAAACCTTTCTGGAATTTGGGTAGAAATTTGATTAAACCTGTATGTCAGTTTGGAGAGAACTGACATCTTTAGAAGTGTGTTTTTAAATTTGTAAATACATGGAGAATTTTATCTTTATTTCTTTGTTATTAACATCTACTCTAATTCCACTATCATCAGAGAATGTTATCAATATTATAGCAATTATTAGAAATTTGCTGAGACTTGCTTTATGAACTAGTACTTAATTTTTATAAATTTTCTACATACGCTTGAGAAGATTGAATATTTCCTAATTTTTAGGTTCAGGGTTCTATTGTGTGACCAACAATTAATTGTGTTCTTCAAATCTTTTATATTTTTTCCAAGTTTTGTGTACTTATAGCTCCTTGGCATAGTTTTTAAATTATATAACAAAATTCTTCCTCCCTAATAATGCTTTTGTATTAAAATCCATTTTCTCTGATCTTCATATAACTACCTCAGCTTTCTTTTGTTAGTATCTGAGTTAGTCTTTTCTATCTTTTTACTTGCATCTTCTCTGGGGCCTTATGTTTTAGGTGAGCCTATTATAAACAATCTATTATTGGATTTTGTTTTTATTTTAAATTTAATTTAAGCATCTCTGTCCTAACTGGCACTTTTAGCTCATTAATTTTATTGTAATTACGATATCTTTGACCTTCTTTCCATCCTCTTGCTCTGTGCTTCCTTTGTGTCCACTTTCCTTATAGTCCTCCCCCCCACACACATTTCTTGCCTCATTTTGGAGTTTTTCCAATTGATTGTTTCTTCCTTCTCTTTTCCATGTTTCCTCTCTCAACTGGTTTGGAAGTTTTACTATACATGCTTAATGATATCTTGAGCTAAGCAATACTGTAAGTGTTCTGAACAGTGCAGCCACCCTCTGTATGCATGGTTCCAAATCTGCAGATTCAGCCAACTGCTAATTGAAAAAAATTTTTAAATTAAAAATAATACAGAAAACAATACAGTATGACAATTATTTATATAGCATTTACATTATATTAGGATAAGTAATCTAGAGATGATTGAAAGTATACAGGAGGATGTGCATGGGTTATATGCAAATCCTATGCCATTTTATATAAGGGACTGAAGCATCCATGGATTTGGGTATCCACAGGGGTCCTGGAACCAATTCCCTTTGAATACTGAGGGAAATTGCACAAAGAACTTAGAACTCTTCCACTCCAACTACTCAGCCTTCTGATTATATACTATAATTTTCCAGCATTTTAGTCCTCTTTTTGAATTTAATTTTGTCACTAAGTGATACATTCACATGGTTCAAAAGCCAGAAATATAAAATGGTATATAGCAAAAAGTCTCCATTTGTCCCCCATCTGCTCAGTTCTCTTATAGGAAAATGCTGTTCTTAGTTTATTATGTATTCTTCCAGAATTTTATTAGGCACAAGCAAATATGAACATAGATTTTTAGCACTCAACGCCCCCCCACCCTTTTAATGAAAAAGATAGCACACAGCATTAACTGCTTGGCTACCTTGCTTTTTTCACTTGGTGTATCTTGGAGATCTTTCCATATCAGTAGATGGAGCTCATCCTTATTCTTTTTTTTAAAAATAGTCATATTTCATCATATGGATTATATACTTTATAATTCTATTCATATAACATTCTGTAAAAGACAGAAGTATAGGGTACAAAAATCAGACTTCAAAGGGACATTAGGGAATTTTGAACGTAAAGGAAGCAGTTGATATCTTGATTGTGGTAGTGGTTACTTGACTATATGCTTGTCAAAACTCATTGAGCCGTACGCCCCAAAAGGATGAATTTCATTGTATTAAATTATACCTCAGGCTGTCATGGCAGCTCATGTGTGTAATCTTAGCACTTTCAGAGGCCAAGGTGGGAGGATAATATGAGGTCTAGGAGTTTGAGACTAGCCTGAGCAACATAGCAAGACCCCGTCTCAAAAAAAAAAAAGAAAGAAAGAAAGAAAGAAAAATAAAAATTAGCTGGGCATGGTGATGTGCACCTGTAGTCCTAGCTAGTGAGGAAGCTGAGACAGGAGGATCGCTTGAGTCCTGGAGTTTGAGATTGCTGTGAGCTATGATGATGCCACTGCACTCTAGTCTGAGCAACAGAGTGAGAGACCTTGTCTCCAAAAAATTAAAATAAAATAAATTACATCTCAATATTTACACTGAGCTATAATCAGGCCACTCCAGTCTGGGAGATAGAGCAAGACCCTGTTTCTAAGAAAATAAAAAATAACAAGATTATTCCTCAATAAACCTGATATTTTTAAAAAAGAAAGAAATTGTATAGTTAACCATGATTATACACCAAATATAAATAGTGGAATTCAGTGAAGAAAATTTTTAAAATTCACTAAAATGCATAAACATACACTCACCAAGGGAAAAAATACAGATAGAGGTGACAGTCCCTTTTCTGTAATTGCTTACGAAGCTATACTTGGTATGCATGACTTTCCGTCCTCTGCAACTTGTGCTATGTTCCCTTTTCCTTCACACAGAAACTCAGTGAGTTTGAGTAACTGACCAAGCTTACCTTCTTAAGGGATCTAGATCCTCGGTAATTCTAAGGACTACAGGGGTACAGTAGTCTTGCAGTAACTTTTTCCATTGGATGCGGTAGTATAAGACCAGCTCCAGAACAACACAGCTGAGTTCTGTTAAGATTCCCCTATCCCCATTTTGAAGCAGCAACCTTCTTTCGCTCTGATGGTCAATGTTATTCAGGATCAATCTTTCCAGTCAACACCATGACCTCATTCTTTGCCTAAACATATGTGGTATAAGAGCCCGAAATGACCAGCGGTGGAAACATTGTTGTGTCTTACTTATAGAAGCAATAATCTCTTGGATCCCCAAGTCAGCAGAGCCCCAAGTCATGGAGATGAGAAGCAATAATTTGATGAGTAAGTCATTGGATTTAATCATGAAAGGGACTCTCCCACTTCCACCCCATTGTTTCCATACCTATGAATTCTAATTACAGAAGAAGCAACACATACACATATATTGGTTCATGATTCAGAACATAAAATACATCCTGCATGCCAACACCCCAACCTCATGAGGTGTTGGTCCAGGTGGAGGCATAAGTGGGTCTTCAGTAGGGCAATCTGCTGTTCCATGAGGCAAGCTGCTGGACTAGGCGAGGTGGGGTATGTGTTACTCATGCTCAGCTTACTGTGTCTTCAGAAATGGCTGGAGCCTGATCCTGTATTTATACTTCCTAGAGCTAATGATAAAGTGTTGCTTGGAATGCCCAACTTGATGGCTAAGTAGCTCACATAACTCACAGTGGGCAGCTTTGATACTAGCATTTGGGCTCCCCCAGAACCCAGAAGCAAGACGAGAGCAATTTTTCAAAATGAAAATAACTTCTCCTAAGGCCATGGCTTTGCTCTAGGGCCCCCCCCCCCCGAGATGATTCCCAGTGAGGCATACCACAGACTGCACATCGCATTCACAATTGTCACCCATTCGTGGGACATCGTTGGATCCACTGGGTGGTAAAGGCAAGTGAACGAGCTCCCTCTGTGCTTCACGAGTATGACTTGAATGTATTGCCCACCTTCTTCCACCCAAGGGACTCATCAGGATGCTTTTTGCTACAAGAAAAATCCCAACTCGAACTGTCCTAGGTGATACAAAAAGCTACAATATTACATTACTGGAAGTCTAGAGGTAGGACTGTAGATTCATTATAATCAGGTGGTCAGTACTGTCATCAAAGAGGGTCTTTCTGTTTCTCTATTTTCCATCCTTGTATTTGGTGGCTTTGCTCTCAGGCTGGCTTCCTCCAAAGTCACAAAGTGACCACAGCAATTCTGTGTGTCACATATCCAGACACAACAAAGTACAAAGGAAGAAGAGAGGTTCCCTCCCATTCCCTCCTCCTGTGTGGGTGTGGATGGTTTGTTTTAGAATTAAGGAAACACTTCCGAGAAGCCTCCAGGAGAATTCCCTTCATATTTTCTTGGCCAGAATTGATGACATGTCCAGCCCTAAACCAATCACTGGCAGAAAGAATAAAAGTACCATAATTGGCTTGGAGTGGAATAGACGTAAAGTCAACCACCATGACCACTACAGACTCAAACTAAAGACCTTGAAGATCTCTACTGACTGTTTTGGTAACCACACCTCTTTGCTTCTGATGGTTAACTCCTACTCTACAGCCTCTGCCACCCTGGAAGCTCCCAATCCCATTAAACTTAGACATTCCCTCTCATTTCTATGTTCCAGCAGCATCAGTAGCCTCCAAAAAAGAGCCGTTAAAGTGCTTTTCAAAGACCCCTCACCAACGATGTCTTAAGCCTTTGGTGAAGGGAGTATCTTCTAGGCTCAAAACTGTATGCATGTAATGAGGGGTGGAGATTACGTAGGATAAATCCTTCTAATGTTTCTGTCTTCCCAAGTCTTGATATTTCTTCTGCCTTTTTTCAAGAAACTTCTGGCACCTCAACTTAGCGTGGTCCATTGTTAAATGAAGACCAGGGTCGGTATGGGTTTTGGTTAACCAGCTGAGCAAATTGTTAGAATTATTCCCAGCTGCTAGCGTAATGAGTCCAAAATCATAAGGACTCCCACATCAGTGAATTCAGTCCTAAACTAAAATTACATTCCTCCTCATTTGGTGGGCAGGCACAAAATCCAGTTCTGCTATAAATGAGCAAAATCCTTATATTTATTTTTGTGTATAAGCCTTCTTCTAGATTTGACTTGAACTTCTCTCTCTCAGAGCTTGCTGAGCTCTGCCTTTAGTTTTAGAGGACTGGATTTCTCTTGCAAGGAAAGGGAATAGATGTGTTTTTAAGCAAGGGAGAGACAGCTTCATCAGATAAGGGAGGAGAGACTGCTTTACTGGGTAATGAAAGTAGAAGTGAGTATTGAGGCTAACACAGGTGGGTAATTGCAATGACAATCCCTTCCACCTAAGTCCTAGCACAAAGAGCACAGAATATTTTTCTAAAAGAAAATTGAACATTGGCCAGGCGCAGTGGCTCACACCGGTAATCCTAGCACTCTGGGAGGCTGAGGCAGGAGGATCGCTTGAGCTCAGGAGTTTGAGACCAGCTGAGCAAGAGTGAGACCCCGTCTCTACTAAAAATAGAAAAATTAGCCAGGCGTCATGGCACGTGCCTGTAGTCCCAGTTACTTGGGAGGCTGAGGCAGGAGGGTCAGTTGGGCCTGGGAGTTGGAGGTTGCAGTGAGCCATGATGACACCACTGTGCTCTAGCCTGGGTGACAGAGCGAGATTCTGTCCCCCCCCCCAAAAAAAGAAAAAAAATTGAACACAAAGTCTGGAGGGATCTAGGGCATCTAGTGTGGTTTTGGCACCCCACATAAAGCCCTCCTCATTCTGGAATTTAAGAATTTCATTCTAAAGCAAGATCCCTACCCCTTATCCAAAGCAATATAAGCCTCTAGCATACATGGCCCTCAGTGAAATGTCCTTTTTATATTTTTACAATATGAGCAGAAAACCAAAGATCACCAGACATTGAGAAAGGCCTATATAGCATGCAAATGGAAAACCGAGATAAAAAATAGGGGAAAAAAATCTGACACCAGAGACAATTCAGGAAATAAAATAGAAAGAATAACAAAATAATTCATATTCTCAAAGATACAGTTTTTTTTTTTTTGAGACAGAGTCTCACTCTGTTGCCCGGGCTAGAGTGAGTGCTGTGGCGTCAGCCTAGCTCACAGCAACCTCAAACTGGGCTTAAGCGATCCTACTGCCTCAGCCTCCCGAGTAGCTGGGACTACAGGCATGCGCCACCATGCCCGGCTAATTTTTTGTATATATATATTTTAGTTGTCCATATAATTTCTTTCTATTTTTAGTAGAGATGGGGTCTCACTCTTGCTCAGGCTGGTCTTGAACTCCTGACCTCGAGCGATCCACCCGCCTCGGCCTCCCAGAGTGCTAGGATTACAGGTGTGAGCCACCGCGCCCGGCCTTTTTTTTTTTTTTTTTGAGATAGAGTCTCACTCTGTTGCCCGGGCTAGAGTGCCATGGCATCAGCATAGCTCACAGCAACCTCAAACTTCTGGGCTCAAGCAATCCTCCTGCCTCAGCCTCCTGAGTAGCTGGGACTACAGGCATGCACCACCATGCCTGGCTAATTTTTTCTATATATATATTTTAGTTGGCCAGATAATTTCTTTCTATTTTTAGTAGAGACAGGGTCTCACTCTTGCTCAGGCTGGTCTCGAACTCCTGAGCTCAAACAATCCACCCACCTCGGCCTCTCAGAGTGCTAGGATTACAGGCATGAGCCACCACGCCCGGCCTGATACAGCTTTTTTAATTAAAAAAAAACCCAAGTCACAATATTATGAAAAAGGAACAAAGAACAAGAAAGAATTTTGGAAAATAAACATGATGGCTGATTTTAGGAAGATATGATGGTAGCATAGCTTTTTTAAAAGCAGCTTTGGCCAGCGAGGTGGCTCACACCTGTAATCCTAGCACTCTGGGAGGCCAAGGTGGGCGCATCCTTTGAGCTCAGGAGTTCAAGATCAGCCTGAGCAAGAGTGAAGACTCCCTCTTTACAAGAAATTAGCTGGACAACTAAAAATATATAGAAAAAATTAGCCGGGCATGGTGGTGCATGTTTGTAGTCCCAGCTATTCGGGAGGCTGAGGCAGGAGGATTGCTTGAGCCCAGGAGTTTGAGGTTGCTGTGAACGAGGCTGACGCCACGGCACTCACTCTAGCTCAGGCAACAAAGCGAGACTCTGTCTCAAAAAAAAAAAAAAAAAAAAGATACAGCACTACTCCCTCTCCATAATGATCTCCCTCATCACTGCCCTGCCCAATATCCCTCAGCTCTGGCAACCACTAATCTGACCTTTGTATTTATAATTTTGTCATTTCAAGAATGTTATATAAATGGAATCACACTGTAAGGCTGGTGGCAGGCACCCCTCCCCTCCCTAATGAAAAAAGAAGCCCACGAGACCTGCCAAAAACAATGCCTGCAGGGCCCAGCTAAATTAAACAATAGCCACACCTGGATGGTTACCCTGATAGGGGTCTCAGTTCCTGGAATCCATACATACCACCAGCCCCTCCTAGTTCTCAATACCCACCCTAAAACCGTAACGGAAAATTCCTAACTCTTCGTGCTGAAAGACCCCCATCCCCTAGCTCTAAAACATATATAAGCTCACATAAGACTTCGGGGCCATGTGACTTCTCAGGCCCCTCTCTTGGGACCCGTGAACCTTGTCCAGGCCCCTCTCTTGGGACCCGTTACCCTCGCCCGGGAGTGCTCAAATAAAGCCTTGTTGCTTACCCCTTTCTACTCTGCTCATCTTTCTTTCTCTGGCGCCGACCATCCAAAAACCTTACACACACAATGTGTGACCTCTAGAGATTGGCATGATGAATTTCCCCTAATGCTGAAATAAAGACAGAGTAACTAGATATCGAAACCAAAAGATCATAGATGATACTTACAACAAAACAAGGTGACAAACCCAGAAATACCAGGAAGTAGGGCCACGAGAACAACCCCACTGTTGCACAGTGTCATCAGCATCTGTTGTGAGAGGAAGGAGAGGGAAGAATGGTGTGGACGGAGGACCTGGGAAAAGAACACCAAAATAGCCCAAAAAAGTATCACTGGAAAGTGAACTAGGGCATTCTGAGAGCATCCACAGAGACCGTGAGGAGCTCTGCTCTCTCAGCAGCTGGCAAGCACACGGCCGTCCCCAGACAAGTCGGGGTGGGGACTGGAGAAGTATAGCTGTGTTCTTGGGAAACTGGCCTCCCAGGGCCTCCACACTGAGGAGAAATTGAGGAGTTGAATCAAAGGACCAAAGGAAAATAAGGGGAAAATCAAATTTGAAGAGAGGGGGAGATAGAGTCAGGAAATCCCAGAAAATAAGCTGCCATTTATTTGAACACTACACAAAAATAGAAGAGAGAATTCTGTGAAGTTAGAAAAACTCACTTCAGGCCAGGTGCAGCGGCTCGTGCCTGTAATCCTAGCACTCTGGAAGGCCGAGGCAGGTGGATCGCCCAAGGTCAGGAGTTCGAGAAAAACTCACTTGAACCAGACTCCCTTCTCGAAGTTCAGAGAAACTAATTTCACATAAAAATGAGCAATTGAAAGTATCAAGCTCAATCCCGGACAAAATTATTATAATAAAAAGAAAATAATATGTAGAGTAACATGCCCACAGCTAATGAACACATGCCAGGATGAGCCCACACAGTAGATCAAAATTGTAATCTATTATTTTAAAACAAGCAAAAAGACATAAAATAAATAATACATGGCATTAAAAAACTAAATCAGCATTAGAAAAACTCCCCATGAGTGAGAAAAATTCAAAAAATAGTTAGAAATAAAAGAAAAGATCATTTCATACATGAAGACCAAATTAAATGAAACACAAGATGTGGAACCAACCTAAGTGCCCACCAACTGATGAGTGGATAAAGGAACTGTGTGTATCATGGAACACTGCTCAGCCATCAAAAAGAATGAAATGATGTTTTTTGCACAACTTGGATGGAACTGGAGGCCATTATTCTAAGTGAAGTAATCCAGGAACAAAAAACCAAATACTGCATGTTCTCACTTACAAGTGGGAGCTGAGCAATGTGTGTGCATGGTCATACAGAGTGACTTAATGGACACTGGAGACTCAGAAGAGGAAGGATGGGAGGGGAAGTGGGATGAAAAATTACCTCTTGGGTACAATGTATACTATTCCGGTGACAAGTATATTAAAAGCCTAGACTTCCCCACTATGCAATTCATCCATGTAACAAAAAAAAACATTTGTACCCCAAAATCTATTTAAATAAAAAAACAAAATCCATAAAAATAAATAAACACAACAGAGGATGACTTAAGAGAAATATAAGGTGAAAATAAAGATCATTTATAAATAAAAGAAGAAAAAGATAAAAAAAAAAAAGGAGTTGAGAGAAAATAGCAAATATTGAGTATAGAAAAGGAAGAACCAACATGTATGTAATAGGAGTCCCAGGATTTAAAAAAAAATTCACAAATAGAACAAATACTAAAAACTATAATATAATTCAACACTATATTTCTTATCTTTTAATAAAAAGATTTAAAACTGCATATTGAAAGAGCCAATTTCTCCATCCTCTTCTTGTACCTTGTCCAACCCTTATGTTCTATGTTGCATATTACTGAACACTCTGAAATTCCAGAAATATGCTTTATAATCATGCCTGTATGTCATTGCTCAAGTCAGTCCTATGCCTAAAATATCTTTCTCCATTTCTTCACTTGGCACAGTACAATGTGTCCCTCAAAACTCAATTCCAACATCACTTTTGCCATAATGTATTTCCCAAATCCTCGTTCCCCATCCCATCCCCAGCTCTGGGTCACACACCCTCCTGTGTGCTGTTATAACACCCTGTAAATATGTTTTCAGAGCTATGTCTATTGCATTTTCATACATGAAGCTATTATATAATTATATGCTTGTTGACTGTGTCCATCCCCTGCCCCTGACTGTCAGTATTCCACAGCATGAACTTGTCATTTTTGTCTTTAGTTCCTCTTTATCCGGTACAATACTCAGCAATCTATCATTATTAAATGAATAAAAGGTAATGAATTTTGTGATTTTGTAAAGGTAATGAATTTTGTATAAGTTACTATTAGAGAGAGAAATCCCATTTGTTACAGAACAAGGAGGTATGAGAAGTGAATAAAGCATCACCCTATTACATTTACATGGCCGCCAGAATTATATCAGGAACATTTTTTGCCCTAATCTAGCAAATAATTAATATTATGACAACATTTTGTTAGAAAAAAAGATCTTAAATTTAAAAAAATTATGATAATAAGTATATTCTCAATCATGGTGAAGAAAATAGTACCCATTAGCCAAAAGAATAGATATCTTAAAAAAATATTTGACATTGGAGTTTCAAAGGCCTTTGCCCTCTGTGTTTGGGCCTCTGCCCTCTGACACTTACAAAGGGGCTACCAGATGAGCCAGAGATAACACGGAGGACCCTCTTCCTGTTAGTAGCGGTCCGTATTTAAAACGGCTGAAAGACTGTCATGTCTCATGTCCTTTTATCTTGAGCGCCTTTGTTTAGCTATGAACTAGCTGACAGAGCAGGCAAATCCACTGACTGTGTTTTTCACCGTAAGAATCGCCACACTGGGATACACACACAAGAGCCTGGGGAACCTGGAGAGACTAATTTGTAGTCCAGAGTAACATTTAGTTGGGAAGAATTCGTATTTATTGGCACTGGGTAAAACGGTTACCCCTTAGCAAGGCTGAAATCAGTTAAAAGAATAAAGATAAAGTTACTGGTGTTGGGAGGGGAATGAATGATGAGAAATTACTTAATGGGTACAATGCCTGTTATACAGGTGATGGGTACCTACATGCCCTGATTTGACCGCCATGCAATCTATGCATGTAACAAAATTGCACTTGCATGCCATACATTTATACAACAGATAAAAATAAAATTACATTTTTTTGTTTACCTGAGTCATGACTGAATTTCCAACGTGCTACAATACGAGAAGGATGTCTTTTTCTTTTGTCCAGTGTTTTTCCTGGTCGTGTACAATGATTTGCATTCACTAAAGTTATTTCTTATGGGAAATATGACTGAGAGCTGTTTTCTCATCATCAGTAACAGGTTCATATCCTCAGACTTTCTTGGTGTTGTTTTCCCTAATATTTGCTCATACTGTAGTACATTTGCTAATGTTCTGACCAATTATAGAGCTTCATGACACCTTCCTGAAGTTTGTCTCCTATTCTCTGGCACTTCGTCTAATGTCATTTCTAAACTCACTTAATTTTGCACCTCTTCTCCAAGATTTAGAAAAATAATAGGCCGGGCGCGGTGGCTCACGCCTGTAATCCTAGCACTCTGGGAGGCCGAGGTGGGCGGATCGTTTGAGTTCAGGAGTTCGAGACCAGCCTGAGCAAGAGCGAGACCCCATCTCTACTAAAAATAGAAAGAAATTATACAGACAGCTAAATATATATATAGAAAAAATTAGCCGGGCATGGTGGCGCATGCCTGTAGTCCCAGCTACTCAGGAGGCTGAGGCAGGAGGATTGCTTGAGCCCAGGAGTTTGAGGTTGCTGTGAGCTAGGCTGACGCCACGGCACTCACTCTAGCCTGGGCAACAGAGTGAGACTCTGTCTCAAAAAAAAAAAAAAAAAAAAAAAAAAGAAAAATAATAAATATAAAAATATCTGCATTGATTCCTAGGAAACCACATTGAGACTTCTCTGTCTAAAGAAATGTCCAGTCACCCCTGTCCTTTCAGCCTGCATTTGCTGTCTATCAATTTGAGACAAGTACCTTTAAAATTTAATTCTTAGGGTTTGTCATTTCCTCAAAAAGTTAAACATAAAATTAGCATATGACCTAGCAATTCTACTCCTAGCTATATTCTCAAAAGAATTGAAAATAGGTGCTCAAATGCTTATAAACAAATATTCATAACAGAACTATTTACAATAGCCAAAAGGTAGAAGTAACCCAAATGTTCATCAATGGATAGATAAGTGGACAATTTGTGGTTATGCACAAGGTGGAACGCTCTTCAGCCGTAAAAGAGAATGAAGTACTGATACATGCTACAGCGTGCAAGAATCTTAAAAGCATCATGCTAAGTAAATGAAGCCAGACACAAAAGCTCACGTACTGTATGATCCCATTTATACGAAATATCCAGAATAGATAAATCTGTAGAAAACGTGGAGTTGCCAAGGGACAGGGCTAGGGAGGAATGGGGAGTAATAGCTTAATGGGTGTGGGGTGATTGCGTAACACTGAATGTACTAAATGCCACTGAATCGTTCACATTAAAACGGTTAATTTTATGTTATGTGAATTTCACCTTTAAAAATCTCTCTGCATAGCACATTTTCTGGTTCTAAAAAAAAAAAGAAATAAAAATCTCTCTGCAGAGTTCAATTGTGTCTCAAAGATGTTCTTTATACCTCTAAAAAAGATTATTCATTTCTGAGGTAATCATGAGGGAAGGCCCAAAATAGAAAGGGTACTAAATACTTTGCTGAATAATGACCAAGACCCCCATGAGGACATGGCACCACGTTTCTGACTAATTCTTCTGTGCCTGTTAAATAGCAATTACAGTCGTCCCTGTTATCTGTAGGGGGTCCATTCCAGGACTCCCAGTGGGTGCCTGAGACTGTCGATAGTACCAAACTCTATACACACTATGTATTTCCTGTGTATACATCCCTATGATAACATTTAATTTATAAATTAAGCACAGTAGGAGATTAACACAATAACCAATAATATAATAGAACAATTATAACAACATACTGTTCACAATTTCATGGATAAAAGATTCACTGTTACTATAGATCTTGGCAACCTCAGCATATGATTTTTTTTTTCTTTTCTTATGAAGTCAAGAACTTTCACCTTTCCACTTAAAGGAAGCATTTTTACAGCATCTCTTTGGCATATCCAAAGTGCCAGCATTACTACTCTTGCGCTTTGGGGCCATTATTAAGTAAAATAAGTGTTACTTGAAGGCAAGGGCTGCGATGCCTGCCGGTTGATCTGATAACCAAGATGGCGCGGATCGCTGGACCAAAGCACCATTCACGTCCAGGGCGGATGGAGGTCAGCAAGAGATTTCATCATGCTACTCAGAACAGCATGAAATTTAAACTGTATGAATTGTTTATTCCTGGAATTTTCCATTTCATATTTTCAGACCACGGTTGAGCTTGGGTAACTGCATGCAAAGTACAGCCAGGAGAAGGAGGGCCCATTGTCTTAAGAGGGAGAACCAAGGGGTATAAAAATTGGAAAGGAAAAGGAAAAATCATCATTATTTGTAAATGATAATTGTTCAACTAGAAAACTTAAAGGAACAAATTTTAAAACTACTGTAAATAGTAAGTGACTTTAGTTGGGTGACTGAATACAAAATTAATATTCAGAAATCAACAGATTAAGGGAAAAGAGTCTTATTTACAATAGTAAGCAAAAAGATAAAATTTCTAGGGAATGAGTTTAACAAGAAATGTGCTATTTGCTGAATGGCATAAAAGAAGACTTGAACAAATAAAAAGGGATACCTGTCGTGTTTTCTGGATTTGATTTTTTCCAAAAATAATAATTCTCAGTATTTTGGTGAATATTTGAAGGAAAAGGCATTTGGCAAAGCATAATAAGAAGTGATTTATTTGGCATGCACCTCCCTAAGGTCAGGTTAGCAGTATGTGTCAGTGGGTAAACCATAACGCTACATTTTGCATAACCAAGGGGAGAATAAGAATACATAATGGTATTTGTTTTTATTTGCAAAAGGAAGCTCAGGAAGTCTTCACAATAAAATGGTAGGTAGGTAAGGGGTGGGTGGGAATGGGTATAGAGGGACCAAAAGAAAAACGTTTTAGAACTAATAAATGAATTTGAAAAGTCTGTCAATTTAAGGGACAATAAATATTTTTTTGATATTATATTTAATCAATAATATTGGATATTTAAAACCAGCCATTGTAACCTCCAGCACTGTTAGAGAGCGACATGTTGCAAGACCAGAGGGTTTTAGCTTCACCTGCTCAGTCATACTCAGGAGACACAAAGTGCTCGTGCAGACTCAGCATTACTAGTTTGCAGAAAGGTCGCAGAGCAGAGAAGGCAGCACCTTTACAACGATGGCATTGCGACACCTGAGGGCTCCAGTCGCTGCACAGCATGTTTTCTAGTGATGCAGGGTGACAGGTTGGTATGTATGCGAGTCACGTTCAATTAGGGAAGCCATGGAATCTAGGGCACCTCAGCCTAAATACCTTTCTAGTCACCTAGCATCCGGGAGGTGGGCCCAATTCCCCTTCCTTAGTGCAGCTGCCATCTTCAATTACCAGTGAGACGTAAAGCAGTCCTGACACGCGGGGACAGTGGGCCTGGTCTATTCTTGGATTGGCGATCAGCACAGGGCAACCCCAGCTAGACGCCCATTTTTCTCCAGTGGGTACAGCATTCCACTTGCTAACGTAAGAAGCTCGGCTAAGGGTCAAACTGTCCTCAAGGGTTCCTGAGGAAAAGGCCCACGGAGCAACTGTTAGCACTTTCCTTCCAGACAGCACTCAGGGCACTCTGAGGTCTTCCTCGCCACCCGGCTGCCATGTGCCTGGTGCGGCCTGACGGCACAGCCAATAACTTTTGAGACTTGAGCAAACGGTAGAGGGAAATGCCAATCAATAATATAGATGAGAAATGTTTTTCAGCTACCTGATCAATCAATAATGAAACAAAACAGAAACAAGGAACAAAATGAAGCAAATGCTACGGTACAGGAGGTGCGTTGCCCTTTGTTGTTGATGCTCGACTGGTGGCCGGCTATGAGGCCCTCACATCGCCCAGCCCCCGTGTTCAGTGACGATTGTTTTATTTACTGTCTCGGACAATTCCCTTACGTTCATATTAAGGATTTGGGTTTTCCATTTTCCTAACTATTCTTGCCGAGGCTAAAGCCAAGCACATATAGCAACAAGCTGAATGGGAAAGAAAAAAAAAAAAAAAAGATAAAGCCAAGCACATTTAGACTCTGCTTTTCTTTGAAGCTTTGGATTGGCACTTCCTCCATCTGAAGCAGCCAGTCTTCAAAGCTGTAACCACACGCACCTCCAGCTATTCTTCCCGAAGCATGTTTTGCTCTGTATTGTTCTCTCTCTTTTTTTTTCTTTATTTCAGCTTATTATGGGGGATACAAAAGTTCAGGTTACATACGTTGCCCATGTACCGCCTGTCCCCCCAAGTCAAAGCTCCAGGCGTGTCCGTTCCCCAGTGTGCATTGCACCCATCATGTAGGCATATACCCATCCCCTCCTCGCACCCCCGCTCCCCGAGTCAGCACCTTCAAGCGTGACCATTCCCCAGACGGCGCGCAATGCACTCATCATGTAGGCATACACCCATCCCCTCCCCCCCACCTCAGTCTGTTATCCGATTGGTATCATTCCCAGTTGTGAATTTAGGTGATGATCAGGGAAACCAATTTTCTGGTGAGTACATGTGATGCTTGTTTTTCCATTCTTGGAATATTTCACTTAATATAATAGGTTCCAACTCTCTCCAGGAGAACCATAGAGATGTTGTATCTCCGTTATTTCTTATAGCTGAGTAATACTCCATGGTATACATATACCACAGTTTACTAATCCATTCATGAATTGATGGGCATTTGGGTTGTTTCCACATCTTTGCAATTGTGAATTGTGCTGCTATAAACATTCGGGTACATGTGTTTTTGTTATAGAATGACCTTTGTTCCTTTGGGTATATGCCCAATAATGGGATTGCTGGATCGAATGGTAGGTCTACTTGAATCTGTTTAAGATATCTCCATAATGCTTTCCACAGGGGTTGCACTAGTTTGCAGTCCCACCAGCAGTGTATTGGTCTCTCTTTAGCATATCTCCTCTGAATTTTATTTTTCTACCCTAGGCCTATAGCATCACCCTGTTGTGGGTTGAATTGTCTCCTCCTAAAAAGGTGGGTTCAAGTCTTAAATCCTAATACATGTGGCTGTGACCTTATTTGAAAATAGGGTCCTTGCAGTTGTGATCAAATGTAAATGAGGTCTTACTGGAATAGGATGGGCCTTAAACCCAATGACTGGTGTTCTTATAAGGAGAGTTTTGTGGGATTTTGGGGGAGTTTTGGTTTTTGTTTTGACATGATCATAGCTCACTGCAGCTTTGAACTCCTGGGTTCAAGCAATCTCCCATCTCAGCCTCCCAAAGTGCTGGATTACAGGCATGAGCCATGGTGCCCGGACAGCAAAGGAGATCTGAAGACAGACACACAGAGGGAAGTCAGCCATGTGAAAACAGGCAGAAATTGGAAAGATGCAGCTATGAGCCAAGAAACGCCAAGGATTGCCAGCAACACCAGCTGGGAAGAAGCAAAGGATTCTTTCTCCCTGAAAGCCTTCAGAAGGAGCACAGCTCTGCTAGCACCTGATTTCAGACTTCCGGATCCCCAGGACCATGAGAGAATAAATTTCTACTATTTTAAGCCACTCAGTTTGTGGTAATTTGTTATGGAAGCCCTAGGAAACTCATACACATTCTTTGCCTTAGCTTGTGTAAGTTGAACATGTCAGACAGAAATTACATGAATGATTTAGTGGGTTATCTTTGTAAGAAGCATACTTAATCAGAACCAGTCGTCATTTACAGAACCAATTACCTAACAAGTCCATCAGATACATTTCTTGCTAACATTGTGTTCAAATGAAATAAAGGTGTGATTGTTAGAACCGTTAGGAACTCACATTAGTCCTTTACAGCAAGAAAAAGCAAATGGGAAGAAATCAGTTAAATTTTCCTTTCTGATACACGAGATGTTATCAGTTTAAATTTGGTAACAGAAACCTTTCCTTATAGGAATTCCCTTGCTCAGGCTACAAGGAAAATCAGTAAAGAAGCTGTTAGTTAACAAGTGAGCACTGCATATAAATTGGGGTGGAACAGACTGGAATCACAAAGTCTGGAGAGTGTGTGCTCACTGATCTCCCAAGGTTGGTCCAGGAAACTAGCAGCTGCTACTACCATATCATTTGCCTTCCTCTTAGAACACCATGGCAATGTTTTGAGCATTAAAGAATGGAGTGAAGGCTGTCCAAAAGTCAGAGAAATCAGCTATGAGACCAGAGAGACTAGAAAACTGAAAAAGTAGCGGGCCGTTACTGACTCGGGGAGATGACTGCCCGAGAGGGAAGAAACTGATACCTGAAACATATGAGGTTTAGTGACGTGACTGCTAATGTAGGACACACTAGAATGAATCGCCTATAAATTTCTGAAATGAAGTCAAAAGAACGTTATATTATGAAAAAGAATGAAAAATTTGCCAAACATTTCAAGTCAGGTGAATATGTCACATAGGAGAAAATCTAGGCAACTTTGGGTTTGGCGGTGAGTTTTCAGATACAACACCGAAAGCGAGATCCATAAAAGAAAAGAGAGATTAGTTGGACATCATTAAAACTGAAAACACCTGCTCTGAGAAAGACATTGTTAAGAGAATGAAAACACAAGTCACAGACTTGGAGAAAATATTTGCAAAACACATATCTGATAAAGAACATGTATCTAAAATATGTAAAGGACTCTTTAATATTGAACAATAAGAAAATGAACAACCCAATTAAAAAATGAGCAAAAGATCTGAACAGAAACCTCACCAAAGAAGATATACAGATGGCAGTTAGGCACACGAAAAGATGCTCAACAGAATGTCATTAGAAAATTGCAAATTAAAACAAGACACCGCTATACACCTATTAGATTACTAAAACACAAAATGCTGAGAACAGCAAATGCTGGCAAGGATGTGGGACAAGAACCCTCATTTATTGCTGGTGGGAATGAAAAATGATGCAGACCCTTTGGAAGACAGTTTGGCAATTTCTTATGAGATTAAACAAAGGCTTACTATACAATCCAGCAACTGCACTCTTAGTATTTACCCAAGTAAGTTAAAAGAAACTTACATGCACTCAAAAACCTGTACATAAATGTTTATAGCAGCTGTATTCATAATTGCCCCAAACTAGAAGCAGCCAAGATGTCCTTCAACAGATGAATGGGATAAACAAACTGTAGAGCATCCATACAATGGAATATTATTCAGTGTCAAAAAGAAATAAGCTGTCAAGCCACAAAAAGATATTGAGAAACTTCTTTATTTTATTTATTTATTTATTTGAGACAGAGTCTCACTCTGTTGCCCGGGCTAGAGTGCCGTGGCGTCAACCTAGCTCACAGCAACCTCAAACTCCTGGGCTTAAGCGATCCTACTGCCTCAGCCTCCCGAGTAGCTGGGACTACAGGCATGCGCCGCCATGCCCGGCTAATTTTTTCTATATATATTTTTAGTTGGCCAGATAATTTCTTTCTATTTTTAGTAGAGACGGGGTCTCACTCTTGCTCAGGCTGGTCTCGAACTCCTGACCTCGAGCGACCCACCCGCCTCGGCCTCCCAGAGTGCTAGGATTGCAGGCGTGAGCCACCGAGCCTGGCCGAGAAACTTCTTTAAATGCATTATGTTAAATGAAAAAAAGTATGGAAATGCTACATACTGTATGATTCTAACTATGTGACATTCTGGAAAAGGCAAAACTATAGAAACAGCAAAAAGATCAATGGTTGCCATGGTTTCATGGGGAGAGAAGGATGACTAGGTAGAGCACAGGGGATTTTTAGGGTGGCAAAATTATTCTGTATGATACTGCAATGGTGGATATATGACATTAGCATTTGTCAAAACCCATAGAACTGTACAACACAAAGAATGAATCCTAATGTAAACTATGAACTTTTGTTAATAATAATGTATCGATATTGGTTCATATATTGTAAGAAGTGTACCACACCGATGCAACGTGTTAATGATAGGGGAAACTGTGTGAGTAGGAAGATGGGGGTAGGAGACAGGGAACCCTCTGTACTTTCTGCTCAATTTTTCTGTAGACCTAAAACTTCTCTAAAAAATAAAGTCTATTTTAAAAAATTATTAGCATACATATCGTGTTCTTTGACACAATGCAATTGAATTAGAAATGAATAACAAAAGGATAAATTTTAAATCTTAAATGTTTGGAGATGTAAAAGATGATTATAAATAATTTATGGACCTCCCCGAATCATGATGATTTCAATGAAATGTTTAATAGTAACCAATAATTAATGTATCACATATCAGCTCTTATGGGATGCAGCTTAGAAGTGAATTCATGGCTTTTAATTTATATATTAGAAAAGGAGAAAAACCGAAAATTAATGAGCTAAACATCCAACTTAACAAGTTAGAAAAAAGACAGTAGAATAAAAAGAACTAAAGCTAAGAACACAAACTAATAAAAAAAAAAACCAAAACATAAATATATAGTAGAAAGAATCAATAAAGCTAAAAGTTGATTCTCCAAAAAGACTAATAAAATTGAAAAGCTCTGGCAAAGCTTGACTGAAATTAATTGACTGAGAGACAGAGAAACTCCATAGAGCAACATTAGGAAAGAAAAAGAGAGACTTAACTAGAGATAGAGCCGAGATTTTAAAAAATCCTAAAACTATGAAAATCTTTATGTGGATATGTCGAAATTTTAGATCATACACACACACACACACACACACACACACACATCCTGTGGATACTGAGGGATATCTGTATTTGTGTATATATATAAAATACATACAGTGATTCCTTGGTATCTGCAGAGGATTGGTTTCAGGACCCCTGTGGATACCAAACTCTGTGGATGCTCAAATACCTTAGATCAAATTGCATAGTATTTGCATATAATCTACACACATCCTCCTGTACACTTTAAATCATCTCTAGATTATTTATAATACATAATATCATATAAATGTCATATAAATAATTGTTATACTATGTTTTTAAATACAGTATACTGTATTTAAAATAGTTATACTGTATTTTTTAAATTTGTATTATTTTTTATTGTTGTATTGTTATTTTTTATTGTTGCTGTTGTTGGATGTTTTTGATCTCGGTTGAATCTGCAGATGTGGAGCCCATGGATACAGAGGGCCAACTGTATATACTATTTAGATCATGTTATATTTCAACATATAAGTTTACTCTTTTCTCAGATAAAAGAAGCCTTGAATCATCAAGTCAGAAAGCATACCATGTGCCAGGGAAAATTGATTCAAACATAACCTAGTAAAATTATTGGACAAAGGATCTTTACCTGCTATCTGAATTAATTGCAGTTCTCTTAGTGTATGCATGTGAAAAATATGGTTATTGAAGAGACGAATGGATAGCATCTGTCAATTACTTTTGGTAAGTTGCAGTTTTGTAGGAAATTATATATATCGTAGGAAATTATATATATTTTGTAGGAAAGTATATATATGTACATGCACACACACCATATCCATAGGTTCAACCAACTATCTCTACTTTTATTGAACACTGTATTGGGCTGTTTTGAATAGATGTTCAGGGAACACAATCAGGGCAGTGCTCCCCAGCCTTCCTCCCAACATAACTTCTCCCTGAGGGGCTGGGATGAAGACTTGACCTGAGGACTCTCTGTCTTAGTGTTTGTTCTTCCCAATCACAGCCTTCCCACCTCCCTCTTTCTCTCCTACATACACACACCCTGTAGTTTATTACTGTGATACAGACTAGGGCGTGGCCTCTGCCCTTCCACAGTGTTCATTATGGGACAGAAAACCCAGAGGACATGAGTTCACAGACCAAACTAAGAGACATTTGAGGAGCACAATCACGTCAAAAGAAAAAAATAACCCACACAGCCATGTGACAGATACCATCAGAAGGAGATGTATTAGAATAGATGAACCAAGAATTTAGAATAAGCATAATAAATATTAGCTTATTAAATATGAAACGTCCAATTTCCTTAAGTACTAAGTTTGACAGTTGATATCTCTGACATTTCATTTTGGCACCTCTTGTTTTATTTTTATTGTGAAGATACATTCTCAGTCTTTCAAATGCACATTTTGGCTTGTGATTATCTTTCAGATTTTTTTAGAGCAATTTTTGTGAAACCATGGATAAGTCAAAAATTCGTGTTATTTTTGAATATGAGTTCCGTCACTGAACCAGTGCAGTGCAGACACCTCAAAATTTCAATGAAGTGTTTGGAAAGGGTGTGGCTAATGAACACATCATACATCAATGATTTGAGAAGTTCCAATCTAGTGATTTTAGTCTTGAAAATGAGCCACATGGGCAACCTGAGACCAAGGTGGATAATGATGAGTTGAAAGCTATAGAAGTGAATCCATCTCAACCTATGTGTGCATTAGCAGCAAGGTTTGACCTTACTATTCCAACTATTCCAACAATATTGGACCATTTGAAATAAACAGGCAAGGTACAGAAGCTGGATAGGTGGGTTCTGCATAAATTAAATGAGCGTCAGAAGAGAAATCATCTCAAAGCTTGCCTTTCTTTGCTGTCACGGCATAAAGGTGAACAATTTCTACATTGTGTTGTTACATGTGATGAAAAATGCATTCTTTTTGACAATCACAAGCATTCTGCACAATGGTAGGACAAAGATGAAGTGCCAAAACACAGTCCAAAACCAAATATTAATCAAAAAAAGCTAATAGTGTGTGCTTGGTGGTCCAGCACTGGTATTATCCACTTACAGCTTCATGAAACCTGGTCAATCAATTACAGTGGATGTCTACAACCAACTGGACAAAATGAGGATGCTTGCAATTAAGCAGCCAAGATTGGTCAGTAGAGACAGGCCAATCCTCTTGCAAGACAGCACTCAACCACATGTTGTGCACACAACACTGCTCAAACTACAGCAGTTGGACTTGGAAACTCTCTGTCATCCACCCTATTCACCACACCTTGCATCAACTGACTCCCACTTCTCCCAGGCTTTGGACCACTTCTTGCAAGGAAAAATATTCAATTCTCAACAATTTGTAGAAAATGCCTTTCACAATTTCATTGCCACTTTCTCTTGAAATACCTAAGGGACGATATTAGCAATATGAAAAGTAGAAAAATGAGATCAATACATAGTGCACATATATTTAATAATGCATTTTAAAACTGTTACTAGGCACATACATATTTATGATTGTTATGTCTTCCTGATGAAAACTCTTTCATCTTATGAACATTCCCATTTATCTCCAATAACTTCTAGACCTGAAATCTTTTTTGTTGGATTTACTCTAGGCACACAAGCTATATCATGCTTACTGTTTTCACAGTGTATAATTTTTCATCCTTTTACTTTCAATCTTTCTGTGCCTTTTTGCTTAAATTGCTTCTCATGGAAACAGCATATGGTGTGTCTTATTTTTATATTCTTTCTGGTTATCTCTGCCCTTAATTGGAAGTGTTTAGGTCGTTCACATTTAAGGTAAGTATGAATGATTGGATTTAAGTCTATTATTTTCTGTTTGTTCTGTAACAGGGGTAGTCGCCCTTTCCTCCCATAGATATGGAAGTGTAAAATTGAGAGTGAGGAATATGTAACAGAGGGAATGGCCTGGGGAAAAAATGGCCAAAGATGATTTTCATCTCATTAAAACTTCTCCCACTCTTCTTAGGAACTGAAGCCTGCATCCCTGCTTCAGGGGTGGGTGGTCGGGAGGGGCAGGAAATTGTCTTTTGTTCCTAGTGTTACAGGAGATGGCTCAGCTGAACTATCGGCTCCATGCCCTGTGCCTGGCCTGCGGAGGTCTGGGTGAGCCTCTCAGGCAGGCAGAGGCCATAGGCTTTGTCTTCAGCAGAGATGGGATGATTAGAAGCATTAACAACAGTAGCCTAGAACTGAGGGCCCTCCCTTGAAAAGTTCTGTATTTTTGCTTATGGATAGGAATTTAGATTTTGAGATGATAGAGTCTACCATTTTCCTCCTTTGCTGGTAAAGTAATAAACTTCTCTTTCCTTCTCCTCAACCACTTCTCCCAGTTCTGATGCAGCCTTGTGGACAAGTGCCGAGCTTTTGGTAAGAGTGCCACTTACTTTTCTCCTTTCTTGCCTTCATTTGGGTTAACTGAATGTTTTAGTCATTCTATTTCAAATCTTCTTTTATATTATTTCATGGTGGTTGCTCTAGGGGTTACAATATGCTTCCTAAACTTATAATAGCCTGCTTAGGTTTAATATTGTGTCAGATCACATAAAATATAAGAATCTTGCAACAGTGCAGTTCCATTTATCCCAACCTGTTTTTATGTTATTATTTCAAATATATTCTATAAATATATGTTATAAACTCCATAATGTGGTAGTACATTCTTTAAATATACATATGACTTTTAAAGAAATTATAAGAATATGTATCTATATAATTTATAGAAAAATATATATATAAATATATGTATTTCTAAATATGCCACACATTTTACCATTTCCAATGTTCTTAATTCTTTCCTATAGATTCAAATGTTGGCACTTCCCCTTCAAGAACTAGCTTTAACATATCTTGTAGTGCATATACACTAGAATAACTTCTCTAGTTTTTTCCTTATCTGAAAATATCTCCACTTCATCTTTATTTTTGAAGAATATTTTTACTTTATATATAATTCTGGTCTTAGAGGGTTTTACTTTTAACACATTAAATAGGCCATTCCATTGTCTTTTGGCCTCCATTATTTCTGATGAGAAGTCAGCTGATTTTTCTACCATTGATTCCCCTGTATGTACTGTGTTGTTTTTCTTGGTCACTTTCTAGATTTTCCAATTTTTAGTAGTTTAAGTATGATGTGTTTCAGGATTAGTTTTCTTTGCATTTATTAAGTTGTTGTTGATTTGTCAAACTTCTTGGATCTGTAAGTTTATATTTATAATCAAGCTTGTCAAATTTTTGGCCATTATTTCTTTAAATAATTTTCCTGGGCCAGGCGCGGTGGCTCATGCTTGTAATCCTAGCACTCTGGGAGGCCGAGGTGGGTGGATTGTTTGAGCTCTAGAGTTTGAGACCAGCCTGAGCAAGAGTGAGACTCCATCACTACTAAAAAAATAAAAAAAATTAGCCAGGCAACTACAAATAGAAACAAAAAATTAGCTGGGCACGGTGGTGAGAGCCTGTAGTCCCAGCTACTCAGGAGGCTGAGGCAGGCGGATCACTTGAGCCCAGGAGTTTGAGGTTGCTGTGAGCTAGGCTGATGCCACGGCACTCTAGCCCGGGCAACAGAGTGAGACTCTGTCTCAATAAATAAATAAATAAATAAAACATAAAATAAAATAATTTTCCTGTCTCATTGTTTATCTCTTCTTCTAGGAATTGAATTGTGTGTGGTAGATGATTTTGTATTATCCTACAAGTCACTGAAGCTTTGCTTATTTTTTCAAACCTTTTTCAGTCTGTTTTTCAGATTGTTATAAATTTTATTGATTTTTATTCATGTTCACTCTTTCTTCTTTTGTCTTCAATATTCTATTAAGCCTATCTAGTGAGTTTTTAACTTCAGATATTGTGCTTTTTAATTCTAGAATTGCCATTTTTTTTATAGTTTCTAGTTCTCTTTTGAAACTACCCATCTTTTCATTCATTATGAATGTATTAATATTTTCTAAGTCCTTGAACATATTTATATTTGCTCTGAAATCTTTGTCTACTAATTCCAATATATGAGATACTTCAGGATTGGTTTCCACTGCTTATCTTTGGACTATAAATCACATTTCCCTGCTTATTTTAGAGTTAGAATTAGAATTAGATTTTTTTTTATACTAAGTTTAGAATTAGATTTTTTTTTATACTAAGGATTGTAGATGATACAATGTGGAGAATCTGGATTCTGTTATCTTTCTCTAAAGAGTATTTCTTCCCAGGCAGTTAACTTGGGAGACATAAAATTCCAAATTCTGTGTCCCCTGAGATGGACAGCAGCTAAAATTTCTGTTCAGTTCTTTCAACTTCCAGTAGTTTTTGTTTTTGTTTTTTTCCTGCTTGTTTTCTGTTGGGTTCTTTGGAGGATTCCCTACCCATGTACAGGTCAGCAGTCAGCCAAGGATCTGGCCAACTTTTATATGCCCTTTTAAGAAGCCTCTGTGGCTTTTTGCTTTCTTGGATTTTCTTTCTAAATCCCATCTCTGACTTGTCAAACCAGTAAGCCTAGCAGCTTTATGCTTAAATTCTGGCCATCCTATGGTACCAGGTCTGGAGGGTACCCTCAGGCAACAGCCTTATAAAGTGCAAATCTTCCCCATTGCACTTCCCTCTTTCAGTGGTTGACTTCCCTCTTGCCTGTTTTTGTTCTCTCCAGTGCCTTCAAATAGTTGTTTTTTATTTTGTCCATAGTCTGTAATTATTATAATATAATACAAGCTACTCCACCACTCCAAACACTCAAGTGAAGATGTTGACTTGTCTGAAAATTTAATGAAAAGATCCAAGGTAGCGATATACATTTGGTATTCATCAACACGTAGATGGTATGTAAAGCTGGAGAACAGAAGAGACCATTAAGAGGGGAGCATGAACAGAAAAGGGAACCAAGGACAGAGCAACGGGGACTCCACCATTAGGACCAGGATGAGAAGAGGAGCTGGTGGAGGAGACTGAGAGAAAAAAACTAAGAGGTAGGAGGGGGAAAACCTCAGCGAATTTTTTTAAATTGTCAAAGATTCAGTTTCCATATCTGTGAAATGGGAACAATAATTACCTTGTAATTAGTGGGAAGATTAGAAATGATATATTTTAAGTACCCAGAAGAGTATACCTAAAAAAAGAAATATGCAACAAAAGGATAGCTATACTGTCTATGAATGATATTTATTATATTTAGCTTTATTATTCCATGCAAAGAGAATGAAGATCCCCCACCTTTTTTTACCAGGAGTGGATTGCGTAGAGATGGAGAAGACAGAGAGGGTGGACAAGGAAGAAGCTACATGAGACAGGCAAGGGCCTTTAGGATGCTCATCCAAAGTGGACCCTGGATTGATCAGCATCCAAATGGAGTAAGTGAAAACTGTCCCCACCCAACCCAGGATGCCAAGTGTTTGCACGGTTGATGCGTGGACTCCCCGGCTGTGGGCAGCACCTTTCAGGGATACGGACTGAAGCCACGCAAAAGGAAGAAAACCTACAAATCAGGTCAAAAGGCAAAGCTTTTCATTATTATTACTTTATCATATTATTTATTGGATTATACCCAAAGTATAAAATAAACACCCATGAGCCCATGGATATAAATTATTTTTTAAAAAACTCCCATACAAAAATATTTCAAATAATTTATCTGGATAGTCCCTCCTCAAGGAAGTAGAGTGTAACTCCCGCTTCTTAAGGATGGGCTGTGCTTAAGGACTTGTTTCCAAAGACTATAGCATGGAAAGGAGGAAAAATAACTTTCCAGAGGAGAAATCTGGCAAATACCACCTTAGCCAGAGGATCAAGGTTAACATCAACAGTGCTAAATCCTGTTGATGGGACATTCCCTCGATACGGTGTGATGAGAATGGCACTTTACCTCTTTAGCCTTCATCCCAAAACACACGACCACAGTCCGGGTCTGAGAAAAACATCAGACAATCCCCAATTGAGGGACATTTTACAAATCCCTGAGCAGTACTCCTCAAAACTGTCAAGGTCATCAAAAACAAGGAAAGTCAGAGCAACTGTTGTAGCCAACAGGAGCCTAAGGACGCTTGATGACTCAATGTAAGGTGGCGTCCTGGGTGGCATCCTGGAACAGAAAAAGGACATCAGGTGGAAACCTAGGAAGTAAGTTTTACCTGAGAACTTACGTAAAAACTAAGGAAACCTGAACAAAGCATGGACTTTAGTTAATAATAATGTATCGAATTGGTTCATTAATTGACGAATGCAGCACACCAGCGTTAGATGTTGATAACAGGGAAACTGGGTGCAGGGCACACGGAAATCGTCTGCATCCTCCTGGCAGCTATTCTATAAACATAAAATTAAAGTTTATTAAAAATGTATATATAATCTTAATACTGTACATAGAGGTTTTTTGAAATCGTTTTATTCCTGGTTCAGAAAGAGGCAGCTGAAGTAATGATTTCACTGTAAAAAAAAAGGGCAGGAAAACAAGAGAGGCCGGCACTCGCAGGGGCATGAAACTCCGGGACAGGCAGAGGAGGTGCTACGTAGTTGGGCAAAAACAATGGCCGGGTCTCGAGAGAAGCAGAGAAACCCGTATCCCATCCCACCTATTTTTAAAAACTGGTGCCTGAGCTTGAACACATTAGACGTAGTCAAACGGTGGGCAACACTGGTTTGAAAAAAGAAAGGAAGGGAGGAAGGGAAGGAGGCAGGGAGGGAGAAAGAGAGAGGAAGAGAGAGAAAGAGAATATCTCCATTTATAAAAATTACGCTTATTTAAAACAGCTTTTGGGGATGTCAAGCAGTATTTCACAATGCAGACATCTCAGCTTGATTGATTGCCTGATTTCCAGGAAAACTGAGCTATCATCTGGTTCCTACTTGGCTGTTCACTGGCATGAATATGCAGTTCTTACAAAACGTGAAATGGCTGCTGAAAAACAGAAATTTAATTCGTTTTGACACACTGATCCAAGTTTCCCCCGCCCCTGTCTCCAAGATGAAGAAAACCAGTGGCAAAACTTTCTTTCTCACTCCACAAAAAACATGAAGAGTTCTGGAAGATTTCATTTCCTGGGGAGTTTTTACACGAACCAAAGGTTCGGAACCAATCTGCTGGGGCGGGGAGCCAGTTGGAACGAACGCAGTTCACCTCCCTGGGTGTGTGTGTCGTGTCCACACGGCTCCTCCGAAGGCTGGAGAGCAGCAGCCGGGTTTGGCGTTCCTCGGTCCTCCCAAGAGTATCACCGCTGTCCACAGGGGTTTTTGAGCACCTACTGGTACAGCCACAGCGACAGTGAAATAGCTGACTTTTACTATGCACTCTGGGCGTGCGCTTGGCACTCACCAGTCCTGCAAGCTGCACTCAGTTCTAAGGTCCTGTTTTAGAGAAGGAAAATAAGGCTCAGACGAGTGAAATACCCTGCCCCACACACATGGTGTTAATTTTACGTGTCAACTTGGCCAGGCTACGTGCTCAGTTATTTGGTTAAACCATAATCTAGATGTTGCTGTGAAGAAATTTTGTAGATGTGATTAACATTTATAATTGGTTGACTTTAAGTAAAGCAGATTACCCTCCATAACGTGGGTGGGCCTCATCCAATCAGTTGAAGGCCTTAAGAGCAAAGGCTGAGGTTTCCGGAAGGAATTCTGACTCAAGACTATAACGTAGATATCCTTCCTGGGTGCCCAGCCTGCCTGGTCTGTCCTGTGAATTTCGGACTCAAGACTGCAACATCAACTCTCACCTGAATTGCCAGCCAGCAAGCCTGCCCTACAAATTTCAGACTTGCCAATCCTCCACAATCATGTGAGCCAATTCCTTAAAATAAATCTCTCTGTTGATAGATAGATAGATTTCCATAGGTTCTGTGAATATCCTCTTGGTTCTGTTTCTCTGACTGATACATGTGGCTAAAAAATGGCAAAGCCAGGACTCAACTCCAGGTATTTTTGGATGCAAAGCTCAGGCTCTTAACTCCATACTCCACACTCAGCTGCCACCCTAGACCCTGCACAAGAGGCTGCAAATACTAGAGTTGTACATAAGCAAGTGCAGCTAAGACCGGGCAGTGTTCTTACTGTGGAAACTAACACAGTCAGGCAGCTTATGGTACTTGCTTCTGCAGGAAAGAGGGGGCTATCTTTGGCTTTTGAGCAGGAGGATGAGCTGTCTCAGCTGCATTAAGAAAGAAGAATCTGGGCTAGGCGTAGGGGCTCACACCTGTAATCCCAGCGCTCTGGGAGGCTGAGGTGGGAGGATTGCTTGAGGTCAGGAGTTTGGGACCAGCAAGACCCTGTCTTTACTAAAAATATAAAAATTAGCCAGGTGTGGTGGTGCACACCTGTAGTCCCAGCTACTCGGGAGGCTGAGGCAGGAGGATCGCTTGAGCCCAAGAGTTTGATGTTGCAGTGAGCTAGGCTGACACCACAGCACTTTACTCAGGGCAGTGGAGTGAGATTCTGTCTCAAAAATAAAAAAAAGAAAGAAGAATCTGGCAGCAAAATGGTTAAGAAAAGGGAGGAAATTATTGTGGACACTATTATAACGGTACACGTGTGAAGGGGCCTATGATGGTCAGCATGGAATAGCTGCAAGGAACATTACCATGGAGGGATCCCCAAGACATGGGGTGAACAAGGAAGTAAGGAGGAGTCGGGGGAGGCCAGTAAGGTGGTCCACTCGAATGGCCGAGAGAGGGAGGCCATCATGGGCTGGAGTTGGGGAGCCTGGTGGGAGAGCTGGCCCAGGGCGTTACCCTAGGAAGGTCAAGTGGGAAGAGAGGGGGTGACCCAGTGGAAGGATTCCACACAAAGCCGATGGAGTCAGATCCAGGCTCCGGAGAGGGGCCGGCAGGCGGGCAGAGAGGGGAAAGCAGGCTGAGGACCTGGCTCTCCGAGCTAGGTCAGAAGTGGGGAGAAGCCAGACCAGTGGCCAGAATTGGGGAGATCAGGCTGAAAGGGGGAGGAAGTCATGCTGCCAAGGCAGAGGTAGAAGGGGGTGGTGGGCACGGCACGGGCACCGGCCTGAGGACGCCGGGACTTGCTGATCAGAGACTTCGGGAGAACGTGGGAGATCCTGAAGGCAGGTGTAAGGGTGCTCACTGGGCAGAGGTAAGGAAACAGAGCTGACAGACTCCTCTTGCAAGGCAACTTGGTATTTAAGTGAGCAGAGGTGTCCCCAGAGCCTGACACCTAACTGCTATAATATACCATATAGGGAGGGAACAAGGCTAGGGACAGGTTCCACTTTCTCAACAGAGGGTAAAAAGGAAAGGCCGAACTAAGCCTGGGTTTCTAAAGCCAATGCCCCATCCTGCTGGGCTGGAGGAAATCCAACTGCAGTTTCCCTGGGGCTCCTCCTGGAAATTTTACAAAAGTTCTACAATCTTATGGACCCCACAACCTGCAGAAAGCCCCTCTGTTCATCAGTCTGTACTTAAAATCACTGGATGTTGTGCCAGTTACGAATGTGGGGGCTGTGAAATAGTGTGGGGATTGGAAAAAAAAAGAACGTGGGGGCTATATATAGGAGAAACCCTGTCTGATAGTAGCTTAAGCTAAAAAAGCAATTTAGTTATTTCATGTAACAGGAGGTCTAGAGGCAGGCAGTCCCCAGAGTAGGTTCACAGCTCCCTGATGTATCCAGGCATTCAGGATCTTTCCATCCTTCCATTCTATCATCCTCAATGTGTGGATGTTTTACGCTAAGCTTGCTACCTCATGCTCACACAATGGCTGCCAGAGCTGCAGAGTTCACAAAAGCCATCCTCACTCAGGGCAGGTGCAGACCATTTGTATCTCCTTCCTTGCTCTTGGCCAAAACTCAGTCCTAAATCACTCACCAGCAAAGGGAAAATTAGCACACCTGGTTTATAGCAATCATGGGTCACTCCCTGGAGCTGGAGGAAGGGCCCTTCTGAGCAAGTTGTAGCCTGAACAAAATATGGGTTCTCTAAGAAAACAGGGGAATGGCTGATAGATAAGTAACCACTATGTCTGTCACAGAAGACCACTATCCCAGTCCACAGGACTCTTAGGGGTCCGTGGCTGTTCTGCCCCAGGCCACAGAAATTTCAGCCAAGACCAGGAACTCTGTGCTTAGGTTCCAGCCTCCCTGGGTGCACCTAACAGCCTCCTCCCCGCCTTTCCCATCCTGGAGTCCTAGCAAAATGTTCTCGATGGTGAGACCTTTGGGAAAACAGTGTCTTGCTGGCAGCTTCTTTTCTTTGACAGTTAACAAAAACCTGTCCCAAGGCCTGGCTACCTTTGTGCCTGTGGTGGTTGGGGGCACAGGGGCAGTAACACAGGGAAGGAAAAAACAACAAAAATTAATCTCTGTAAGTGACTAGCCCGCTGCTGCACAGGAAGAACAGTGCCTTGGTAAGTGGGAGACCTGGGCCCCAGTCCCTGCTCTGGGCCTAAATGTCTTCATCAGTAAAGTCGTTTAAAGGGAACACAGTGAGACAGGGATGGGAAATCCCACCCATTTTGCAACCTAGACACAGAGGCCTCCACCAGTTCCCTGGCAAGATGCCCCCATCAAACCCGTTCGTCCCGGACTGGTGAGGTTGGGAGGCCCAGAGGAATAGGGGTGATACATGTTGCAGGCATCAGGTCCAGAGCTGGGAGTTTCCAACCCGCCTCTGTGATCATACGGAGTTAAGAAGTAGCAGAGGATACTGAAAGTCATATTTTATTAGCTAGAACAGGAGCTCTTAGGTGGGGTCCACAAACCAGAGACTTCAGGGGTCTCTGAAGTTGGATTGGAAAATATGACAACTTCATTTTTAGTCACTTCTATTTCCTAAGTTATGAGTAAAGGCAGCAAACTGCAGTTGTATTTGCACCACTGGGAATCCCAGAGCTGTTCCTATCCCCGCGCAGTGTGTGCAGATGTCCCGAAACGTCCTTTACACGCATCTCCATTTCAATTCACAGTAGGTTAAGGGGCCCACTCCTAGATCTTATTTAACATGTTAGTAAAGAAACCCATGACGTATTACCACATTACACATTTAAAAAGTATTTTGACAACTATATATCAATACAACTAGCTTACTTTGTAATCCTGTGCATTTTGTTTTATGCATATGAAAATATGGTTTTGAGAAGTGATCCATGGCACACAAAATGGTCAAGAGGCCCCGGCTGAAGGGCCCTGTTGACACTCAGGTGCAGCCTGCCTGGCGAGAGGGAGCTGCCCCGGAGGAGAGGGTCTGCCAGCAGGAACTCAGCAGGATTCCAGCTGGCAGCACCCCCGTCCCAGGACATCCCCGAGGGCTCGACAGAGACAGCCGCAACTCACCGGGATCTTCAGTTTGATTGAATGGCGTTGGGCCTCTGCTGCCCACTGTGAAAAAGGAGAAGTCACCGGCCTCCTACCTTAAATCACAGGAGGATTTAGGGAGAATGAGCAGAGAGCACCAGGGCCACTGCAGGATAAAGGAAGGGGAGCATCCGGCATTGTTTCTTCAGATCTGCTTCAGCTGAACTTCGGGATGCAAAGCCAAGAGTGGGAGAAGAGGCAGGGGAGACTCCCTCCTCCTCAGCTGGGGCTGCAGCGCTACTCTGGGCCCTGAAGGGGCAGTTCCCCGCACGCTAGCTGACAGCAAAACCTATTCCCATGTGCCAGGTGAGAGCTGAGCCACACCCCTGTTCAAACTCGCCTCCAGCCTTGCAGGCTGCTGGGGGCACCGGTGCACGGTGGGCTGTCCCTCGCAAGAGCAGTTCCTCTGTGTCTGCCCCGCCGTGTGCCGCCCCTCACTGGGAGCGGTGCCACTCCCCATTCACGCCAGGCAAGCCCTGCCCTGGGACAACACGCCTACTGCTGTCATGCATGACCCAGCAGCCCTGGGAGAGGAGCTGCACCACGTGCACGGACACCCTTCATTTCAAAGGAGGAAATTCAAGGCACAACTGCTGCTACGGAACTGTCCCCCGTCTCCGAGTCTGGCTTTCTCATCTCTGTTAAGACCTTCCGAGCCACCCCAGCACCGCAGGGCAAAGCCCAACCTTATCCCCCGTGGTCTGGGGACACGAGACCTGCCCCAGGTCCTGCAGGCCAACAGGGAGAGCAGCTGAGCCCAAATCCCCCAGGATCAGCCCTCCTGCCCCAGCCGGCCGGAGAACAGGCTGGTTTCCGGTCACCCAGGCCATGCACCCAACTCGTTAAGGCCCGGCCTGCGACCCCTTCATACTGCGGAGCTCCTTCACCTCCCTTTGAAGAAAGTTCCCAGGTCTGAGGCAACCGTGAGGGAAGGGACTGACGTTTAATTCTGGGCTGGGGGATGATCTGGAGGGACACTGAGGGGTGACAGGGCGAGGCCTGGGAGTCTGAGAGCCTAGAGGTTTTCAGGGGAGCAACATGAAGGTGCAGCCCAGGGCCACCCTCTTCCGCTTCCTGCTGTGCTCTCTGCTGCCTTCGAGGCCATGCTGGTCTGGTCGGGGCGCGGAAATGACCGGTAGGACCCCAGGTCACCAGCCGTTCATTCCCTCACAGATACTTGTCCCAACAGGGGCCCACGGCGGGCAGTGGGGGGGGGGGACGCTGCCCACAGAGGGCCTGGGACAGGGGAGGAAGCCACTGGTTCCCTGAGGGAGGATGACGGAGAACTGCTTCCTGGAGGGAGGCCTGAGGTAGAGTCTTGACGGATGAGGCGGGTTTTCCTGAGTGGAGAGGGATGGAAGGCCCAGGGCCTTCTAGGCGGAGGCACTGGGCTGCACGGGGCAAAGAGGGCTATGTGTGACGCTGTTGGGGGGAAATGGGGTCCCATTTGCTACATTTGGGAAGTTGTGGATTAAACAATATTGAACAGGTCTCTTTACTGCAGGACTCATCAGAGCTTTTAACCTGCTTTTGCACAGAACGAGCCCCAGGGTGGATCCCAGGACTGGAGTCCCATGCAGGCCGTGCTGGAGTCAGGGATGTGGGAGGAAGGGGGGTTGACGAGGCTAGAGAGAATGCAAGGGGCTTTGAATGCCAGGCCAAGAAGGCTAGACTCTTTCTTTGGGGCCAGTGAGGAATCTCAGAAGGATTTAGACGCAGGGAGCTTGGGGCAGTTTAGTAATCAGCAAGGTCAGGGCCAGTCCTGGTCAAGGACTCCCCCACTCTTTGGCAGCAGGGACCCTCTGTGGGACAGAAAACAGAGTCCATGGACAGTAGTAAAGGAGCTCAGAGAGATACACAAGAGGAGAGAAAAGGCCGGACATCCCTTGAATCCAAGTTTGGGGTAAGAGCCTTTGGCACAGTGGTCAAGCCTGCCTGGGTTCAAATCCCGATTCCACCACTCCCTAGCTGCGGGCATCTCACCAAGTCTCTTGGGGTCTCAGGGTATTTGTTGTCATTGTTTTTAGGGCAGTTTTAGGTTTGCAGAAAATTCAGTGGGTTCCCATCTACTTCCCCCCCACCCTTCCCCTATTACTAACCCTTGGATTAGTGGTACATTTGTTACAATTGATGAACCAACGCTGATATGTTATTACTAACTAAAGTCCATACTTTGCTTGAGGGTTCGCTATCTGTGTTGTACAGCTCTACAGATTTTAACAAATGCACAGTCCTGTGTCCACCATTGTAGTATCATACGGAAGAGTTTTGCTGCCTTAAAAATGCCATTTGAGCCTCAGTTTTAACAGCTGTAAAACGAGTGTGAATCTCATCTGCAGCCCCTCGGTCTCCCACTGGAGGTTTCTGATTTAGGCCTCCTGACAAATTTAGTAGTGCTGAAATCAGCGAAATGTCTCTAAATACAGTCCAGTATCCATCAGAACCACAGGGCTTGGGTCAGGGAGAAAGGTCCTCATTCAAATGCATATTCTAGGGTCTCAACTCCAGACCTGCAGAATCAAAATCCCTGGGGTGGGGCCAGGAATCTGACCCAACTAACAAGTCCCCTGGTACACGGGGCCGTTTGAGACCCCCTGTGCCCCTGGCTGCTTGTGCAAATGGAAATTTGTTCGACCACAAACCCAAACAGAAGGATCCTAACCACTGTCAGGTGAAAGCTCCGGAGAGCTTGCCATCTCCGGGAAAGGCGCGAACAGTTTGCCACAAAGCCGGGAACAAGCCCACTTCTGCCTCGTGCAGCTCCCCGGCGACAAGCCTGCTGGCGTTTCCTATCTTGATTGCTTATCACTCACCCAAAATAACCTGAGCGCAATGTCTCACCAGCTGCAGCTCTCTCTGCAGCTCTCTTAATTTAGCAGCCAAACACATTTGGCTCCATAACAGCCCACGAGGCCTGAGCACAGGGCCCAGGAAAGGGCCCCCTCATGGCCATCTGCAGGGGGTTGAATAGTGTCCCCTCAAAATGCACGTCCACCTGGAAGCTGAGAACGTGACTTTATTTGGAAATAGAGTATCTGCAGATGAAAGCAGTAAGGATCGAGGTGAGATCCTACCAGGTCAGGGTGGGGCCTGAATCCAATGACTGGTGCTCTTCTAGGAGGAGGACAGATAGACGCAGGAAGGCCACGTGAATACACATTCAGGGACAGGAGTGAGGCAGCAGCGCCAGGAATGCACCAGAAGCTACAAAGAGGTAAGGAAGGATTCTCTCCTAGAGCCATCAAAGGGGACATGGCCCTGCCAACGACACCTCGATCTCAGATTTCTAGCCTCCAGAATGGAGAATGATTTCTGTTGTTTTAAGCCATCCAGTTTGTGGTAACTTGTTACAGCAGCCCTAGGACCCTAATACACCATCACTGCCACAGACCCCTGGCCCAGCTCAGCACCCCTCTCAGCCCACCACAGCCAGGAAGGAAAGGACCCACCACACTTGGGCGATTCTCCAGATGCACATTTTAATACGGCCGTATGATCAGAGCTAATTTTCTCCCAACCAACAGCTTTGAATTCTGCACCTGCTAGGCCCATTTCCTACACACGGAGAAGGGCCCTTCTGTCCTCTGCTTGAAAGGCTGTATTTGGAGAAGGGTTGAGACTTTGGTAATGACAGATGAATACTGGCCCGTGGACAGTGTCTGCCCAGTGGTGCCAGGTGGCAGTTCCCGGAGTCAGTCAGGGGTCGGGCTGCACAAGTCACTACAGCTTCATGCCACTCCGGCGCCTCGAGTCCTTCCGGGCAATGGGGCTGAAGTTCACGATCTCCTTGTAGATGTGTTCTAAGGAAGGCAGAGAGGTTCAAGGTGGGCAAGGGGGTGCTGAGGGCAAGAGAGAGCCCACCCCCGCTTCAGACATAATGCGGAGTGGGAAGTCAGTTCAAGGAGGAAAAACACACAGGAGATAATCCCCACTCAGAGAGAGGGAGCAGGAGTCTCCAGCTTGGGCCGGCCAGGGCCAGGCAGGGAGGCGAAGGAGGCAGACGGGCTGCAGGCAGACAGGGGAGGGGCCCAGGGCCCGGCTCTTACGCTTCCATTCGTCCACTGTAAGTTTCTCGTGTTCTAAGGAATCATCGAATGGCTGCTGGGCCTCCGTCTCCTCCTCAGGGTCCCGGAAGGGTTCAAAGAAGGGGTGGGCGAGGGCCTGGGAGGCTGTCAGGCGCCTGTCCACGTCCAGCTCCAGCATCTTCTCCAGGAGGTCTACGGCTGCACAGCAGAGCGTGAGCCTCAGTCCGGGCCGGGGAGCCCGCCCGCCAGGGAGGCCCTGGGGCGCAGGCCCTCAGACTCACCCTGGGGACTGGCCTGTGGGAAGAGCTGAGTGAAATCTTTCTTGGGGCTCTGTGGCAGGGACTGGATGTAGGCTTTGGCCTGGAAGACAGAAAACCCTCAGTGCTCGTAACCCCTCAGTGCTCCAGCCTCAGGGTACAGAGCCGGGCTGAAGGCTCAGGTCAGAGTCCGGGGCAGGACAAGTCAACAGCACCTGCCAGGGTGGAGGAACACTGTGGGAAGACGCAGGTGGGCCCTGCTCCCAAAGGCCCCCAGCCCACCTGGCCCCTGGTCGGCCGAGCACACGGCCTGAGCCAGCCTAGGCCCCACTTGCCACCCACCGCTTTGTCGTTCAGCTTCTGCACAAACTCCGTGCCCGGAACCCCCGTCACTTTCAGGATCTGGGTCAACTGGTCCAGGTCTTGGCAGCGGGCTAAGGGTTGGCCTCACTCTCTGCTGGTGGGTCTCAGGCTGCCCGTCCCTCGGCCCCACCGTCACCCCACCCAGGTAGCGTGGTGACCAACCACCTCCTGCGTTCAGGAGAGGAGGCTCCTCCTGCAGGACTCGGTCTCGGGAGGCTTCCCAACACGCCTCCTTGACAAACGCTCCCGGCATGTGGACTTCTGGCCCTCGCGCCCCACTGTCCTCTTCCCGTTTCCTCGTCCCCCCTCCCGCCCTCACAGTGCCCCCACACAGCTCAGTTAACGTGTGCGGTGCCTAAAGCCGAAGCATGGTCTTCATGGTGTAGACTTACAGGTGACTCATTTTCACCATTTTGCTTATCTGCATTTAAAAATTATTCTACAGGGAGCATGTATCACTCTTGCATTAAAAAGAAAGAGAGAGTTTTTAAATAAAAAGTCTGTTGAAGGAATGAATCCCTAGGTGGAGTCTGCTTTTCTGGCAAAGGATACAATCTTTCCCCTTGAACAGAGTCTTCCCCGTCAGCATCTCCGCCATGATGCAGCCAACAGACCAGATGTCCACTGCAGAGGGAGGGGAGTGTCACCCAGGCTGTCTGGGACCTGGCAATCAGTCAGCACGGAATAACCAGGGGGCCCCAGAGCAGCTGCCCGAGCAGGCGCCCAGCCCCCGGCCTCTGGGGCAGCCGGCCACTGACCAGTCTGGTTGTAGTGCATCCAGCTGAGGATCACCTCGGGGGCCCGGTACCAGCGGGTCACCACGTAGCCGGTCATCTCGGCATCCGCGTGCCGTGCCAGCCCAAAATCCAGGATCTATGGCTCAGAAAACATGGGGAGAAAGAGCTTGCTGAGGAGAGGAGGCTCCTGCAGCGCTCGGAGGGCTCCCGAGGCCGAGGCCCCACCCTGCCCCGGCCAAGCCCGCTGCGGGCCCCTCACCTTCAGTTCGCAGTCCTCGTTCACGGCCAGGTTGCCCGGCTTCAGGTCCTAGGTGGGAGGACAGAGAGCGAATGCTGGGCTGAGAGGCAGACACAGGAGCTTGTCCTGCCCTGCCAGCAGTGTGCCCTCGGCCAGGCCCCTTCCCTCTCTGGGCCTGTTTCCTCATGTGTAAAATGAAGGTTGGACCAGGTGTCCTCTCGGGCCCATCCGGCTCTAAATGTTCCTGATTCCTGAAGCCTGAAACACCCAGCTCAGGGCCCACTCTGTCTGCAGCAATTCCCCGGCAAGTTCCCCAGAACACAGATATTCGTCTGAGCAGGCCTCCCTGGGCCAAGGCTGGGTCTCAGAAATCCACATTCCATGCTCCTGGAATTGTCCCCTTCCTCCACCTCTCCCCACTCCTCGACTGCCAGAGAACCCCCAACCCAGGAGTGGGACAGGGCCTCTGAGGACTGTGGCGGAGAAAACACTCACCCTGTGCACGACCCCAGCTGAGTGGATGTACTGTCGGGGGAGAGAGAGGGTGAATTCATCGCCCAGCTTCCACACCAGGCATTTCGGCCTGGCTCGGGACCGAGAACCTCGGTCCTGTCACCACGCACTCCCCTCAACCCTCCCCCAAACCTCAGGTCTCAACCCCAAGGCACCTCCTCTGCCGCCCTCCAAGCCCCCACCCACTTTGAGGCCTTTGAGCATCTGATACACGAGGTACTGGATCTTCTCCTCACTGAACTCCATCCCCATGATCTTCTGCAGGTCCGTCTGCATGAAGGGCATCACCAGGTAGCTGGAAGGCACAGGGCTTCTTGGATCAGTCCCCAGCCCCACCCAGCCCAGGTCAGGTCTGCACTCAGAGGAGGGGCGTGGAGGTGGGGCAGAATGGAGGCCTCAGAGCTGACCTCAAGTGCGCAAAAACCAGCCCCACCCCAGCCAGCCAGCGCCCCCATGGGCCTCCAGGCTCCTGGCTCCCAGCCTCCCTGCGGCAGGCTGCCCAGTCGGCAGAGCTCAGGGTAAGCACTTCAGCTGTTGCGTGCTTAGGAAAACCGCATAGAGCTGTGTTCGCTCTTCAAAGATACCCTCTCCTTGCCCTCCTTGGAGCCCCACACAAAGCCACAGCTGGGAGTTAGGAACATCTGCCAGTATTTCCTTCTGCTTCTGTCCAAAGATTTTCTCCCCCAGAGGGTCACGCCTGGCTGCGATGGCTCTGCCAGCAACAGACAACAGGTCTGCCCTTCCAAGAATACAATAAAACAATTTCCAGGAGGGAAGAGGAGGAGGCCGGGCTATTGCACCCTCTTACGGGATTGCAGAACAGGTCGAGGTCAGCGAATGTAACTGTTACTCAAGGTAGTAACGGCGAAGTCCAGAACAAAAACTCGTAAAGATTATAAAATAAATATTCCTTATAAAAAAAAAAGGATGTGGTGGGGGCCATCTCTGTGAGTCTCTGAATTCCAGAAGCCTTTTGCCCAAGCACACTGCCCCCCGCCACCCCGGGCCCACTCCATGCACAGTCCCCTCCTGTGTCTTTCGCCTCTACGTGGACCCCAGTTCTTTCGTCTTGGCAGACAAACTTCTGGAAGCCTCACTGTGCTAGAACCACCTTCCCTTGACTTGGCTTCTTCAAGTGACCACTCCAGCCTCTCTCACTTCTGGAAAGGGTAACCCACGCTCCTTGACTCCACTGCCTTGGCTCCCAGGTCCCCACAACCTGGTCTCTGCTTCCGTCCTACCACCAAACTGCTTGGCTCAAGGTCACCGGCAACCACATGACAAACACCACTACTCCCTTTCTTGGCCTTTCGCAAAGTCTGACACTCCCTCAAAATTCCCTGCCAGACTCCTCTGCCCCTGATCAGGCTCTCAGTTTTCTTCATCTGCTCATCCTCTTGTACCTTCTCCTTAAGGTGGACGTCCGAATCAACATGATCTTGTCACATTCTACAATTCCCTGTTCCCGCATTCAGCTGTCACCCACAGGTGATGATTCAGCCCAGATCCCTCGCCTCGACCTCCTTCTGCTGAGATTCGTTTATATTTGCAACTGCTGATTGAATACGTGAACACTCTTCAAAAGTGAAGTGTCCACAATGGAGCTGTCTTTCCCCCAAGATCTGTTCTCCCTTCACCTCGTATTCCCAGCAGGAACCTGAGCATCCCCCACCTCCGCCACCTCACTCAGCCCCTGCCTCCCAACAGACACAGCGTTCCATGGGTCCTGCCTCCCAAGTGGGTCTCAAGTCTGCTCTCAGCAGTCTGTCACCTCTACTTATTTTTTATTTATTTATTTATTTATTTTTATTTTTTTTTGAGACAGAGTCTCACTCTGTTGCCCAGGCTAGAGTGAGTGCCATGGCATCAGCCTAGCTCACAGCAACCTCAGACTCTTGAGCTCACGGGATCCTCCTGCCTCAGCCTCCCGAGTAGCTGGGACTACAGGCATGCGCCACCATGCCCGGCTAATTTCTTCTATATATATTTTTAGCTGTCCATATAATTTCTTTCTATTTTTAGTAGAGATGGGGTCTCGCTCTTGCTCAGGCTGGTCTCGAACTCCTGAGCTCAAACAATCTGCCCACCTCGGCCTCCCAGAGTGCTAGGATTACAGGCGTGAGCCACCACGCCTGGCCTATTTTTTATTTTTTAAATTTATTTATTTTTGTTTAGGGACAGGGTCTTGCTATATTTCCCAGGCTAGTCTTTTTTTTTTTTGAGATAGAGTCTCACTCTGTCACTCAGGCTAGAGTGCCGTGGCGTCAGCCTAGCTCACAGCAACCTCAAACTCCTGGGCTCAAGCAATCTTCCTGCCTCAGCCTCCCAAGTAGCTGGGACTACAGGCATGTGCCACCATGCCCGGCTAATTTTTTCTACATATTTTTAGTTGTCCAGATAATTTCTATTTTTAGTAGAGGCAGGGTCTCGCTCTTGCTCAGGCTGGTCTTGAACCCCTGAGCTCAAACGATCCTCCCGCCTTGGCCTCCCAGAGTGCTAGGATTACAGGCATGAGCCACCACGCCTGGCCTCCAGGTTGGTCTTGAACTCCTGACTTCAAGTGATCTTCCCACCTCAGCCTTCCAAGTAGCTGGGATTATAGGCGTGTGCTACCAGGCCCAGCCACCTCTACTTTAGATCAAGGTCTGTGTCACTAACACTGGCCCTCAGGGTTTCCCTCCTCCCCAGAGCTGCTCCGTGCTCCTTTCTCACAGCTGCCAGAGTGCACCCCCAAAATCCCATCTGATCACATCACCTCCCTGCTCAAAATCCCCATGGACTTGGTGCTACTTATAGGATCAAGTCCAGATTCTTAGCTCGACCAAACCAGCTGCAGGCCTCCACTCGCCACCCTGAACTTCCTGAAATGTGCAAACAGTCCAGTGTGGCTTAGGTGCCACACTGGCGAAGCCCTACATTTAGCAACTGTGCTTTCCGATTCTATGTAAGTCTATCAAACACGCCACTGGCCACAGGCAGCCAAGGCTTCCTGATCCTTGCTTTACACTAGAAAGAGCTCCAAGATCCAGAGCCACACCTGGGCCTCTAGGGAAAGGTGAGGGGTGTTGGTGTAAACCCCGTGAGGACTGACAGGCATGTCTTGGCGGTGTTCAAGCTGGGCAAAGAGCAAAGCAGCTGTGCAGACAGTTCCCTGCCAGGCAAGCACACCCCACGAAGCCCATCCTGCCTCTTCCTGCCTGCCTTTCTCTCCACCCGTGGCTGAAAGCATCTCTCCAGAGAGAATCATACCTTGACACATCAAAGGCACAGGGACTGCCAGGGAAGGGGGGACCCTCCTACCCAGAAGAGAGAATCTGGACCCTCCCCAACTTGCTCCTGAGTGGCAGGTAAGGCCTGCAAATGCCACAGAACCCAGTGTTGCCCGACTCACAAGTCATGGAAGTTGCGCAGGGAGGAAGCTGGGGTAAAGACATCCAGGAGCCCGATGACCTGGGGAAGAGGTCACCAGTGAGGCCTAGACAGACACTGCCCCCTCCTCCCACCTCCTCTGGGGCTCCAGCCATGCACAGGACCACCCACCCTTTCCTAATACACCACCTCCAGCAGGAGGCAGGTCCCCAGCCTTCTTGGAAGCAGTTAAAGGGGCAGAGGAACCCCCACAATTGGGAGGGAGCTTGCAACAAGCAGTGATGGAGAATCAGGCTGGGGAGAAGGGGAGGCAGAGAGAGGGCTGTGCTCATTGCTCCAAGTCTGGTGTTCAGGGCAAGCAGCACAAACCCACTCTCAACTCAAGCCGTAACAGGGAACCATGAGGGGAGGGTTGAAGGGGAAAAAGGAGGGAACAGGGAAGGAGCTTTCCAGCTGGCAGGCTCCCTGTCCTTGACCTTGGGTCTCTAGCCACATCCATCCTTGCCTGCCACACCACTGGTTCAGAGCCAGGGGCAAGATCAGCCCTGGCTAGAGGCCACAGGGGAAGGGTTTGCTGAAGAGAGATGGGGCTTAAAATGTGCCCAATATTTTGAAATCATTATTTAAAATGTTTCCCCTCCAATCTAGGTGTCCTGGAGCAAAGCCTGGTTGCCTGGCCCAGAGCAGGGTCCCTGGTTTTCCCGGCTGTTTCTGTTGGGCAGGACAGTCTATATTGGTCATGCTTCCAGGCTGCCTAGATTCAAACCCTAGGTCCGCTACTGACTAACCGCATAACCTGGGAGCCTTGCTGTGCCTCAGTTTCCTCCTCTGTGACATGGGGACGGTCGTACTAACCTCATGTGATATTGTGAGAACTAAAGTTAGTTTATGCAAAGCTCTTAGAACAGTACCTGGCACATAGTAAGTACTCAATTAAGTATCTGTTATTGCTACTGTTATTATTACCAGGGTCACATGTGGAAACAACATTAACCAGGATTCTAGTACCATAAGCTCTTGGATATGGAACAAATTACCAAGTTCCTCGGTGCCTATTTCCTCTTAACAATGAGATGGTAAGTTTGTATCTCACAAAGCTCATGCTGCCAGAAATACTCTTTGTACCTTTCCTGGAAGGTGGGCAGGGCAGGTCCTGCACCCCCTCCTTTTAATAATGAGGTGAGAAGCCCGAGTCCTGAGCTCTCCGTCCTGGGAGAGGCCTGGTCAGGCCCCCTCGGCCCCCTCCCCGCGTCCCGGCCTACGTTCTCATGCTGCATGTGCTTCAGCAGCAGCAGCTCCCGGCAGGCGCGCTTGGCGAAGATCTCCGACTGGAAGGGCCGGCTCAGCTTCTTGATGGCCACCTTCTCCCCTGACCGCTTGTCGATGGCCGAGCTGTAGGGGCACAGGCTGGTGAGCAGGCAACGGCTTTCCTCCTGGGCGGCGCCCACTCCAGGCGCTGGCTGGTGTCCCCAGGCGCAGGGGCCAGCCCAGGGACGCCCACCGCCTGGAACGTGGGAGAGCCGCGGGACGCAGGGGAGGGTGGGGAGCCCGGCAGACCCTGAGAGCGGAGCCCTGCAGCAGGGCAGGGACAGGTGAATGCCCAGGACCCACAGCAGGGCAGGAGTCTCGTTCTCTGTGCAGTTTGGCGAGTCACTTCCCCCTCTTGGGCCTCAGTGTACTCATCCGTAACAGTGGGGATTTGCCCAACCAACCCTGGGGTCCCTGCAAGGTTACCGTCCCGGAGCACCAAACCCAGTCCTACTTCAACCCCCAGGGACCCCACACAGCCACCCAGCGACAAAAGTGAGATGGCGCCCGAGTGGCCCGGGCCAGCTCTGCCGCGACTGAAGGCTTCTGACTCGGACTCCACTTCGCTCCCAGCTCCACGGCGGCCCAGGACAAGCCCAGGGCAGGGCGCTGGGCCTCGCGGACCTGGGTCAAGGGGGTGCTGGAGAGGGGCCGGCCAGGGGCGGCCCCAGCGCCCGGCGCCCGCCGCGTGTGCCCGACGCCCGGCGCCCCCCGCGCCCCCCAGCGGCCGCGCGGCCCGGCCTCACCACACGGCGCCATAGGCCCCGCTGCCGACGTGCGTCGGGGACACGTAGGTCTTGGGCAGCTCCCAGGCGGTCTTGTTGACCTCCTGCTTGTAGAAGCCCTTTTTCCGGGTGAGGCTCATCCCGGGCACCCGGTCTCGGCGGCCCCGGCGCGGCGGCTGGAAGCCCCGACGCTCGCGCCCCGGCCGTGCCCGCCCCGCGCCGCCCGCTCCTCCCCTGCGCGCGGGCGGGGGCCCCGGCGCGGCGCTCCCACCTGCCGGCTCGCCCAGGTGCGCCTCGGCCGCCCCGCCCCGGCCGCCGGCGCTCCCCTTCTCCGCCCAGCGCCCCGTGCCTGGCCCCGAGACCTGACGGAGACGCGGCTGCGCTCCGGGAACCGGGAGCCGCCCGGCCGCGTGCCCGCGGGCGGTGGGGCTGCTCAGACCCACGGAGGGGACGGAGGACGCGGCCGCCCAGCTCCCTCCTGCCCTGGGCGCCATAGGATGCCCAGGGATTTTGAAGACAATCTAGGAAAACAAAACAAACCCCGTAACTTTTGTATCATGGAAAATTTCAAACAGAGGAAAATAGAATAGCTCAGTGCTTCTCACACGTGAAAATGCACAGGCAGCACAATTCACAATTGCAAAGAAGCGGAAACAGCCCAAGTGCCCATCAATCCGTGAGTGGACTAATAACGTGTATGTATACCATGGAGTACTACTCAGCCACAAAAACATGGTGAACTTACACCTCTTGTATTAACTTGGATGAAACTGGAGACCATTCTTCTAAGAGAAGAAGCACAAGAATGGAAAAACAAGCACCACATGCACTCACCATTAAATTGGAACTAATCAATCAACACTTAAGTGCACACGTGGAAATAACATTCATCAGAAATCAAGCAGGTGGAGGGGGTAAATTCACACGTATTGAGTACAATGCACACTATCTAGGGGACGGGTACACTTATAACTTTGATTCAAATGGTACAAAAGCAAATTATGTAACCGAAACGTTTGTACCCCCATAATATTCTTTTTTTTTTTTTTTTTTTTTTGAGACAGAGTCTCACTCTGTTGCCCAGGCTAGAGTGAGTGCCGTGGCGTCAGCCTAGCTCACAGCAACCTCAAACTCCTGGGCTCAAGCGATCCTCCTGCCTCAGCCTCCCGAGTAGCTGGGACTACAGGCATGCACCACCATGCCCGGCTAATTTTTTGTATATATATATTTTAGTTGTCCATATAATTTCTTTCTATTTTTAGTAGAGACGGGGTCTCACTCTTGCTCAGGCTGGTCTCGAACTCCTGACCTCGAGCGATCCACCCGCCTCGGCCTCCCAGAGTGCTAGGATTACAGGCGTGAGCCACCGTGCCCGGCCAATATTCTGAAATAATATATATATAATCATAAAATAAAATAAATAAGAAAATTTTAAAAACAAAATGCACAGAAATCCCTTGAGAATTGTAGCTGACTCAAATGCAGATTCGGATTCAGTAGGTGGAGCCAAGATTCTGCATTTCTAACTAGCTCCCAGGCTCAGAGGCCTCTGGACCACACTTTAATGGGCGGTTCTGATGAACCCCATGACTCCAACTCCTCAGTTCGGCAATTGAAGCAACTCAGAGTCAATTTTATTTCATCTGCATTCTTCTCCCCATATTATTTTAAAGGAAGACCCAAGCATCATATAATGTCATCCATAAATATTTTTGTATCTCTAAAAAATAAAGATTTTTTAAAAATAACCACAATACATTCTTAAACCTAAAATTAATAGCACTAATTCTACAACACCAAATATCCATGCAGGTTTAAGTGTTCAGTTTTGAACGCAGTTTTTACTGCCTTCCTAATGCCCTGTGAGGGCAACGGCAAATCAGGGCCTCTGACCCCTGAGTCTGGTGGCTCATAAAGCCTGAAGCAGATTCTGTGCTCAAATTAAACCGCAGAGGCCCTTGAGGAACAAAGTGAGGGGCAGGAAATGGCTGCCAGGGCACTTATCTAACCCCTTTCTGGCCTGGGGATGGGGCTGTGGAGGGGGTGGGGACCTCTTGCTTCACTTTGTCAAAGCGAGAGAAGGTGTCTTGAACAAGGAAAGGAACTTGCGAGGGGACTGCAACAAGCTGGGGGTCTGCACTAGGGCGTCTGCAGACCCCGGTCCCTCCCACGCAGTCCTGCAGCATCAGGCACAGCCTAGAAGACCATTTTGGAGTGGGGGTAGGGTGCAGGGATCATACAAAAATGCCCAACATGGATTTCAAGCAGGGACTCAGTCTTATTCATCTCTAGCACAAGTAGGATATCAATAAATGTGTGGAGAATGAATGGAAGAGTCAGCCCATTAGAAGTGAAAAAATATTTATTTAATAAACACTTTGTGTTTGCCATGTGCCTGCCATTATTCTAAGTGTTTGACATATACAACTCACTTAATCCCAGTAAGAAGCCTGTGAATCAGTACTATTATTTCCTCATTTTAGAGATGAGGAACCTGAAGTACAGAGAGGTTAAGTAATTTGTCCAAGGTCGCACAGCTGGTAAGGGCAGAGCTGGGTGAAGAAGTTAATACAGCCTGGTCCTAGAGTCCATGCTTTTGGCTGCGAGGATGTGCAGTGTCTCCAAATTTGAGGGGCATTGCTCCTTAAAGGACATGGCCTTGCCCACATCATAAGGACATGTCTACCCTGTGTCCCTCAGTACATCCTGCCCTGGGGTATCTGACACATTCCCCACCCTTTTCCCTGCCTCACCCCTACTCCGGCCCTGACACTCCGTGAGAGGAGAAGGGAAGGGTTTATATGCCTGTGAGCCCTGCAGGAGTTTTGGTCCTTTGGGGTTGGTGGCACCAGTGGAAGTTACCCTGATTCTGAAGTTGAAGCAGAGTCCTTCAACTTCAGAATCGGGAGGCCAGATTTTAGGGCTGGGAGCAGGCAAGAGAGAGTTGTCCAGGAGATTCGGGTTTCCTTCTGGGTTGAGGATCTAGAAAGCAAAGGGGCTGGGATTTGGGCCAGACACCAGGTCAGGGCTGGAGCCTCGACTGTGTGTCTCTAACACCTGTGCGTGGCAGAGGTGAGTGCAGGGCGTGAGGAATACCAAGGAAATGCTCACTGCCCAGGTGGGTGCAGTCCTTCGAGGGCATGAGCTGGTCACTCCGGCTGTGGCTCTGGATGCCTCTTGAGTCAGGAAGTGACTCAGGCCTCAGCTGCTGACACTGACCCCTACCTCGGGCCTGTGTTTACTCAGCAGCCAGGCAGCCTCGGAGGATTCAGTCAGGGAAGTCATGAAACGGGAGAGTGGGAGGAGGGGATCGCTCAGCAGTCCTGGATGCCCTGCCCCCCCCCCCACCCCGCTCCCACTCTTCTCTTTGAGCTTCAAGGTCACCTTGCTCTTCTCCTCCCCAGCCCCTGACCCAGTGTTGCCTGTTGGTTTCTGCCCTATTAACACGGAGGCAGGGGTTCCGGAAACCAACTTTGGAATGAGACCTGAATTTCCCTCCTGGCTCTTGCTACTACCTGCTGTGTGATGTTCAACAAAGTTCCTTCCCCTCTCTGAGCTTCAGTGTCCTCTTTGTAAAATGCGGAAAATATTTAAGTATGATAAGTATATTTAAAGAGTCTGAGGGATGTATCAATCCAAGTACAGTATAAGTATATTCCTCACCACAACCCCGTGAGGAAGGGACTTCAGTGCCCTCAGTCAGAGAGCACCGGAAACACGCCCGTGGGGAACACACTGAGTTTACTGCTCACTGCGGTGAGGGAGAGCATGCACCGTGGGGCTCGTGGGTGTCTCAGGACGGGGGTATCAGAAAGAACTTACAAGCTTTGCACTTGTGTTAGGTGATCTGGGCAGGGCTTAAGGAAACGGGCTTTGTTCTGGATCCCGTGCTGTCAGGAAGTGAAGGTGATACTATGTGTATCTTAATAAATCTTACCCAGAAGAAGGGCAGACTAGAACTAGGCAAAAACTACAACTAGTAAATAAGCAGCCTTCACTCAGATTAGCTGTACAGAGGATGTTGGGTCATTTTTGTGCTTTGAACAATATTCATGTTTTGTCTGTGTTCAGATGTGATTATGGAGTTGTCTGGTTTTTGTCTTGATCCACACTGGTCACAGATGGCCTTGTCTGATGCTGATGTCTTTGAAATCGTCTGCGTTCAACAGAAGCACACGGAGACTGAGCTGTGCAGGGCCAGCTCTGAGCAAGCACGTCCTGGCTGGTAGAACCGGGCAGCTCCCATGTGTCAGGGCTACTTCGGTCTGTCCCAATATTATTATACCCTAGTATAGATGGAGAGACTGAGGCTCAGAGAGGTTAAGTAATTTGCCCAAGGTCACACATAACTAAGAAGGCGGTGAACAGGATCTTCAAACCACGTGTCTGCCTCCTGAGTCTGCACATACAACCACCGACTAGCATGCCTGGTGCCCAAAAAGTACCTGAAAGTGGCTTGTCGCTGTAGCGTGTCTTCCTAACTAGGCTGTGAGCGTCTGGAGGGCAGTCGCATGGTTTGGGAATTGAGGACTTCTTTGAGATTGAGACAAAAGTCCCACATGAGTATGAGGCTGTCATGTCCCCCATCCCAGCCCCCTGGACTCCATCTTGCCTCAGGAATACAGCAGCTCCTCAAATGATAAATTGCCCTCTCCGTCCCAAACAGCAGGGCCAGCACTCACATCCTCACCACAAAAATGAGAAAGCACGACACACCTGGAGTCCCCGGGGGAGGAACAGGCAAGGCAGCCCGAGAGCTCTGGCTCCAGCGCTGAGAGGTCCCCACGCTTTGGGGCTTTCAAAACTCCACGAAACCATCAAAATCACAAGGAGGCAGGCAGATGCAGAAGACAGACTCTGCATTTGTGGGCTGTGCTGTGACTTGTTAAGCTGTGTGCTCTTGGACAAGTTAGTTGGCCTAAGCCTCAGGTTCCTCATCTGTAAAATGGGAGTGGGTGATAATACCACCTCACAGGGCCACCACGAAGACTAAAAGAGATGACAGGAGAAGTGTGTAATTCGGTGCCTGGCACATAGTCAGCCTAACCAGAAGCGGCTCTCCTGGGTGGAATCCACTCCAACTCACATCCAACTCCTTTATTAAGTTTTTTGCCAAATACCCAGCCCACAGATTCATTCGCCCGTTCGTTCAACATTTATTTATTGGGTGTCTACTATGTGCCAGGGACTGGTCTGGGTGCAGGGAATGTAACAGAAAAGGAACAGATTAAAAAAAAAAAAAGACATTCTAGTGGGGAGGCAGATGAAAAACCCATGAACAACTGTATAGAACCAGGCTGAACCATATACAATTGCTGATATTTAATCATTTCATGTGGTTCAACCCAAGGTAACGGCAGATGGTATAAAGTGCTAAGAAGAAAATAGGGCGCAGGAAGGCTCTAAAGAAGGACTGTAAGTGCTATTTTAGACGGGGCGGTCAGGGAAGGTCTCTCCGAGGAGACAACAATTGGGCAACCCTGGATGGGCACGATGGCATCTGTGGAAAGAGCAGGCGTCTGCCTTCCAAACCCCGCCACACAGGGACACACGACCCTGCAGACCAGGGTGTGCCCCCAGCGTCGTTGCCCGGTGCCCGTCCCTTCCCCTATGCCAGCGGCCTCCGGAAGTCTCTCGGGGCCCAGCTCGGAGCCCGGGACACCTTCCTGGCCCCTGGAAACCCTCCTGCGTGGCCGTTGGCCCCTCCTGCTCTCCCCAGTGCCTCTTCCCCTTCTTGGGGCCGGGGCTGGTCAGCAGACCTGGGGCCTGAGCAGAACGTCCATCCCGGGAGGGAACGACAGGCGACCCCACAGGCGCCCTGTGACGACGCGGCTTCGCCCCTGCCCCCGCCCTCGGCGTTGGCGCCCCCTGCTGGCGGCCGGGGCAGGGACAGCTCTGCCGAACAGCGCCTCCCAGCCAGTGTTCGGGGCTCAGGGGACAGACCTGCCCTCGCCACGCCTAACACGCCACTCCGGCCGCGCGCTCCCATTTCCACTCCACCCCTAGCACCCCTCCCTGCACCCAGCCCAGGGACGGCCCCCTCGACCCCGTCCTGTGACGATGTGGCCGGGGGAAGGTCTGGAGCCGAGGCCTCTGCTCCGTTTGCTGTCTGCCCGGTCTTTGGTGGCACTCATCATCACATTAATTAGTTTGCGTTGTCCCCTGTGAGATGTCCATCTCCACCACCACACATGACGCTGTGAGGGTGCGAGCAGCCCTGTGACCACGGCTGAGCCATCAGCACCGCGCCTGGCGCACAGGCGCTGCTCAATACAAACTCAGGGAATGAATGAATGAATGGGCGCAAGAGGTAGGAGGGAGAGGTGGCTTGAAGACCCAAATGGCGGAATTGAGGGAGCAATAGCAGAGGGAATATGCTCGAAATCAGGTCTGGGGGGGGGGGTGTGGGATGTGGTCACTGTTCACTCTGGTACAATACGTCTTGGGATATTTTTGGCTTTGCTCTGTTCTTCCCACGCCTGAGGCAAGGCCTACGGTGTTGTGCTTGTGTCCCTCCAGCTCCCAGGAGGCTGGACCTGTGTGTCTGTGGTGGTAAGAGAACCAGGGTGTACGACCTGAATTTGGGGTCTCTCACCCTGAATTTGCGTCAAACTTCCATTCCAAAGCAGGTCCCTCCCTGCTCCCACTGAAGTTGTGGATAAGCCAGACCCTCTCCCTTTGGAGTTGCCCTCCCTCCTCCACTTCCTCCCTCTCTGCGTCCCTTCTTTCCAAGGTCAACTCTAAATTCACCTCTTCAAGGTGTTTGTTCCAGAGTGAACGCCAGACCTGCACCCCAAGACCCCTAGGCACGCCCTCCCTTCCCCAAGACTCCGACTGCACCCCCCCACACACACACCCAGGCTTCGTGGTGTCCACGTTCTTGGGTTGCTGGTACTTCCGTGAGCCAGTGGGGAGGTAGCTGAGGATGGGGAGACAGAGCTGAGTTTGAATGTCACGCTGTGTGACTGTGAGTGGAAGCACGTGAGCAGGCGCGTGCGTGCTCTGAGCTTCCTTATCGGGCAGATAGAATACCAGCCACCTAACCAGGGACAGCGGGAGGTTTAATGAAAGGACACATGCAAGGTTTCAGGCATTGTACACAATGCTTCCCGTAGCCCTTCAGGACTGCTCCTAAGTCACCTCCTCTGAGAGTGCTCCCTGACTCCATCACAAGCCATGCCCCACCTGCCTTCCCTGGCCATGTCCTCCTTCAAGCCCTTATTTCTCTCTCTCTCTCTCTCTCTCTCTCTCAATGGAATTCTTCACTAATTTGCAAGTCATCCTTGCGCAGGGGCCATGCTAATCTTCTCTGTGTCATTCCAATTGCTGCCTAAGCATGCACATGTATCTCTTGATATACTTGTCATCGTCTGTCCCCCTCTGCTAGAATGTCATGAGGTGGATGAAGGTAGGGATTTCATCCATATTGCTCGTCACTGAATTCCAGGAATCTAGAACAGTGCCTGGCAGATGGTGACTGAGTGGCAGGGATGTAGCGGGGGCTTTGTAAATGGAAGCTGGTCGTTATTACTGTCTTGTTTGCCCCGATAGGTAGGCCCAACTCATCTTCGTTCCTGGAGGAGTCCCCAGCTCAAATGACCTGCCTAACTCCATGGGACCACAGTCCTGTCGGGGCTTCTGTGTGGCCTGCCCCAGGCAGGGGAGGCTACGCTCCCTGGAGGCCACCTTAACAACCTGCCCTTTCAGGACAGAGGCCGCGAGGTCTGCATGTTCCACCCCTCCTTTGTAAACTTTCAACATCAGGACACATGGGTCATCCCCAGGAGCCGCACAGACCCTTGTCAGGATCAGAGACATCCAAACAAACCCCCCAGGGCTACCTGCCACGGCAGAGGCTTGGGCTCTGATTCCAGCTCTGCCCCTAATCTGCTGTGTGCCCTTGGGTAAGTCAGACCGCCTCTCTGGATACATCAGTTTTCCGTTTTATATATTTAACAAACATTGACAGAGCATTAGTGACTTACCAAAAATTGTCCTAAGAGCTTTACATACATGTAACTGATTTAATCCTCCTAAGAATGCTGAGTTGAGTTAATAGTATCCCCCTACTTTACATATAACAAAAATGAGGCACGGAGAGGTAAAGCGACTTGCCCAAGGTCACACAGCAAGTACATACTAGAGCTGGGATTCAAGCCCAGGCGGTCTTGCCCGGAGTCAGCGTCGGTAAGCACTGCGCCGGGCTGTGCTGGATGGTGCCTGTGGAAGGCCAGTCCTTGCCTTTCAGGAATCGGAATTTACTTCTCCTGACAGTGCCTCCATTACTTAGCCACACATTCGCCTTCCTGAAGGTTCCATCTGGCTTTCCTAAACAAGATTCTCCCCACCCTTCTCCAAAACTAATCATGGAATCTCCGACTTCCAGAAGGAAACAGCCAGTGGTGTGCTGGAAAACTGGCTCTGGGGACGGGGACACTGCCACAGAGCGTGTCTCGATTGCTGTGGTGTAGATAGTGCTACCATGGCCAACTTGAGGCTGCCAGCCTGACGTCACTGAGCACGCGGCTGCACAGAGATGCACAAAGTCAGATCTCCAGAGTCACCAGAGAGCCCAAGCAAAGGTGTGGCAGCAGGGATGAGTAAGGGGCCGTGGTGGGTACAAACCACGAGCTGGTCCCCTGAACCTGGTGACCACGCTTCCATTACACACAGCTTCTCCCTGCCTCACAGGCCCTGCCTGTCTCCACTCCCTCACCCTTGCCTGAGGCCGCCCTTCCTAAGCGAAGAGGGCATCCGGATCTGGCTGTGGTCACCCGGAAAGAGGGTGTGCCAGCTAGGCGGCTTGAGGGCAGCACAGCTCTGGTGTGACAGGCAGCCGGCAGCAACCGGCTGTGATTAATCTTCCTGTCTAGAGCAGTCTTTCCTCCTCGCTGCACCCCTGGGAGCTCCCCGTTGCCTCCGGGATAAAGTTTGAACGTCTTAGCCTGTTGGACAAGCCCTGACCCCGTCCAAGCCTTTCTTGCTAATCAGATCCTCCACGGTGTCTACGCACTGGCGACCTCCATTCTAACCACCCACAAATGTCCTTACTCATCCCCATCACCACGCTTTGCTGGAGCTGTTGGTTGCCTGTCCGGGATGCCATTCCTCTGCAGTGCCAAGGACGGGGAGGACCCTCATTCCTCACAGCTGGCCACGGCTGGCTTTGCCGGGCACTCTCCCCCCTCATCAGACTCCTGGAGGATCTGTGCACAGCAGGCCCTTAGACTTGCAATTCTCAAACCAACATAAATTGTTTCTTGAGGGCATGAGTGTCTTATTCTTCCTCTATCCTCTGTACCTCCTTAGCAATGGGTTGTAAAGCCTCAATCTATTCAACCACATTTTGCTGAGCACCTATCAAGACATTGAAAATACATGGACAAATGTCACAGTCTCCGTGCTCAAGAAGCTCATACCCTAGTCGGGGAGGCAAAAGGAAATGAAAAATCACACAGTCACCTGCAGGTGGGGGCGTAGGCTGGTGCAAGCCTCTAGGAGAGCCGTTGGGCAACCCAAAGTGGTAACAATGTGCACCTCATTTACCCTGATAATTCCATGGCTGTCTAATTTAGTGACACAAATTGAAACACATACTTGTTACTGTATTGTTCATCATCTGTATCAATAAAGAGAGTTGCCAGCATCAGGGGTAAAAAAGGAAAAGGGAGAAATGCCTAAATGGGTTGTCCCAGATCTGGAGGGTATGTTTGGGATGGCGTGGCTTTAAAAATACAGAATAAGTGTTGAGGATGAAATTCACTTGGCTGGGGGCGGCAGGAGGGGTGAAGGTCCTCTTCCAGCCAGGCCACTGAGCTCTTTCATACATATGCCATATCTGCTTTTGATAATTGCAAAGTAAAACATTATAGATACTAAGAATCACTATGAAACTAGTGGCAAAACTTATGTAGTTCTTACTATGAGCCACACACTGTTCTACATCAGTTAACTCACCGCAACCCTGTGAAGAAGGTACTATGATTAGTATCATCCCATTTTACAGATGTGATAATGGAGGCCCTGAATGATTAAGCAACTTGCCGAGGTTACACAGCAAGGACATGGTGGAACTGGGATTTGTTTGGCTTGTGCCCATGGAAGCCCTTTTACACCCCTCCCTGACCCCATGCCCGCTCGCCCTCCCTGGAGGTGCCTGCTGCCCTCAGGTTGGTGTGCATTCGTCCCATACCTGCTTTCTAGTTGTACCATATCAGGACGTATCTGTAAACACCATCAGACTGGATCATTCTGCAACTTCCTTCTTCACTTAAGATCGTTGGTAAGGTCGGCCTATGTTGAGTCATCTAACTCAGGGTTTCTCAACCTCCGCACCCCTGACTTGTTGGGTTAGACAATTCTTTTTTTTTTTTTTTTTGTTGAGACAGAGTCTCACTTTGTTGCCCAGGCTAGAGTGAGTGCCGTGGCATCAGCTTAGCTCACAGCAACCTCAGACTCCTGGGCTTAAGCGATCCTACTGCCTCAGCCTCCCGAGTAGCTGGGACTACAGGCATGCGCCACTATGCCCGGCTAATTTTTTCTATATAGATTTTTAGTTGTCCATATAATGTCTTTCTATTTTTAGTAGAGACGGGGTCTCGCTCAGGCTGGTCTCGAACTCCTGACCTTGAGCAATCCACCCGCCTCGGCCTCCCAGAGTGCTAGGATTACAGGCGTGAGCCACCTCGCCCGGCCTCGGGTTAGACAATTCTTTTGTTGTGGGAGACATCTTGCTCATTGCAGCATGTTTAACAGCAACCCTGGCCTCTACCCAGTAGATGGTCACCGCTGCCCCATCACCCAAGTGTGACAACCAAAAATGTCTCCAGATGTTGGCAATTGCCTCTGGCACAGATAAAATTGGGGGCAGGGAGGAGGCAAAATCATTCTAGTTCACTTGTTTTCATGCTGTATAACATTTGGTTGTATGATGGCATTACAATTTATTTCCTGTTCTCCTTTGATGGACTTTGAGGTTTGTTCCCATTTTTTCCTGCTATTGCAGTGGAATATTAGAGTGAAAATTCTCTGTACTCAGTTCCTTGTGACCATATGAGAAAGTTTCTCTAGAATAATTACCTAAGAGTAGAAGTGCAGGATCACAAGCTATGTGCAGCTTCTACCTATACCAGATCCTGCCAATCTGCTTCCAGTGTATGGAAGTTCTATAATTTTTGTGTAGGCAAAATCATTGATGAGCCTTTTCCTGTGTGGTTTCTGGTTTTGTGACATGCTTTGAAAGCTCTCTTCCATCTACATCTTCGGTCTGTCTGGGCATGACTGTAGCTGAAGGAGAACAGTGGCTAGCCAGTTATTTCAGCACCATTTATCAACACAGATCATTGAATAAATATGCATTTTTATGCATTCATTTTTAAAGTTATGTATTTTTACAGATTTGGGAAATTTTCTAGGACTTACATCAACCTGTCAACAGCTGCTATTTCTGGGTGGTGAGATAATGGATATTATCTAGTTACATTTAAATTTTTTTCAACAACAAACAAGTTTTATTTGTGTCATGAAGGATTAAATAATAGTTAGAAAAAGTAATGTGGTTCGTGCTTTGACACTAGTAAGCTCAGTGTAACTTACAGAAACACCTGGCTCAACCAGAGGCTGGGGACATCAGTGGGGTGGGGGGATGTTTCCTAACCGTGGAGCAGGGTGGGGCTCATTGGGGGCAAAGCAGCCACTCGGCTGTTTGCCTCCAGATGGGACACTCCCTGCCACAGCACTTTGTCAGCAACCATTATCAGATAGTCATTGCCTCTGTGTCACTGGGCAGAGCTGTGGGCGGCTGTGCTTTCCACACAGGACGAGCAGCTCTGTCATGCCTGAGCAATGGCCCAGGGGAAATGGGTCGTCATGTAATGGCAGCAGATGACGACCTCACACCTCACGTTGGAGATAGACGGTGCAGCCAGCTGGTCAGGTCAAGGGTAACCTAAGAGGACACGCAGGCCTGGACTCCCACGCACGATCCCACTGTCTGTCAGCTGAGACCAGGGAAGGGGGATCAAAGGTACACCTGGCCCAGAAATGGCCTCCAGCAACAGGCGCTCACAAGTTCTGTTCTCGGGGTACCAGAGAGATGGTGCATTGTTTACCAGTCTCCCCCCATCAGAACATCAACTCCATGGGGCAGGAATTTGATTTTTATTCTTTCCCATCTTCCCAGTGCCTGACACAAGGAAAGTACATAAATAGATATTTGCACAATGGTTGAATCAGAGTACAAGATACCATAATGACTTCCAATTCCCTTTCTTTTTCCTTGATATTTTCATTTTAAAGTAGGTAGATAGATAGGGAAACAGTAGGAATTATCTGGGTCATGGCATCAGGTACCTTCAATAGTCTGTTGATTCCAGTTCTAATTCACTAAATTGCTGCGCATCCAACTTGAATGGCACAGCAAGGCATTGCGAAGAGAATCAGAACCCAGTTCTAACACTGTCTTTTCTTAAACAAGGAACTTCCACACAGTACCGTTTCTTAGGCAGGGCAGATTATCTCTACATATTTGGTTGCTTTCTTTAGATGGTGTTTACATCTAAAGACTGCCGATTGTAAAACCAAGTAGCAGAAGCCACGATGATTTGCAAGGGATTAAAAGATGCTAGTCACTTACTGACTCGGTCAATAGAGACTGAATGTCTGTTGTGTGCCAGGTGCCGTGCTAGGTGATAGAGACACATAGTGAGCAAGACACAATCTATACCCTCAAGGACATGCAGCCTTATGCTAATATTTATTGAGCGGTTATTATATGCCAAGGGCTTTATATGTTTAACTCATTTAGTCTCACAACAACCTTATGAGATAGGCTCTGAAATATTTAACAATTTGCTCAAGATGGCATCAATAGGAGGTAGTTCGGCTGTGATCTGAACTTAGGAAGGCAGACTGGTTCCACAGCCTGCATCCTGAACCTTTGTTTTTCCTTTTGAGCAGGTGGTACAAACAGCAGGCAATGACAAAGCAATCAGGGCCACCACTGATCAACCCAGCAGCGCACAGGTGCACGCAGAAGACATACCGACTCCAGGCTTGGGGATGGTCAGGGAAGATTTACAGAGGGCGTGATGTCAAGGCTGAATGGAAGAACACACAAGTTAGCTCAGAGGAACAGGGAAGGAGAAAAGGGTTCTAGGTGGAGGGACTATCACGTGCAAAGACCAGGAGAGAAATTAAAAGCACATAGTGACCTTGTACATTTAAAGAAGCGCCACGGAGAACCAGAGGGAAGCATACTAATCTTCTAGGACAGTGGCCCCCAACCTTTTTGGCATCAGGGACCGTTCTCATGGAAGACAATTTTTCCACGGACTGGGGAAAGGAGGATGGTTTTGGGATGATTCAAATGCAATACATTTATTGTGCACTTTGTTTCCATTATTAATACATTGTAATATACAATAATTATACAAATCACCATAGGTTGGGGACCCCTGTTCTAGGAGATACAGTAAGAATGTTGGCTTAAGCCCTGTTGGCTGAAGGGAGGGGAAAAGTGGCTTCCCCAGAGGACTGCAGGAGCACTTGCATCCCAGATGAGTACGGAGGGGAGAGGGAGAGGGGCCCCGTGTGTGATGACACAAGGCACCAAGTGCCAGCTGTGGCTGCCATGGACGCCTCCCCTCTGTGGCCGGCAGTGGCTAGAAAGTCCATAGAGAAATTACGCTGAATGAATATTTTTCTTGATTTTCTTTGAAAAACCAAGAGAAGTATGTCTTAATGTCAATGCTATAAAACCCTCTGGAACCAGAATTCTTTCAACGTTGATAGCAAGACGGTCTGTTGAATCCAGCCTCAGTTGTAACGTGACTCTGTACGAGAATGAGACGTTACTTGTATCGATGTGCACGGATGTGAACTGCCTAACGTACAGTAGCAGTCCAGTGATGTGACAGTGACGTGACTGCGCTTCAGCAGGGAGGGAGGGAAAGTGGGGGAAGGGGGTGAAGGACAGTGGGAAGTCAGGTCTGTCCTTCAGTGTGGAGGTTTTACTTTTTAGGGCCCCATATATCACTTGAGTCGTTTAGGCTGTGAGTCCTCAACAGGTGCACTTTGGAAATATGTGGGGTTGTTTTCGGTTGTCACAAAGGCCAGGGGTATTACTGATATTTACCACACAGGGGCTACCGTATAGAGTGGGATTCTCAAAAGAATCGTTTCCTATCACAAACACCCTGCTGAACATTCAGGGAGGTGGAAAACCCTGTTTATGATCATCTGAGCCTAGACTGTAACTTGGTTTTACAAATAAAACACAACTACTTTTTTGCATATTAATATACTTAAATTTCCCAGGATCACAACTGAATAAATAAAAAAAATTTTTTTTTTAAATTTTACCAAGAATTGTATACCAATTTCAGAAAATCATGATTGGCAGCAGCCATGGTATTTGAGTTGCCAAGACAACACAACCGTATCAGTCTGCGTTTGCAACTGTCACCTTCAAGGCGATCCTATGTATAGGTGCAAGCACCTAACTGCTTCAGTACGTCTTTTGTGTAGTTATGATTGAGCATCTACATATTGAAATGTATTTGTATTTTTCCTTTATTCATCATTTATATTAGGTTATTACACTTTCTTTGAAATTGTGTGTATGTGAATTATCTATGGATTTCACTTCAGGATTATAAAAGGGATGCTATTAAATATTAATTATGCAAAGGGTATTGGATCTGATAAGAGTTTAAAACTACTGGTCTTTGTCAAGGATCCACGCTGTGCCTATGGTTTTACATCTTTTTATTTTTTGCTGCAACTGACACTCAAAAGGTGGTGGTATAACTTTTTTTTTTTAGTTGCAAAATTGGGCTTAAGGTTATTTCCTCATTTAACTCTCAGTAACTTTTAAACAAAGGACTTTTTCTAAATTGAACTACTTAGAGTCTGGGCACCCTGGCTCACGCCATTAATCCCAGCACTTTGGGAGGCTGAGGCAGGAGGATCCCTTGATGCCAGGAGTTTGAGACCAGCCTGGGCAACACAGCAAGACCCCATCTCTAAAAAAAAAAAAAAGAAAAAGAAAAGAAAAATTAGCCAGGCATGGTGGTGCATGCCTGTAGTACCAGCTACTTGGGAGCTTGATGTGGGAGGATCGATTGAGCTCAGGAGTTCAAGGTTGTAGTGAGCTGTGACCACACCACTGCACTCCAGCCAGGGTGACAAAGCGAGACTCCATTAAAAAAAAAAAAAAAAATCTTGTAGCCTTACCTACGTCATCACTAGATTTTCTGGTTGCGGATAATAGCCAGAGTTTCTGAAGAGAGGATAACTTAATTCCTTTAACGTCCACCTCCACTGTTTTTCATTTCTCAAAAAAAAAAAACAGTCTTAATCCAGTCCTGAACTTATTTTCTTCTCAACTGCCTAATATTTTCCTTTTTGCCCTGCAGGATATGCACGACTCTAAGAAAGCCTTTCAAATGTATACTTTCCCTCTGAGAAACCAAGCCACGCCTTTAAGTTACAACAGGTTAGTAAGTGTTAACCTTTATTTTTTCAAGAGAAGAGGCGTTGGTATTCTGCAATACCAGGAGCGACAGTTTTAGATTAGCGGGGTTTTCAACGCGAGATGATTTTGCCCCCCCAGGGGGCATTTAGCAACAAATGGAGCAACAAATTTGGCCATCACGACTGGGGGAAGGGAGTACGTGTGCTACTGGCATCTAGGGGGTAAAGGCCAGGGACGCTGCTTAACACTCTGCAATGCACAGCACAGCTTCCACAACAAAGAATTATGTGGCCCAAAATGTCAGTAGTGGCAAAATTGAAAAATCCTGCTTCAGATCCTTAAAATATACCCTTCTCTGGGGGGAGAAACTACTACAAAGTAGTGGCGGAGCTCTGCTTGCCAGGGTGCAATCTCTTTCCAGCAAATGTTCTCCTGCCTTGAAAAGCTGGGCTCTACCCCTGGCAAAGCTGAAATTTGAGAATGGTTCCCCAGGGCACAGAGACTTTAAAAATCTTTCTCATCATCAACCATAAAGTTTCTGATTATAAAAAAAAATTACTGCATAAAAAAGGTAAACATTATAGAAATAGCACAAAAAGTTAGAGCCCACAATTCCACTTACCAGAGTTGTTTGCCAACAGTTTAGTGTGTTCCTCTAGGTTTTTCCCAGCCATAAATTATCTATCCTTAAATGGGGACAGCATACTAACAGCCCGCCACTTTTCCTCCTTCACAATGTGTGTTGCACATCTGTCCATGCCCAGCTATATGGTACTGCACTGCACAGATGGGCATCTTAATCAAGTCCTCATTGACAGATGTGTGGGGTACTTCCAATGCTTTGCTATTACAAAGAATGTGGCACTGAGCAACCTTTTACTCTTTTGTTTGTGTACCTGTGAGGACTTCTGAGAAGTGTAAATGCTAAGTTCAAAGGGTATGTACATTACTAAAATGTATCCCTATTGTAAGTAAAAGGGGTCTTCATGATTTGCATATTCATTAGCTAAGTCCTTGCAGCTACCAGACTGTGAGAGAAGTGAAAGTCACCACATGAAAACATTCCCTAATGAGCCGATTACTTATAAAATCAGTCCCTCTTTGCTTCCCAAGGATCTGAACCCGAAGAATCTATCCTGACCGCTGCATTCTAGTCTTCTGTTAGTCTCTAATGGTATACTGTAAGCATACGGCAAATGATAAAATAGAATGCAGAATAACTACAATAATCACAAATCTTGCAAATGACGGTGGATTTGATGAAGCTAATAAAGAATGCTACAAAACTGCTCAAATCGCAAGCAAAGCTACTGAGAAACGTGGATCTGGCTGAGGCCAGACTGAGGCCACTTAACAATGAAAGGAAAGGTGATAAGGTGATATCTACATCCACAATAGATATTTATAAAGATGAGTATCAAAATACTGAGAAGCCCCTGGAAAACTGATGAAGCCCTCAAATATTTTTCACTAAAGTCCCCTCTATGATTACACTGCAGAAATCAAATGAGAAGGATATTGTAAGATACCAAATCACAGTTTCACTTGAAGAACAAACTTGATTTATTCTTTGTTCATTTTAAGCACATACATTTGAAATTATGAACATGCTTTTGTAATATTTTGTTCCATTTTTGTGATTAAAGCCCCAATTAGACTTTCCCGATCCCTCCATCCCCATGACATACTATGAAATTTTGGTCCCCATTTTAAGTGGATTTGCCTTCGGTGAGCTTTATCTGGTGTCAAACTCTCTTTGAGCTAAGCAGGTCCTCCACTCAGAAGCCTAGGAGGAAGGCTGCGCTCAAGTCTGGTATGTGAAAGCAAAACATTCCCTGGAATTGTGTGATCCTTGCAGGAGCTAAAGTACCCCATGTGACAACTGGGGCCCCTTTCTCTCACCCTGTTAAGAAGTCACAGCACGAAAGAAGCCTGTGCTTGGTTTGCCTTCTATCACTGTCATCATTCCCAGCTGCCAGCCAGGGACCAGCCAACACGGGACAAAAGCCCAGTTGCGTGCTCTCAATATCCTCGCAGGCTGGGCCTCACAAACTACCCCGGACACCTGTCAGGTGTCATTCCCAGGGCACTGAGAAAGGAAGCACACCAGTACAACATTCCTGTGAGCTGAGCTGGGAGACCGCATGGCTCCTTCATCTCAGGATGCAATTCAGCAGTTCTGAAGAGCATTTCTGAAGGCCAGAGCCAGCTAAGGCAAAACAGTCATCAAATACATTTCCTTATAAGCCTGTCAACAATGCACACATATATGTACACACCCAACCGTCTCTCTGGCAATTTTAAAATAAAAATACACTGCTTATAGATAGTCTAGAATGCCAAAGCTGAAAAGAACTTAAACTTCACTTTATAGATGAAGAAACTGAAGCCCTAGGTCAAGGGTCGGCAAACTTTTTCTTTAAGGGGCCAAATGGTAAATAGTTTACATATTGTAGGTCCTATGGTCTCTGTTGAGGCTACAACTCTGTTACTGTAGCACAAAAGCAGCCACAGACAATACATAAACAAGTAAGTGTGGTTATGTTCTGATAAAACTTTATTCATGAACATTGGAATTTGAGTTTTACATTATTTTTCATATGCTACAAAAATACTATTCTTCTTCTTTTTTTCCCCCCAACCATTAAAAAATGTAAAAACCATTCTTAGCAGGCTACACAAAACAGGTGGTAGCTGGGATTTTGCCCTGGGGCCACAGCTTGCCGACACCTGTCCTAGGCCACTCTCACACCCACATGTGGCAATACAGACCCTGCCATACGACACCTTGTTTATTTGCTCTTTGCTTTACCCATTCACATCACAGACCCAGATTCTCCTCACCATAAAATGTACAAGCAAGGAGCATTATAAACGTTTTCTAAATTTTAAGAGTCAGATTAAGATCTGTCAGAAACATGCCAGGCCACAATTGAAAGAACATTGATACGATGCCACATTGCGCATTAAATAAAAACAATCAAGAGAAAAATACAACAAATTAGAGAAACTCACTGATTTTGAAAAATAGGCTTTATTTTAACCAGTGGTATTGTCTGACATCCTATATGGCATACCTGATTACAGCCAAGTTCATGAATACAAATAAAATAGCAGTTTCCCTCATTCTCTCCTTTGTTTTCTGTTCAGAGAAATCAGGAGATGGGAGCATTGTGCTCAGAAACCAAAGAGCTCTTCCGAGAGCTCCAGCTTAGAGTCCAGGCTCCTGGAGCACGCAGCCTCCTAACACGTATGTGGTCACATGTGCAAAGACCTTTATTAAAAAATATTCAGAGCAGTATTTCTATAGGAAATCACACTAGCATTTACAACCAAACATAGCTGATAAAATTCATCTTGCTGTGGATGGTGAGGATTTGAAGTACATATAAAGGAGATGAGGCCTTTACGTTCACTTTCCGTGAAAGAGGGAAGAATCCCAGGTGAGGTGGGCTCGCCACCAGCCTGCCTCCTTCCTTCTTGCTCCAGTTGATTCAGGGGTCCTACCCTGGCCTTCTGGAGTGCATGCATCACTGCACTGATAGAGAAATGGAAACACATTGGCCCAAATACATGATTTTTGTCACACAGCCAACACTGGAAGTGGCTTTACACTTTCTTATTACACAAAGACTTATATATGTGGGCCCTCATGTAGCACAAAATGCCTAAAATTCAGAAAATTATGAAAACAACTCTTCTCCACCCCTGAGGATATTTCATCTTTACAAAGTTGAAAATACAAAATATTAAAATAATTTGCCCTTTCTCCCCATCAAAAGGAATCACATTCTCAAAGGATTCCTACGCTATATAAAATTCTGAAACAAAACTTATTTCTCCCCAAACCAAGACCCAAAAGTCAATGTTAAGCTGCCAAGAAGACCCTTTTCCATAGAGGAGTGGAAAAGACACCTTGTTACTATTTTTTTTTTAAAACCACATTTAGAGAAAGATAGCAAAAGGAGTTTCTGGCCTCATGATGTTTATTTTTTTCACATTTATTTTCAGCATTTCTTGGCATTGGTTAGTGGGAGAAAAGAGAACAACTTGTTTTCCAAAGTTTGGGATATTCTTGGGGAAAGCCCTGATCTTTCCCATGTTAGCTTCCCCAAAATAGTTTGTTGAAAGATGGCAAGAATGAAAATGCTATACATCCATCTGTTCCATTTTTTCACGGTTTTCACATCAAAAGCACCTGGAGTATATCAATTGTGTTCAACACAAAATAGCACTGGGGGCTGAAGAGAGGATGATATCACTTGCCCATAACATCAGCTGACGTGACACAGGATCTGAACTATCCAAGAAGTCGTCACTGGCAGACTTGCCTGGCACCAGGGCCTCCCGAAGAGAACAGGACAAGCAGCTGTGCATGCTCAGATAGCAAGACGTGCAGCACACATCCCCACTCTGCTAGAAATAAAGAGCACACAGGAAGTATACTGACAGCAAGAACCTGGTTCTGACTACTGCGGCCGATACTCATGAAACTTCTGCACTGAAGGTGAGGGGCAAGCAGAGAAATGGCAACAACACCTGGAGGTGAGGGGGGAGAGAGAGAGAGAGAGAGAGAGATGCACATATACGCATGCGCACACATGCACACATGGCAGCCCCTGAGGGCTGCCTGGCTACGCCGGGCCCACAGCAGCCGTGCGACAGCCCTGTCTCCTTGCCCGGCTCAGAACTTCAGCAGCGGCAGTCTTTTAACTACCTCCACTTTCTTCTCTCCTTTTAAGGCACAAACATATTTACAGTTTCAAATACACCTGTCAAGTTCTGAGAACCACACTAAGCAAGTTAACAGAGGCCAGTTGGTCCGTCCTGGCTGTACGCATCGCTGAGGGACGGCTTCCGGTCGGAAGCAACCGGAAGGTGTGAGCCTCCGCTCTGTGCCACCGTGGGATGTGGTCAAGTCTACCGTCAAGGTGGGGCCACAGGAGAAGCCAAAGTGGCAAAAGCATGACTGCGACAGGGATGGTTAATTTTTTTTTGCTTTGCATTTAACATTGTCCTAACAAGATGGCAGTTCTCGTCTGCCTGAGCTGACTGTCAGAATGGACAAGTGGAGGCTGCCATGGAGCATCTGCAATTCCACGTAAAGTCACGGTGATCATAGTTTACTCATATTATTCTCTCACCTTCCCACAAAGACAGATACATACATGTACACACACTCACACACACTCACACACACACACACACCCCTTCCACCATGGAGGAAATCTTCGCAACAAGAGGCACTTGAATGATATTTGGAGAGTTCCCATGGAAAGGCCTTCCCCTCACAGTGAAGTGGGATCGACAGAACAGACACCAGGTGTTCAGGACTCCATCTCTTCTTGGTCAAGGGGTGGCGGCACAAAGCTGATGACTTCATCGTAGGTCAGGCCTAGAAATTGGGAAGGAAAAGTGAGATGTGAGAGTTTAGACGATTCTCTTTGCTGGCAAGTACTCTGACTTCTCAGCTCAAGAACCTTCCTGCCTGTCCAGGATCGTGCTATGATGGGCTACTTCAAATAACCGCCTTGTTGCTTCCGTGTGATACCCTAATAGAACATATAAGTACACAGAAGTTCAAGGATACATACAAAAAACATTTTTTTCTCATTTCTTTCATTGCTGAGTGCCTCTCTTTAAAGCCCTCTGGAGAAGGTGCTCAAGAATAACAGAGCACTCTCGCTTCCCAATTTCAACACATAGTCTTCTGGGACTTGACTGGAGTTCTGAACTTGCATTTTATGCAAAGAGTATGATGAGACTGGACATAGGAGACGTGGGTTCCATTCCTGGCTGTGTCCCTAACTAGGTGTAAGGTAATAGATAAGATACAAACTTTCTTTGCCCTAGTTCTAGCAATTATAAAACTGTAAAAATGCCCTAATTCCCTACTTATCTCAGAGGGGTGTTGTAAATGCAAAGACTCTGAGAACCTCAAAGCTCTATGCATATTTATGAGGGGCTGTGCACGACATCAGACCAGGCATAAGCACCTCAAAGGCCCAGAAAGTATATAATCTACAACAGATAGTTTCTATCAGAGGAACATTTTCATTCTGCATTAGAGACCACAACTACAAGTTTTAGCAAGCTACAACCATTGAGTTTTTATTTTTCCCACAGCTTTTGGTTAGCGGTTCACCTAGGCAAGATTTTAAAACCTAAGTTCTCAAGATAGATGCCAATTGACCTTAGGACTTACTTTTCCACTCATCTATGAGAAGGTCCCTGCTTTCAAAGGACTGATCGTAAGGGTCGGCCACTGGCTCATCATCAGGGTCATGGTACTGAGCAAAGTAGGCATGTGCGAGGGCTTGGGCTGCTGTAATTCTCTTATCTGAGTCCAATACAAGCATCTTCTCCAGCAAGTCGACAGCTATCAGTATTACAGAGCCAAAGGAAAGAAGGAGAGTTTTTTAACATGTTACAAAAAATTAAGCCTTATCAAGAAAACACAGTTTTGACCCTTCGTACCCAAAGAATTCTCCAAAATATCTACTCTAGGATATGTTATTTTTTCTCCTTTAGATGTGTGTATGTACATATATGTTGTATATTTTAAGAATACATTACTAAAAAAGAATTTAAAACATAACTGGGATTCTGTTTGAACAAGCTTTTATGGAACATCAATGTCAAGCTGCTAGCACTGTAGTCAAACTTACCAAAGTGAAAGCTTACAGAGAAAGTAATCTAGAAGAGGTATGTAGGGCTGGTTTTTTGCTCTGGGTTTTTTTTTTGTCCCCCTTCACTGTTTATTTATTAACATAAGGCAATTAAGTATTCGACAAAAAAGTCTCTAAATAATGAACAAATTCAGGGTTTTGCATGGGGATGAGGGTACGACATAGTATTTGGAAGAAAGAAATTTTTAAATTTTTCACTATGAAAAATTTCAAATATACAGAAACAGAAAAATAAAAACAATACTAAAGTGAACACTCATATGCCCAGCATGCAGATTCAACAACATTTTATAATTCTTTGTGTGTCTTTTCTTCTGAATCATTTAAAAATAAAATTATAGACATGACATTTTACCCCCCCAATTATTTCAGCACAAAGACATCTTCCTAATCATGTTATCATATCTGACAAATAATTTCCAAATATCATCTAAAATACAGTTCATGTTAAAATTTCTCCAATTATTCCAAAGTTGTCTTTTAGAACTGTTTTGTTCAAATCAGGATTCAATTATGGGCCATGCATTGCATTTGAGCGGGTTTCTTTTATCTCTCTTAATCCAGAATAACCTCTAACCCCTGTTTTTTCCTAGTTTTGACCTGAAAAGACCTGCCAGTTGTCTTGAGAATGCCCATCATTAGGAATCTGTCTGATGCTTCTTTGTGCTACTCTGTATCTACACCCTTGCTTTCCTCCATCCTCTGTACTTCAGAAAAACAGAAGTTAGATCTAAAACTTTCGTAAGAATCAGGTTAGGCATTTTTGGCAAAAATATTTCATAGGTAATGCTGTGCACTTGTTAGTGCATTAAGGCCATTTGTTCCACTATTAATGATGCTAAATTTGATCACTGGGCCATTTCCCCTTTGCCCCAAGCCAGTTAGTTATCCGTGGGATATTTTGGCACTAAGTGAGTATTAGTTCCTCTCACTTACAGCTTTTCACATCCATTGATTTTCTTTCCCAAAAGCAATTATTTCATTAGGGGTTATAAAATGGTGATTTTTCTAATTCCATCTTTCAAAGGAGGATGTTTTGAGTTTTAGCATGGTAACATTTGGGAAGTTTGCCATGAACTGTGTGCCATGACCATAGTTACCACTGTGGTGAAATAGAAAGGCTTTTGAGACTTTGCAAATTCTTTCTTTTTTTCCCTTTTCTTTTTTTTGAGACAGTGTCTCACTTTGAGACAGAGTCTCACCACTAGAGTGCCGTGGCGTCAGCCTGACTCACAGCAACCTCAAACTCTTGGGCTCAAGCGATCCTTCTGCCTCAGCCTCCCGAGTAGCTGGGACTATAGGCATGCGCCACCATGCCTGGCTCATTTTTTCTATATATATTTTTAGTTGCCCATATAATTTCTTTCTGCTTTTAGTAGAGACGGGGTCTTGCTCTTGCTCAGGCTGGTCTCGAACTCCTGAACTCAAACAATCCACCCACCTCAGCCTCCCAGAGTGCCAGGATTACAGGCGTGAACGCCTGGCCTGCAAATTCTTTCTTAAATGTGGAGGGCTGGGGGGCATGCAGTGAAGAGGACGGCTTCCAGAAGAGATCTACTGTGGTGTACACTGAAAGCTGTAAAAAACTCCTGTCTTGCAGCCTGAATTCCAAAGCAATCCACAGGAGAAATACAGGTTTCATGGGGACATGGAAACAAAATGAATATTCATGTGTCAATTCAATTTCATAAGTTTACACTTTAAAGCAGTGGTCCCCAACATTTTTGGCAGCAGGAACCGGATTCATAGAAGACTATTTTTCCAGGGACGGGGGTTGGGTGGAGTGTGGGTGCAGGAAAGAAAGTTGGAGTTCAGGTGGTGGTGCGAGCAATGGGGAGCAGCCGTAAGTCCAGATGAAGCTTCCCTCGCTTGCCTGCTGCTCACCTCCTGCTGTGAGGCTCAGTTACTAAGTTTCACAGAAGACAATTTTCCCACGGGATGGGGTTGCGGGGGGGACAGGGGCAGAACTCAGGCTGTGACGCCTGGCCAGGTTACCAGCAGATCACAGATTGGTGCCGGGCCGCAGCCCAGGGATTGGGGACCGTAGCTTTAAAGTACAGTACTGGGCGAACTGCCTGGATATCCATTCCTCTGATGGTCTTCTCTTCTTAGAAAATGAAATCTTATCAGCTCGTGGTTTTATAATAGAACATGGATTATATAAGCCTTTGCCACCCTTAGAGTAAAAAGTACCATGTCCTTATAACCAATAACTTGATTAGGAATAAGGTCAGGGGTAAGAAAAAGATTCCTCAAAGATGTTGGCCGATATAAATATATACACTAACATAAAAGGGTAATTTTAGTTTCAATTCACGTTTTTGGAATAGCAGTGAAGCAAAGTTAGTGACTGACAAAACAGAGCTGTTAATATTTATATTGCTGGTGTACTCCTGCTCAGTTAGTATGCTGAGCACGATCTCCGGATCAGTAACACCGTTTCTGTCTGCCAAGCAAGAGGAGAGTCTTTTTTATGTGACATCATTGTTTGGGAACAGCCTGTTAGCCACGTCTAAGCTCTGAGAAGCACAGTGCTGAACATCAGATGGACCAAAGCCTCCATTCAACTCATCAGCAGTCTCTATTGCTAAGTGGTACCTAGGTTTTTAGAATGTTTATATGTCATGATTCCAGAGAATGGAGACACCTTCAGGAAGTATGCAGCCTAAATAAGCTGCTGGGACAAACACATCTCCCCTCCCCCAAGAAAAATGAATTAACAAATCAGTCAAACACTGTCATGTCTAAAACTTAGGGCTGATAAGATGAAGAAAATTCAGAACAGAATGACAGACAAGAAAGCTACCAGCACACAACATATTTTCCCAACATCCTGTAATACTTAAGGTTCATAGAGAGCTTCTCACAGATCCTTAAACTAGATAATACAGCTCCAATAAATCACAGAAAGCCAATGAGAGCGTGCCAGGGAAGACACAAACCGAAACCAACACCAGCAGAATCCTACATCCCCCTGAGGAGTTTGCGGATTCATCCGTGGACATGAGAGTGACCCAGCTGAGGTCTGACATGAACCCATCCATAACTGCCCAATACTTAAAGAGCGCGAGCATCTCTGCTATTACAAGAACGAGCACACGGCAACACCGCAACTCCTCTCCACAAGCACGATGGGTCAAGCACTTAAAAAGGTAAAACCACCTAAGCCTTCACCTCAGCTTCTGAAGAGGTCACCATGGCTGTCGGCTCTCAAAAGGGAAAAAACTAGACCTGAGGCATAGATGCTGGGACTGGTAAGCAGAGAGATGATGCACACAGACTAAAAGAAATGCAATGAGATTTTAAAACATGCTACTGTAATACAGTCTTCAAAAAGTGAGAAGGCTGATGATGGTAGTTATCATCGCATCCCTCCCTTCCTGCCTGTCTGAACCGTCTGTGTCTGCTGTGAAATAGCACCGTCCACCGCACCCCCCGAGAGTCGGGGCATCGGAGCCCCGGGCAAAGCAGCTTCAGGGCCATGTGAAGCACACATCAGCCCCCGGCTTTCAAGAATAAAGCAGCTTCTTTTTCAGTCAAGGCAATGCATATCCTCAGCTGCCACCGTCACTTCCCTTTGTCAAGGATCCTGCAGGTGACGGTGTCAGGAAGGAATGGTGCCATTGCTTACAGTCGGAGGCAGCAAATTAGCTCCACAGAGAAGAGAGGATGGTTAAGCCTCTGAGAGGCAGGGAAGAACAGGGCCGGGAAGTATGCGAGGGTGGAGGACTCACTGGGCAGTTACAGGCAGAGCAGAGCACACTGCAGGGAGCTCCCCGGTGGGCCCTCTAAACACCCATCCGTCCTTCAGTTGTTTCTGCCCTCAGCTTGGGACACCGTAAATCAGCCGCAGCTGTGAACAAGTCACAAGCTTTCTTCTGAACCTTTTTCTCCCTGCCGCCCAATCTCTCCTCCCAACATTCTCATTACTCTCTCTCTCTTTTCTTCCCTGGACCAGTCCATTTCCCCCATCAAATTCTGTGATCAAATATATAAGCATGTCATGAGATTTTCTTAAAACCTGGCAATACAAACACAGATAATAAATGCCATATTTATCACCTTCCAAGATGTATTTAATGATACCCTATTTGGTCAAAATGAAAACTCTTCTTAAAATCTCTAATTTATGTTATAATCAATTCAATATCCACGAGATGAGGATATGGTCAACTTACCCAAAGGATTGGCACCAATAAATACGTTTGCAAAGTTCATCTTCGGCATCTGGGTCAAAGACTGAATATAGTTTCTTGCCTGTAAAAACAAGGGTTTTCAGAATGACTTTGTTCCATAACATTACTGCCCTCAAAGTGTTCTGGTCCTGTTAAGGAACAAGTGTGAACTGACAAAGTCCACTAAGTCCAAAGTTTATGACTGTCTGATATTCATTAAAGACTTCTCTTACTGCCATCTTAACTTCCCTATTTATGATTATCATTATCATCTTTATTTATTACTGTCATCTCTCACAGTTTCATATATATATATGTGTGCGTGTGTGTGTGTGTGTGTGTATATACACATACACTTTTTTTTTTTTTTTTTTTTTTGAGGCAGAGTCTCGTTCTGCTGCCCCAGCTAGAGTGAGTGCTGTGGCATCAGCTTAGCTCACAGCAACCTCAAACTCCTGGGCTCAAGCGATCCTCCTGCCTCTGCCTCCCGAGTAGCTGGGACTACAGGCATGCGCCACCATGCCCGGCTAATTTTTCTATTTTTAGTAGAGACAGGGTCTCGCTCTTGCTCAGGCTGGTCTCAAACTCCTGAGCTCAAGAGGTCCTCCTGCCTCGGCCTTCCGAGTAGCTGGGACTACAGGCACACGCCACTGTGCCTGGCTAATTTTTTTCTATTTTTAGTTGTCTAATTTTTTTCAATATTTTTTTTTAGTAGAGACGGGGTCTCACTCTTGCTCAGGCTGGTCTCAAACTCCTGACCTCAAGTGATCCTTCCACTTCAGCCTCCCAGAGTGCCAGGATCACTGGCGTGAGCCACCATGCCCGGCCTCTCACAGTTTAATTTCAAGTGAATGAGAATGCTTACCAATCAAGTTCTCCTTCATTAGCTTTCTATTCGTAGGATTAGAAGTTTAAAAATTGAGGTCAAGATGTCTAAGACGTGCCCTTTCTGAGACAGTCTTCCTAAACAGCTAAAAGTAGCATAGAGGGTTGGTATTCCTGAAGAAAGGCTAGGACCAGCAGTCTTTTGATGATGCCAACTTCAGTAGGCACTCTTAGTATATCAAGAGGGTATCAATATTAAGCCTTGCTAGCAAAGTAATATTGGTAACAAAAAAGTAAACATAAGCTTAACATATTATTCTAAGAGACTCAAACATATTTTAAAAGTATTAAAAACAATCTAATAAGGGTAGTGAAAATAGTGGATTACATGGCCTAGCCAGAAATCTTTTCCCTACCACTTGTAAGTTACATCTATGTTAGGAAAGTCTCAAGGAGCATATCAATACCTCATCTGTAAAATATTAGTGTTGGATATTAATATTTGGCTTGCCTATGTCATATGGTTATTATGATATTTAGGTGAGATAAAACTCATGATGGCATCTCAAACTAAAATTCTGATATAAGCAACATTTATATCACCAGCATAGTTGTTATAAGTTTGGTCTCTGGAGTGGGACAGCCTTGAGTTTGAATCTTGACTTTATCACTCTGGGCAAGTTACTTGTTATTATTGTCCTGAATCCTTGGGTTCTCCATCTGTAAAATGGGATTAATAAGTGTCTACCTCAGAGGGTTGGAATGAAGATTAGAGATAACAAATTAAGTACTTTCTTAGCACAGTACTTGGTTCCAAGTGAGAGCTCAATAAACATCATCTGCTATCACTGTCGCCTTTAGAAAGGAAAGTGCGCTTTCTATCTTAGCCACCTCCTCACAAGTCCTGTGTCAATACAGTTCAACAGTAAAGCGTGTATGTATATTTATGGATGTACACACATACACACACACAAGGTTAGTGTGGTTCTGGTTGCTGGGGCAACTTTATCTTCTTATTCATTGTATGTGGAGTGAGCAGGAGAGGTCTGCTTTGAAAAGCAGTTAAGAATCCTTTTGATTTAAAAAGAAAGTTCTAGGAATTAAATATGTGCATGGCTGTAATCCCTTTCTATCTGAACACATAAATAAAAGGATGAAGGGAAAGCAGAGGTAAGAGAGAACTGCCTCATCCAGAAAACAGCCATCCCACCTTCGATGAGGATAAATAAAAAGCCTACCTGAATATCACTGAAGTATAAACAAAGCTGCAGGGAAGGACCCTTTGTGATGCCACCCTGGTCCCTCAAATAATTAAGGCTATCTTAGAAAGAAGTGCCCCAATCACCTCTGAATGATAACAGAAGAGTTAGATTAAATAGTTAAAACTGGTAAAGGCGGCACCTAACTCATACAGTGTTCATATTTATTTTATATTATCTGTGTATTTCCTTTTAAATATAGTACTTGAAAAAAAACCATAGCTGGGTATTTTATAGTTTTTTTAAATGAAGAATCCTCTTTCGGTCATTAAAAAGAACAGGTGAATAGGAAAGCATGCTGATGGACTTCAGTTAACCACGCCTCTGATGAAGGCCATCGGAGGGTAGCGTACCCTAGCTACAGGCATAGCTCCTAGAAAGAAAGAAACAGCTACATGAACGCTAAATTCACAAAACCAAATATAAAAGTTACATTATTTCTATTTGCAACCCTATAAATTATATTCTTGTCTCACAGGACTGGATGACATTTTATCCCAAATGTCTACATCTTGCAACAGAACGTTGGCAGTCGTTGCCTTAGCAGGCCTCAAGGCACATGCGGGCAATTCAGTGATATTAACAACTGTGTCAGTTATACAGTGGCAATAAAATGAGAATGCGGCCTTCTGATTTAGACATCCCTGTACAGTCTATTCGTTCTCACCTCATGGCTTGGCATCCTGTTAATGAGATAAGCAGGGGGTGTCCCCGTCAGACGCATAATCTGCTGAAGCTGGTTAATATCTTAGATGCCTAGTCAAGGGCATTATTAAACATACAGTGCAAAAAATAATTTTCAAGTCGAGTTTTTAAAAAGGTTAAAAACCCACCCCTAAACAAACAAAAAACCTTCTCCCCACCCTACCCAAGAGCCCGAGGTTGCATGTTAAAGTACACTTCTGTGTATGGCATGAGTTATCAGGCACGTAGCCAGTGACTGGCCACGCAGATAAGAAAAATTGATGTTCTTGGTTTTAGCATCATCTTTAACATTAAATATTTTAGGTTCCCTGGAAATAGACTGCCCCTTGATCCAGGATGCCAGCCAGAGAACTGTTTTCAAGCACTGATGGCCAAAACCTGTTTGCCAATGGGGTAAATATAAATGATTCAAAAATTGTGACTCAACTTTGAACAAAATAAAATATCCAGTATATCCATTCAAGGAAGAGACTAGACTTTGGCGGCAGAGGTTTCTCTAAGGCACCAGCCCTCCAAATTAAGACACAGGTGGGCATGTGGGTTGATAAGCAATGCTAAACTTCAAAGACATTAGTAGTGGTAAATTTAAAACATTTGCCATAAGCACAAACTGGTAAATGAAGAAAGGGGAAATGGGGAGAAAGTTAGAGGCTAATGGCAAAGGCAAAACAGAAGTCACAGGCTGCAGACAGTATTATGGCATGCCACAATTTCTCCTGCTAGTTCCTTTAACAAGTAAACAGACTAAATTCACTTGACAAACAGCTCGGAGGACATTTCTGAAACACTGCAATTACCTGACAAGGGCAAAACTATGAGGTTTTCCATATGTGCAAGCATATATATAAGTTGTACTCCAAACTTCTCTCTTTTAACTGTCCAATCAATGTTAACACAATTCCCTCTCTTCTAAAATATTGTAAGAACTGCTAGTTTATCATGTGTACCTACAAAAAGCAGAAGTGATGGCATTTTTAAAATCCTCAACATAATTCAGTAAACCCTTTTCTGTTCCCTTTCCTGTTAACTATTAATTCCTTCCTTCAGTTGAAGCATCATTTTCAATAAGCACTGTGGCCAAGTAATTTCACTTCTTTGTGACTTCGCTGAATATTTTTTTTTACTTTAGCTCATTCTCTGAACTGAACTCCCCAGTAGTCAGACTACCTAGCAGGCATCTGTTTAATGCACGTTTAAGGCCGGCCGAGGGAGAGAGCCGGGGCCAGGAGCCCCACACAGCCTTTCAGGCTCCCTAAGCCAAAGACAGAGGCCAGCAAATCCAAAAGGTGGAAGGAAATTCTTTTAACATTCTCACAACAGAGTTTAGATTTACCTTTAACAAATTACATCACAAATGGCACTTTGCATGCCAAGAGAAATAACAAAAGGGGATCACAAAGTAAACCATCAATAGCAGAATACCAGTGGGGTTTTAAAATGTTAAAATTCTGCCCTCTCCCTTACCTTCTGTGAATAATACTGGCCTGCACATTTTCTGTTTCTGTCTCCTTTAGTGAAATATCCCCTTCCTGTCAGGAAGTTAGGGAGTTGATATTTCTAGAAAAAAGTGTGAATGAGCCAGGCTTTTGCTTTCTTAATATGATTTTTTGGTACTTCACTGATTACTACTATAGGTACTATGCTATCAACCAAATAAATTCTCTATCCTTAGGCCTCCATCCGTGACCCATTTATCCCCTTTCTATGGCAATCCTAGTATGTTCTCAATCCATTATTGCGTTCTCTTACTTAGAACGTCCTATAATTTGCTGATTAAACTTCTTCATAAATGCTGGCATCACTACAACTCTTCAGGAGTAATGAAAATAGTGGTTGGCTTTCTGTTTACTAATTCCTTCACTAATGCCTTGTTTCCAATTTTTAAAATCTTCGAACGATTTTACTCACCCGTCTTTGTTACTTTTCCATTCTGTACTTCACACACCACATGCTTTTAAGATAAACAGGTACTTGGGCAGTGTCACTCACATCAAATTCAGCTTGTCTACCCTTTAGAATATTTAAACTACTTTTGTCCACTCACCACGATTATGTAGAAAAAAATCCTTTCTTATTCTTACACTCAATACAATATTAAGTTCTATATTTTGATATTCAATTTCATCATGCCCAATGCTATAGCAGAGCTGCTGAAATGTATGATGTGCACCCAGTGTTCGTTCATTCATTCATTCTTTCTTTTTTTGAGACAGAGTCTCACTCTGTTACCTGGGCTAGAGTGCAGTGGCGTCATCATAGCTCGCCACAACCTCAAACTCCTGGGCTCACACTATCCTCCTGCCTCAGCCTCCCAAGTAGCTGGGACTACAGGTGTGTGCCACCACATCCAGCTAATTTTTCTTATTTTTTGTAGAGATGGGGTCTCACTATTGCCCAGGATGGTCTCAAACTCCTGGCCTCAAGCAGTCTTCCTGCCTCGGCCTCCCAAAGTGCTAGGATTACAGGCGTGAGCCACTACACCCAGCCCGGATAGTTTCTTTCTTAAAAATAAATGATTGGCCAGGCACAGTGGCTCACACCTGTAATCCTAGCACTCTGGGAGGCCTAGGCAGGAATTGCTTGAGCTCAGGAGTTCAAGACCAGCCTGAGCAAGAGCGAGACCCCGTCTCTGCTAAAAACAGAAAAATTAGCTGAGTGTCATGGCACGGCTCTGTAGTCCCAGCCACTCAGGAGGCTGAAGCAGGAGGATCGCCTGAGCCCAAGAGTGAGCTATGATGACACTACTGCACTCTAACCAGGGTGACACAGCAAGACTGTCTCAAAAAAAAAAAAAAAAAGATGGATTGGTGATAAATAAATACTATTTTACCCACACTTTGTCTTTTAGAACCTCTTGTGACTAATAGCACATATCTATAGGGCAGATGGTTGGGATGGAAGAGGGAACTGAGAAGGGGCTGCTAGCAGTAATTCCCAGACAGGAAATGAATTTACTATCTTAGTCTCATTATCACTATTCATTAACTGAGCTTTTTCCCAGCCCTCCCCCTGCCCCCATGTCCTCTTACTAGCCAATCTTTTTAAGCAAATGCATTTATTTAAAAAAGCACTGTCCTTTCTAAGCATCATCTGATATCTTCTTTGGATCACTCTAATCCAGTTTCTTCATATCATGATGCAAAAGGAAACACTTCTTCAGGTTGACATTGTGGTCAGTAATTCTGACAATGACTTTCAAAACAGTGTGTAATCACATGAGATTACAGTTTAGATCATGCTATCGGAACATCTGGGATCTATACTCAGCCCTGCCTTTCTGTGCTTTTACTTCCTCATCTTAAATAAGTAAACAATACAAAATGAAACAGGACCAGCATTATATAACCCTCACAGTGGAAATTCAGAAATATACTGGGCTTTGTGGTCCTTTTAAGAAATGTACCCTATACATACTAGATCACGGTATTTATTTTGTCAGGAAGATGATAAACAGTTCAAACTCACCTGCTCATGCCTGCCTCCAGCTACCAAGCAGTCTTCCCAATTGGGCAAAGGCCCCTTTGGTCAGAAATGCTGGGAGGAGAATCCAGGAAGGCACAACTGGAGCTTGGCTCCATAGCTTTTTCCCTTTTGTCCACCTGCCTAGCGGCAGATAGAGGAGAAAAGGTAGAAAAGCTGGCTTTCATGGCTTCTCTCATGCCTCTGGCTCAAGACAATGATCAACAGCAGGAAATCATAGCCAAAGAAAGCCAGAGTCACATTTCCAAGGCTTCTGTCTAATCCCTCCAGGAAAGCAGTAGCTCCAAAGTCTTTTCTCAAGTTATTCAACTTGTAATTAGAAAGGCAGGCTGTGGGAGGAAGGATTTACAACCACGCTCCTGTGCATCTGAGTATCAGAAGTGGAGGTGTTTGCTCTGAGTGGAACGGGGACGGGGTAGAAAGGTGCCTCTGCTGGGAACAGGTACCTTACATAGGATGTGTGAGTCGTCTGTTCTAAAGCAATAAAAAGCAAGTGACTTCTGGAAAAGGGGAACAGCGTGCAGACAATGCACATTTCATTCCTTTAGTGAAGTGAGATTATTAAATGGTGAAGCTCATGCTTTGAGAACAAACACTAAAAAAAGTGAAAAGAAATCTTAAGTATACGTGAAACTTTGGAGAAAAATGAAGTCAGAGCTCAAGAACAGAGAAGCAAATTTCCATTAATCTCTTGGAATCAATTAGAATCTCAAATCTCATTGTTTTACTGGGATGCTATTGCCCAATAAAGGATCCCGTGATCTATGTCCCCAGACAGAGAACAAAACACGCTCACGCATGCAAGCAGGCACACGTGTGCACGCGCACACACCCCTCATCCCGGAAGCCAGCACACAAAGGGCATGCAGCTCACACACATACTCGGGACAAAGTACAGATTGATAGCAGAAAAGTGGCAGAGGCTCCCAACAGGGCAGAGAATTACAATCAAAGCATCAACTCACAGACTCTGAGGAGATTTTCTTCAAAAGCTCAGCCCCTGGGGTTCCAACGAGTCTTAAAATGAGCTTCAACTGATCAATATCTAATGGTGGACTATAAAGGAAAATGTTGGGACAAAATAAAAATGAAAAACAAACGATACAAACAAAACAAAACAAAAACAAACAAAACATCCCCAGAACAAAAATTAAAAACCCCAAACCTAGCTAACATGGTGAATTCATCTAGGTCAAGGCATCTGTAGGATGGTCACTTCAAGTAGGACATGCTCCTCCTGTACAAAGATTCAAAATGCTACCACACACATATCCAATTTATGTGCATCTGTCACATATCATCAGTAAAGTGGAACAACTTTAGCTGGGTTCTTAGCTGCCAAAGACAGCAGATGAAAATACAAAAGCTTCACTCAGTCCATACGCTCAGTCTCTACCTCCTCACCTTCCACCAAAGCAGCAGCAGCCAGTCAAGCAAAGAGCACTGGTAGTCAGAAGGCCACAGATAAGAAAAACGCAGCAGAGCATAGTAACTGGAAATGTACAAGGCCATTTGTGAATGTTCCCCTAAGGCTTGACCTAAAGAGCTTGTAATATGACAGAGGGAGACCTGCCTAGATCCCAAAGCCTGAACAGCTAAGCGTGCCCTCTAGCAAACCTCTCCCCCTTACACCGGCTACTGAAGGCAGAGAAGTGTGAGTGAGTCGGCCAGCAGAGGGCACTCTCCCACTGCCTGTTCTTTTAAGAGCACCACAATAAAGCAAAACATAGGAGGCTTCAACCTTACAAATGCAAAATGGACATAGAAAGCTTAACAAACTCCACACATCCCAAAGGCTCTAAATAATAGGCCACAATGCCCAAACCTTTATTCTGATAGCCAATACTTCAACTCAGAATGTATATGTGTCTATTAACCAGAAGACAAAAAAATACCCACGTGTTCTAATTGCTTTTAATGCTAACCTTAAAAGGGAAGTTAAAAAGAGAGAAAAAATGTTATAAAATAGTTTATGCACGATACCGATACTCAGGGGGAGAGGGGGAGGATGACTGTCTTCTGACCCCTGTCAGGTTTTTCACTATAATCCTTCAGGTCTCAACTTCAACTTCACCTCCTAGGAAAGGCCTCCCCCAACACTGTATACAAATAACACCCCGCTCCCTTATTCTGTCTCTCAGCACCACGCTTGATAACATCATAGTGCTTCATCACAAGCTAGAATTACTTTGTTTATTGTCTGTTACCTGGCCTCATCTGTATCTCTAGGAGGGCAGGTGCCACTCTGCCTGTTCATCACTTATCCCCAGTGCTTAGCCTAGTATCTGGTAAATGGCACTCAAAAGATTAATATTTGAGGAAAACATAGAACAGGATGAAGAGAACAGATTTTTGCTTATGATAAGATATATAAAGGCAATACAGTATAATTTAAAAATAATGTCTTCTGCAAGCCATAGTTGCCTAAGTTATAGGAAGTACTTATGCAATATGACTGGCATCTTGCTTTTCTCTTTTTTTCAGATATGAAACTGGCTTAAGTGGAAGAAAATTCTAGACAGGAGTCAGCAAATACCAGCCACTGCCTATTAAAAATAAAGTTTTATTAGAACATAGCCATGCCCATTTATTTATGTACTGTCTATAGCTGCTTTCCCAACAACAAGCAGAGTTACAACAGAAACCGTGATTAAAGCCTAAAATATTTACTACCTGGTCCTTTAAGAAAAGGTGTGAACTCCATCCAAGTTGTTTAACTTGTGTTCTATAGAAAACAAAGATAAATTAGAAACAAGTCTACTCACATAAGTTATTTGTAAGAATAGTACGGAATTTTGTCATCTGCAAATGACAAAATCAGTGTTCTGAAAGTTAAAATTTTAATACTGGTTTCTTAGTTCAAGACATTGACAAGAAAAAAAAATTTAAAGCACGTTTATGGGGACAGAGCAGGAGTGGGAATAGGATGGATACTATTTTCATCTAAAATAACCAGATTACATTATAATAGAAATCAGTAAAAGTCCTCTATGCTCACTTAAAATGACTCAATTTATAAAAATTTAGTCCCCTCACATCCACTCTCTTCCGGATCATATTTAACTGGGTAGTTACCACAAAATAAAGTACATCACATATGAGAAAATCTAGACTACTCCAACTCTCAAACAGGTGGATTTATAACATATGCATCAAAACTAATTGGTAAAAGTTGTTGAGACTGGTACTCTTAAGAGACTTCTTTCCTGACTACTTACAATTAGAGTCAAGTTTTATACCCTAAGAAAGACAAAAGACTCTCTGAGCTGTGACCTTCTCAACTGCCCTAACTGCACCCCAACCTATCTAAAGAACACGCAACTCTCACTAGCCAGTGGCTTACAACAGGCTGCGGACTCCATGTCTTTCTCCCCACGCCCATATCCAATCATCTCAGGCCCAAAGAATCAAGCCCTAATTCCCAACCTCACATTCACAGCCCTCCATGATTTGGCATCAAGCTGCTTTTCTGACTCTGCCTCAAATTTTTATTCCTAATGCACTCAATGCTTCGGCTCACACCAAATATTCCAGGCACTTCTAAGCTTTCAAGTTCTCATTTATGCAAATCATAAACGGGAATACCTTCCTTCTCCCCTCCTAGTAAGCCTTTTTTCTCTTCCTATTTACCTTTCGAAGTCCTGCTCAAACAAGTACTCTTCCATGAAGTCTTCCTAGATATCTTAAGTTCAAATTAATTCTCTACTTTTTTCAATAACTTATTTATACCCCTATTATAGTGTTTTTTATCATTCTATCTTATTTATAATCAGAGGTAGACACTTGTTCAAGTAACCCCTATAACTCATTGAGTCTGATCATTCTGGTTTTAAGGACAGGTACCATCTTATCCCTAGCACCTTCCACGTAGTAGCTTGAAAAGACTAGCAGTTGTAATATGCTTTTCAATTCAGCTCCATCCCTCCACCTTGCCCTCAAACCCAGAATAACTATACTCTATGGAGAACCACACAATATGAAATAAAAATCTACTTAGTAGCTAAAAGCATTTGCATGAAGGAAATCAAAGCATGCAAATCACCACAGGTTCTCCAAAAGCTGGCAAATCCACTGAAACACAGGCCAGTCCTCCAACAGTACTAGCTACTTTAAGACCACTACAATTTGTCCCAGCAGTTAAGACCAGAAGGACCTTCAAGCAGATAGATAAGCAGAGCAAAGCAAAATTTACCATATCATGACAATTAGTTATTTCCACAGCGAGCCATCCTTCATAATAAGTTTAACCTCTTTATCCTCTTAGGTAGAAGATACTTTTACTATTAGTTTAAAATGTTTTCATTGTAATGATCATAATGTCAAAATTTAAATCATAAATCTTCTGAACTGTTCTAAAACAAAGAAAAGGACAACTTAAGTCTAAGGTTACTCTTTAGACCAAGTCCTCTTTAACAGAAGCAAAAGGCAGTCAGGCTGAACAGGCAAGGGAAAAAAAACAAGGGTAATGGGATAATTAGAGGGAAAATAAAAGAGGGATATTCTAGTCACTCCTAAGTGCTCTAGCCAACTCCTAGAACACCTCCACAGACCAGAGAGTTGAAGATGAACAAAGGACCAGTTGTAGGACCTACCTGCCTATGAGCAGCAGTTTTCAATGAAATAAATCCACACACGGGCAAAGCAGAACACTGACAGCCAGGATGGATGAGAATGGGATTTAGCCCACTTCTTTCTCTTCCAGGCTGTCAAAATAGTCATTTTCACTCTCACACAAAGAAAATTTCTTAAGGTGCCCTCAGTTTGTGAACAAATCTGGGAATTCTGCCTTCTCTGGGAAAATATATTTTCAAGTTACAGAAGAAAGGGCAAATAATCTAATAAGATGTTTTTCTTCTTCAACATTTATTAGGGTACTTGCTTTTAGTGTCTAAAGTGAAACTGCTTTTTTAACATGAGAGAGAATATTTGTACCAGTGACTGAAAGTGAGCAGCAGATGTGACAAGAAGGGTCTTCCAGAAGCTCTAGCTCTATTGTCAGTTTATCTCACAATCAGGGTGGTATGAACATAGGTGTCCATTGTATTATTCTTTGCCTTGTAGTATGTCTGAAATATTCATGACATGTTTGAAAAAGGTCAAAAGAAGAAATGAATAAGAGTAGAACTAAGGAGCAAATGTAATATACTAAGAAAATTCATAAGGAGCAGGGTAGCAGCTGGTGGCAAGTGGATTGTAACTCAGCAGCCCCTCAGCCCCTAGTTCATGTCTCAAGAGAACCACTTCTATTAAAATAAAAGGGGGGAGGTTTTAAAAAGCATGAAGTAAATGTACTTGATCATGCAGGAAAGAAAAACAATAGCAAGCCAAGACTGTGTGCTCTCTGGTAGAAAACACAGTAACTGACACAGAACAGGGCTATGAAACTCATTTTCTCTCTTTTTAAAGTTGCAGAATGTTAAGCAACAGTAATAACATTTTCTAACTGGCTCACTCATTTCAAAATCAATAGTATTTGAAATAAGTTAGTACTATACCTGAAGAGATATTCTGTGTCCTTTCTCCCTTCTAATATAAAGTTCTGTCAGCTGTGTCCACTTGATATACCTAGTCAACTAGGCTTAGAAGTGAGGGCTTCATTCTTTAAAAAAATAACAATACTATTATTAAGCCAGATGGAAGAGTTATGCAAAGTCACAAACAAGAATAATTTCTAACCTAATAAAATATAATTAGCTTTAAAACAAAAATCAGTATGTCTTATATCTTTAAAGGAACTCCAGGGATTATTAACAACCAATACCAAAAGAATCTCTCAAGCAGACTAATCAAAAACCCGAGGAAAAGGTAGAACAGGAAGACAACTTGCAGAGATCTGAAAATGGGCAATCCAATCCAATACCGCTAGCCACATGTAATTAAATTTAAATGTAATCTAAAGGCCTGATGAGGTGGCGCACACCTGTAGTCCCAGCTACTCAGGAAGTTGAGGCAGGAAGATCTCGTGAGCCCAGGAGCTGGAGGTTGCAGTGAGCTATGATGACGCCACTGCACTCCAGCCTGGGTGGCAGAGCAAGACCTTGACTCAAAACAACAACAACAACAACAAAATCTAAATAAAATTTTAATGACATTTAAAATTCAGATAAAAACACCAGAAAACTATTTGAAGAAAAGGGAACTTCCCCAACACGATAAAGAGCATTTATGAAAAAACAACAGATAACATCATACTCAATGCAAAGAGACTGAAACCTTTCCCTCTAAGACAGGAAGAAGACAAGGATGCCCACTTTCACTGCTGCTATTCAGCACTGTACTAGAAGTTCTAGACAGAACCATTAGACAAGAGAAAGAAATAAAAGCATCTAAATTGGAAAGGAAGAAATAAAACTATATTTGCAGATGACATGATCCTACACATGGAAAATCCCAAAGAATCTACAAGAAAGCTTGTAGAGCTAATAAATAAAGTGAACAAATTTGCAGGGTGCAAGACCAACAAATAAAAATTAGTTCTGCATTTCTATACCAACAATGAACACACCAAAATGAAATTAAGAAAGCAATTCCATTTACAATAGCAGCTACAAGAATAAAATACCTAGGAATAAATCTCACCAAGGAGGTGAAAGACTGGACAACTGACAACTATAAAGCACTGCTGAAAGAAATTAAAAACCTAAACAAATGGAAAGAGATTTTATATCTTGCGTTCACGGAGAGGATGACTTGGTATTATTAAGATGTCAACATACTCAAAGTGATCTAAAAATCTGACACAATCCCTACGAAAATTCCAAAAGCCTTTTTTGCAGAAGTGGAAATGTCAATCATCACATTCATATGGAATTACAAGGGACCCCAAGTAGCCAAAACAATCTTGAAAGAGAAGAACAAAGTTGGAGGACTCACACTTCCCGATTTCAAAACTTACTATAAAGCTACAGTAATCAAAACAGTGTGGTACTGCCATAAGGACAGATATATAAACCAATGGAACAGAATTGAGAGTCCAGAATTAAACCCATACATCTATTGCTAATTATATACAACAGATTTCTAAGAAACAGATAGAAAATAAATAAAACAAAAAAAACAAAGGAGAAGTAAGAGGGTACCAAGTTCATTCAATGGGGGAAAGAATAGTCTCTTCAACTTATGGTGTTGACACAAATGGATTTCCACATGCAAAGAGTGAAGTTGGAACCCTACCTCATATCATACATAAAAATTAATTCAAAATGGATCAAAGACCTAAGTCTTTGCTAAACACTCTTGTACTCTTAGGAGTCATAAAACTCTTAGTAGAAAACACAGGGGTAAGTCTGCATGGCCTTGAATTTAGCAATATATTGTCAGCTATGACACCAAAAGCATGAGAAACAAAAGAAAAAAAACAGATAAATTGGAACTTCATCAAAATTAAAAATTTTTGTGTATCAAAGGACTGTATTATTAAGAAAGAAAAAGACAACACACAGAACAAGTTAAAATACTTAACAAATCATGTATCTGATACGGGTCTGGTATCCAGGATATATAAAGAACTCCTACCACTCAACAACGAAAAGACAACCCAATTAAGAATAGGCAAAAGACTTGAATAGACATTTCTCCAAAGAAGATATACAAAGGGCCAACCAGCATATGCAAAGATGCTCAACATCATTAGTCATGAGAGAAATGCAAATCAAAACCACTATGAGATACCACTTCATACCTACTAGGATGGCTATAATAATAAAAAGGAAAGAACTAAGTGTTGACAAAGATGTGGAAAAACTGGAACCTTCATACATCACTGGTAGGCATGTAAAATGGTGCGGCTACTATGGAAAACAGTTTGGCAGCTCTTCAAAAAGCTAAACATGGAATTACTATATGGGCCAACAATCCCCTCCTAGGTACATACCCAAAAGTATCAAAAGCAGGAATTCAAACAGATACTTGCATGCCAATGTTCACTGCAACATTATTCACAATAGCCAAAAGGTGGAAACAACCCAACTGTCCACCAACAGATGAATGGATAAACAAAATGTGGTATGTACATACAATGGAATAGTATTCAGCCATGAAAAGAATGAAGTTCTGATACATGCTACAATGTGATGAACCTTGAAAACATTAATACTTAGTGAAACAATCCAGACACAAAAGGACAAATATAGTATGATTCCACTTAGATGAAACAGAAAGAATAGAGGTTCAGAGGAGAGGAGAATGGGAAGTTACTGTTTAATAGGTCGAGAGTTTCTGTCTGTGGTGATGAAAAATTTTGGAAATAGAAAGTGGTGATGATTGTACAATACTGAATGTAATTAATGCCACTGAACTGCATCCTTAAAAATAGTTAAAATGGTAAATTTTATGTTACATGTATTTTATGACAATAAAAAAATTAAAATGGTATTAATAAATTTTATGTTTTTCATGAAATGTTTCTAAGTTATACTAGCTTCAGACATAAAACTAGCTACATACAGTAGCACAGATATAAAACATCTGCACAGTATTCTAGTAGATGGTTCTTATTTAGAAGCTAAAGCCACCAATTCCAAATGGAAAGTGATTAATTCAAATAAAGAATACCCTTTACGGGCTGCCTCAGCAATCAGTTGCATTTAAAAGTCACAAATGAGTAGTAGCTGCATGCCCTTCAGGCCAAAGGAAGAGGGTATGGGGCCAGCACATTCTCCAAAGGTTTTAAAACGAGGAATTCTAGAAATTAGAGGAATAGTAAAGAACAGAATATTGAAAGGAAACTGTGGCCTAAGGGACAGTTTTGGATCTATCTTCTCTGGGTCTTGGTTTCCTCATCTATAAAACAGAGGATTCAACCAGATGCTAATTCTTAACTTTCTGATTTCATTGGTACCTTTAAAAAAATGAGGAAAGACTGTTAACTAAATAACTTTCAGGGTCAGCCATGGTTAAAACTCTAGTTGTATTCAACACTGGCTGTACACTAGAATCACCTGGAGACTTAAAAATATACCAAAGCCTGTGTTCTGACCCACACCAACGAAGTTGAGTCTTTGGACTGGTGTCCAGGCATCTAGTTTTTAAAAGCTTCCCAAAGTGATTCTGACACATAATGAGCGTTATGAAGCACTATGCTAGAACATGAGTGATTATACAGTTCAGGCAAAAAAAAACCCCAAAAAAAAAAACAATGGGGAACACTTCCCTCTTTTCTTCTTGCCAGGCAACCAAAGCTATATCTATACAGACAGGAACTGACAAGAGGAAGGTTAAGTATTTTACAAATATAAATCCTTTGCATTTGATTTTTACAATCCAGGAGAACATCTTTTCTAAAAAAGAGCCAAACAGAAAAGAAACAGTGGATTACTAAAATCAAAATTTTAAAATGAATTCTGATATATTATTAATAAAAAAAATGAATCCTCTATTAAAATGTTTAAATGCTAGGTTGCTTATCTAAAGGACACAGAAGAAAAAGAGGTAGGCATAAAGGGAAGATTTCCTGCAGGCTGAAAGCAGTCTAAAGGATCATGCCATCAAGGGTAGACAGCTGTCTGAGACAGAACCATGAGGACACTAAACCTATGTTGCTTTGAAAACTTTCTACCACTAGCCTGCCAAGGAGATCTATCCTTTACTACCTGTCACAGAATTAAAAAAAAAAAAAATTAACCATTACTGATTCATAGGTAGACAATAAAGGGGGAGGGTGAAGTGGGAAACTGTCTCCCAAAGGCCATTACTAAAGGTGATGGCTAATATTTACTGGTAGGCTCCAATTTCAGTACTTTCAAGATATTATCCTGCTGAATTCTCACAACAACCTTATGAGGTATACACCATTATTATCATTTCATAGTTAAGGAAACTGAGACACAGATGTTACAAACTTGCTCAGCCAAGCACAGTGGCTTACACCTGTAATCCTGGCACTTTGGGAGGCCAGGAGTTCAAGACCAGCCTGAGCAAGAGTGAGACTGTGTCTTTACAAAAAATAGAAAAAAATTAGCCAGGTGTGGTGGCGCATACCTGTTGTCCCAGTTACTCAGGAGGCTGAGGCAGGAGGATCGTTTGAGGCTAGGAGTTTGAGCTTATAGTGAGCTATGATGAGGCCACTGCATTTCAGCCTGGGCAACAGAGCAAGATCCTGCCTGATGAAGAAAGGAAAGGAAAGGGAAGGGAAGGGGAGGGGGAAAGGAGAGGGGAGAGGGTACAGGGAAGAGGAGGGAGGTGGGAGGATAGAGGGGGGAGGAAGGAAACTTGCTCAAAGTTACACAGCTGGAAGTAAAGGAGCTAAGATCTAAACCCAGAAAGTCTGATCCCAGAGTATGTGCTCTTAACCAGTGGGCTTATATTGTCTGTCTCTCTCTGCTACTTTGTGTATCTATGGAGACATGAGTGTCTGTGACTGACTGAATGATAGCTGGAGATACAGATAACAAGAAGAGGAAGGGGAGGGAGAACAGAGAATAATATCAGGACAGCATCTGCTCCAGAGGGAAAATCGAAGATGGGACTCTGAGATATGTACCTGAGGAAAGGGGGAATCATAAATTTTCCCTAATTCTCTTAACTTGGACTGTAATATATATGCCAGATTTCTAAGAAACAGATAAAAGGTGAATGAAAGGACAAAGGAGAAATGCTAGGTACTAAACAAACTTAAAATCCAGGGATAGAGAGTAATAAAATGAGCTAAGTATAGGGAGACTGACCTCAGTATCAATCCAGTAATATTCAGGGAGAAACAAACAGCTTTACCTAAGAGAGGTTTTCCAGTTCACAAGGAAAGTACATTCACTCTAGCATAAGACAGAATACACGGATAGATAGCATGAACATCACAGTTACCGTAAAAGTATACCCCAAACTATAAGCAAGTGAACTGACATTGTGGCTTATAAACTCAATGAGTTTGTTTAGGTGAGGGGCTAAAACCATGTTTAGATCTCTAAGCATGACAGAACAGAAGTATATCTAAAAGCCCAACCAAAGCCATTCAAAAGTTAGTCAGCTGAATTCTATAAAAATCCCCCAAAGTAATTGTAGACACATAATTTAACATTCCTTCTCACCTAAACATGTTCCCCAAGTGGAACTGATGAGAGTTCTAACAAATCAGATTTTGATGACATTATTATTAAACTATGAGACAAGCATACAGCAGATAGGAAAGGGGTTATGATAAACCATAAACTAGACAGTGAGTCTCGGAGTAAAGTAAGGTTTGGCTGCGATCAAGGATAAAGTTGTGCCGGAAAAAAAGGTACATGACAGGGTGACCTTATCACTTCTTGCTTTTACCAGTTGCTGTTAAACACCAAACATAACAAGAGTCAGCAGTTACATCATTACAAAGACCAAACATAGCCTTTTTAATACATAAAACAAATGTAACGGCAAGATGCCCTTGATTTATAAATGGGTATCTTGTGCTCATTAAGTGTTTGTACAAGTAGACTAAACGTGTCATTGGGATCTGGAGCTTCTCATGAGTATGCTTGGGTCTCAGAAGTGCTGTGAGAAGATTAATGTAACAAGGGACTCACTGCAAAAAGAGGACAGATGAAAGATTTAAAGTGTTTTTCAGCTTATGAGGAATTTTTCCAGCTCACAAAAGTAAACTGAAGCCACTTTCCTGGCAAGGCAAGCTACTCAGCAAAAAGAAAGACCGCATAATGCACATCCGAACTATCAAAGCAAGTAACTGGGAGCCTTCCCTAGAGATAAGTAAAGGTAGTATACATCCATGGACACTGGAATACAAATAAGAAACAAGAATCCAAAACTTTTTAAAGGATACGGTCTGTACCAGGAAACAATGTTCTTCCAGTCAACAGCTCCGCCATTATGCATCCCACTGACCAAATATCAACTGGCAAAATTAAAGAGAAATAAAAGTACATGGAATGTCACTATTATTGTACTTGGCCACAAATGGAACCATAACAAGGGGTGACATAGTCAAATGAGTATTTAAGTCATCTGCAGCTCAACAATCACACTCATTTTTATAAAAATAAGTAAGCCCTTCAACCCCCTAAAAGGCTGTTCATAGGTGGGATAAGTCAAAACACAAATTAAGAAAAATAAGCTGTTCAAAAAGGGGCAAAAGTTTCCTATTGGTAGAATGGTGGATTATATCCCAAGTAATATTGAGGGGTTAAGATTATGAATCCATTGTCTTCAGGTAGAAGTACTCAGAGAGTATGTTGAAAATCTAAATAAAAATACAACTGCTAAATCACAAAGTTTGAAAGCTGTGTATAAAAATTCCACTTACCCATCTGAGCAAGAGAAATATTTTCTATCTGTAGGCTCTAAAAGGATCATTGAGGGAAGAAAAGATATTTCCTCCCGCTCCCACCATGTCTACTTCTGAGAATCCCAAATACATCCAGCATGGTATTAATAAGGTCCTAAATAGCCAAAGCAAGCAATACCTGTCTGGTTGTAATGCATCCAGTTCAGCATGATCTCAGGTGCCCTGTACCACCTAGTGGCCACGTAGCCTGTCATTTCATCATCTGTATGCCGAGCCAGTCCAAAGTCCAGGATCTAAGGGAGACAAATCAGGCACTGGAACAAACTGCTAAGACTTAGAAAGCGGGCAGGAAAAAAGCTCTGTTGCCTTAAAAAGGAGAACAATATAGTACTTTTTCATAAACAGATTTCCTGGTCCATGCATAGAATACATGGTAAACACACAACAAGAACTTTAAAACTACAAAAAGCAAAACAAAAAAGCCCCTCCTAGGTAGAGCAATGAAAACTATGTCCACACAAAGGCTTGCACATGAATATTTATAGCAGCTTTACATAGCCTCAAACCCGAACTGAAGCAAATGTCCATCAACAGATAAACAAATTCTGGTATGTTCATAAAAGGAAATACTACTACTCAGCAATAAAAAGGAAGAAACTATTGATACACAATACAAATGAAAAACATTATACTAAACAAAAGCCAGACACAAAAAATATACATTGTATGATTCCATTTATATGAAACTCCAGAAGAGAGAAATCTAATCTAGAGTGTCAGAAGCAGACTGGCAGTTCCCTGGAGTCAGAATTAGGGGTGGAGGGGTAGGGATTGACTAGGAACGGGCACAGGGAACTGCCTGAAGTGAAGGAAATGTTCTCTATCATAAATGTGGTGGTTACATAGATGTACATTATGTTTTTTTTTTTAAGTTGAGTAAAAAGAATGAAATTAAACAAAAAAAGTTCCAGAGCTGCTTGCTCTTTATAGACAATTAGTTCACTTATCTTTTATTTGAATTGAGTGAGCGGTTCCATCATGTAATGGTGAGCACTCTGGACTCTAAATTATTTTGAGTGAGTTGGTTTCTGCCATTTTTCCTCTTAAGAATCTATTTAATCTACTAATTACCTCTTCAGGATTGCTTACTTGATATTCAGACTATGATTTTCTTTTTATTGTGATTAATATATTAATTTTCTAATTTTATTTTTAAATGAAAACAAGACAATTGATGCCACTTTCAGTGTCACTCATCTTACTCAGAAATGGCTTAAATTTCAAAGTCTGATATTCCTAAGGACAACATGAATTTTCAGAAAAAAAGTCATAGCTTATAAATATAAATCTATTCCCTATAAAAGTTTGGCTGGTTAGTCAAACATGTAATCTCAGGGTGAAGCAAACAATTACTACTGTCTCTTCATTTTACCTTCAGCTCGCAGTCTTCGTTCACAGCTAGATTACTAGGTTTTAGGTCCTAGGAAGCAAACACAGAGAGGACAGGATCAACCTTACGATGCATGATAATTCTCTCCCTACAGTTAATAATGAGGATCCAGATATAATAGTAAGACTTCACCCAGTCAGCAACAATCTCCATCCTATACGCAGTATCTAGTCCAAAATTAGCCTTAAATAGGAATAAACTATACATCTTCTTTCTTTAATCAGTCTAAATATACAACAAAGTTGCAATCAATCAATATTTCAGTGGCTAAAGTCTACATTATCAGGATCTTGGCTAAATGCCATTCTTCCACCTCCCTGCCGTTTCCCCAAAATAATTTAACCAAAGTCATGATACACATACCCTGTGGATTATGTCAGCTGAATGTATATACTGTGAAAGAGAAAAAAGCCAGTTAAATGAAAGTTGTCTCCAACCTCCCACTGTCATATTATACATTTGTTGCATATTTTCATCAACCAGTAAGAACTGCTAGTGTTAACAGTGGGAATAGAAATCAGAACAAGTAACTGTCGGGATTCTGCACATCTATCATAACTATAATTTCCACAGCCACTGACTCCCCTCACTTGAGATTTGAATCTATTTTCTTGTTGGCGTTCTGGAGCTCAGTAAGGACTCAAAGCTGCTAAACATCTAAGATGATTTAATTTTAAAACACTGTTTATCTGCTCCTCCCACAAATAAATTAGCCTTCCTTAAGGATTTTTTAAAAATTTCAACATCACACTGAACAGGTTTCAGATTATATCAGAAATTACTAATTTTTAGATGTAATAATGAAGAGTCCTCATCTCTCAAATTTGCATATTAACGCATCTATGGGCAGTATGATATGATGCCTAGACTTGCTTTAAAATAATGCAGGGCTTGGGAAATACAAAAGAAACATGATTGGCCACATGCTGGTAATTGTGGTCACTAAGTAAACATGATGGTTTATTATACTATGGTCTTTACCTGTGATTTTGTGAGTGTTTGAATTTTCTGTAAGTTGTTTGCTTGTTTGTTCTAAGTCCTTTTAAAAGGGGGGGAGGGGGGAGGGAGAATTCATTTCTCAAAATATTAGTGGTATTGTCTGTACCTTTAGACCTCGGAGAATTTGGTAGATAAGGAACTGAACATGGTCATCTGTAAGCTTCTGACATTTCACAATGTTGTTCAGATCTGCCCCCATGAGATGGGTCACCAGATACCTAGAAATTAATGAAAAGTTATTCAATAGTTCAGAACCCCTAAAAAACCTCTTATCTTCATAAGACTTTTAAAGTTTTTAAAGGAAAGGCCACCTAGTAAATACCACAATGATGGCTAAAAGCTCAACTACTCATTTGTGGGGCTGGGGGCACCTCATTTTCAATGTTATCCTAACTTTACTACCTGCCATCTGTTCTAAAAATTTCTACACTCATTCCTACTTGATATATCTTTTCTCAGGTTCTCTAAAGAAAAAAGAAAACAAAAAAGCAAAGATGGAGATTAGAAAGACATATGTGTCATTATTAGTTTTCTTAAAAATGTTATTCTTGCATGGGAAATATACAGCATAACTTAGTGCATGGCCATAATAAAGTATGTTGTATTTTTAATTCCATCATTGTATTTTCACCTCATTATTAATATAAACCTTCCACATTGTAGGTTCTAAAATACAAGTATCTTTAGATTTTCAAACTGTAATTCTTCATTTTTAAGAATGACTGGTAAAACGATATTGTTCATTGACAATATTCCTGCATTTACCTTAAAGAAAGGAGGAACATGTTTTATCTCTACACAAGATGAGGCATTCCAGAACTTCTCCTCATGGGTGTGGTGCTGGCTATTAATCCCATCCTTACATGCTAAGATTACGGGAGGATTACATTCCAGTCCAACAGGTTCAACACAGATATTCTAGATAGAATGCCTTAACCCACTCATTACTGTATACACAGCCATGGAAACATAAAAACTAGATGAGTATTAAAGACATTGAATTTTTTTAAACTAGGGTAGATTTTATCTACTAAGAATCATTCCCATTCTTGAGGTTGAGTATCAGTTAAGCTATAAAGAAAGCTGATTTAATTTCATTTCTATTTTTATTTTTTCATAAATTTGGGGGAAAGCAGGCCAGTAAATTTAGAGCTATTATTAAAGCACTATATGAATAAATGTGTGTGACTTTTCTTTACACACACACACACACACACACACACGAGCACGCCCACGCACACACACGCAAAGAGCCATCACACTATATTTGTTACTTTCTTTCCTCCAAGAGGAATTAAATTTTTTTCGTCTATCATAATTTCCATGTAAGGCTGCCATGGTCAGTTCTCAATTTCTGAAGACCAATACGACTTAGCCTCATTGTAACCTTTAAGTAAGCTTTTGGCACTTTGTATTTTTAAAACTTGCATGTTTGTGTTGCCTTGAGGAAAGGGTGGACTCTAAATGTAATTTAAAGAGTAAATTAGACTTTTCGTAAAGGTAGTTTGGATGTCAGAGATGTCCCAATGTCGATATAACATAATCAAAGGCAGGGAGTTCTTATTCTGCGCCATGCACTGCAGTAAGCCGTTCATTGTGTTCACGTCTCATATACTCTTCGCAACAACTCTGTAAGTTTCCCATTTCATTGATGAGGAAACAGACAGAACAAGGATAAGTAATCTGCTCAAGGTCAAAAAGGAGTAGTAATGTCAGGAGTTGAATCTAAAACTGTTTGATCTCAGAGACTAAGATCTTAATCACAGCACATATTGTGTCCAAAAACTCTTCCAGTTGACACAGAGTTTACATAAAGAGAATGACCTTTTTAAAAAAGTTTTATAAATGACACAATCATCAGGGAAGCATTATCTCTGATATTTTCCTTAAATTCTCAATATTGTACTTGCTATCAAAGTTAATCTTGAACTAATGAAGAATTTTTTTTGCTGTCAAGAGCATAACAATATCCTGTCCTCATCATAGTCACATTTTTAAACACCAAATTGGCACATAAGCTGAGGAAGAGAGAATCCAATTTCAGTATTTTAAGACTGCTTTGCAAATAATTATATTTTATGACACTGGATAATAAAAGAGTTATTCTTTCAACTTTTCTAAATAATTTTAAGGAGAAGAAGTAAATATAATTTGTCTTGAAATAAAGCCTAAAAGTCCTAATATGTCTGAGCTAGTTCACAAAGTCATTAGGCAATAGTACCAAAGAAATTATAGCAATTTCAAGTACAACTGTTGTTTTTTGTTTTTGTTTTTTTTTTTTGAGACAGAGTCTCACTCTGTTGCCCAGGCTAGAGTGAGTGCCGTGGTGTCAGTCTAGCTCACAGCAACCTCAAACTCCTGGGCTTTAAGCGATCCTACTGCCTCAGCCTCCCGAGTAGCTGGGACTACAGGCATGCGCCACCATGCCCGGCTAATTTTTTGTATATATATATTTTAGTTGTCCATATAATTTCTTTCTATTTTTAGTAGAGACGGGGGTCTCACTCTTGCTCAGGCTGGTCTCGAACTCCTGACCTCGAGCGATCCACCCGCCTCGGCCTCCCAGAGTGCTAGGATTACAGGCGTGAGCCACCGCGCCCGGCCTAACTGTTGTGTTTTAATGGTTACCAGTACCAAAGCAAGCATCATTAAAAATTATTGCCTGCTTATGGACGACACACCAACTTCTAAAAATAGTGAAAAGGATGGGGGTTGGGAACATAGATAAGCAAATTTTTTATAAGTCAATTCCCAAAGGGGCATTAATTGAGAGTCACAGAATTTCTACTGTGTTTCTGGGAAGCAATATTTAATTACATTTCAGTAAAGACACACCTAATATTGTCAATATACATAATGTCTAAAATAAGGTATTCTGACATGAGTACAGTTGGAAAGCTATCTAGTTCTCCCATCTTTAAAAAGAAATTAAGTCAGTCGGACTTTATTAGACTAAAGGCTGAAAAGATGATTTCATGGTCTGATACAAATCTCTTTCACTTTTCTTGTGAAGTTAAATTTAATCAAAATGTAAAGAGCATAAATCACATTTCTCAAAATAACTCTTGTAAATAAGATGTACAATACTGGCAAGAAGGCAGAACTCTGCAATAAGTGGTTTTCAGTACTCTAGACAGCGCCCCGTTCTAGAGCTTCATTTATTAAGAACTTCTTGGATAACACCCAATTGTCAAGATGCCCCCCCCAACTTCCTGCTTCTTAAAGCATAAGACAATCAGAAAGCACCTATGTAGAAAAAAAATTTCTTCTATACCTATAGATTAGCATCTCTACTACTATCAGCCCTATTCAAAGCAATTATCAAAAGGCAAAGAGTATTTCTTCCATATTTAAACAGGGTATTTAAAACAATCACAGGGATTGACGATTTGTAACCAATTTGTAACCACAAGCTTCTGCAGCTTATCCAGTGATCCTTGGGACGTATTACAGACTATTCTCAACACAGGAGACAGAGTGATTCTTTAAAAGTAAAAATCAGAGCATGTCACTCCTTTCCTCAAAAGGCTCCTTATTTCACTCAGAGTAAAATATAAAAATCCTTTCAATGGCCAATAAAGGCCTATATAATCCAGTGCCCTGTCCCCAATTATTGCTCTGACTTTATCGTCTTTATCGACTTTATCGTCTGACTTTAATCATCTACTACTCTCTCTCCCCTGCTCTTACTCAGCTCCACAATGGCCTCACCGCTCTCGTTCCAACACAGCATGCTGTCCTTCTGCCTCAGGACCTCGGCCCTGACTGTGCCTTCTGCCCGTAATGCTCCTCCTTTAGATATCCGTGGGTCTAATTCCTCTATTCCTTTCATTTTTGCTCAAAATTCATCTTCTCAATGAGGCCTACCCTTACCACTCCATTTAAAATTCCATCTTTCCCCTACCCTTGTACTCCTAATTCTTCTTCCCTGTTGTACCTTTTCTTTTTATCTCTAGCATTATTGCCTGCTAACATACTATATAGTTTCCTTTTTTGTATGTTCATTGTTTATTGTTATCTACCTGTACAGTGTTCATGGAAGACAGTGTTATTTTTTAGTTCCCTGTAGTATTTAAAGTACCTAGAACAGTGTGTGACAGATAGTGGGCACTCAATGCTGAATTGAACTGAATGACTCAGGACAACTCATGAAGCACTACTAGTAAGACAAGGCAAGGGCGCACTGTATTGAAATATGCATGCCAAAGATCTTACCTAGTAAGCAGACCAGATTGTTCTAATGTAAGGGGTAGAAGAAGGATTCAGTAGCCAAGCAGGCAGCTTAGCAAGCTTATTTCACAATAAACTATTCTCACTTGAAGCAAAGATTACTAAAAGGTGCCCTCAGCATTATTTGTATCAACCAAACTGGCCTCAGCACTTTACCATATGGTCTACATTACAGGATGAAAACAAACAGTCAAGAGAGAGAGCACAGAACATGCTACCAAACAACTCATCGACCAGTTATAAACAGCAATAGTACAAGGTCATTCTACCACGCCATCAACAAATATTTATTGTTGGGCACTGGGGACGCTGTGGAAAAGACAGATGCAGCACTTAGATGAGAGCAAGGCATAGGTGAATATATAATCACAACAGAGCATGATCAGAAGGGGACACCAGGGTGCTGGAGAACACACAGGGTAGGCCCCAGCACAGACTTAAGAAGGAATGAATTAGGGATAGATAGCTTAAAGCAGCAGTCCCCAACCTTTTTGGCACCAGGGACCGGTTCATGGAAGACGATTTTTCCACAGACTGGGGATAGGGGAATGGGGTGTCATGGGGTGGGGGTGGGGAGCTCAGGTGGTGATGCATGGGCCGCAGCCTGGGGGTTGGGGACCGCAGGCTTAAAGCATTCAAACTCTAAGCTAGGCCTTGAAGCTTCTTTACCTTTTCTAATCAGATGATCTGAGAAAAAGGTGGCATCTTATCATGTCAGACAAAAATTAAATGGTATTTTCTTAAATGATGTGTAATGTACTTAGATTTCAAATGTGAGTCTGTGAAGACATCTACAAGGAGCTTCACCACCCACCCATCCCCATTTCAGCAGACCTCTCTGATAAGAAAATAAATTATAAACATAAATGTTAATACAGTTAACTCATTCATCTTTCTCCAAGACCGTGTCTCTTCCCGTATTCCCTATCTTGAGCACTCATCCTAGTTTCAAAGAACAGAAATACTTCTGTAAGCCCAGACAACTGGGCTGGGTATTTCTTTCAGTGATGGTGGAAGGCATATTTCCAAGCAGATGATGTTTATTAACTAAATTAGGAAAACAACCCTACACATACACACATCAAAAAACCAAAATTCATTAATGTACTATTTTTATCCACATATAAAAGAAGAATCAATGGTTATCTATCCATTTAACACTTTCCATTCCATATAAACCTCTTTTCTATACTCTTTATACATTTTCTTCATTATTTGACCATCTGGAATAAATAACCTCCACATCCCATCCCTATCTGTTTCTTTGGACACCGTTACTACCTTCTTTAGAGGCTTTCCTCCACTAAGCTTCTCCAATATTCTGAGTTCACTCAGCACCCTATATGTTGTCTAGACATTATAGATTTGACTCAGTTCTTTAGTTATTTTGGGTAAGCATTTATGTTTTCTCTCTTTAATAAGACCATATGCAACTGGAAGACAGAGGCAGGCCTTTAGCTTTGGCATCTTACATAGAACCTAACACAGTATTTACTCAGTAAGAAGGATTAGCAGACTTTCAAATAATAATCATAGCCTTGGATCAAGAAAAATGTGATGAGAAACAGATTTAGAGTCGGAATACCTGGGAGAAGGCCGGGCTCGGTGGCTCACGCCTGTAATCCTAGCATTCTGGGAGGCCGAGGCAGGTGGATTGCTCAAGGTCAGGAGTTCGAGACCAGCCTGAGCAAGAGTGAGACCTCGTCTCTACTAAAAATAGAAAGAAATTATCTGGCCAACTAAAAATATATATAGAAAAATTAGCCGGGCATGGTGGTGCATGCCTGTAGTTCCAGCTACTGGGGAGGCTGAGGCAGTAGGATCGCTTGAGCCCAGGAGTCTGAGGTTGCTGTGAGCTAAGCTGATGCCACGGCACTCACTATAGCCCGGAAAACAGAGTGAGACTCTGTCTCAAAAAAAAAAAAAAAAACAAAACCTGAGAGAGATGCAATTTCACGTGTGATATTATACAATTAAGTTCACCTCTCTCTACTTCAGTTTCCTCATCTGAATATTAGAGATAATAATATCTATTCCACAGGGTTGTTGTGTTAAATGAGAAAATTTATGTGAAAGTCCTTTGTACATTGTAAAATGCTACCGAAAAAAGAAATAGTTAGTATTATAGAGCTGGCTACCCACATGTTTTTTTTTAGTTTCAATCACATGCATAAGGCCATATTTTTAAACAAAGGATGTGGTCGTAACGTTGGCAAGAATTCAAACCAAAAGAAAATTAAAGTCAGATATTAATGAGAAGCATCATTACATAAATTTAAGTTCCTGGAAAAGTCTTAAATTCTTTTCAGATTTTCAACCAGTATGCTCATCTAAAACATTGCCTAAAGTGTAAGGATCCAGGAGAAAAACTGCCTCTGATAAAACAAAATCTTTTCCTCATACATTATGGAATGTGTTTGGGTGGGGAGAAAGGGGAAGACAGTTGTAAATATGTCCATCCCACATAAAAGTAAAACCTTTCATCCTTTTTCCAATCCCACCTCAGTGTCCAATACCCTTTGAACTCTTCTCTCGGGCAACCACCTATTAAGGCTTAGCTTCTAAAGTCCCAAATGACCTAGTCCCTTCCCATTCCAGCTTCATCCTTTGCCATACACACCTCTATTCGTACCAACCACACCACCTCTGCCCTCAGTTCTCTCTCAGCCCCTGGCTGAACCTGCATTTTCTCCACTTTCCCAACTCACACTCATCCTTCAAGCGCCGAGTGTACACATCTCTTTTTATGCAAAGCCTTCTCTGAAGACACCCCACGTCTGGGTTAGGTGGCCATTCTATGTGGTATTTTAGCACTATGTACCTGCCCTATCATGGCAATTCTTATGTTCACCTGTTTAACAAACAATTGACTCCATGTTACTGTCCTAAGTACTAACAACTTAGCAAAGAAGACGACAAACTTTGTGCTATAAGAGAGCTTACAAATAAAGGGAGAAGACAGACAATAACAAATACATGATGGTAAAATTTGCTAAGAACAAAGCAGGGTAAGGAGCAGACAGTGACAGTGGGGGATACTATTTCCCTTATGGTGCTAGAGGAAAAAGAGCTTCTGATGAGAAAAGCCTTGAGTGGAGTCCTGAAGGAAATGAAGAAGCCAGTCATGTGGGTACGTGGGGAAAGTGTTCCAGGTCAATCATCAGAAACCAGGGCAAAGGTCACATTGGGAAAGCGGCTGTTTGTATTCAAGGAAGAACAAGGGGCCAGAGCAATGGACTGGGATAGAGAGTGTGAAAAGAGGGCTGGGTGAGGCTAGACGAGAGAGTGCACGGGACCAAATCACGCAGGACCTCTCAGATCTTACCATGCTGTATTTTGTTTGATCATTTAAATTGTTCTTCTCTCCCATTAAGAGTCTCAACTCAACAATCAGGGATCATGTTTATCGTATTTATTGTTGTATTCCTCAGAGACTTAGTACTGTGCCTAGCATAGGGTGGAGATTCATTTTATTGAACAAAGTCAGGTTAAAAGTAAATCCAGAAATTCTCTTTACCAATGCAGTGTCTTCAGCTCCTTTTACATTGAAATAAAAGGTGAAACTTAGTTAAACAATCACTGTTAGTAAATGGAAAGCTGAGCTAGCTGATCATTTGCCCATTGGCTTTCATTAAAACAAAGGCTGCTGACTGACCCTGTTGTAGGTCTCCCACTAGATCACAGTAGAATCCAAAACCCCACTTCCATTTCCATCTTCAAGAATGAAGCAGAGTTAAGTAATTCAGTGTAAGAAACCCAGGATGGGAAGTTGTAAAATAAAGGAAAAAGTGTCAGAAGACTAATTTCCACTTAACCCATAACAATTCAGTTTCCTGAAATTTGAGGAAATAGTTCCCAGGAAGGGTTCAAAAATTCTTCATTGCCCACAAAGCTTGATCAGAGAACCACTATAGTTAAGAAAAGGCAATACCAGAGCAGCACTAAGTTGCAGCTTGCTCTGGGGTTAGGTTCAAATACTGGCTATTTGAGATTTTTGCATTTCTATTTGTAACTAAATGTTTGCAGCATACATAGGCACACATATGAAACATACTTACCATTGTGTTACAATTGCCTACAGTATTCAATACAGTAACCTGCTGTACAGGTTTGTAGCTTAGGAGCAATAGGCTGTATCACGTGGCCTAGGTATGTAGTAGGATATACCACTTAGGTTTGTGGAAGTACACTCTATGATATTAGCACAATGACAAAATTGCCTACTGAAACATTTCTCAGAAGGTATCCCGGTCATTAAGCAATGCATGACTGTAAATAAAAAGTGTTAAATGAAACACAAAGGCACATGGCTTGTAGACAGCTGCCTTAAAATACATTAATTAATTGCACAAGTATGCATAACACAAGATTAAATGTCCTTTGTAAATCTGAAAAACTCTATAGAGATTTTGCTAATTACCATGAAAAATTCATGTTCAAAATTACAGCATGCTCTAATCGTGGCAGCCTATAAAAAAACCACCCTAGCCTTCACCACGTTTGGTTTGGCCAGAAGAACGGGTTTTTTGTTTTGTTTTAATGTGAATTTGAATGCTTTTAGGAGGTGCAGATATGTTTTACCACAGACTCCGCCACTCCCAGTTGTATAACACTGAACTTCATTTATGCTACGTGTGTGACTCTGCAGGTATTTAAATTTGCAAACCCTGCAATTGCAGGGGAAGATGTTAGTCTCTCACGCATATTCCAAAATGAATTTGGAAAACACTGAAATAACTATAGTCCTGAACACGTGCTGATTTTTTCAGTAACACAAACATCACAAAAAAGTAAACAATGAAACATTTTCCTAAGGGCAAACTTAGGTTCATCACTCTATTTACTGAGACTTTCTGTGAAGTCAACTACCTCAATTTTCATCATTTTACAGGAAGTTGACTTGGCCTACAGTGGTAAAGTGACTTATCCAAGGTCATACAACCAATCGATAACTTGGATACAAAAGTGTCTTGGATTTGTTTCCCCCAACCAGATTGTGATTTCATCAAAGAGAAGGCTGGTGTTTCTAATTATTCTGAGCCTGTTCTAATACTCTGCTGGGTGTTCTGTACTCAGTAAGTATTCAACAAATAGTACTGAGATTGGCTTCCAAGAGATGAACTCAGTTCTTATTTATTAAAAATTGAACCAGCTAGAGTTAAGTAGAAAGAACAGATTCCTGCTCAACAGCCACCGTATTTGCAGAATGAAAGAAGGAGTGCATGAAGAAATAAATGCAACGTTAGTTCTGTGGGTAGACTTGTCGTGGGTGAGTCCTCACATGAATGAAGGAGCCAAAGGCACTACAATCAATAACACTTGACCTCTTAAACAGACACTAGCCTTCATTAAGGCCTTTTTCACATAGGAAAAATAGGTTTGTAATCTAGTTCCAGAACTCCCAAGTAAGCCAAAATATAGCATTTGCCCAAGTTGGCAAATTAATTCCTCTGTTAAATAAATCCATCTTCATTATACCTAAAGTTTTGGGATATAGCTCAGACTTTATTCAAACGTTTTCCAAAGCAATTCACAAATACGTTATTTCGGCATTTCTTCTACATTTAGGAAGAAATGGCTTTGTGTATCAAAAACCAACATTCTGCAATATTCTCTTTTCTAAGCACAGCCTACAGTAAGGCTCAACAACTTATAATACACATGCCCCTGGGTAGCATTCAGTAATCCACAAGCCTCCACATTCTAGTACCAAGCAGGAATGCAGGAAGCACAGTTGTTCTTAGCTATTGCCTATTTTTTTCCTTTGCTTGTTTCTTAAACTTTCATTAGCAAGATCAAGGTTAATGTGGATAAGGAGTTCTTGTACTTGGACCAAATCTCCTCTCCCAACTTCCACTCTCACCCATACCATGTTTCAACTAAATTCAAATGGTAGGGAAATGTCTTTGCTACCTTTCTCCCTCTCTGTTTTAGTTTCTTCACTTATTTCTTCCCTCCCCCTTCCTTTAGACAGAACATACAAGCTCAAACATATCCCCCTGAGTGTTCTGTGAGAAAGCAGCAAATGGTGTTTGCCCTCAGCACAGGATAAGGGTGACAGAAACTAAACCCAGGATAAGGGTGGGGAGGAACTGGTTAGGTACAGCACTGGGGACAATGGGGAGTGGAGGTGGAGGTTAAGGAAGAACATCCACGGTATACAAAGCCATTCTGTCTTTCATAATAGCAACCATTTCCATTGGAACGACAAAACTTCAACAGGACCAAATGTATAACTCTGTATTTACAGTGCTCTTTCTCTTTTATGCTATAGTGTATCTGTGAATTAGGGGTGGGGGGAACTGTGTTAATTAGGTATTAGAAAAGCTACTATAGCAGAGGGCTCATACATGCACAGAAACACCTGCTGGAATATGTCTTGCACTCACACATGTGCAACCTGGACATGTGAAGGCATTAATGACCCATGGGGAACGATCCCAATGGGATCATGAGCCAGTGGATAAAGGCTTCCCATCCAAGGTGCATTCTGTACAGCTTCTTAGATCTCGGCAGCTTTCAGTCCAGTTGCCCATGGTGTAGACCAACTCAATAACATACCCTTGTAGTAGTTTTCTCTCCTTCCCCATTTCATTTTCCCTAGCCCCCCACCACTGGTTCCTAAAAATCCCAGGCTAAAACAATAGAGATGGTCACAAAGCTGTGAGAAGAAGCCTTTCTCAACATATAGGGTTCACCCTTGTCCTAGTGCAAAAATCTAATACTTCAAGGATCAGCATGTAGTTCTAGTATCATTTCCCACATGCATGGGGTAGAGAAGAAAACCATAGTCAAAACTCCCTCTATTCTCCTCCCCATGGAACTCTTGTAGGGACTCAACACTGACTTCAAATGGGGTATAATGTGCCTGAAATGATGGAAATACTAACATGTACCATCCACAATATCCAACTTCCTTATCCATCCCCACCCCTAAGAGTTGGACAATAGGAATAAGGAATCTTTTGAAGTCTGTATGCTGCTAAATGATTCAGGAATATAAACAGGCTGCTAATCTTCATCCTCTAGCTCAGGAAGACAAATGCAAAAGATTTACTCACACATCATTGAATTCCTCCAGAGACCTTGCAGGTGTAAAAACGTCCAACAGACCAATCACCTATAAGAAAACATAAAAATCAAACAGTAAATAAATACTGAACTTACTGCAGTATCCATCAGCCCTTAGTCATTTTAACAGAAACTAATTACAAATCCAGCTACTTCCGTTCAATAACATTACAACATCAAATACTTAACAATTCCAACTGATTTTCTACCCAAATTATGCTTTTGTTTTTTACTTGTTAACATCAATTCTCATAATAACCTGCTTTACTATTAAAATTCTTTATCTCTTTAGAATTTGGTCATATAAAGCCAATAGTTAACCAGAAGGCAAAAAGATTTAGAGTTTCTGCCTCATATGTGTGCACTAATGGTCTAATGAATTAACAAAAAGGAAAAAACAAGTCACACTTCTACATAGTGTTTTGCTTTTAAAATGTATTCCAGGAAAAACTTCCATATTACTGCACAGCCTTCAAAACTGATGGTTTTTAAAGCCTCCAAATACTCTCACAGTACATTCTTTATATTATTCTCTTAAAAGTCGTTAAGAGAATTTTCTTAGTCATTATAAGGTATTTAAACTAGATGATTTAAAAATGAATAAAAAAAAAAAGCCTATCTTTACACAAGGATAAAGCAAAGAGCTACTTAATACTCAGCAATCTATGGTCTTTCAGCAGTTTTTCTGATCATGAATTGATACTGGTTTATCCACATATAGCACCCTCCTTGCCCCACCTCCTGCCCAGTTCCCCTTAAAATCTAGGCCATACATTTCTACAAAGTTAGGCATTAAAAAGGCAAATAAGAAATATTATAATTCATTTATAATATGCCTAGCCCAATTTAAGGGTATCTGGATATGAAACAAGCAAAAGCTAGATGACCTTCACGGAAACTGAGCCCATGACTATGGCCTCACTAACATGCTGCTCTAAACAAGTTAAACACACAGCTCTAAAAGTAAGATATGTTAACTCTCAAAACATTATCATGAAAAAGAGATCTCCTAATTAGGGTATGACTCCGCTTATCCAAATATCAGACTTTTAAAAGCAACTTCAATTATACAGCCTAAATTTGAAAAGAAAGTCAGGAGGTGTGGGATGGAATTCAAGAACACCTTTTCAAGTCCATGCAAATTGTTCCAAAGGAAAGAGACAGTCACCCTTCAGATCCTTACCCAGACAACCATATAGAAGAAAACGAAAGCTACCCATAATTATGCTACCCATTATTATAACTATCATTAACGTTTTGAGTTATATTTCCTTTGATTCTTCTGACGCACATAAATTAAATTGGGGTTATACTGTGCATACAGTTTTACATCCTGACATTTCACTTAACATATAACGACTATTACCCTGTCTTTAACTATTTTTTTCAGTAATATCTGTATATATCATATCTATCATTTGTGTATGCCATAATTTAACTAATTTCCTATCTTTAGACATTTAAGGAATACAGCAAGAAAGAGATATATATATATATATATATATACATACATATATATTTTGCACATCTCATGTTTTCTTCCAAAAAATAAATTCCAAAAAATAGAATTATAGGATCAAAGGACACCAATATATTTAAGGATCTTAGTATTGTCAAATTGTCCTGCATAGAGGTGAGGCTAACCGACAATCCCGCCAATAGTGTATCTGTGACCTCATAATGGCGCCCAGTGAATAGTGCTTTAAATTTAAATCAAATCCATTTTCTTTTTCCTCCTCCATCTAAACCATAATTGTTTTCCTTGAGTTTGGTGCACTTCCGGCTTAAGACCTCTGGTCTTTCGATCACTCTCCCCTATGTGCACTTCTACTTAAGGTAGCTGAGATCTAGAAGCCAATTTTATTTCCCTGTTCCAATATTTTCTAATCAATCATTCTTGTTATCTGAAGTGCCCCATCACCTCAATATAACAAGAAAAGTCTAAAACAAGTTACTCTGTTTTACATTATTTCAGTTTTCATTGTGAAAATCATCTTGATATCAAAATTATTAGAAATGTGATCTACACATGCAAGAGTTACCTCAAAGACAAGAAAAGCAAAACAAGTCAAAAGCATTTTCAAATAAAAGCTCCAATTTCAATCTGAAAACACAACAGGCATTTTAGAATCAAACAGCTGTAAGTTTGAACCCCACTATCAGTTTGTGATTTCTTCGATCCATGAGCTTTTATCTTCTTTACTCCAATAACACCAGCACTTGGAATGGTGCCTGGCATACAGCAGAAGTTCAATTAATGTTCGGTATATAAATAATATTTGGCAAATAAATTTGGTTTCTTCTCTGAGCTCCATTTTCCTCGTATGAAAAACACAGGGATTATCATTGCTTATTTTCAAAGTACTGTGGGGAAGATTGAACAGACAATGTAACTGAAGATGTCTAACACAAAGGACTGACTGACCCACTAGATCACCAAAAGAAGTGTGACCATAGCCAGTAAAGTTTTATAAAGAATTATAAATTACAATGCACATAAGCAAACCGTAACACTTGAAGCAGCTACTTCCAATAACAGAATTTGACACATAAAGCTAAACTAAATTATTCAAATGATTAAAAAGCATGGCACAAGAAGAACAATAAATTAACTTGGGAGATAAGTAGAGAAAAGCAACCTAGTAAAGACCCTACCGAATTTTAATTTCCTAAAAAGGGAAATATTTGCAAAATTTAATGTATTTAATAAAGCACACCAAAACCCAAAATTTTATGAGATTAAAACCACCCATGTTACATAAAAGTATTTTTAAATTTTTTGTGGGCTTTTACAAAATACTCCTCCCTCCATTATCACATTTATGGAATATTAATCATAAGGAAAATACTATAAAATAAATATTTCTCAGCATTAAAATAGATCTGGGGAATATTTTAGGAATATTCCGTAATCTATTCATTTCCCATTTCTTAGGAAATTTCCTTTTAATTCAAGTCATATTTTAATCTATTTCCTTACTCCTTCTGCCATTATATGATTTCAGTCACCTAAAAGTAACCCAAGAATCAAATTTTTAGAAAAAACATTTATAAGACAAATAAGCAGCAAATATCTCCAATAATTTTCCTACAATGGTCCAAAGGCTGACAAATATCAGTAATACATTTTTATTAAATTGCCACACACCAAAAAAACCACTTTAACTCAGTAAGCAATTAAAGACAATATTTAATGTCTTTAACACAAGCACTGTAAAACCACCACTTGGTCTGTCATGGTAAAGTTAAATCCAAGGCTCCCAAATAAAATTTATGAAAGAATTCCCTTAATCATTTTTTAATTTCAAAATATACAGATCTCCAGACCCGTAAGTTGGGGATTCTGCAGCGCCTACCCGACAGCAAAAGGATGCAGCCGGCAGCCTCCCTTCAATCTTTCCTTAGAGCAGGGTTACTGAGATCAACCTCACTAGTTCGATCAGGAACGGGCCAGCGTAACTCTCACAGTCAGAGAGGACATCCCCTAGCTCCAGTCACCCACCTAATGAACGTATATCTATCATTCACTATCACTAATAGAAGAAATAACTCAAGATGAACTACTGATTGTGCATTGGAGGCATTTTTGCATAAAAGATCATATGTGCAGTCTGGCGCCTAAAAATTCTATCTGTTACCAACATTTTAAAATTTTCAAGAGTTTTAAGTTAATGTTGTTGCTGCCTTTGGAGCCCTGGCAGCTAGCTAAAAATTGGATGGTGACCCCCAAAAAATCATTTTTTAAAAAAGAAGAGGAAGAGGACAATAAAATAGAGGAATTCCTCTGAAAATCGGCAATTAAACTTACTGGAAGTCTTGGTTCTTTATTGGATAAAACTACTTTTACATTGTAAGCACCTAACAAATGTTCATAGAATAGGATGAAATGTACGGATTTTTCTACATCGAGTCAAGCCTTTTGGCCCCTTCTCATTCCCCCTTCAAACATTTGCCAACAGAGATATTCAGCCACACGCCTTCTTTTGTTCAAACGAATCATTAATATCTAGGTGACCCTCTACTGTTAGCACCAAAACATCTAATAATAATATAAGAAAAGATGGACTGCTAGTAAGCAAGCTATTTTAAAAATTGTTTATGTAAATTAAAATACTATTTTTTCCTAATACCATTATCCTTTTTTTAAAACAGTCCTATAGCCTTTCCTAAACTGAACTGTATTCATCATTCTGCATCCTTCTCAGCTCTACAAGCACAGAATGGCACAAATGTAACCAGCCCAATACCATATAAGACATCTCAAAGTATCTCATTACAGGAACTTAAAGCACAGAAAACTAAACATGGTTGTTTAGAAAAGCCAAAGCATGGATTCAGATGACTCAAAATAATTTTGCTGAATATATTTGCTTAAATTGTTAATGAAGAGAAACAAAACAATACAGTGTAACATTGGTAATCTCCTAAACCAGATGTTCTTAAATTAGCATAGGCTTCATCAGTGGGATCCCAGGGTCTCACAGAGGTGCTTTGGGGTTCGGTAAATGTTTCGCTTGCATTCCGTTTTGAAAATATTCTTTATATTTAAAAAGCAGTGACAATGCCTGTCACATCTATTAAAGAAAAACAGCATACACATTCAGATGTGTTAAAAATCAAGTGCAAACACATCAGTTATAATAATTGCCAGGCCATTTTGATTTTACGCAGACCTAGGAATGAAGTTTCTCCTGCCAGCTCTTTTCACATAACTCAACTCTCAACTTTTTGTCAACATGTCACTAATTAGGAAGGCTGCAGCTCTGCACTGCACTTTTCTAAAACTCAGTTTGGCCGGCCAAGGTGGCTCACACCTGTAATCCCAGCTACTCAGTAGGCTGAGGCAGGAGGATTGCTTGAGGCTTGTGCCCAGGAGTTCAATCTAGTGAGATCCCGTCTCAAAAAAAAAAAAAAAAAAATTAGGTTTGCACATAGCTGCTCATGTAAAATTATACTTGGGAATAGAAATTATCTGTAGAAAATGGATTTTCTCAACAGTATGCAATCAAAATAAAACACAGAAATAAAAAGGTGTAGCTACAATTATAATACCCATTATCCAATTACAAATTTAAGTTCTAATGTTCTCAAACTAGAAGAAACTTGCACTAAACTAATATACACTAATAAACGCTAATCTGTGATTTCTTTTCTTATTATGGAGGAAAAAAGTTCAATTATTGAAAAAGAACAAGGGTGGGCCGGGCGAGGTGGCTCACGCCTATAAAAAAAATAATAATCCTAGCACTCTGGGAGGCCGAGGCAGGCGGATCGCTCGAGGTCAGGAGTTCGAAACCAGCCTGAGCAAGAGCGAGACCCCTGTCTTTACTAAAAAAAAAAGAAAGAAAGAAAGAAAGAAATTATCTGGACAACTAAAAATATATAGAAAAAATTAGCTGGGCATGATGGCTCATGCCCGTAGTCCCAGCAACTCGGGAGGCTGAGGCAGTAGGATCGCTTAAAGCCCAGGAGTTTGAGGTTGTTGTGAGCTAGGCTGACGCCACGGCATTCCAGCCAGGGCAAAAGAGCAAGACTGTGTTTCCAAAAAAAAAAAAAAAAGAACAAGTGTGAATAGTCAAGTAATAAGTATAAGTACACAGATTTTGAATTTTCTTCTACACAGTAACAATCAGTAGGACCAACGGACTCTAAAATCTCTAAGGCCATTGTTTCTACAATGCTACAAATTGTACAGTACCTTTCACACAGCAGTCACAGAAATTCTTCTTAACTTCATTTTGAAATTCAGAAAGATAAGTGTTTTTAGTCAATTGTTTTTTTACTTTGAATTAATATTCCAATTATATCATTTATTTACCATATTAGGATTTGTAAGTAGTCCTTTGCAGAACAGCATTGTTCTCAAATTACCAAATTAATGGACATATCAGTTAGCTGCCAGGCCATCCTGATATTATGCAGACCTAGGAATGAAAGCCTGCATGTATATGTATATCCACTGATGTACAGGTGGGGTCTCAAAGAAAGAAAAAGTTGTATTTAACTTAAACAATGCCTCTGACATGTTTAATAAATATTTTAATAAAATACCTGAATCTGGAAAAGCTGTCTCTTCAAGAAGGTTAAAAAGAAAAATTATTAAAGTAAACATAAAATAACAGCCATCTTTGATAGGATTTTCAATGAGCCTAAGGCACTCTTCCTCAAATTTTTCCACTGAAATAACCTGTAACACAGGCAAATCAGGCAAAGAATACAAAATTTCTTTTTACTACTTTAATATTTTCTCTTAAGAATTCTTATGAATTTTGTATTGCACTGCATAAAATACCCTTTTTTATTGGAAAATTTTAAAGAATGTTTCCCTTCTAAAAAATCTTTGAGTAAAACTAGAACTTCAGGAAGATGTACCATTTTATTCCAAGATGTACCCAGTACGAGAAGCAAGGACCAAAGTTTGACGAACTCCAATGTATTTCCATTTATAGTAATTAACTAAAGCACTTTTTTTCCAGTTTATTCAAAAACAAAACGTATTCTTCCTTGCATAAATAACTTACATTTTCATGTTTCATATGTTTAAGTAACCGCAGTTCTCTGTAGGTTCTTTTGGCATGAATGATGGACTGAAATGGTCTGGATAGCTTCTTCACTGCCACACGTAACCCAGTTTTTGTGTCAAAAGCAGCACTAAAAGGAAAAAAAAAAAAGAAAAATAAACCAAAAACTCACCACTGAAAGTGCTTCAAATACCATTTTTGAGTATTTAGAAGGCCAGTTCATTTTCAAATGATTAATAAGTGGGTCTATAACAAAATACAAAAAAGGTATAAAGATAAAAACCAAATGACCTATAATCCCACTATCCAAATAAAGCCTCTGTTACTACTTTTGGTGTTTCCTCCTAGACTTTTCTAAATCAGAAGTTGGCAAATTTCTTCTGTAAAGGGCCAGAGAGTAATATTTCAGACTTTGCAAGCCCTAAGCTCTCTGTCACAACTACTCAACTCTGTGGTTGTAGCAGGAGAGCAACCAGATTAAAAGTCTCAAAATCGGTGTGGCCAAGTTCTAAGAAAATTTACAAAAACAGGCAGTTGCCTGATCTAGATGAGCCAACAGATTGATAAACATAGAGTTGGAGTCTGTTTTCCCCGCCTAGAGCTCACTATCACCTTACCACCACATGCTGCCTGAACAGAGCAGAGGCCTTGGAAACCACCATATTCTCAGGACAGTGAGTTGGTACAAATATTTCTTGAGCACCTACAAAGTATGCGGCAGTTTCTAGACGTTGAGATGCAGTAGGAAAAAAGTCAACAAATCCCCGCACTCAGGGAAAGGGGGGAGAGGGGAAGAGTAAAATAATAAAATTATTTCTAATTCTGATGAATGAATGCTATGATTAAATAAAATAGAGTAACGGAATGAAGAGTGACAGAAAGCTAATAGAGTTGTGCTACTTTAGCTAGGATGTCTTGAGGACATTTGAGTAGAGAACTGAATGGTGAAAGTCTTAACTATGTAAAGATACAGGGGCAAAAGCTTCAGGCAGAAGAAATAATAATGGTTAATATTAACAATCATTGAGTCTTTATCACATACAAGGAACAGTTCTAAGCCCTTTACATTAATTTTTCTTAATTCAGCTATTTTAATCCTACAACATCCCTATGAAATAAGTACTATTATCATTCCCCCATTTACACACAAAGAAATTGAAGCACAGAGAGGTTAATAAACTTGACCATGGTCACAAAGCTAAATGTGGCAAAGCAGAGAGTCTGAATCCAGAGCTTGTGCTATTAACCGCCTGGCTCTGCTATCTCTCAGAATGGTAAGTGCAAACAAAGGAAAAAGCAGCGGAAGCAGGAAAAGTATGGCATGCTGGAGTGAGTGACAGAAAGTAAGTTGGCCTGTGTGAGTAAGGCACAGGGAGCAAAGGGAGAGCAGAAAGGGATGAGGTCAGAGACGCAGGCAGAGGCTAGATCATGTAGGACTACGGTTAGGGACAGAGCTGCACAGCAGGAGGTGAGCTTCATCTCTACAGCTGCTTCCCATGGCTCCCCATGGCTCGCATCACTGCATAAGCTCCACCACTGTCTCCCATCACCCCCAGATGGGACCATCTATTTGCAGGAAAACAAGCTCAGGGCTCCCACTGATTCCGCATTACGGTGAGTTGTATAATTATTTCGTTATATACTCCAATGTAATAACAATAGAAAAAAAGTACACAATAAATGTAATGTGCTTGAATCAGCCCCAAACCATCTTCCACCCCACCTCCACCCCACCTCCCCACCCATGGAAAAACTGTCTTCCATGAAACTGGTCCCTGGTGCCAAAAAGGTTGGGGACCCCCAATGTAGGACATCTACCACAAAAAATCTGATGTGTGTTTTAATTATTTTTAGAAACTGTCTGAGGCAAGTTCCATCACGTCTCATCCTCCTGTTTATCTCAGTCCCTAATGAACATCTAAGGCTTTCTGTTCATCTCTTATTACCAAACTCTCTTTCCCCCACCAAAGCCTCTTTTACGGCTCTGTACCTACTCCAGTTCCCCTCTTTTCACTCCCAAACCCTTACACTATGCCCTCACTCTCAACTCCCAATTTTTTATAAACTCCTATAAATTTTTAACCTCCTTTCCAAACCTTCCCTCCATCTCTGGGAAACTAGGTCATACCTAGAAGACACTACTTCTCTCACAGCCCTGCCATTAGAGGGCACCTCTCTCTCATAGCCCAGGTACCTCACCGCTAGTAGGTTGGGTAGGAATCCTTGCCAACCATTACCACTTCAAGACCATATTTTCCATCTGTTCTATAAAAGCCCCTGCTCACACCCCTGATAAACTCTCTCTCCCTCTCTGCTGCTGTATCCACTGATGTGGAATTTTCCATCAATCACTGAAAAGTTAGTTCCTATCTGACTCCACTCCCAACTTCTGTCATCGTTCTTGGCAACCCCAACATCCAGCTGAAGGGCATATCCAACATCCTCATTTCCCGACCTCTCTGGAAACTCCACCTTATCCAGCTGCCTTCACAGTCACACCCTAGACCTCTATCCCCACCAAAAACTGCCCCACCTAAATAATTTTGAATGCCAGCACTCACTTTCTATCACAAACCTAGTTTACTTCTAGTTTACTTAGACCCTGACAAGTTGATGTGTTGACCTCGTCATCATTGCTTGTGTCTATCCCTCAGCCCTCTCTGGTCTTCATTCCCCTTCATGTTCCATGACTATAATCACTCCCTTGCACCCTCTGTCTCTGATGTACTCAGCTGGATAAAGTCTAACCTTAGTTGATCTTGACCATTTAACTCTCCATGTATGAATCCACAGACCTAACTGTGGTTGAAGAAAAACGAATGCAAAATCAGACAGATTGGTTTCATTTTTAATTTCTGACCTTAACCTCAAACTGGCTCTCAATACTGCCACTGTTTTCTAGTAAGTTCATTTTCCTACTCCAAAATGACCACTTGGCATGTTATCTCTGAAACCTCCAACTCATCCTCCTGCCTCAAGAGTTGCCCTTGCCTTCACTGAGAAAACATAAACCATCAAAGGGGAGCTCCATCTGCCCACCACCAAATCTATAAACCCATCTAAACTTGGACCCATCTTCTCCACCTTCCTTCTTGCTGTAACTAAAAACACATGCCCCTTCCTTATCAAAATCCAAGACCTCAATACATGCTTTGGAGCTGTACCCCTCATCTTCTCAAGAATTTCACTTCTTCATTCCCCTTCTCTCTTGGATCATCAGTTTCTTCCTATCTACTGGATCATTCTTCCCAGTATAAATATGCTCTAGTTATTTCCCATCTTCAACAAACAAACAGAAGACTTCCCTTGATGTTCTTCTATCACAGTTAAAGTTCTCCAAAAAATCATCTACACCAGGTGTTCCCAAAGTGTAGTTCCCAGACCAGCAGCATCCGTATCACCAGGGAATTTATAAGAAATGCAAATTCTCAGGTACCACCCCAGAGCTACTGAATCAGAAACTCTGAGGTGGGTCCTGTGATCTGTATTGTATCAAGTCCTTCAAGTAATTCCAACACACACTAAAGTTTCAGAACCACTAATCTGTACCTCTGCTACTCAAAGTGTGCTCCATGGACGAGCAGCAATGGCATTACCTGGGAGCTCATTAGAAATGCAGGACCTTGGGCCATTTTGACAAGATCTCCAGGTGATTTATATACTTCTCTAGGTTTGAGAAGCACAGATCTACACAACTCCCATTCTCTCCTCAATCCATTCCATTGAAACTGTTCTTCTCAAGGTCATGAATGACCGCTATTACCAAATCCACAGCCACTTAGTAATTGACATGGTTAATTCTCCTTTCTCTAAACCCTCTCCATCCTGGAGTCTATATCAACACTTTTATTGGTTTTCTAAGACCTCTCTAGCAGCTCCGTCTCTATCTCCATTGCATGTGCTTCCTCTACTCAAGCTCTGAATGTTGGAGATCTTCAGTGCATGGTACTGGGCCCTCTTCTCTCTCCCAAATTCTCCTTCTAAATAATCTATCTATACCTATGACTTTAAATTAAATGCCATCCATATATTGAAAACTCCCAAATCTATGTCTCTCACTGAGTCCTATCTGACATCACCATATGAAAGACACACAAGTACCTTAAACTTAGCAAGTCCACAACACCCAGAACTATCCTCTCCCTGTCTCTGTTATCTCAATAAATGGACAGTTGCTCAAGCCAGACACTTGATTTTCATCCTGGATTTCTCCTTTTCCTCCAGTCTTCTGGGCCCTAACCAAATCTGTCAGCCAGTCTTGTGGTTTCCACCTCCAAAATACATCTCAAAGTCAACTTTTCTCTTCATTTCACTGCTAGCATATTAGTCCATGTCATCCTCCCTCATCACCAGCCTACATTCTTATACTGGTCTCCCCTGCCTCCTATTTTGCCCCCTTCTGATACACTCTCCACAAACATCCAAAACAGTCTTTTAAAAATACAAATTAGACAAAAAAATAAAAATAAAAATTAGGTCGCACTACTCCCCTGCTTGAAGTCCTTCAAAAAATTTCCTTGGTATATAGAATAAAATGCAAATTTCTTATCATGGCCTACAAGGCCAGGTGATCCGACCACCACTGATCATTTCAACCTGCTCCTGTGCTCCTTTCTTCCCTCTCAGCCACTACGCTCTAAACATACTGCTCCTTTCAGTTCCTTTAACTACTCAGGCTGTTTCTAGTTCCTAGGATTCTCTTCTTCAACCCATTTCACCCCACTGCTAAATCTTTATCCTTAAGTATTAGCTTAAATAGTCTCCCCCTTAGAGATGTATCTAAGAGGTCCCAAGCAGTTACTTTTTGTCACAACACCTTCATTGACTCCTTCCTTATTCCACATAAAGAAAAGGGGGTTCTCTTCTCTTCTACTCCCCTTACTCCTACAAACCCATAAATTAGTAACTTCTTCCTTCTCAGAAGCAGCAAGTAAATTTATACTCTATTCTAAACTAGCTCTGGTGAGACTGGAAAAATGGCCATTGCTCCTGTGTGACCCAGCTTCTTCAACTCTCCACTTCAGAGTCTGCCTGCCACCTGCAGGCTGAGCACTGTCTCTTCTCCTCCATGGTAAACCTGCCAGGCAGCAAGGAATGCCAGCAGTTTTCTAACTGATCTGCCTATGTCTGAATGTGTAAGTTCAATTCACTGGGGAAGAAATAAGAAGCCCATTTGACTTACTCAACCAAGCTATTCTCCATGCCAGCTTTACTAGTAATAAAGTACATTTTTTTTTATCTCTATTTGACTCCTGAATCTATTCAGCAAAAAGCAGGCTAGGATTAATCAGTATCCTAGAGACCCCAACAATCACAATTTACTATCATATTTATTTACCTTTCAGCAGAATGATTAAATAAGGACTGGGGCTTTGGAATTAGACTACCTGGATTTTAATTCCAGTTTTTCACTTAATAGCTATATAATCTCAAGGAAGTTAACTAAGTAATTTCAGCCTCATATATGTAATGAGGATTATGTTTATATCTAATCTGCAGGGTATTTGTTAGTATTAAATGTAATAACTTTTATAGTGGGTTTGGCAAAGAGCCTGGTCCATGGTAAAGCTCAAATATCAAACATTAATAATGTCTGCCTTTCCCACTTATCCTAAGCATCTTGAGGGAAGGAAGTGTGTTTTATTCAACACTATATTACATGGGACTTTGCATAATGCATAGCACATAATACATTCTCAATAAATGCTTAACAAAAGCATAACAGAGTATTTTATAATGTAGCTATCTCAAAATATGAAAGAAAAATTCAACTACATCATTTGGCTCTCAAATTTTATAAATTCCATAGCATCCAACAAGAAAGTGATATTAATGATAAAAATTAACATTTATTGAGTACTTATTGCTAGCACTGTTTTTTGTTTTGTTTTGCATTGAGACAGGGTCTCGCTCTGTCACCCAGGCTAGAGTGCAGTGGTGGGATCATAGCTCACTGCAACCTCTGACTGCAGGGATCAAGCGATCCTTCTGCCTCAGCCTCCCACAGGCACTGTTTTAAATCTTTACATATATGAACATCTTTAATTATCACAACCAGCTTACGAGAAGACATTATTATAATTCCCATTTTACAGACAAGCAAACTGAGGCACAAAGAGGTTAATGTGCCCAGGGTATAGACAGAAAATGGCAGAGCTGAGGTTCATATCCCGGTAATATGTTTTAAGCATGAACTCTTAACCACTACACCATAATGGATAAACAAGTTCAACTTCACTAACAGTTCAGTCCATTTTAAAAATATTCTAACTGTATGAACTCTGCTTCTTTTCTAAAATGCTTCCTACTACAATTAATTGCACTTCAGAGGGAAAAAGATTTCCCCTGTGATCTTATACTGAACCCAGGATAGTATCAATGAAAAGGACTTCATAAGAAAGAACTTTGACTCTACATATATAACTTTATTAAGGGTATGTTGTCAATCCCTAAAGTTCTACTATTCCCTGTGAATCTAAAACACTAAAAGAATCAATGATGTCATACAGGTTTCTCACAAATACCAAAATATCACTTCATAAGTATTTCCTGAAGTAACTCCTTCATGTGATTCTTTGCGGATACAAAAGAAATATTAAACATAGTACCTGATGTCACAGAACTCACCATCTAATTGGGATGATAAAATATACATGAAGCAAAGAATGCCCAATAAAATCATATAACAACATATAAAAAGTTAGGTTCAAAAATATAGAAATTGGGTTTAAAATTTATATCTATTTTGTATAAGTTGGGTTCAAAATATATAAATGTTCATTGCAGCCTGTTCACAAGAACAAAACCAGAAACTATCTGAACATCCAATAGAGAGTGTTTGAAATAAATTATGGTACATTCTCATGTCCCATATATTGCAGTCATTAACAAGAATCTCCATATACTTATATGTACATGTTTTATTATTGATAGTAAAAAGAGTACATTTCAGAAATAGTGATTCAAATGTATACTCATACATGCATTGCTTAATACACATCAGACTTTTAACATTTTTGCCTTTTATATATAGTTATTTGTCCTTTGTTTTTTTAAAAATATGAGCTTATATCCTTTAATAAGGCCATTAGTAAGGTTAGAGGCATAAGTCATCTGTGATGTTCTGTCATTCTAAAACAAAACAAAAAGAGGTACTCTAAATTTAACTGCTATTAACATATTTTTTGAAATGACACATGGCTGTTGAGTATAGTATATAAATTTGTATCCTCCTCTCTAAACCATAAGCATTTTCCACTTTACTAAATAATTTTCAATTCCATCACTTATAATAATTTCATTACATATATGTACCATAATCTATTCAATCATTCTCGTATTGATGGATATTATAGCCATTCCATTCATCACACACACATAATATAAATATCATTACAAACGGATATCTTCATGCACACTGCTTCTTCCATAACTGCATGATTTCCTCAAAAGAGACTAATTTTTACTTCAAAGGACATATACTCTCACTTTCAAAACATTCTTTTACTTGCATAAGAGAATAAGCAGGAACTGTTCAAAGAAACTGCTCTCTACTTAATGGTTAGTAATCCCTACAGCAAAAGTTGCTAAAGCAAGGAATATATGATCCATCCCTGCCCTCACCTCTTTAAGCATTTTAAATGCTCTCCCCTAGCTTCCTGCATATACCACTAAACAAAGCAGTAATTGGAGAAAAGGGAAATTACATTATGTCCTACATTGCAAATTACAATTATCAAAAGCAGAAATATTTTAAATTTTAAAAAATATCTTTTTTAAAAAAAACATAAATCACTTGATAAAACCAATAGAATGCTCAGAGAGAAGAAATTCAAATTTACTGAATACCTGATTATACCATATATCTATTATTTAATTTAATCCTTACAATTCTTCCATGAGGTAGTTATATGTATTTCCCAAAAAAAGAAACCAAAGGTCAGAAAATTAACAACACACTCAAGGTCATATAACCAGTATGCAGTTGGGATTCAAAACCATATCTGTCTAATTTCAACGCTCACTCTTCTCCCAGGAAGCCACACTGGTACCAGGGATGAGGAAAACACTAGGAATGGCTACTGGTTTTGTCTTTATTATAATGATTCATTTAACCAGTATTACCAGTTGGGAAGAGTCTTCATAATCACTTACTTTACTTATTTATTTATTTTTTGAGGCAAGGTCCTGCAGGTCTTGCTCTGTCACTCAAGCTGGAGTGCAGTGGCATGATCATAGCTCACTGCAGCCTCAAACTCCTGGGCTCAAGTGATCCTCCCACCTTGGCCTCTCAAAATGCTGAGATTACAGGTGTGAGCCATCACGCCCAACCAATCACATTTTAAGAACTAGAGCTATAAGTAAAACCTCGTTTTCTTGAACATCATTATAAAATGGAATTATCTTATGATAAACAGGTTGTTCAAACTAAAATTCAGTATATATTGTTTAACAAGTTTTTTCCCCAATTGTAAATTCACATTTAAAGTCTTTCAAAGTTATAAAATTAATACACATTTTGTAAAATCATTGATATCGTTTAAAAATTACTAGAAGAAATATGTAATTCATTAAAAGCAATTATTAATATTACACTATTAGGATGTCACTGTCACATCTACTGCTGTGAATCCAGGGCCTAGCACACAATAATAACCATTAAATAGAGTTGAGTGTTCTGTTACACATTCATACCTGCCTCCCTCTGCACCATCAAAAAAACTGGCTTACTGGATTCTTAATATATCCTAATATAATCTTTTAACTTCTAAATTTATTTATGCATACCCTATTCCACAGTGGATTTAAAGCAGACTGGAACTGTACATATGTAACCTTAAAAAACAGTAACATTACTAATTAAGAGAAAATAAATAATAAAGTCTCTACATGTGAGATTAGCATAGATCATGAGGTCCATTCTACATACCCATTACAGGTGGGCCTCAAATTTGGCTTTAAATCCACTAAACCCATCAACAAAGAGAATACAACCAGTTAGGACATGAGTCACAGGAGCCATATAATAAAAACAAACCAGGTATTCAGGAGAACTGAAGAAAGGAATAATTATTCCTGTAATAAAACCAGGGAAAAGTTCCTTCTGTGTATGTTCATGAAGGAGACGTTAAATAATATGGTAAAAATGTCCTAATCAACTACTTTTTTTTTTCTATATTTTAGTTGGCCAGATAATTTCTTTCTATTTTTAGTAGAGACGGGGGTCTCGCTCTTGCTCAGGCTGGTCTCGAACTCCTGACCTCGAGCGATCCACCCGCCTCGGCCTCCCAGAGTGCTAGGATTACAGGCGTGAGCCACCGCGCCCGGCCTAACTACTTTTTTTTTGAGACACGGTCTCACTCTGTTGCCCAGGCTAGAGTGCAGTGGTGTCATCATAGCTCACTGTAACCTCTAACTCCTGGGATCAAGTGATCCTCCTACCTCAGCCTCCTGAGTAGCTGCGACAACAGGGACATGCCACCACGTCCGGCTAACTAGTCAACATCTTTACAAAAATAAAATAGTGAGTTTCAGATGGTTCTATTCTTAGAGCATCCATCAGTATAGACTGTTATCATAACGCAAAAATACAGTTCATCTTTACCAAAGAAAGGGGAAAACAGCATAGTGCTGCTCTCTGACAGACTTAATCCAAGAGGAAATCTTAATTGTGTTTAGAAGGCTTGGTACAGTGGCTCATGCCTGTAATCCTACTCCCTACTCTGGGAGGCCAAGGCGGGAGGATCACGTCAAGTTCCAGAACACGAGTTCCAGAACAGCCTGAGCAAGAGTGAGACTCCATCACTACTAAAAAATAGAAAAAATTAGCCGGGCATGGTGGCGCATGCCTGTAGACCCAGCTACTCAGGAGGCTGAGGCAGAAGGATCGCTTGAGCCCAGGAGTTTGAAGTTGCTGTGAGCTATGCTGACACCACAGCACTCTACCCAGGGTGATTGAGAGAGACTCTGTCTCAAAAAAGTGCATTAGAAAAATAGATTAATAACCTCCATATTCTTTAGACAATCCTCCAAAAATGATCGGTGTTATCAACCAAGCTTTTGATAGGTATGGAAATGTAGGGAGTTTGTGATGACTGGCACTTGGCTTGTAGATTTTTTGTTATACGGTAAAGGCAGATCAATATGCTTTAACCTCAGCTGAGTAGAGAAAGGGAGACAACCTTTTAAGAAAGGTAATGTGCAGGACAAGTGCCCACGTCCACAACAGAACGCGAAAGCACAAATGACTGCACCAGGATATTCCTCAAAAAACAATCTGGGTTTTTCCCAACAGAATGATGCATAAGCAATCACCTAGCAAGTCTCTGAGTAACCTGTAGAGATCATAAGTGATTTTACAACTTCTTTCAATGGTCATAAATGACTTCTCTAATCCCTGAATGATGTTAATAAGCAAAAGTGAATCCCAATAATGGTTAAGAAAACAAACACAATTCTATTTATTTTTGGAAATTAATGGAAATATTTTAAAATCTATAGTTACAATGAATTATTAGCAGTCTCATCAATACATCAAATTCATTAAAATATCTAAGTGGGTGACTAAGAGGGAGACTCACGCCTGTAATCCTAGCATTTTGGGAGGGCACAGCAGGAGGATCACGTGAGACCAGGAGTTATAGACCGCCTGGGTAACACAGTGAGACCTTGTCTGTACAGAAAACAGAAAAATTAGCTGGGTATGGTGGCGTGTGCCTGTAGTCTCAACTACTCAAAATTTAAAACATTGTTAGCTTTTTAAAATATCTTCACTAACTCTCAAATGCTTTGTTGTACAATACCTATACAACACTGATTTTTTTTTTTAAAAAAATCACAGAATGATTTGACTATTTGCACTTACTACATAATAAATATTTCTCTTTTTTTGGAGACAGGGTTTCACTCTGTTGTCCAGGCTAGAGTGCAGTGTGTCTTCGTAGCTCACTGCAACCTCAAACTCCTGGGCTCAAGCAATCCTCCTACCTCACTCAGCCTCCCAAGTAGTCGGGACTACAAGTGCACACCACCACACCCAGCCAATTTTTCTATTTTTCTTTTTTTTTGTATAGACAGGGTTTCGAATTTCTGGCTTCAAGCAATCCTCGGCCTCCCAAAGTGCTAGGATTACAGGCGTGAGTCACCCCACCTGGTCATGATACTTCTTTTTCTTTTCTTTTCGAGACAGAGTCTTGGTCTGTTGCCCTAGCTAGAGTGCATGGCGTCAGCCTAGCTCACAGCAACCTCAAACTCCTGGGCTCAAGTGATCCTCTTGCCTCAGCCTCCCAAATAGCTGGGACTACCTACAGGTGTGCGCCACCATGCCCAGCCAATTTTTTCTATTTTTAGTAGAGATGGGGTCTCATTCTTGCTCAGGCTGGTCTCCAACTCCTGAGCTCAAGTGATATTTCTTAATGGAACTTTGTTTCTTACTATAAATTTTTCACTCTATGGGAAGAATATAAGATGTTATTAATACAATTGTTACAAGTATATACAATATGACCAATCTCTAGTTTGTCAGTTTCCAAAACTTCCCCTCAAAGAGGCTTAAAATCTAAACGACATATGACAAATCTTATCCATAAATAAGTAGCATAGAATGGAAAACACAATCAATACTTATTTTTGCAGAACTTACAATTCAAGGACATTTATGCAAATTAAGTATTTTCAGGAAAATATCATTCAAATAGGAAAAAATATTTGTGATAAGATTTATTAGGGACATTAGTCATAGGCCTGGGATTCAGGGAATGATACTTGCCATTCCTGATTTGGTCCAATTGCTGCTGCAAAAGCTTCTAAGCTACTGAAGCAAAATTATTTTTCATAACTGCTTCAATTTTTACTAAGGCTCACGAAAACTGATATTCAAACAATGTGGAAATTCACCTAGATTTGCAATCTAAAAATCTAAAACCATTTTAATCAAAATGTAAAATGCAATTAATTTTTATTTGCTGCAAGTTCCATTTGAAAGGAGAATGATTTTATATATTTCTTCATTAAAGCTTTAAAAGCTACAGTAGTGTCAGTTAATATATTTCTTATTTTTTTAACAGCATGAACTTTCTGTCCATGTTAGTTAACATATTTCTTTGGATTTCCATGTGAAGTGATATATTTCTGCATCAAGAGCAATGACTATCCTATATTGACTGCAAAAATATTACATGTGTATTTCTCTTTTAAAAGGGATTATTTTCCAAAGCCTCATTAGAATGTTGCCACCATGGGTACACCTTTTCTACTTTTGTGTGTTTGAAAATTTTAATAACAAATGTTTTTTGGGGGTTTTTTGCCTTTTTTTTGAGATGAGGTCTCATATATAACCCAGACTGGTCTCAAACTCCTGGCCTCAAGCAATCCTCCCACCTCAGCCTCCAGAATAGATGGGACTACAGGCGTGCATCACCACACCCAGCTAGTTAAAAAATATATGTATATTTTTTAGAAATGAGGGTCTCACTATGTTTCCCAGGCTGGTCTCAAACTCCTGGCCTCAAGCAATCCTCCTGCCTCAGCCTCCTGAGTAGCTGGGACTACAGGCACGAGCCACAATGCCCAGCAACAAATGTTTTTGAAGTTACCACTTCAAAATAATTTTTAACTCCTTTCAAGCAAATCTGAAATATTAAATAGATTAATCATATCTTACATCGTAACTACTTAGTATTACCATCAATCAACTTTGCCTTGCTGCTACAATTAAAAGGCTTTTATAGTACTAGCGTTTATAGGCTTCATATCCAGAAAAGTACTCTTCAAATACATGCTGTGAACATGACTATGTATGTACATAACAGGCATTAGTATGTCTTCACAAGGTTTGCTATTTCGTCAGCCTGTAACTCCATCTTAATGTATTATACATACATTTTCATGGTAATGCTTAGTTACCTATGCTGGATAACAAATTAACCCAAAATTTGATGGCTTAAACAAGATTTATCATCTTACAGTTTTTGTGAGTCAAGAATTCAGGAGCAGTTTAGCTCAGTGGTTCTGGCTCATAGTCTCCCACAAGGTTGCAGTCCAGATGTTGGCCACACACAGCAACAGTCATCTGAAGGCTTGACGGATGCCGGAGGGTCCATTCCCAAGATGGCTCACTCACATGGCTGTTGGCAAAAGGCCTGTTTTTCACATGTGGACTAGTTCAGTATCTTCCCAACATGACAGCTGGCTTCCCCTAAAGCAGCAGTTCTCAACAGAGGACAATTACCCCCTTGCATCCCAGCGAACAGTCTCTGTTTTCTGCATTTTGGTGACCTGATCTCAACAAATTCTATTAAGCATAAACATATGCAGTGTGGTATGGAGAAGAATAGACCAGCAGTCAAAAGATTTCAGTTCTAGTTTTGATTTTGGCACTTTCTAGCAGGTGATCTTGGCAAAGCTGCTATGAGCCTGTTTCCAAATCAATAAAATGAGGGTGTCACCAGCCCTGCCTATGTTACAATGCTCTTTTGAGGCTCAAACAAGGTAATCATGTGAAAGCACCTTATAAACTATAAAAGGCAGGTAGCTTTCAATATTCCAAGTCAAAATGATCACACAGTACTATTACAAAATAACTCCATGGTCAATGCTATACCTGCAACTTCCAACATGGGGGCTTGTCACATAGTAAATCCTCAAATATATTTTTAGATCTCTTACTTTCAAATTTGAGGTTGAGCATATCTCTAAAATAACAGTAAAAGAGGACAGATCATTAAAAAAAATACTGAGGGTCCAAATCCATGATCATTTGTTGTCAATCTGTGGATAACTAAAATACAGTTTCTATAGGTTAAAATGCATTTATTCACCAATTAATAGGACCTAAGAACCACTACCAATCAGCAACATAATGTAGCCAGTGCTTTAGACAATCAACTGAAAACAATTATTCCTTTATGTATTTGTTTCCCAATTTTGACTGTGAGGGAGAACAGAAGCTATAGTTAATATTTATCTTTTTATCCTCAGAATCTAGCCCAGTGACTAGCACATAATGCAAGAATAATAAATATATAATAAAAAATAGATAGTCCCTGACCTTGAGGAACTGAGAAATCTAGCTGAGGAATCAGAATGAACAGGGGCACACATAAACAAATTACCAAAGACTTTTACAAAGCAACACACTTGCTTCCTCCTATCCATTTTGTACACTCTAGCCAGACCAATTTTAAAATACTTCTTGCCACTTCACAACTCAAGAAACTCTAAGAGCTCTCTACTGACTAAAGTGGTTCTGCAAATCAGAACAACTTGTAGTGCAGAACCACTTGTAAACTTTTTAGAAATGCGGTTGCCTGAGTCACACTCCAGATCTCATTCTCAATTTCTAGGGGTAGGGCCTAAGTATCTCTATGTTTAAAAGTTCCACAAGTGATTCTGAAGCACAACCTGAATGACAATCACAATTGGGTTCACCCTACCTGAGATGTTCCTCTTATTAGGCCAGTCATTTTTATATCTTATTCTCTTAGTTTATGTTTTCTCCTGTTACCCAAATATCTTTCCCTTTCTCCTCTGCAAATACTACTCATCCCTCTAAATAATCTTAAAATCCTTCCTCCTCCATGAAACCATACTAACCACTGTAACCTACAACACTATACATCAACACCTCCTTATTAATACTGTTCAATAATATTTTATGTCTTTTTTTACACATTGGTGGGCACTTAACACTCTAATGGATCACTGACAAATTTCTTTCACTACAGTAAATCTAAAACATAAGCATCAATATACATACACATATATTTCAAACTTTCAAAATCATTTTGCTTTAATACCTAGAGTTATAGAAATCTTCAGGTAATTGGCTCACTCCCTGATTGCAATTTTCATGATCACTGTCATTCATCAGTACTAATGACGATACCAGCTCCAGGTATCTAAGGCTGAACCATACAAGTGTTTAACATGAATCAATTCCAAGGGAAGTTAGCGCTACATCTCTAAGAGTATCCTCAAGAAATGTATAGGAAACTAATCAAGGAAACCCTGGAAACATTACATTTCAATAGATTTGTAATCCAAAAGGTAACTATTCTTGGGATTAGGTTTGAAAGTACAAATTTGAAAGTACAGTATATGAACAAGGCCACTGTTGAGACTGTATCAGGTAATGAATTCAAAAAGAATATGCCCAGAAAGAGAATTTAAGAACGGATCATGGAGCAGAAAAAGCAAGAAAAAACTGACCAAAGGATGAAATAAGAGAATTAAAAAAAAGAGGACATACTCAGTGATTCATGAGCTGAAAAAATATAAAGCACATTAAATATTAAAATTTGCATATGGTGACACTAAAATCATTGCCTCACAACCTCAAAGTTATTAAAACAGTACCACAGATAATTCAGGAAATTTTATAATATCTTATAAGGTATTAGAATAGCATATATAATGTATCTAAATGACACATTCTGAATCAAATAAGGCTGATCTTCCTGAGTTATTGTACCTGAGATCCACAAGATTCTTCAAAAATTCATTCTACTTTAAAAACTAAGCAAAGCCTTCCCAGATGCAAGAACCTTTAAAAATGTAGAAAAAATGAATTTGCAATATACTACTTCTTGCTCCTTAGTTTATTTGCAGCTCTTTGTGGGTTCCTAAACAGCATTGTATTTCTGGTAGTTTTAAAAGGCTAAATACCCAAAGAAGGTAGGAGACAAAGGACACAGAACAGAATACCACAAAAGATACTGCGGAAAATGCTACCTACCAATTTGGACTATATACTATATCCTAAAACAATTTTCATTTCCAGAAACCTTCAGTGCCCTAAGTTGGGCTATGACAATGGCAAAAACCAATTATTAATGAAAATCAGGTCTCCTTTACTATCATTAGTTGTTTCTCAATTGTGCCAGTGGTATACTTGGCCTTTCACAAACATGTTGTGCAAGTTCTCCCATCCATTAATCTCCCAGGTTATCGCTCAGACCTTGACCATTAGGATTGCTGTCACTCTCCAAGAAATAATGAAAATCATGTTTACAAAGGCCCCAACGTATAAGGCCCCAACGTATAAAGCAGAAAATATAGCATTTCTATCTTTTTGCAGGTAGAAGGTTCAAGTTATCCTATCCAGTTTTTACTCAGAGCCAATCAATCCAAATACATAGGGCTATATAAGTGGTTGGTTCTCAACTAAGAGTGATCCCCCTCTCCAGCTCGTAGGATATGTGGCAATGTCTAGAGACATTTTTGGTTGTCATAACTGGGAATTGCTATTAGTATCCAGTTAGTAGGAGATAGGGATGCTGCTAAACATACTACAATGCATAAGTCAGTCGCCCACAACAAAATATTATCCCATCCAAAATATCAATAGGTTGAATAACCCCAGGTTATACAGTTGAACATCCCTAATCTGAAATGTTCCAAAATCCAAAACTTTTTGAATGACAACATGACACTCAAAGGAAATGCTCACTGAAGCATTTCAGATTTCAAATTTTTAAATAAAGGATGCTTAACTGGTAAGTATAATATGAATATTTCAAAATCCAAAATCTGAAACACTTCTGGTCTCAAGCATTTGAATGAGGGACACTCACCTTTACTATATTTGGGAAGGTAACACAGCTAGATAGATGCTCACAGTACTTACTGCCTGTTCTCTCAATTTGCTAATATTTTTTCCTTTTGCTCTAGCATCAATACAATATTGAGATTGCTCATTTCAAAGCAGATCACCCAAAGCATATGGTACTTAGAGTACTAAGCTAACAATCAGAAAATGAGGCAAGCCAAACTTATAATGTCAAATGAGAGAATTATATAAGAAGGAAATCAATATAAGATGCCACCATCAATATTCCACTTCAACTTAATTCTATGATCTTGAGGGAGTCATATTTTATAATACTGAATGAGAAAGATAACTAAGAACTAAGATTGTCACCAGCATTTGGTAGCCTAGAAAAAAATCATAAACATAAACTATTTATTCAAAAGCCTAAGTTCAAGAAGGTTCAAGCCAGTTAAAGCTCTAGATGAAGGATTTGACAGGGGAGAAAAAAGGAAATAGCTATTAGAGATATTAAGAATAAAGCAGTTGTTTCTGGGAATCAAGTTAGACCTACCACAGAGATGAGGAAATACAAGAAAGGTGAGTTCAATATACACTTGCATAAGCCAGACACCTCAAGCTGAGTGTCACAGTAAAGAGCAACGGCGTGATTTGGGGCACATAACTGTAGGTGAGAAGACTGTCACAGCAGAGGCATTACCCAAGTGGAAGTATAGGGGTGGGTTACGGATCTAGAGGACCCTTAAGATCATAGTCCCTTTTTTCTTTTAAAATAGCCTCCCTGAGCCCTTGGCTGATCAAAAGAAGAAGTTTTGACTTCTTGTGGGGCACATGCTGATGTCATCACTTTCTAGATCTGAATCATCAGACGGGAAGGCTTATCTGACACAGATTTCCAACATATATCCTTCCAAAAACAAATTGCCCTAGATGTAAAGAGTGGCCAGTCTGTCACTGTCTTGGTCCATTTTGTGTTGCTATCACAGAACACCACAGACTAGGTAATTAATAAAGAAAAAGAAAATTATTTCTCACAGTCCTGGAAGCTGGGAAGTCCATTATCAAGGTGCTAGCATCTGGTAAGGACCTTCTTGCTACATCATCCAATGGTGAAAGGCAAGAGGGTGAGAGAGGCTGAGAGCAAGAGGGAACCGAACTCACTGTTATAACAAAGGTACTCTCATGATAACTCACTCACTCCCTTGACAATGACATTAATCCACCCAGGAGGGCAGAGCCTCATGATCTATCAACTCTTATTAGGCCCCATTTCCCAGCACTGTTGAATTGGAGATTAAGTTTCCAACACATGGGATACATTCAAACCACAGCAGTCACTAAATTTGACAGAGAGAGAGAGAGAGAAGAATCTAAAAAGATTCCAAGAGAAGGATTAGCAATATTAAGGCAGATTTGAGATGGCAACTTAAGCTGAAAGAATGCAGAAAAGAAAAAGCTACAAAGGACTTCCAAAGCAATCCATGAGGAAACATAAATATGTCCCCTCTAGACTGATATTTTCAAAAGCAAGGACCTTTCCTGCTTTTTGGCTGCTTTAATCTCATAAACATAACAACTAGTACAGTGTGCTGGAAATACTAAAGCAATGAATTTATAAAAACAAAGGGGACAACTGGCATGCTTTCCTTTTGGGCATGGTCATGCGTTGTGTGGTGTCTACAGTCTGAACCATAAGCTTGCAAACACCATCAATGCATACTTTGGGGTACACTGACAATAAGGCACACATATACAGCTTCCCTCATGTCACAGGCACAGTGACAATACCACCAAGGCCTAAGAGTAGTAGGTTTTGAGGAAAACAAGGAAATCCGTAACCACATCATTCAAAGTAACAGGAGCCAACATGTTCAGGGTCTAACATTACTCAGCAGGTCCAGACAAAATAAACATTTGTTCTATTACCTTTTTGTTATGTTGCCATGGAATCTGTATTTGCAGGAAAACTTATTTTCTGCAACCAGATGATAGAGCAGTAAAAGGGGAAGAGCTTTGATGAAAGAGGAGAGGAGTTTACATCTATAAAGACAGGGAGGACAATAAGCAGTGTGGGCTTTTATAAGGTGACATTTCTATGGAATCTTTCAAATCTAAGAATTATTCAAGTTAACAGAGAAGTCCCTGGGGCCTCTTAGCCAGTACGTTAGTGACAGGTAACAACAGTCCGACCCCTATTAAAATCATTATAATGGGAGAAAGGCATAGGAATGTAAAGCAGACAAAGGGCCAAATAAAACAGAAAATAAATGAGATCTTAAATGCTTAAATGTTGAAGGAATGTAAAAATGACTTTTAAAATACGACCCAATAGTAAGAAAAACCCCAAAAGCCAAAGAAGTTAAAAAACACTCAATCTGCCAGCAGGTTCATCTTCCTTTTTCAGCTGAACTCTAGAGCTAATCTCTTTGCTCCCTTCCTTTTGGTAACAAAAACCTGAAAAAATGAAGTAAGCCCATGTTATTTAAAGAGCTGGACTGGAGTACCCTGAATTTCTGGGGCCCAACAAAAATACTGACTCTGGCACTCTGGGCCTGCTGGAATCTGAGTTGTGGGTATGGGGCAGGGCTCTGCACCAATTTACCTAACTCCCCCATTCTATCCTAAACCACAATATGTCTCTAATGGGGAAGGAACAGAAATGAAAAAACAGGGACCCCAGAGCAATGATCTATTAAAACATAAGTTTGACCATGTCTCTCCATGGTTTCTCCTCTCACTCAGAGGAAAAGTCACAGTCCTTACAAAGACCAATAAGACCCTGCACGATCCCCCAAACATCTACAGCCCTTCAGGTACTTTGTCCCACCCCGCCCCCGGTATTTGGCCCCTGGTTCATTTAGCTCTGGCCATACTGGTCTCCTAGCTAAACCAGGGCCTTTGTACTTGCTAATCCCCCACCTTGGAATGTACTCACCTCCCCACCCATCTTCACCAGAATAAACTCCATCTCAAGAAACTACTTTCTTTGTTCATCATAAGAAGCAACTTCTCATCTGTTAAAGTTTTAGCGTAAGATTAAAACAATTCAGGCTCTGCTTCTAAATTCCAGTTCTCTTGCTATTTCTACCACATCTGCAGCTACTTCCTTCTACTGAAGTCTTGAACCTCTCCAAGTCATTCATGAGGGCTGGAATCAACTTCTTCCAAATTCTTGTTAATGTTGATACTCTGACCTCCACCCATGAAGCACAAATGTTCTTAATGTCATCTAGAATGGTGAATTCTTTCCAGAAGGTTTTCTATTTACTTTGCCTAGATTATTCGGAGGAGTAACTATCTACATCTACTGCAGTTATAGCCTTATAGTTGAAATTACTCCTCAATCCATGGGCTGCAGAATGAATGTGTATTAGCAGGCTTTAAAAACAACACTGATCTCCTCGTATGTCTCCATCAGAGCTCTTGGGTGATTAGGTTAATAGGCACTAATATTTTGAAAGGAATCTTTTTTCTGAGCAGTAGGTCTCAACAGTGGGCTTAAAATATTCAGTAAACCATGTATAAACAGATGTGCTTTGTTGTTCCATTTATAGACCAGAATAGATTTAGCATAATTTTTAAGGGCCCTAGGATTTTTGGAATGGTAAATGAACACTGGCTTCAACTTTAAAGCCACCAGGTACATGAGCACCTCACAAAAGTCAGCCTGGCCAGGCAAGGTGGCTCATGCCTGTAATCCTAGCACTCTGGGAGGCCGAGGTGGGAGGATCACTTGAGTTCAGGAGTTTGAGACCAGTCTGAGCAGGAGCCACACCCCATCTCTACTAAAATAGAAAAAAAATTAGCTGGGCGTGGTGGCACACACCTGTAGTCTCAGCTACTCAGGAAGCTGCGGCAGGAGGATCACTTGAGCCCAGGAGTTTGAGGTTACTGTGAGCTAGGCTGATGCCACAGCCCTCTAGCCCGGGCAACAGAGCAAGACTCTGTCTCAAAAAAAAAAAAGAGAGAGAGAGAGAGAGAGAGTCAGCCTGTCCTTTGAAGCTCTGAAGCCAAGCAATGAATGACTTCTCCTTTTTAGCTATGAAAGTCCTAGTTGGCATCTTCTTCCAATAGAAGGCTGTTTTGTCTACGTTGAAGATCTGTTGCTTAGTGTAGTCACCGTCATCAATTATCTTAGCTAGATCTTCTGGATAACTTGCTACAGTTTCTCCACCAGCTCAGCTCTTATTGCTTTACTTTACACATTTATGTTATAGAGACAGCCTCTATCCTTAACCCAACCTCATTAACCACCCTCTGCTAGCTTCAAACTTCTCTTCTGTAGCTTCCTCACCTGTCCCAGCCTTCATAAAATTGAAGATAGTTAGGGCCTTGCTGGATTAGGCTTTGGCTTAAGGAAATGTTGTAGCTGATTTGATCTTCTATCCAGACCACTAAAACTTTCTCCATTTCAGCAATAAGGCTGTTTCACTTTCTTATCATTCATGTGTTCACTGGAGTAGCACTTTTAATTTCCTTCAAAAACTTTTCCTTTGTATTCACAACTTAGCTGTTTGAAACAAGATGCCTACCTTTCAGCCCATCTCAACTTCTGACATGCCTTTCTCACTAAGCTTAATCATTAAATCATGCTTTTGATTTAAAGAGATATGTGACTATTCCCTTCGCTTGGTCACTTAGAGGCCATTGTAGTGTTATTAACTGGCCTAATTTCAATATTGTTGTGTCTCAGGAAATAGGGAGGCCCCGGGAGAGGGAGACAGGCAGGGGAACAGCTCATCACTAGAGCAATCAGAATACACACAACAGTTACCGATTAAGTTTGCTGTCTTATATGGGCAAGGTTCAAGGTGCCCCAAAACAATTACAATAGTAACATCAAAGATCACTGATCACAGATCACCATAACAAATATAATAATAATTAAAAAGTTTGAAATATTTCCAGAATTACCAAACTGTGACACAGAGACATGAAGTAAGCACATGTTGTTGGAGAAATGATGTCAACAGACTTGCTGGAACACAGGGACGCCACAACCCTTCAACTTGTAAAAAACACAATTACCTGCGAACTGCACACAATAAAATGAAGTGCAGTAAAACGAGGTGTGCCGTACTTAATTTATGGAAGCACTGTGAAAGGCAAATTATTTCTAATACTGAAAGTTTCTTTTAACTAAAAACATTTCAAGTTTAAAGACGGGTTTTGTTTTTATTTTCTGAAGAAACATGTACATGACTTCCAGGTACACGGCAACCAAGAGAAGAAATCCCTAGGTTCCAAGTCAGGGGAATCCACCTTAGAATGAGGTTTTTTTGAGCATTATAGTTGCCTCTTGGATAGGTACAAATCAGCTTTATACAAAATTTTACTACAAAAGAGCAAAAATCTAATGTATTTGCAAAGGCCTAGAGAGGCAGTTATTTCTATTTATATCCTATACTTATATAATACAAATATATATGTATATATACAGTCTCAAGTTTACATAAATGTACATTGAAGAATTTCAAAATCCAATAGGATTCATAAATTCAGAAATGACCCATTTACACTGCCTAATAATTATTTTGGAAAAAAAATTTTAATCTGGGCAATGAGTTCATTTTTGGTTTATCAATTCTGAGGAACAGACATTGCTTTAATGGGTTAAACCATTACCCTTCAGATTAGCTGGGCGATGACACTGGTGGGATTGCTTTCCTACAGTCACAGCTCTATCGCAGGTGACTCAGTAACCCCTTTCTTCACAAAAGGAGGCAAACTGTACAAAGAAGGTGCCACCACACAACTTCAGCAGCCCACATCTACAGAAAAGGAGACTACTAGTGTTGAAAACCCAGAACCAAAACCAAAGTAGCACTGACAAGTACGCCATTCCTTTAACGAATGAGTACAGCTCCTCATCTATAAAACTGGGTTAATAAAGACTGGCCTTCATGGAGCTAGTGAGGACTGACTGATAATCCTTTGAATGAAAACACTTTACAAACTGCAAAAACCCATAAAAATGTCAGTTAATACTAAAGTGAGAGTGATCTAGCCCAATGAATTCTTCTACCTTTGAATCCTAAGCCCCAGGGGCTCAGCAACACTTGCACTGTTGCCCTGTGAAAGGCAAAGTCAACAGAGATCATCTAGGAGGCTGAGCTAGAGGGAAATCAAAAGCAGAGTACTTCTCAGTGTCAAGAAATTAAACTGGCAGAATTGAAATGCTGGAGGTTCCCGATACTCTTACTTTGAATGGGAAACAGTGGAAAACTGTTAGTGAAAAAATTGGGATTTGATAAATAAACTATGGCTTTATAGCCAACTTGATTGAACTCTTCCTTTTTCTTGTTTTTTGGGGTGTTTTTTTTTTGTTTGTTTGTTTGTTTTTTTGAGACATAGTCTTACTCTGTCACCTTGGCTAGAGTGCAGTGGCACTGTCATAGCTCACTGTAACCTCAAACTCCCAGGTTCAAGCGATCCTCCTGCCTCGGCCTCCCAAGTAGCTGGGACTACAGACATGTGCCACCATGCCTGGATAACTTTTTTATTTTTTTTAGAGATAGGATCTTGCTATGTTGCCCAGGCTAATCTCAAACTCCTAGCCTATAGAAATCCTCTAGCCTTGGCCTTCCAAAGTGCTGAGAGTGCAGACATGAACCACCGTACTCAGCCTGAACTCATTCTTAAAATAGTCTTTATACATCAATAACACAAATATTTGCCATTAATTATGTTTAAAACTTCTTATTGACTGGTACTGATAACATAGTCAACTACCTTGCTTTTGATTACAAAGAAAAGTAAATCGGAAGAAAGTTCAGCATGGACCTACTATCACCACTAGAAAAGTAAAGGGCATGTGCTTCTCACTGTTTAGGAGTCAAGAAAGTCATTTTTGTAAACTTAATAATGACTTATTTTTATTTATTGTGCCCTGGATCATTCTCAAAAAAAAAAAAAAAAAAAAAGATTTAAAATGGTGAATGGGGCCGGGCGCGGTGGCTCACGCCTGTAATCCTAGCACTCTGGGAGGCCGAGGCGGGTGGATCACTTGAGGTCAGGAGTTCGAGACCAGCCTGAGCAAGAGCGAGACCCCGTCTCTACTAAAAATAGAAAGACATTATATGGACAACTAAAAATCTATATAGAAAAAATTAGCCGGGCATAGTGGCGCATGCCTGTAGTCCCAGCTACTCGGGAGGCTGAGGCAGTAGGATCGCTTAAGCCCAGGAGTCTGAGGTTGCTGTGAGCTAAGCCGACGCCACGGCACTCACTCTAGCCTGGGCAACAAAGTGAGACTCTGTCTCAACAACAACAAAAAAAAAATGGTGAATGGCCATTAATACTAAAAAAAATTTAGCTTCCTTTATTTGTATTATATTTATTGGAACAATCTTGTTCCACAAAACATTTAGGAAGTTGGATTTGATTTCTTCGTAAATTTTGCCATCTTCTTACTAAAGGTTTTGTTATATACTTTATATGTTGATGATAAATATAAAGTGCAGCACAATGTCTAAAACACAGTAAGCAACCCACAAAATGTAGTTATTAAACACACTAGGCTATAAGCTCTACGAGAGAATGGATTGTCTTGGTCGGTCTTGTTCAGCACTAGGTTCCAGAACTTAGCCCGCTATCTGGTCCAGAGTTGGATTTAAATACTGTTGAATTGATGGTGGAATATGATCTCAGTAATTTTCAACTCTCATCTCCCATTTATGGTTACCAGTGCCCCATCTCCTCTGATCAACAGCAAAAAAAGGGCTGGAAAAACCATACCCCAGAGGAAAGGCACTTAAGTTCCTGTTTATATTTCCTTAAACTCACCACAAAGATTCTCCCCTCTGTCCCAAAACCACAAAATCAATGCTTTGCAACAATGTATTCTTAAACATATTTGCTTCATTTCCCCTCACAAACAATGTATAAAGTTCCTTAAAACTGCAAGACAGTTTAGTTCCCTTTACTCTTTAAAAAAGGAAAGGCTTATCTGTAAAACACTATCAACTCTCAAATTTCTGGTCTGATTCCTTGATCTCTGATTCATAGTTGGTTGTTACACAGGCTGCTACTTGCTTTTTTTACTACACTTAGTAACAATTAAAATAATAAAATAGGCTTAAAATAAAAATTTTTTAAAAGTTACACACCCAAGTATACCACAAATTAAAGCAATACAATTAAGAATCTGAAATACACTTCAATAATGTTGCATTTCTTAAACTAAAATTCAGGTTTTTTGGAATAGACTTCAGGTCAAGTTCAACAAGTCACACAAAAAATTGTCATTACTTTATAGTTACAACTCCTATCTGACCTAAAACAGTATCACCAATCTTATTGCCTAATCTTTTTCATCAGACTTGAGTCTAAATCCCCTAAATTATTTAGATTCAAATTGACTTTGTTATTCCCTAAAATTAAATGTGCTTTCAAAGAATGAAGATGCAGAAAAGTTAACACATTCTTCAAAGTGGATTCTAACAGAAGTTCCAAAAAATTTTTTCTGCCACTGCTGAAAAGGTGATAATTGAAAGAACTTTAAATACTCTGAATAACCCTTACTTGTAAATCTAAATTCTGGTATTTTCATTCCAATATAGGTTACATTTGTTTATAGTCAACTACCACATAATTTCAGTTGTATTTTCCTTCAGCAATATGTTATAGGTTACATCTTAAATCCCTTTAGTAGAAATACTACTGAACAAACAAGCAAATAAAAACTCTGCCTACCTGGAAAGGCATACAAGATACTTAAGAGTGATTGTGTCTGAGGAAGAGAGTAGTGTGGCTGGAGAACAGAAAGGAAAGGAGACTTTTACTGAATATCCTTTTTCTTTCTTTCTTTCTTTTTTTTTTCTTGAGACAGAGTCTTGCTCTGTTGCCCTGGCTAGAGTGCCGTGGCGTCAGCCTAGCTCACAGCAACCTCAGACTCCTGGGCTCAAGCGATCCTACTGCCTCAGCCTCCCGAGTAGCTGGGACTATAGGCACGCGCCACCATGCCCGGCTAATTTTTTCTATATATTTTTAGTTGCCCAGCTAATTTCTTTCTATTTTTTAGTAGAGATGGGGTCTCGCTCTTGCTCAGGCTGGTCTGGAACTCCTGAGCTCAAAGGATCCGCCCGCCTCGGCCTCCCAGAGTGCTAGGATTACAGGCCTGAGCCACCGAGACCGGCCTGAATATCCTTTTATACATGTGTATTTTATACAATGTCAATGTATTACTTATTTTTAAAAATCTGTTTAACAAAAGTACTGTCAAGTGTCAGATACTACTACTAGCGTCCATACCACAGAAAAGTATAGCACTAAAGCAATGTGGAGTTAATTTTAATGGCATTTTACTACAAATCTGGATCTCCTGTTCCATTGCAGAGCTAGTCACATTAAGAATAGGGAAACCTTGGCCGGGCGCGGTGGCTCACACCTGTAATCCTAGCACTCTGGGAGGCCGAGGTGGGCGGATCATTTGAGCTCAGGAGTTCGAGACCAGCCTGAGCAAGAGCGAGACCCCATCTCTACTAAAAATAGAAAGAAATTATATGGACAGCTAAAAATATATATAGAAAAAATTAGCCGGGCATGGTGGTGCATGCCTGTAGTCCCAGCTACTCGGGAGGCTGAGACAGGAGGATCGCTCGAGCTCAGGAGTTTGAGGTTGCTGTGAGCTAGGCTGACGCCACGGCACTCACTCTAGCCTGGGCAACAGAGTGAGACTCTGTCTCAAAAAAAAAAAAGAATAGGGAAACCTTGCAAGCAGTTCTGTTCAAGTTCACTCAAACTCCTTACGGTTGAGTTATTCTGCTGTATCACACCATTAAAGTTTAAAAAGCATTGGGAAAAAATCCTGATACTACAGAAATTAATGTGTCAATTCAAGAAAGAAAAATGGAAAGATATTAACGAGCTATTAAATATTAAAAGAGCAATCAATGATCCAAATGCATCTTTGAAAACTAGCAAATCAACAATGTATATAATGAATGTAACATGCTACAAATTCCTTTTGTAAACAGCCATACTGTAAAATGAGAGAAAGATGTCAAGTATGGTGCCATCTGCAACATAACTTGAGCAGCCTGAACTAGAAAGTGCAATATGATCCATTGCCGGACACAATTGCACAATCTCAGTTACCCAGAAGATTCTACCAAACAGGAAATTCATGATGTGACTTTAAGGAACACAGGAATCATATTTAAAGATTAACACATCCAAAACCTGGAATTTGTTCCAAAACAATCATTTCACAGGCCCCTTTTCACACAATGCATACAACATAAATGACTAAAACACAGAAAAAGCTAACAGTTAAATCTGATATTTAGTTTCAGATCAGGAGCTCTCAAATTATATGCAAGCTAAAATGCAATATGTAAAACCTTGCAAATTAGAGAATAGTCAAATATTCCAGGCCTGAAAATTTTATGGCACCGATTTCATTTAAAACACACGGCGTAAATTAAAGCTGAAAAGTATCTCTTCCCTTCCTTTTCTAAATGTTCCATATCCTTATGAAAACCATCGTGTACCTCAGGCCACAAATGTAAATAATTCCCTGCAAACTCTCTAAGGGATTTTAAAAACACAGTATTCGCAGGAATTATCTCCATTAAAAAATGTTATAATATCTCCCAGCACTGTTAATAACTTTTTGATCTTGAAGGCGCCCAACGGATCTGAATCTCTCTTGCTTCAAGTGAGAAAACTGTTTTGTCAAACAATACTTAAATGAGCAGTGGTATGTGACTAATCAGTGAGGCCGCCAGTTTCTCAAGCTACAGTGTTCTTGCAGGCACTACCACCACCCTCCCTCCACGGAAAGGAAATACGCTTTCAACCGAATCGGAAACACACCACTCAAGCTGGCACAGTGCTAACCGAGATAAAGTCGGTATTTTAAGCTCTATGGATCGCTGCTAATTCAAGTGCGAATTCAAAAAGAACGCTTCTCAAAACGGGATTTCGACAGAGGTCTGCAAAAAAGCCCGGAGACAGCTTCCTTCCTGGTCAGTTTTGTTCAGATGACCCGCAGTCCCCTGGTCCGCTTTGCCCTTCTACTTCTTCCGGCAGCTCGCCGGGATTGTCTGCTCAGAGAGCAGGCTCCGGAGCCCCACGGTGGGCGCACCCGGGGAGAGGGACCTTCTGCTCCACGCCGGTAGGGAGTCCCTCAAGGAAGCCGTCCCTCCCCCGTGCCTGCCCCCGGAGCAGCAACCCTCCGAGAAGGGAACGAGAAGGGTAGGAGCCAGAGCCGAACTCCAGCACCTCCATCTACCTCCCACAGCAGACCCGAGTCTTGCACCCGGTGGACCACACACCTGTGTGTGCAGGGTGAGGGGTCTAAGGGCTGCAGGGGCTGCAGGACAGGCAGGGCTGGAACGGGTAGCAATGCCCTCCCCCGAGGAAAATTCCTGCCGCTTGGCGCATCGCAGAGCGGGGGCAGGCCTGGGCCTCGGGCGCGAGGTACCACCCCTGCCCACTCCGGCCCCAGGCCCGACGACACTCACCACACTGAGCCATAGGCGCCGGAGCCCACCGGGGACAGATTCTGGTAACGCTCGGGCACCTCCCAGATTGTCTTGTTCAGCTCCTGCCGGTAGAACGTGGGCCTCTCCTGAGACATTTTCCAGCGGCAGCTGCGGGGCAAGGAGGTGGCCCTGCGGGGCCCCCGCCTGCACCCGCACCCGTTCCCCGGCCCTCGTAGCCCGCCCGGCCGGGCGGGAACCTAGCGCTGGTCGCCCGCGCAGGTGCGGCTGCCGCGACCCCGCACACTCCCGCGCGCGCGGCCCCTGACAGCTGCAGCCGCTGGACTAGCCTCAGCGAGGCGGGCGAGCCCGGCTAAGGACAGAAGCGCGCTCCGGGGCGCAAGGCTGCGTCCGCTGCAACCTCCCTGCACCCTCTTCCCACCAGGCCGACTCCGGGCCGCGTAGCTGGACTCGTCCTCCAGCTGCTGCGCCCGCCCAGGCTCCAGTGGTCGCGGTTGCAGAGCCCCGACCAGGAGCCTCCCGCCGTACTCTCGCGATAACAGCTCCCGAGACTCTCCGCGAGCCGAGATTTTACCCAATATGGAACCTGCCCACGGGAGGGGGTTTGTGTGGAGAATGGGAGAAACAGTTCTCGCGAGAAGAGAGCAACAACTGGAGACCAGAGGCAGAAACTCCCAGGAACTGTTCTCCTTAAGAGCGCGAAGGCAGACAGGGAAAGGAAGGGATAAGAGGGCTACACGCATCGCGTGCGCCCCACCGTGGTCGGCGGGGCTACTGCCTGGCTCCGTGGTGGAAAGCGACAGTGACAAATACGGTGTTAAGAGTCAAAAGATCTTTGAACTGCGAGTATTCACCAGCAGCGGAGCCCCTGCTCAGCGGAACCCCCAATTTCCAAATAACGCTTGCATAAAAAAGAAACAGGTTCCGGCCAGAAAGCTGTTGCTTACTCTTTGGAATTCTGACGAAATATGCCCCAAAGGAAAATATTAACCCTGCATCAAAGCTGACTTTTTCCACCCAAACTCTCCTAGCAGTTCTTAAATTTTTATGTGAAGAATCACCCTGGGACTGTTTTAAGACGCAGATTCCCAAGACCCACGGGGAGTCTAATTGGGTAGGTGGACATCAAGAATGTATTTTTAGAATACGTCCCAGATGGTTCTAATTCAGGAAAGTCTCTGGTATCTCCCTTTGAGAAGCATTTTAAAAACCATTACACTGAAGTTTGGAAACTGATTCCTACCCTGAAGAGCCATCCAGTGAAGAGGATCTTAACCATTTAACTCATGCCTCTCCGAGTAAAGAGAACAGGGCAGGGAGTGGTCTTGCAATGTCGCATTTAGGCAAATCAATTGACCTTTCTTAGACTTTAGTTCCAGCTTCTGCAAGGGAATTCCTGCCCTACGTTCCCACCTAATGGGGTAATTTGTAAAAACTGAACAAGATAATAAATGTGAATGGGTAGGGTATTATAACCCCATACCTGGACCCACTGTTATCAATCCATGCCTATGCTACAGCTTGTCACAATGAACAGAAGAACTGGATTCTGTCTTGCTGGAATAGATAGGTCCAATGCCAAGACACTTCTCATCACTTCCCATGATTATTCTCTTTTGTGCTATACATTCCTTGGAGGGCTCAGACTTTGCCTATCTACCCCATAAATACCCCAAATATTTATGGAGTACATTTCATGCTTGGTGTTTAGAATATGAAATGTACCCCATAAATATTTGTTGAAAAAATTATGAACAATGACCATGATCTCAATTTAAGAGGTAGTACAGAATCCTTGGTTCTCCTCAAAGAAAACAATATAAAACCAAAAAACAGCATCATGGGTGATTTGGGATCCAATGTAGCTTAGCCTGGGTTCTCACTTTTTTTTTTTTTTTTTTTTTTTTTTTTGAGACAGCGTATCTGTCCCATGAGCTGGAGTGCAGTGGCATCATCATAGCTCACTGCAACATCAAACTCCTGGGCTCTATTGATTCTCCCGCCTCAGTCTCCCAGAGTGCTAGAATTACAGGCGGGAGCCACCTTGCCCTAGCCTGGATTCTCTTGCCTAGAAAGACATGCTGCTTGAGAATGTTCCAAGCCAACTTGTGGGTTAGGGAACTTTCTAAGAAGTAATGGAGGGTGAATGGGCACATGAGAGCAAAAACATGACTGTGGAGAAATGGGTGGGAGTGGGGAGTCAAGGAAATGAGTAGATGGATACAAGGGGTGAGGAGGAAGCTTGAAAGTAGGAATCCACTAGCCCTCTGGGAGGCCGAGGCAGGAGGATTGCTTGAGCTCAGGAGTTTGAGACCAGCCTGAGCAAGAGCAAGACCCTGCCTCTACTATAAATAGAAAGAAATTAGCCAAACAACTAAAAATAGAAAAAATTAGCCCGGCATGGTGGCGTGTGCCTGTAGTCCCAGCTACCTGGGAGGCTGAGGCAGAAGGATTGCCTGAGCCCAGGAGTTTGAGGTTGCTGCAAGCTTAGGCTGACGCCACAGCACTCTAGCCCGGGCAACAGAGTGAGACTGTCTCAAAATAAATAAATGAAAAGAAAAAAAAAAGAAAGAAAAAAGAAAAAAAAGTAGGAATCCTAAGAAATGTACATATTTATCCAACAAATTGGGTTGATGAGGTGAGGGTGAATGAAAGCATAAAGATGAAGTATGTAGTACATTCATTCACTCATTCAACCAATGTATATGAAATACCTTACTATGTGCCAGGCACTTCTGATAAAAAGGTAATTAAAAAACACAAATTGGGCCGGGCGCGGTGGCTCACGCCTGTAATCCTAGCACTCTGGGAGGCCGAGGCGGGCGGATCCTTTGAGCTCAGGAGTTCCAGACCAGCCTGAGCAAGAGCGAGACCCCACCTCTACTAAAAATAGAAAGAAATTAGCTGGACAACTAAAAATATATAGAAAAAATTAGCCGGGCATGGTGGTGCATGCCTGTAGTTCCAGCTACTCAGGAGGCTGAGGCAGAAGGATTGCTTGAGCCCGAGTTTGAGGTTGCTGTGAGCTAGGCTGACGCCACGGCACTCACTCTAGCCTGGGCAACAGAGTGAGACTCTGTCTCGGAAAAAAAAAAAAAAAAGTAAAAACCACAAATTGCTGCCTGTGTGGAGTTTACCAGCAACAAGAGGGCAATCATTCAACTCAAATTTATTGAATATTTCCACACTGTTCTAGGCACAGATGATATAACAGTTAATGCAAGAAATAAACATCCCTGCCCTCATACGGGTGAGACAATTTACAAAAAGGGGTACATAAAGTGAATAGTAAGTTAGACATTAATACAGTAATCAAACAAAGTGTAAAACTGCAACTGGGCCAAGCAGGAATACGGGATGTAAGGAGAGACAATGATAGGGACCGAGCTTCCCTGAGGAGGACAAAGGGGGTGGATGCAGAGAGTATGTGTCCCTGCAGAGCAGGAGACCTGGGCAGGAGGGTGTCATCCAGTGGGGAGAGCCAGGCTTGTGGGGCAGAAAGCCTAGGGCTGGAAACCTCGGTGACCCTCCTAGCTTCCGTTTCCTCATGCCTCTTCTGACCTGACTGGGTGTCGGGAAACTTAACAGAATTGCCTTAGGAGCGGCGCAGGCACGAGGCCTGGGACCAAATAGGCCCTCAATCAACGGTAAAACCTCAGAGAGAGTAGGGGCCTGGTGGCACCGGTACTCAGGTACACCACAGGTACCAAGGGGTTCCGGTGTCCCAGGAATGGGGAGGACGCCCAGGTACCCCTCTCCCCGATCTCCACCCCAACTCCTCATGCTCCCCTTCCTCACCGCCCCCTCCCAACTCTCGCCTCCCGCCGGGCCCGGAACGCCCGCGGGTTCGGCTGCAACGGCTCTCGGGAACCGCCGGCGTCCGCGTCGCAGAGCTGCCAGCCTGACCCGAGCCCTGTGAGACCCCAGCGCCCGCAGTCCCGACCCGGCCGGGGAAAGAGGTGAGCCACTGCCGGGAGACGTCTGGGAGCCGGGGGCTGCGGGGTGTGAGCCGCGGTCCCCGGCGGTCCCGGCTCCCTCCGGCGCGGGCCCCAGGGCAGGGCCAGGCACGGTGCTCGGTCAATATTGTAGAATGAATGAATGACAGTCGTCCCTGAGAGCTTATCTCTCAGGTATTGTCTCTGCTTTGAAAGGCCATGTGGAATGGCAATGACAAGAGACAGTGTGTGCATTTTGCAAGCTGAATGCTTTCACATTCGCTTGTCTATGTTGTAAAAAGCCCCAGAACGGCCTGGACCCCGTGCCCCACTACCTGCCCCATCCGCCTCCCCCTGAGGCCTGACTGCCAGCTGGTCCCTGTCCTTTCAGACCTCACTGCTTTTCCGTCATTCCCTTCCCTCTGACTGAACCCCCACCCCTCATCCCCTTGCCCCTTTCTTTTCGGGTCAAATGCTATTTATGAACCCGTGTCCCCTTTTGAAACCTTCTCCAACACCCCATCCCAATAATGAACATCTCTCCAACACACCTTGTTGACATTACTGTCACTGCGTTGCACTGAAGGTAGTTTTCCTGTGTTTATGTATCCTCTGGTCATCGGCTAGAGGACTGTCTCATTAGTCGTCCGCAGCCAGTAGGCAGTGACTAAAAGTGACTAAAGGCATTGATCTTTGCTTATGCCTTTTCTGTACTCCCAATACATCCTCCACAAAAAACTTATGGAGTAACAAGCTAAGAGTTGTTTCTGATGGAATTACAAATGCTTATTTTGAAATTTTGGAAGTGAATTTTGCCTTTCCGTGATTACAGAAAACATATGAAAGATAATATCAGAAAAAGATATTCTTGCAACTACGCTAGTTTTCAGAATTTCACATCTATTGGGTCAAGTCAGAAAATTGGATTATAGTTAACCTTTTTCTTCTTAGCTTTTAAAATATTCTAAACGAATCTGGATGGATGGATGGATAATGGTAGTTGGGGGGGAGGGTGGTGAAAGAGCTCCTCATACTTTATTTTGTATCAGAATTACCTAGAGAGCTTTTTGTTTGTTTGTTTGAGACAGGGTCTTGTTCTTTTGCCCAGGCTAGAGTGCAGTGGCATCATCATAGCTCACTGCAACCTCAAACTTGGTGAGCTCAAGCGACCCTCCTGCCTCAGCCTTCCCAGTAGCTGGGACTACAGGCTCACCACAATGCCCAGTTAAAAAAAAAAAAAAAAAAAAATTTTGTCTTTTTTTGAGGGACAAAGTCTCAAATTGTTTTCCAAGCTGGTCTTGAATTTCTGGCCTCAAGCGATCCCGCCACCTCAGCCTCCCAAAGTGCTGGGATTACAGGTGTGAGCCACCATGCCCAGCTTGGAGAGCTTCTTAAAACAGACTGTGAGGCCCACCCCCCAGAGTTTCTGATTCAGTGGGTCTTGCTAGGTGGGGCCTACTCGACAGCAGGAGCTTCTGCTCATTGCATCATATTGGGAAGGGACGGTCCTTCTAGTACCTGAAAATGAGCCACTGGGGTTTCTATGAAGTCAAGAAAGACGTAGTGGAATTAGAGAAACTCTAGAGAAGACTACTAAAAAAAATAACAAGGAAATCATGTGTTTTCCTTTGCTGCCTTTACTCAGACATTTAATAAGTCCTTTAAGGACTGGTTTCCACCTGCATCTCCTAGCATTCTCATTCTGGAGCCAGGAGTTTATGACTTGATAACCTCTCCCTCAACTACTGTTAACATTAATGGTCTTTAACTAACTGTTCTTTTTGCCTCATTCTCTGCTAGTTCTAGCACTGTGCAATAGAACTTTCTGTGATGATGGAAATGTTTTATATCTGTGCTGTCCAGTAAGGTAACCACTAGCCCCATGTGGCTATTGAGCATTTGAAATGTAGCTAGTGTGAGTGAGGAACAGAATTTTTTATTATGCTTTATTTTAATTAAGTTAACTTTAAATAGCTACCTGTAGCCAACGGCTATCACACTGGACGACACAGCTCTAGACCATAGCACTGACACAATTCATCTTCCCAAAGTGCATCTCTGTGCATATTGCTACTCCTGCTCAAAGACTTTAAATAGCTCAAAAGTCCAGGTTCAACCCAGTATTCAAGGTCCTCCAGGAATAGGTCTCAACCTTCTTTTGGGGGCTTAATGCTAACTTTACTCAGTTCTGTTGAATTAGTTGCCTTACATTATCTCTGTAATTTTATTCTGTTCTCTCCCTGAAATACCTGTTCTTCTTCCCTGCCCCCAGTTGAGATGAAGGTCAAATCATATCTCCCCCAGGGGGCCTTCTCCATCCCTCCAGGCTGGACTTATTAATCCCACTCTGTAGGAGGTCACATGGTATTTGGATGTGGCATCTATTTTGGAATCAGAAAGACCATATCCAAATTCTAGCTCTCCTATTTAATTTCGGTATGACTCAGAGGAACTCATTAAAGTCATCGGTAAAATGAATATAATCATAATTAGGAAGATGGTACCTACCTCTGGAGAAAGATGATGCATGGAGAAAAACTAGTAGATGGCAGGCCAGCAATAAATGTTAATTCCTATCTTTCCCACCTCTAAACTCTTACAGCACCATATGATATTTTGGTATTTTTATTTTACCAAATTGTAGAGTCCTTGTTCTTTTGTATCCCTAGAACACATAGCATTCAACAAATGTTGTGAAACACTAAATTAATTGACCACAGGCGAAGTAGCATTCTTCAGTCTGAAACAAATGAAGGCCAAGAGTGGATAGGATAGAAATTTATAAAATTGTGAAAAGAAAAGCAGACTCACCAAATCCCACTCTAGTAGATGGGGGCCACCTCTTGGAATATAAACAATGTAAATTAAAGATAATAAAACGAGGCCGGGCGCGGTGGCTCACGCCTGTAATCCTAGCACTCTGGGAGGCCGAGGCGGGTGGATCGCTCGAGGTCAGGAGTTCGAGACCAGCCTGAGCAAGAGCGAGATCCCGTCTCTACTAAAAATAGAAAGAAATTATATGGACAACTAAAATATATACATATACAAAAAATTAGCCGGGCATGGTGGCGCATGCCTGTAGTCCCAGCTACTCGGGAGGCTGAGGCAGTAGGATCGAGTAAGCCCAGGAGTTTGAGGTTGCTGTGAGCTAGGCTGATGCCACGACACTCACTCTAGCCCGGGCAACAGAGTGAGACTCTGTCTCAAAAAAAAAAAAAACGAAATGCTACTTTCCATAAGTGAACAAATGGGATATAATACTTCCAAAGGGCTCAATAACAGAAAATATAAATACTTCAACTTCAAAAGAGAGAAATTCTTAGGAGTTAAACTATAATTTGTAATGGGAGGAGATGAGGATATTTTTGTGTCTTCAACAAGTCTCTTGATACAGAAGTCAAACACTGTTGGTCCTCAGGCCAAATCCAGCCTGGAGAGGTGTTTTGTTAGTTGTGTACTATGTTTTTAAAAATATATGAAGTCACTGACAATGTTTAAAAGTCATAAGATTCCACATAAAAATCTAGCATTATGGCCCTCCCTAGAAAAGACCAAGTCTGGCCATACTGGGCCCCACATTGACCCATGGCAAACAATGGCTGGAGCTAAGTAGCTGCTACCACCTTTGCCAATCCCCACTGTTCCTGCCACTCTTCAATTCATATGTTGCCTGTTTCACACCAACCCTGCCTTCGTGCCATTTTCAGAAAAAAATGCTGCATTCTAGACCATCAATCTGACCCAGGATAGCATTTTTTTTTTTTTTTTTTTTGAGACAGATTCTCACTCTGTCACCCAGGCTAGAGTGCAGTGGCATGATCATAGCTAACTGCAGCCTCAAACCTCTGAGTTCAAGCAATCTTCTCACCTCAGCCTCCAGCATAGCTGGGACTACAGGCACATTCCACCACATGGGGCTAATTTTTTTATTTTTTGTAGAGATGGGGTTTCACTCTTGCTCAGGCTGGTCTTAAACTCCTGGCCTCAAGCAATCCTCCTGCCTCAGCCTCCCAGAGTGCTAGGATTAGAGGTGTGAGCCACCCTGTCTGGCCAGCAATTTTATAATTAGGAAGTTAATTAGGCTCTTTTACGTTGCCAGGAACAAATATACTCTAGTAATGGAAGTGCATTGGAAGATGACATGGGGAAAGTAAGGAAGATTGGGTCAGTATTCCTATGAGTGGAGGAAGAAAGGAGAAACTATTCCTTATAATTCTTTTTAAAAGTTCTACCTCTTTTTCTTTTTGTAAAAGACATAAGGTACTAACTCTCTTAAGTGATATATTGTAAAATGCCTTTCCCTTCCTATTCTGTATTCCCCAATCACCTCCTCACTGCTTTAGTGAATTTGTGATCTTTAGTTAATGGATGTTATACAGCATACTACTGCTACCCAATGCTTTGAGGATAAAAATAAAATATGAAAGTATGGCCCAATTATTTAACTTGTCTAAAACCTCAGTTTCATCACCTGTAAAATGAGGAGGGTGGAAATAATTGTGAGGGTCTAATGAAATAAAGTCATAAATTCAAATAAATTCATGAAAAAAGTCTAGTACAATGCTTGGCATATAAGTGCTCAATAAACAGTGGTGATGATGATGATGATGATGATGATGGTAATGATGATACATGATGATTCTGAAGGAAAACAAAGTTGCTAACACATTAAACTTATTTGCAGCATCACCCATAAAAGAACTATTTGTATAATCTTTGTAATTTGGGTGTTTACCAATATATTTTACAAGTATTTGATATATATATACTTTTTTATATTTATGTGGAAGAATTTTAGAGTTTATGCCTTTTTTATTATTCAAAAACACAGATTATTAAGAATGATTATACTGTGTCCCAGAGATGGATCCCTGTCTACTCTCATTAACTCTACCTTATCATTCTTTTAAAAGAACAAGACAATAAAGATCTTTAAAGCTTTAAGTGAGGCCAGGTGGCTCAGGCCTGTAATCCTAGCACTTTGGGAGGCCAAAGTGGGAGGATTGCTTGAGGTCAGGAGTTCGAGACTAGCTTGAGCATGAGCAAGACCCCATCTCTACAAAAAATAGAAATATTAGCCAGGTGTGGTGGCACATGCCTGTAGCTCCAGCCACTTGGGAGGCTGAGGCAGGAGGATCACTCGAGCCTGGGAGTTGGAGATTACAGTGAGCTATGATAACACCACTGTACTCTAGCCAGGGCGACAGAGTGAGACCTGTCCAAAAAAAAAAAAAAGAAAGAAAGAAAAGGCTTAAAGTGACCCTTAGAGATGGTGCTGTCCAACCATGTCATTTCATGGACAAGGAAACTGAAATTCAGTTTCTAAGAAACTTGCCCTCAATTATATAGCTAGTCAGAAAATAAGCCTGACGTCCTATGCACTGCTTTTTCTGCTACACCCTTGCACCACTAACTGGATACTTGACGGTCATTCAAGAAATATTTGTTGAGGGCCTGCTAAGTGGAAGGCCCTGTTCTGGGCCCTGTGAATACAGCCATGAACAGTCAAAGTCCTGCCTCCTGAGCTTACATTTCATGGGGGAATCAGACAGTGGACAAATAGATAAATATTGAATCAGGTGCTGGCAAGTGCTGTGAAGAAAAGTAAAAGGTTAAGGGACAATGATCGATACCATTTTAGATAGAGAAGGAGTTAGAAGACTCTGTATTGAGCACTTAACACTTAGCATTTTCAGTGAAAATTGGTAATTAATACTGACTTTTACCTCTTAATCATTTTCCTGCAACCTAACACAACACAGTTAAATATAAAGAAAACTAAGCTTCATAGCAGGACACCTGGATTCTAGTCTTGGCTCTAATTATTATAATAATGGACAGCCAAGACTGTTTAAACTTCTGGGCTTTGATTTCTCCATTTGGAAAATGAGAATAATACACAGAAAATTGTACAGCATTGAGAAAGAGTTTTGTGAAACTGAAACATGCTATACAAGTGTAAAATATTAGGCCAGGTGCAGTGGCTCACTCTTGTAATCCTAGCACTTTGGGAGGCTGAGGTGGGAGGATTGCTTGAGGCCAGGAGTTTAAGACCAGCCTGAGCAGCATAGTAAGACCCTGTCTGTACAAAAATTAGCTGGGTGTGGTAGTCCCAGCTACTTGGGAGGCTGAGGCAGGAGGATCAATTGCTTGAGCCCAGGAGTTTGAGGTTGCAGTGAGCTATGATGACACCACTACACTCTAGCCTGGGCAACGGAGCAAGACTCTGTCTTACGCACACACACAAAAATCATTACATAGAAATTTTATTTCCTTAAAAATGTGCTAAGGATCTAGATTTTTTAAAATTGTTTTTACTTGATCTCTTTCCATTTATCCAGGAACGATGCAAGGAGAGAGGAGTGCCATTTCTGGTCTCAGCTCTAAATACAGGCAAAATTCTTTTGTATATGATGTTAAGCGAGATGTGTACAATGAGGAGACCTTTCAACAGGAACACAAAAGGAGGCCCTCCTCCTCTGGGAACGTGGACATCAACATCACCGCCCTCAAACACCATGTCCAGTGCCGGTACGTGTGTCCAATCATTCAGCTGCCACCAAGCCAGGCAGGACTGAAACCCAGCCTGACTCCTTTGGTGCCCACTTCTGTCTTCTTTCTCTGAACTCATGTCATCCAAACCCTGCAGTTTATTGTGTAATTTTTCTTCAGTTGTTTTTTGTGGTTTGTCTTGTAGCACTTTTTTGATTGTAACTTCTTGGGCATAAAGACCTTGGCTGTCCCCATAATATCTAGGGATGAAATTTCATAAATACATTGTTTAATTAACCACCATTACCAGTCTCCTGACAAAAATAAGACAGCCATGATGGACTAATTAATGTAATGGTAGCAGAAAGAGATTCTTCTAACCACACATCTCAGCAGTGCCCACAGAGAACTCATGGTCATAAACATAGAACTTACCACCGCCCCCTCTGATATTCACTGTGACTAGCTAGGGCCTGAGTTCAGGGACTCTTAACCTGTTTTTGTGCTATGAACCTTTTTAGCAGTCTGATGAAGCTAATGAACCTCTTTTCAGAATAATTTTTAATTACTACTTTTTATTGTGGTAAAATATATGTAAAATAAAATTGGCTATTTTGACCATTTTTAAGTATCCAGTTCAGTGGCATTATTGACATTCACAATGTTGTGCAACCATCACCACTATCTATTTCCAAAACGTTTTCATCACCTCTAACAGAAACTCTGTTAAGCAATAATTCCCCATTTACCCCTCCCCTCATCCCCTAGTAACCTCTCTTCTGCTTTCTGTCTCTATGAATTTGCCTATTCTAGCTATTTCATTTTAAGTGGAGTCACACAATGTTTGTCTTTTTGTGTCTGGCTTCTTTCACTTAGCATAACGTTTTCAAGATTTATCCACGTTTTAGCATGTAGCAGTACTTCCTTTCATTTTATGGCTGAATAATATTCCATTGTATTTATATACCATATTTTGTTTATCCATTCATTTGTTAGTGGACACATAGGTTGCTGCTACCTTTTAGAAACTGTGAATAATGCTGCTATGGACATTGGCATAGGACATCTGTTTGAATCCATTTTCAATTCTTTTCGGGACACACCTGAAAGGATTAGGGAGTGAAATTGTTAATCGTGGTAATTCAATGTATAACTTTTTGGGGAGCTGCCAAACTATTTTCCACAGCAGCTGTACCATTTTACTTTCCTATTGGCAATTGACAATTTCTCTACATGCTCTCCAGCATTTACTTTCCATTTTTTTTTTATTGTCACCAATCCAGTAGGTATGAAACTGTTTCTCATTGTGGTTTTTTGCTTTTGTTTTTGTTTTGCATTTTCCTAATGACTAAATGAGCATCTTTTCATGTGGTTTAGTGGTCATTCATATATCTTCTTTGGAGAAATGTCTATTCATTTCCTTTGCCTTTTTTAAAATTAGCTTTGTCTTTCTGATTATTGAGTTGTAGTTCTTTATACATTCTGGATGTTAAACTCTCACCAGATACATGAGTTTGTAAATCTTATATGATGTGTAAATATTTTCTCTCATTCTGTAGGCTGTCTTGTCATTCTGTTGATTGTAACCTTTGTATGTACAAAAGTTTTACATTTTGATGAAATCCAATTTATATTTTCTCTTGTTGCCTGGACTTTGGTGTCATATTTAAGAAACTTGTCAAATTCAAGATCATGCATATTTTCATCTCTGTTTTCTTCTAAGAATTTTATAGTTTTAGCTCTTAAGTTTAGCTTTTTGATCCATCTTGAATTAATTTTTGTATATAGTATAAGGTAATGGTCCAGCTTCATTCTTTTGCCTGTGGATATTCTGTTTTCCCAGCGCAATTTGTTGAAGAGACTATTCTTTACCCTTAAAATGGTCTTGGCCAGAATAATTTTTTAATACATAAAATAAATAGGATTATAAGGGAAACCAGTTACATTAAAATATAGTTATCAAAATATGAAAATCCCCAAATTATTTTGTTTAATAATGTAGATCTAATAACTACCACAATTTAAAAGTAGTGATGAATGTAAATAATATTTCAAGATATCTGTAGCAATTGTAATGTAATACAAAAAATATTTGTGATTTCTACTGGTGACAAAGTCAAGTTCTGCTGATACCACTGTGGTTTGTTGTCAACATTCATAATTGAAGGAAATGCTAAATATCTGTTAGAGGTTAGAGAAAATAAAGATATCTTTTCTTAAGTTCACATGCATCCCTGAATTCTATCTATAGACCCCTTGGGTTAAGAATCTTTTGTCACTTACATCATGGCACTAACCCTAATTACTCAAGTTGTCCTTACTAACTGATTTATTAGTTCCTCTTGTCCCCTGGTCTACCACCCAATTGGCATGTGTTGGTGACAGTGAGGTGACACAGACCTTCCCCTCCCTAAAGCTTTCTCCTTTGTCCATATTCTGCCTTTTGCAAGTTGTGGTCTTGGATGTCCCTCCCCAGTCCTCTCATTTCCTCTGCTGCAGGGTAAGTAAGGGGACATGTGCCAAAGAGGGAATTTGGGATCACATTGGCTTTGTCTCTACAAACTTTACTAACTTTACTACTTTACTTTCCCAACTTTACCCTCATTATAAATAAGTATTCCCATAGAAATTTCAACCTAACTCCTGTCTACCTTCCTTAGCCTTGCCACCTGGACACTTAAGTCTCACCCATTCGGCCTCCTGTGGGCTTTATAGCAGTTCTTGTTCCCTACTTCTAAAACATACAGTTCTCAGCTGGGCACAGCGGCTCATGCCTGTAATCCTAGCACTTGGGGAGGCTGACACAGGAGGATTGCTTGAGGCCAGGAGTTCAAGACCAGCCTGGGCATAATAGTGAGACCCTGTCTCTACAATAAATCAACAAATAAATCATACAGTTTTCTCCACTTCTGAATTTTAGCCAGAAAGGTAGCACAGCACGTTGGTTAAGACCATGATTCTGAAGCCAGGCTGTCTGGTTTTGAATCCCAGTTCTGCTGCTTCCTAGCTGCATGACCCTAGGGAAACTATTCAATCCTACTGTGTCTCAGTTTCCTCACCCGTAAAATGAGCATGATTATGGCACTTACCTCAGCAAGTGACTGAGGATTTAAAGAGTACGTATTTGTAAAGCACCTAGGAAATAGAAAGCAGTAAATAAATGGTTGTGGTTTTTTTTTTTTTTTTTTTTAGTAAATAATCTTTTAACTCCATCTCTTCCTTTCTGCAGAAAACCTTTTATCTCTTTCCTCATTTTCTTCTCTTAGTTAGCAACTAACTACAAAGACTCCTTTTCTTATCAAAATCTCCCCTGTGCTTTCATACTGACTCTTACATTCCCCACTTTTAAGAAGGCTTAACTGCAGTCCAGATTCATGTCTACATGCTAATACTGTTCCCCCATAAGCTTCAACTTCTATTCCTCCATTTCCCTCCCTGATTCCTATTAGGGCCTTATCACTCCATGTGCATTGTATTTTTCAACCATGCCTAGGAGCTTTGATGACTCTGCCTAGAGTTGCTGCCCAAGTGACACATGGAGAGGAGAGGAAACTGAACCAGGTGAAGGAACAAATTGTCCCCGTGCCATGCTCTACTCTCCTCCATAGAGGGTCATAATTAGAAAGAACACACTTAGTGTGACCCTACTGTGGAATCGCTTACCTGCCTCACACCCGGGGACTCTCCTAAAAATAGCAATGTGACAGTTCATTCCAAACCAATGGTCTCACTCCTGGCTCCTGAGCAGAATTTAACAGCTGCTAAGAGGAATTGTGGAGATAGTAGAGTGGATAGATCACTGAACTAGAAATCAGAAGACCTGGTTTCTAGCCCCCACTCTTCTCACACTTATTCCCGTGAGCTTGGCAAAGTCACATTTATTTAGCCTTAATTACTTTAGGGATAGTAATGCTCATAGTTGTGAGAGTCAAACATACGTGATATAACTTCTTTTCTGAGCACATATCTTAGCCCTGCATATTACAGTTATATTTGTTGTTATAGTCAAATCCCAATTATCTAGCTCAGCTCCTACATGAAAAATCTTCATCGTCTGCTTTCAACGCCTGCTAAAAGGCAAAGAACAAAAAGCAGTTTAGAGCCAAATTGTTTTTACTGATTGATTGATGGTGATTCTGCTGTCTTAGATAGCCTAAAGGTTGAAGTAGGTTTTCTTAATCTCTGCACCATTGACATTTTAGACCAGAAAATTCTTTCTTGTGGAGAAATGTCCTGTGCCTTATGGGATGTTTAGTTTCTACCCACTAGATGACAGTCATGAAAATCAAAAATGTCTCTGGCCATTGCCAAATGTCTGCTGGGGAACAAAATTGCTCCTGGTTCAGATTCACTGGGTTCAAGGATAATATTTTATAAAGCTATTTCTTTACATGACTACTTAATCACAGAACTTCATATTCCATATTTTATATAAATTTCTACATATCACAGGTCAACGCCAGACAGAGTTAATGTTTGGTAAAAATTTTAGTATATGGGAATGATTTAAATATGTTAACCACCTCACCACCCATCAGTATCACATCTCAAAACACTGTCCTTACCAAAAGAAAGCAATAACAGTCCATTTTCTACTGGAAAATTGGTAGGTTTAATTCTTTCCAAACATCCTATGAAAACATACAACTGATTGTATGCTGGATGTATAAGGCTTAGTTCTCGCCGTACACATAGCACTGGTTCTGAACCTTAGGTGATTTTTCCCCCCAGGGAATGTCTGGGGGAGGGGCTGTTACTGATATCCAGTGGGTATAGACCAGGATGCTGCTAAACATCCCACCATGCACAGGACAGCCCACAACAAAGAATTATCCGGGCTAATATGGCAAAATGTCAGTAGTGCTGATGAGAAACTGCCGTGTGGGAAGAAGGATTATGTACTGTGCCTTTTCTTGGCTACGTGGGCATTTTCTTTGGAGAACCTAATCAAGTCTCTGCTTTTCTCTCTCACAGCTGTTCATGGCACAGGTTCCTAAGTTGCATGCTTACAATCTTTCCCTTCCTAGAATGGATGTGTATGTATCGATTCAAGGATTGGCTTCTTGGAGACTTACTTGCTGGTTTAAGTGTTGGCCTTGTGCAAGTTCCCCAAGGTAAGGAAGATACAAAACTGCTTTTTTCATCCAAAGACAATATATCAGACCCTGTCCATTTGCTCCGGGTAAACAATTACTTGTGCTAGATGAACAAAGAAAAATGTGAATTTCCTTCACATCGTTCCCATTTGTTCCCTTACCTGTCAGATTTCTAAACCCTCCAGAGTGGTTCTAAAAGTCTTTGTTTAGTTTAGACCCCTGAATGCTTTCCAGAGTATTTGCAACACCCACTCTTGGTCATTTCTTCCTACACTAGTCGTTTCGTATTCATGACTACAATGTATCTCACTTGTCATTGCTTTTACTTGTAAGGGGAAGGATGGGAAACAGCATACCAGTGTCTCTCCAGCGGGTGACAAGCAATCCAGTGTCTTCTCTGTGGTCTCCCAAGTGGCAGTTCAGATGTAAGACAAGATCACACAGATAGGAGCGGGAGCTATCTGGGCTTTAGAAAACTCATTTTCCAAATAGGAATCAACAACTCTTGTGATAGTCCCATAAGTGTTGGTTCCAGAGTCCACAATGGATGTGCCCAGTTACAAGAGTCACTATATTCAGAGAAACCCAAAGGTAGGCCTTCCAACTGGATATTCATCATTCCTTCACAGTCCTCTTGGTCCAGATGGCGTGTACTATTTGGGCTCATTTTTACCATAAGCAATTCTGACTGGTAACACAGCTGACATTCTACCATTATTAGGTTTCCAGGGAAACAAAGCTAGAAAATTAATCCAAAATCAAATTTGTCTAAGAGAAAGAGAAAAGGTTTTACTAATCCTTTACTCATAGTAGTTTATAGTTCCTCAGACAGTCGTTAAACTCCTCCATTTTTCTATTCTTCTGGGGCCCACCAAGCAGATGAAAGCTTGTGATCTTGCAGGTTGTAGATAGCACAAAAGAGGTCAACCAAATGGGCGAGTCATGGCTGAAATCCAACTCTGGCACACAGCTGTTAATTGGGGGAAAGGGATGACTTTTTAAATTTTTATTTATTTCTAAATTATCATACAGTAAAATTGGCTTTTTTTTTTTTCCCTTTTGGTGTACAGGTCTATGAATTTTAACACATGTATAGGTTTGTGTAACTGCCACCACAATCTGGATACAGAACTGTTCCAGCACCACAAAAACTGTCTTGTGCCATCCCTTTTTGGTCATATTCTCCCCTGATCTGTAACCCCTAGCAACCACTGATCTGTTCTTCATCACCATAGCTTTGCCTTTTTGAGAACATCATATAAATGGAATCATACACATGTAAATTTTGAAAGCTGGCTTCTTTCATTTAGCATTATACCTCTGAGATTCATGCAAATTATTGTGTGTATGAGCAGTTTATTTATTTTTATTGAGTAATATTCCATCATATAGGTATACCATAGTTTGTTTATGCATTCAGTTGTTGATGGACATTTTGTTTCCAGTTTTGGGCTATCACAAATGAAGTTGCTATGAACATTCATATACAGATTTTTGCATGAACATAGTTTTCATTTCACTAGGGTGGAATTGGATTGCTGGTCATATGATAAGTATATGTTTAACTTTATAAGAAACTGCCAAACTGTTTTCCAGAGTAGCTTACCTGCCATTTTACATTCCCACCAGCAATGCATGGGAATTCCATTTCTCCCACATCCTCGTCAGCACTTGATATTGTCAGTATTTTTTAAATTAAACTTTCTATTTTGAGATAATTATAGATTCACATGTATTTGTAAGAAGCTACAGATATTAATAGAACCCATGTACCCTTTGCTCAGTTTCCCCAGTGGTAATGTCTTGCAAAACTGTAGTTCAGTCTCACGACCAGGATATTAACATTGCTACAGTCAAGATACAGAACATTTCCACTAGCACAAGGATCCCTCATGTTGTCTTTTTATAGCCACCTCCACTTGCCTCCTGTCCCCATCCCTTCCTTAATCCCTGGCAACCACTAATCTATTCTTAACTTCGATAATTTTGTCATTTCAAGAAAGTTATATAAATGGTATACAGTGTGTAACCCATTTGGACTGGCTTTTTTCACTCGTCATAATTCTCAGGACATTCATCCAAGTTGTTGTGTTTATCAATTGTTCATAACATTTTATTGTTGAGCAGTATTTTATGGTATGGATGTACCACAGTTTATTTAAGCATTTACCCATTGAAGGATATCTGGGTTGTTTCCAGTTTGGGGCCATTACAAATATAGGTGCTATGAATATTCATGTGCAGGTTGTTTAAATGAATGTTATGTCTTCATTTCTCTGGGATAAATGTCCAAGAATGCAATTACTGGAGTATATAGGAGTTACATGTTTAGCTTTTTAAGAAACTTGCCAACCTGTTTTCCAGAGTGGCTGTCTCATTTTACATTTCCACTAGCAATTAATGAGTGATTCAGCTGCTCTGTATCCTCACCAGCATTTGGTGTTGTCATTATTTTTTATTTTAGCCATCTGATAGGCATGTAGTGATATCTCACTGTGGTTTTAGTTTGCATTTCCTTAATGGCTAATCATATTAATATTTAACATCTTTTCATGTGCTAATTTGTCATCTGAATATTTTCATAAAATGGCTCTTCATAGCTTTTGTTCTAGTTGAATTGTTTGCATTTTTACTGTTGAGTTTTAAGAATTCTTTATATATTCTGAATACTAGTCCTTTTGTCTTTTGTGTTTTGCAAATATTTTCTCCCAGTCTATAGCCTGTCTTTTCATCCTCTTAATAGAGTCCTTGCAATGTAAAAGTTTTTGATTTTGATAAAGTCTAGTTTTTAGTATTTTTTTATTTTAGCCATTCTAAGAAGTGTGGTATCTCATCATTGTTTTAATTTGGATTTCCCTAATGGTTAATGAGGTTGAACATCTTTTCATGTGCTATTTGCTATCTGCATGTCTTCTTTGTTGAGGTGCCTGTTCAAGCACTTTGCCTATTTTTCATTGACATTTTTGTTTTCTTATAGTTGATTCGTGAGAATTCTTTATGCAGTCTAGAAATAAGTCCCTTGTCAGATATGTGACTTGCAAATATTTTCTCTCAGTCTGTAGCTTATCTTTTCATTCTCTTGACAGTGTCTTTGGCAGAGCAAAATATTTTAATTTTTATAAAGTCCAATTTGTCAATTATTTTTTCTTTTATATCCATAAAAGCACTTTTGCTATCATATATGAGGCCTCTTCCACTAGCTTCTAGGTCACAAAGGTTTTTTCTGAACATCTTATAGTTTTATGCTTTACGTTTAGATCTATGATCTGTTTTTAGTTTAATCTTTATACAAGGTGTAAAGTTTAGGTTAAGGTTTCTCACTAATGTGAAATTAGTGTAAGATTTTTTTGTTGTACTTATAACATCACTTTAAAAGAAGACTATCCTCCACTGAATTGTTTTTGCACCTTTGTCGAAGATCAAATAGACCTATTTGTTGTGGATTTATTTCTGAACTTTCTCTATTCTGTTCCATTGGTCTATGTGTCTATCCCTTTGCAAATACCACGTCTTGATTACTATATCTTTATAGTGAGTCTTAAAATTGGGTGGTGTCATTATTCCAACTTTTTTTTCAAAATTGTTTTAGCTGTTCTTCCATATAAATTTTAGAATCAGCTTATCGATATCTATAAAAAATCCTGCTGCATTAAATCTATAGATAATTTCAGGGAGAATTTGCATCTTTATTATGTTAAGTCTTCTAATCCATGATTATGGTATATCTTTCTATTTATTTAAGTTTCTTAATTTCTTTCATAAGACTTTTGTAGTTTTCAGCATACAGATCCTACATGTCTTGTTAGATTTATGGTTAAGTATTTCATTTTGGGGTTTTCAATGGTAATTCAGTTTCTCATCGTTCATTGTTTATATATAGAAATTGATATTTATGTGTTCATCTTTTTTCCTAAAACTCATTTATTAGTTCTAAGAATCTTTTGCAGATTCCTTGGGATTAACTACATTGACAACCATATCATCTGTGAATAGGGACAGTTACATTTCTTTCTTTCTTTCTTTTTTTTTTTTTTTTTTTGAGACAGAGTCTCACTCTGTTGCCTGGGCTAGAGTGCTGTGGCGTAAGCCTAGCTCACAGCAACCTCAAACTCCTGGGCTCAAGCGATCCTCCTTCCTCAGCCTCCTGGGTAGCTGGGACTACAGTCATGTGCCACGATGCCCCGTTAATTTTTTTTCTATATATTTTTAGCTGTACAGGTCATTTCTTTCTATTTTTAGTAGAGATGGGGGTCTCACTCTTGCTCAGGCTGGTCTCGAACTCCTGACCTCGAGCGATCCTCCTGCCTCGGCCTCCCAGAGTGCTAGGATTACAGGCATGAGCCACCGCGCCTGGCCCATTTCTTTTTAATATAGATGGTTTTTCTAACTTTCTCTTGCTTATTTTACTGGCTAAGATACCCAATACTGTGTTGAATCACAGTGGTGAGGCTAGGTGTGGTGGCTCACACCTGTAATCCCAGCACATTGGGAGGCCAAGGTGGGAGGACTGCTTGCAGCCAGGAGTTAGAGGTTAAGAGTGGTGAAAATAGACATTCTTGCCTTATTCCTGATCTTAGGGGGAAAGTTTCTCACCACTAAGTATGATGTTAGCTATAGGATTTTTGTAGATGCCCTTCATTAGGTTGAGGAAGTTTTCATCTATTCTAGTTTGCTTAGAATTTTTATCATGGGTAGATATTTTATTTTGTGATTTTTCTACATCTATTGGTATGACCATGTGGTTTTTCTGTTTAGTTGGCTAATATGGCAGGTTTTATTAATTGATTTTTTGAGTATTGAACCAGTCTTGCATTCCCAGAATAAAGGAGTATCTTTTAAAATCCACACTAAGGCACCATATGTGCTAGCAGTATTCCTGCAAAAAAAGAAATTTCCATGCGGCAACTACAAACCAAAATGATCCATTTGTATGAATATAGCCACTTTATTTGTATGAATAAAATCTGTAGAGCATTCCTGTGGTGCTACAATGAGAAAGCTGAACTCTTAGCATTGATGCTTTAACTATGAGGCCCCTACTGATTCCTATCTATGTTTCAGTCATGGCCTAAGCTGGAGGACATCATGTTGCTAAATTACTGAGTCATCAGTACAATTTGATATCAAAACAAGAATGGCATTAGGATGTATAAGTATATCTAGCATCCACCACAGCACCTAGCACATAGTAGGTACTCAAAAGATATTTGTTGAGTAATAATGATTGCATAACTATATGAGTGAATGAATCCAAGCAACTCTTAATACCTGACTAAGGGATTGTATATTATTTTAAGTACTGTGAATAATGAAATAATGTGTAATGTGAATAATTCAAAAGTTTTACTTACATTTGAATAGGTAGTACCTAATGATTTAATAATTTTCTTCAACTGAAGCAAAAATTCTGTACAGTGAAGACCTTATTAAAAAGGTACTAGATCTTCCTTACAATAGAATTCCAGCTTATAAATGTAGAATTAAAGAAGAAAATAGAAACTCACCATTAGGCAAACTACAGTAGTAATTATTAGACATAAGATCCATAAGAATGGATGCTAAAATTAGTGGGTGAAAGTTTGCAAACTATAAAACAGGATTGCATATTTTCAAAGTATCTCCTTCAAGATATTTATTAACTACTCCACTACTTTATAATAGAGAACCTGGGGCTGGATGCGTGGTTCACACCTGTAATCCTAGCATTTTGGGAGGCTGAGGTGGGAGAATCACTTGAGGCCACGCGTTTGAGACCAGCCTGAGCAAGTACAAGACTCCATCTCTACTAAATATAGAAAAATTAGCCAGGCCTCATGGTGAGCACCTGTAGTCCCAGCTACTAGGGAGGCTGAGGCAGGAGGATCACTTGAGTCCAGGAGTTTCAGGTTGCAGTGAGCTACGATAACACCACTGCACTCTACCCAGGGTAACAGAGTGAGACTCTGTCTTCCCCCCACCCCCCAAAAAAGTGGAATGAATAAATGTTCATATATTCATGTTAGAATACTACAGAGAATGAAAATGAGCAATCTAAAGCAACTCCTCACATCGAGGATGACTCATAAATGCATAATATTGAGCTAAAGAGGCAGAAATAAAATTTATACAATATGACTCCATTAATATAAAGTTCAAATGTGGGCCAAACTAAACTATATTGTCTAGGGATATGTACACAAGTGGTATATAAATAAAGGAAATAAATTATCACAAAAGTCAAAATAGTGAATACCTCTGTAGGGAGAGAGAGAGTTGTGATCAAAGACCTGGGTGGTAGTTACATGGATGTTTGTTTTATAAATATTTATTAAGTTCAACATCTATTTTAATGTATTTTCTATACGTATGTTATATTTCACAATAAAAATGGAGATTACTAAATTAATTACTAAGAAAAGTAATTAAGACAGTATAGTATTGCAGAGACAGATAATTAGGCCAATGGAACAGAAGAAAGTCACACATGTATGAATCACATGATTTGTATCATGTATGTCACAACAGAGACAGGATTTTTTAAATTTTTTTTTTATTTCAGCATATTATGGGGGTACAAATGTTTAGGTTATATATATTGTCTTTGCCCCACCTGAGTCAGCAGAGCTTCAAGCATGCCTATCCCCCAGAGGGTGCGCACTGCACTCATTAGGTGTGAATATACCCATCCTCCCCTCCCCCCTCCCACCTGCCCAACAGCCAATGAATGTTACTAGTACATGTGCACATAAGTGTTGATCAATTAGTACCAATTTGATAGTGAGTGCATGTGGTGCTTGTTTTTTTCCATTCTTGTGATACTTCACTTAGTAGAATGGGCTCCAGCTCTATCCAGGGTCATACAAGAGGTGCTAGATCACCATTGTTTTTTGTGACTGAGTAGTCTCCATGGTATACATATTCCACATTTTATTCATCCATTTATGTATTGATGGACACTTGGGTTGTTTCCAGATCTTTGCAATTGTGAATTGTGTGGCTATAAACATTTGAGTGCAGATATCTTTTTTATAGAATGTCTTTTTTTCCTTTGGGTAGTTGCCCAGTAATGGGATTGCTGGATCAAATGGCAGTCCTATTTGTAGCTCTTTGAGGTATCTCCATATTACTTTCCACAGAGGTTGTACTAGTTTGCAGTCCCACCAGCAGTGTATGAATGTTTCTATCTCTCTGCATCCATGCCAACATTTCAGAGACAGTATTTTTAATGACAAATGATGTGACACAATTGGGTCTTTATATGGAGAAAACATTTTATCCCCCTACCTCACACCATACACAAAAATCTATTGCTGGTAGATTAAAGACTTAAACGTAAAAGGTAAATCAATAAAGATTTTTTGGAATAATACACAATATCTTCATGATCCTGAGGTAGAAGAAGATTTCTTAAACAAAACACAAAAAACAAAAAGAAATGCCCAAGGGAAAAGACTGATAAATTTGAAGTAAGTAAATTTAAGAACTTCTGTCCATTCAAAGCCACTACAAAGATTGAAAAGCAAATCACAGAATGGGAGAAGACATTTGTAACACATATACACAACAAAGGGCTTATTTATAATATATATACTCCTAGGAATCCATTAAAAAAAAAAACAACTAGATGGGAGGAGCAGCATTTTGGGAGGTTGAGGCAAGAGGATTGATTAAGGCCAGAAGTTCAAGATCAGCCTGGGCAAAATAGCAAGACCCCGACTCTACAAAAATTTTTTAAAAATTAGCTGAGGTGGGAGGATTGCTTGAGCTCAGGAGTTGGAGGCTATGATTGATTGGGCCACTGTACTCCAGCCTGGGCAACAAAGTGAGACCCTATCTCTATTTTTTAAAAAAATTAGATAAAGATACTCAACATTATTAGAAATCAATGGAATGGGAAATAAAATTGAAATGAGTTGTTACCATACACACTAAAATTAAAAATCTGACAGCATCACGTGCTAGCATATATGTGGACAATGGGAACTGTCATACATTGCTGGTGGGAGTATAAATTGTACAAGCATGTGGAAAATAGTTTGGCATTATCTAGTAAATGCCCAGAAGTTATAATTCAGGGTATATAATCTTGAGGAGCTTGTAAATCAGTGCACTAGGAGACATGTACAAGAATATTCACAGCAGTATTGTTCATAATGGCTCCAAACTGGAAACAAAGACAGGATGCCATGCAACTTTAGAGACAAAGAAAAAAAAAAAAAATGGGGAAATAGCCACTTTGGATCCTGATGGCTTTTTAGTTCTGGTTCCAGTCTCTGAAGAGGCCCAACTGCCCTGTGCACCCTTTTAATAAATTTCCTATTTTGCGTAAGCTAATTTGAGCAGGTTTCCTGTTTCTTGCAATCAGTAGAGCCTTGCTTAGGAAAAAATGTGGTCAAGGGGCCGGGCACAGTGGCTCATGCCTGTAGTCCTAGCACTCTGGGAGGCCAAGGAGGGAGGATCGCTTGAGCTCAGGAGTTTGAGACCAGCCTGAGCAAGAGTGAGACCCCTGCCTCTACTAAAAATAGAAAAAATCAGCCAGGCATGGTGACATGCACCTGTAGTCCAGCTACTCAGGAGGCTGAGGGAGAAGGATCACTTGAGTCCAGGAGTTTGAGGTTGCTGTGAGCTATGATGACGCCACTGCACTCTAGCCTGGGTGGCAGAGCAAGACCCTATCTCAGAAAAAGGAAAAAAAAAAAAAAAAAAAAAAAGATGACACCATGCACATTAATCCATTTGCTTCAAAATTTCCAAATTCTCATGGTGCTTCTTAGGAAAGAAAGTATGTATTGAAGAAGGAGCTGAAGGAAGAGGTTGGAGTGCCTGGCATATGGAAGCGAAAAAACACACATCAACTTTGAGCCAAGTAGTTTAAGTGTGATTCTTGCCTTGCTCTTCAGTTTTACCTTCAGGCCTGGTGAATTCCCAGGGCCTTCTTGTGCTAGACCAGGGAAGGGGATGGGCCTGCTTCTGAGCTGTTGGAATTAGAGGTCTATGGCTGCGGTATTTGCTTTCCATGTTTAGCATTAAGACGCCCCAGTGAAAGGTGTTTCAGCCTATGATACAGAACTGAGGTGTAAAAGCATGTGGCAAAATAGGAAGAGAAGCTATTATAGGAACCAAAGGAGATAATAAAAAGTATGAATGAAGGGCTGTATGTCAAGGGATGCTATTACCACACTCAGTTGGCTATACGCATGGATCATTTATATTTTAAATATTCTTTGCAGTTTTTATTTAAGATGACTTTTAAAAGCCAAGCTACCTTTTCTTAAATTATCTCGCTTTTCAGGCCTGACGTTTAGTTTGCTGGCAAGGCAACTGATTCCTCCTCTCAATGTCGCTTATGCAGCTTTCTGTTCTTCGGTAATTTATGTAATCTTTGGATCATGTCATCAAATGTCCATTGGTAAGTTAAGAACTGAAATACACAGAAGGTAGATGATGTTTCCACCTCAGTCATGTACTTTACTGCTAAGGAACCCAATATAAAAGTATCTTTAGGCTGGGCACGGTGGTTCATGCCTGTAATCCCAGCACTTTGGGAGACCAAGGTGGGAGGATTGCTTGAGGTCAAGAGTTCAAGACCAGCCTGAGCAACACGGGAGAACCCATCTCTACAAAAAATAGAAAAATTAGCTGGGTATGGTGGCGCACACCTGTGGTCCCAGCTGCCCGGGAGGCTGAGACAGGAGGATCGCTTGAGCCCAGGAGTTTGAGGTTGCTGTGAGCTATGATCAACGCCATTGCACTCCACCTGGGACAACAGAGCAAGACTCTGTCTCAAGGGAAAAAAAAAAGATAGAAAGGAGGCAGAAGATGGACGTTCTATCCATATGGTTAGTGGTCAGATTGTAGAAATGAATACTTCTCCACTTCTCTTAGTGTGTCACCACCAAAAAAACAGGCCAGCAAGATATTTCCCAGAGGAATTAGAGGGCAGAGGTATTATACTTTCCTTGGTGAAATTGCCACACATTGGAATCTGACTGCCCTCAACACAGAACATCCAGAAATGATTTTACCAGTACCCCTAGAGTAGCTCTTTCAGCTGGACCCATAATAACCAAACTCCATGGGACTGATTTATAATACATGGGGATGATTTATTAATTTACAATGAGAAAAGGCTGTCATAGTAATCAAAACACTGAAGCCCATAAGATAAGTACTTTTCTTCCCTGTGTCAAAAGTGCATCTACTAATTTATAATTAGGAATGACTTTTACAGGGACCAGACTCATTAAAAGTCATATAATCAGCACAGTTACCTCACCTAGGTGAATCTGACTAGAAATCAAATCACACAATGCCCCAATAGGCTTGGAAGGTCATTGCCAACATTTACTCAATGAGGTACCTTTTCCTGAGCTTCCCCACCGAACAACTGACCAATCGACCAACATTGACCATTCTGACTAACACACTCTTTCTCCTGATATGTTTTGTGTATTCAGTTCTGGTTAGCATCCCATCCTTCTAGATGTGGCATACTACTCTGCCTTTTTTAAGAACAATATCGTGTATCTTTACTCAAATCCATTACTTGTTGATTTTACATTTGAACACCAAGAGAACAGTTTGATTCCCATATTTCTAAGTTCCTAGGGCACCTCACAGTTATTTCCAAATACTGATAATAAGGCTGTCAGAGTTTTGTTTGTCTTAGTAAGTTTAAAGGTAAGATTTGCCTTTGGTCCTCTATGTGTGTATGTCAATACGAGGATGTAATGAAATAACGTTTGAGCCAGGTTTAGCTCAGTGTCATCTTGCACACAGTAAATCCTTCAGAAGTGTGGGGTATTATTTTTCTTCCTATTGCTATTGATTAGCTTTGTTTTCTGATCCTTTCATTACCATCTCACTTTCAACCTTCTCAAAGAGCAGGCACAGTGGCTGAACCTGACACCCATTTCCAGTCAATTTCTCTTTCGAGCCCACTCCATATGCCCATAATGCAAAGAGATTAAATACCTGGACCACCAACATCTAAATTCTGTGAGTTGGTCATGATATGTGGAGCCACAGTTCTATTTCCTGCTTTCTTACTTCCCAATGGGCACTTTCAAATAAGAAAAGTTCTTCAGATCAAAGACAATACCAAATCAGACCATGGCTGGCTTTTGTCAATATCTGTCAGTTACCTGGACTGGAAACTTCACCTCCTGCCTCTAACATCTTCTCCTATAGGTACCTTCTCCCTCGTGAGCGCTCTGATGATCAACGTTCTGAAAGTGAGCCCATTCAGCAGTGGTCACCTGGTTATGGGGACTTTCGTCAAGGATGACTTTTCTGTCCCCTTCCTCCTTACGAACTATAATAAATCCTTGAGCGTCGTGGCAACCACAACTTTTCTGACTGGGATTATTCAGGTAGGATCTGAACCTCTGAACCCCTGAAAAAGAACTGAATAAAGGGGCCATAAATGGGCCCCTTCCTTTAATTGCTCCCATGATCCATTGTGGTACATCTGGAACTTCTGTGATGTCTTTTTTTGAAAACTTGTAGGATGTATGGAATAGGATGTCTCCTCAGTGACAAACCGTCTCTCTCCTCAGAAATCATCCACCAGTGGGCTAGGATGAGATACTGAACATTCTTGTCAGTCCTTCTCCTCTAAGACAAAGAAGGGTCCTAGGGATGAGGGTCCAGAGTTCCATTCCTGATTTTACCTTTTTAAAAATTACTTTATATTCTTTCAACAAGAATATGCTCAGAGGCCCACCTAGTATGCTTTGGGTTAGTAAGCATTAGCGTCAGACCTGCATTGACAAGGACCACAACTAATGGGCATTAATATGATGACTTATTAAAATCCAAAACTTATTTTGGAATTGTCTTTAATTTTCCTCTGAGAGTCTACCACCTGCTAAACTAAAGGCACAACTTCCAGCTTTATTTCTCTTTCTTCCCAACTAACCCACTCTCTCACTGATTTTCATTGATCCCCTGGGACTGTCTTTCACTGGGTAAGGATTCACTGGGCGTCTACAAAGGCAAGATATCATAGTGGGCGGACTCCTGCCCTGATGCTTATGAGCTGTATGAACTTCAATACTTTCAGCCCTTTGTGGGCCTCAGTTTTCTCATTTGTAAAGTAGGAATATTTGTTTTTCAGGGTTCTTATGAGAATTAAGTGAGAAAATGCATGCAAAGTACTCATCCCAGAGCCTGTTACATAGTAAGCATCAATAAGTTATAATTACTGAGTACAGAGAAATGAATTTGATACCTAAAAAGGGACCAAAAATTAAAAATAAGATATAAGTCCTGTGGTTAAAAAGTTCAATCTTGGCCAGGCATGGTGGCTCACGCCTGTAATCCTAGCACTCTGGGAGGCCGAGGTGGGAGGATTCCTCGAGCTCAGGAGCTCGAGACCAGCCTGAGCAAAAGTGAGACCTTGTCTCCACTAAAAATAGAAAAAATTAGCATGGTGGCGCATACCTGTAGTCTCAGCTTCTCGGGAGGCTGAGGCAGGAGGATTGCCTGAGCCCAGGAGTTTGAGGTTGCTGTGAGCTAGGCTGATGCCACAGCACTCTAGCCCGGGGACAGAGCGAGACTCTGTCTCAGGAAGAAAAAAAAAAAAAAGGCCAACCTCCCTCTGCTGTGGTGTCAGTGGAGGCCATGTGGGAAGAAGTAAAGGCATTCCTGCCTCTCTCAGCCAGGGTGGTACCAACAGGAGGCATAGCTGGGAGCCAGAACACTCAGCCTTGCTCAGCAATCATCAAGAGTCCATACTGCTTCAGGTGTCAGTAAGGGCCAAGTGGGGAACCTGAACTTCTACCTCTACCCAGAAGTAACAAGGTGGCATCCTCCCCTTCTGCCACAGCTTTGTCATAAAATAAACTAGCAGGCAGGGTGCTGTGGCTCACGCGTGTAATCCCAGCACTTTGGGAGGCTGAGGCAGGAGGATCACTTGAGGCCAGGAGTTCGAGATCAGCATGGGCAACACAGTGAGATCCCCATTTCTACAAAAACATTTTTTAAAATTATTGGGGCATGATGGTGCACACCTGTAGTCCCAGCTATTCAGGAGGGTGCAGCAGGAGGATCGCTTGAGCCCAGGTGTTTGAGGCTGCAGTGAGCTATGATGATGCCACTGTACTCTAGCCTGGGTGACAGAGCAAGATCCTGTCTCAAAGAAAAAATAAAAAGAAAAGTCTGAACTAGATAATAGCTAACATTTATTGCGATGTGCTAGTCACTATTCTAGGCATTTTACATGCATTGCCTCATTTAATCCTCACAATGACTCTATGAGTTAGGTATTACTATGGTCTGTACTTTAAGGAAACAAAGGCACAGAGAGGTTAAGTAAATTGCCCAAGACCATACAGCCAGTAAGATACCAAACTGGATTCAGTTCAGGGTTGTCTGCCTCCAGAATCTGTGCTCTATTTTCTATTAAAGTACAAAATAATAGTCATAAAAGTGAAGAGTTCAGTGCTGAAAGAACATGAAGTAAAAAAACAACCTTAAGTTGAATTGGAGTTGTCTGGGAAAGGAACAATGATTTATTGAGTCCTTTCTTTGATTCCTTCAACATTTAGTGCAAGGTTTCTATAAGAGGGGGCAGGTAGGTTTCCCCTCACAGGTGGGCTCCGACTGACGGGCAGTGGCCGCCTGGAATGTCATGTTAACATTAACATGGCATCTGCTGCCACCCCACTGCGGGGAAGAGAGTTCTATGGTAACTGCGGACATCTGCCATTTACAAGGTGGAAGGAAAGGATGGCATGAAGAATGAGTAACACGTATTTGCATCTGTCACTGTTCTCACATTTGGGCTAGGTGTTTTATATGTGTTACGTAATTTAATCCATGCAAAACTCTGTGTGTCGAGTATTATTCACGTTTTAAAGATGAGGGAACTGAGGCTCAGAGAGTTAGTTACCTTGACACTCAGCAGCCAGTGAGAGGCGGGGCGGGGCTGAAGTCAGGTTCTCCAACCCTGGGAACCACGCTCTCTCTGCACACCTTTCCAAGGAGAGGAATTCTATAGAGCTCTTGAAAGAGAGGAGACACATGGACTGGAAGAAATAGAAAAGAGAGGGCTTCGTGCACAAGCATAGGGGTAGGACTCGGCCAATCACAAAAAATAGGAAGCAGATGGGCCTGACTGTAGTAACAGTGTGTGTCGGCAGTCATGACGGGAGATTCGGTGAGACGTGGTGCCTGGCTGATGACAAGCTTTGAAATAAAAAGCTTTCAAAGCCAAAAGATTCACTGGTCCAAACTTGTTTGTTTGTTTTCTGAGAGCTTCTAGTGCGGTGGGGAGTGAAGTGTGACAATCGCAGGCTCTAAGGCTACTGTTTTGTTCTTCTTTCCCCACTTACTGAATTACCTTCACTGGGCCGTGCCAATTTTCTTAACCTCCCCTCTGAAGGGGATGAGGACTCATCCTCTAACCATCAGCTTTCTAACTGTTACTGGCTGTGGCCGAATCCCTCGGTTCTTGACTACCCGTCCCAAGGAATGATAGCAGGTGACAAAGCAAAGGTAGAGAAAAAGGACCAACAAACTGAAAATAGGTAGAAAAAGGACTTTATTGCAAGCTGGAAGGAAGCGAAAGTACACTTCACAGGGCAGGAGCAGACCTTTGTCCACCAGGACTCTGGCCCCTGCGCTCTTAGTCGCTGGGCTTTTATCGTTTTCACCTGGTGAGGCAGGAACGCGTTATTTGAATTGTCCAATGGAGTGCTTGTCTCCGCCCTAGTGACGGGAGGGGGTGGGGGTTAGATTTTCTCCTTTTAGGGCCTCAATCTGGAAATGTCATGATGTCATGGCGTCCCTCCCCTGCTAGGGGGGGAACATGCAAAGCTAATGACATGTTAATTCTCTTAAGGTCACCTTGAGATCTCAGGATGCAGCAAGAGAGTCCCAAGAAAAGTCCCCTCCCCTGTCTTACGCGCTCAGCTCACTTGCCTCCCCTCCTCCCGCTCGCACCTAACTAAGCTGCCCACTCTAACAACCGTGTTTTTTATGACAAAAATTGAACATTTCTAATGAAAGCCCTTTAAAAAGGCAAGGCTTGTTCTGATCAGCCTGTTGCTGTTTCCTCCACAGCGACCTAGAGGGCGGTAGATTCCAGGGCAAGAATTTAATTTCGCTGCCCGGGCTCGCGAAGGGAGGAGGGAGAGATGCGGGCCCGAGCTCGTCAGTAGCCAATGAGCAACACGCAAGGACCCACCTTGTCTCACCCACTCTGTTCATTAGGGAAGGAGAGACACGAGAGTTATCAAAGGCCTACCCTAACTTTTCTTTGTTGGAAGCCCTTCTGAGAAGGGGCTGTGGGACCCCTGGGGAGCGCCATTGGTGTCATTGCTGGTTTGAAGACATTCTGCCCCGGCTCTGTTTTTCTTTTCCATCTGAACCCCCTGCAGCTATCAATGGGCATGATGGGTTTGGGCTTAATCAGCACGTACCTTCCGGAGGCTACAATTAGTGCTTACCTGGCCGCTACGGCGCTGCACATCATGCTGTCCCAGCTGACGTGCGTCTTGGGGATTATGATCAGTTTCCACGCTGGTCCCATCTCCTTCTTCTACGTGAGTAATTTCAACCCTCACCCGGAGTTACAAGTGTCCCACCCCTTGCCTCCAAAGGAAGGTGGGCCCAGTAGAGAAACTCCTGCCTGTTCTGAAAGGAGACACAGTCCATAGGCAGCTCAGTCCAGAGGGTCCTAGGAATAGTTCCTCTCTCTCTCTCTCTTTCTCTCTCTCTCTCTCTCTCTCTCTCTCGCACATGTAGTGTCTTGGTTAATTGCAGATGCCACTTAGACCATGCTTTCAGTTGCATTAACCATTTCAGCCCAACCTTTTAAACTTACATGATTTAAAATTTGGCCTTGAAGATGCCGTACTTATCATAAACAGAACTCCTATGTCCTTTCCATTACACTGAGACATATAAAGCGTATATTCTATCCTTATTGAACATTACTGCCTCTTTTAATCCCTTTTTCAACCTAAAAAAGGCCCTCCACCCGCCCCTTACAGTTTTAGTAATGCCCATAAAGACCTCTCAGCAACTCTACCTAGGCACTTCTTTCTAAACTAATCTAGAGTGACAATTTGCTAGATTTAGGCAATTATTACATCCCATCCTAAGCCTCTGTAATTTTTCTTTCAGAACATTATTAATTATTGTATGGGACTCCCAAAAGCTAATTCCACCAGCATTCTACTATTTTTAACTGCTGTTGTTGCTCTGAGAATCAACAAATGTATCAGAATTTCTTTCAATCAATATCCCATTGAGTTTCCCATGGAATTATTTCTGGTAGGTGTTTTTGATGCCCAGAATTCATGGTTTAGATAACATTAGAATGTTAACATTTACAAAGCATATGTTGAATATGTCAAAGCTGAGTACATTTGGTTTTAAACATTAATGTATGCTTATATTTGTAAAACATGCTTATTTTCCTTTTTTAAAACATTTTAAAACTAAGGTATAGTTAACAAATAAAAATTATGTATATTTATGGTATACATATTTTTATATGTGTATACATCGTAAGATGTTTAAATCAAGCTAATTAACATACCTATCACCTCACATACTTATCATTTTTTGTTGTGACAACATTTAAGATCTACTCTCTTAGCAATTTTCAAAAAGTTTACAATACTTTATTAACCATCACCATACTATACAATAGATCTCCCCCCAAAACATGCTTATTTTCTAAGTACATTTATCTGTTGCCTCGTTCTCATAATATTTCAAAAATATGGGGCTTTTCCCCTTATGAAAATAATACAGGCTCATTCTAGAAATTTTGAAAAACATTAATATTTTTAAAAAGGGGGAAGGAAGAAAAAGAAATTTCTATAGTTGCACCATCCAAAGTCAACTACTATTAATACTAATACACTGTCATTTACTCCTTTCTTCTTTCTGACAAACATATGACAGGTCTATGCTAAGTGTTGGTGAATTTCCATCTTTCTCTATGTAGAAGTTTTGTTTCTTTTTTTTGAGACAGGGTATTTCTGCCCCTGGAAGCAATGATGCATAATATTTAGATAATCATATGCCTTTTCTTTTTTTAACCCCCTATAGATTCTTGGCTTCACTGCATTTGCAAACAGGATAAGCATGGCCACAGAAACCAGCAAGACACTCATTGACATGATTCCATACAGGTCAGTAATTCCACTTTTCAATATTGCTTTTCTCTTTCTGATATCCTCTCCTAGCCTCTGACCATATAGCCTGATTGATATTTTTCTACTGGCATTCTCTGGCCAAATTCATTTTGGAGCACAGAGGCTCCCGAAAGGAGAAGGGCTAGGACAACTCCTTGTTTCCTCTCTGGTCAGCCTCTGTCTCTCATAGTTGAACTAATTCCCTCACCCAAGAAAACTGCTGGATGCGCTACGCACAGCACATACAGACTCCAGTTTTTCTCATGGTGCGTGACAGGCCTTCTCAACCTCTGCACCTGTCTGACTAACTCTCAAGAGTTGGACAAGAGACGTCTCTGTTTTCCTAGCCTCTGTCCTGTGGCTCAGTGTTCAGGAGATACATGTTCCTTCTGCCTTCACCCACTTAGACTGAATCAGTGCCCTTGAGCAACAATATTTTCTTACTCTGGCTAGAAATAGACTGGCATATGGAGTTCTTAGGGACTCAATTTAAATTATAATTCCTACCAGTGACTGTGGGGTGCCACTCTTGCTTCCGCTAGGAAATTATTTAATATAATTTTTTTAACCTTGATCAGATGAATCACATTAGCTAAGAAAAGCAATTTACTGCAGTTTTTTGAATCATAGGCAGGCTTTTGAAGAGCATTGCTGATTTTCTAGTGTTGTATAATGGGGAATCCTGCAAAGTCAAGAATGCTGGCCAAACTCCAGGGTAACAAAACATGGGCTACTTTGGCACAGTCAGATTAAATTAGTCTCATATCCTACCAGTTCTCAATGAAATCTGAAATTCCAGTCAATTAAAAAGTGTGAGCAGACACCACGTAAGTACCAGGGAAGACAAAGCTAAACAAGACATGGTCTCTGTCCTCAGAAAAAAACAACAAGAACAACAATGGGATGGGTGCGCCACGTATTTACCGTATTTCATTTACTCTTCACAGTAATACCATGAGTTAGGTATCTTTTTTTTTTAATGGCTGAGGAAACTAAGGCTTACTAAGTTTAAGTGATTTATCCAAGATCACATAGCTACTCAGTGGCAGAGCTACCATTTGAACTCATTTCTCCTTAATTACAAAGTCTATGATTATAACCACTCTATTAGGCTTATGTGCTTCTGTTACTAGTGACTTAAAAACCACACAGCCAAGATTTGCTTATCTTTTATCGTAAGATTCAAGGGTATAGATAGACAAGTGAGCATTTCAAAAATCCAATTTTAAACATTGCTTTGAACTTCCTTTTTTTTTTTTTTTTTTGGAGACGGTCTCACTTTGTTGCCCAGATTGGAATATAGTGGCGCAATCATAGTTCACTGCAGTGTTGAACTCCTGGGCTCAAGCAATGCTCCCTCCTCAGCCTCCTGAGTAGTTGGGACTACATCCAGCTAATTTTCTTATTTTTCTGTAGAGACAGGGTCTTGCTATATTGCCCAGATTGGTCTTGAACTCCTGGCCTCAAGCATCCTCCCACCTCGACCTCCCAAAATTCTGGAATTAGAGGTGTGAGCCACTGCACTCAACCTGAACTTCCTTTTTTATTATTATTATGTATTTATCCAGAGCTGTGAGGAACTAGTAAAATTGAACAATTTTAAGTAGCTCCTGCTGTGTCCCGGTCCCCTTTTAACCTAATTTGCTAACAAGAATTAAATGTTACAGAGGACAGTAAGAAGGAAAAACAGTAGTTTCTGTTGTTATCATACTAAATATTTAAGCTTTACTAATACAGATTGGGTAATAAATTACATTTACTATGTACCACTTTGCATACACATTCTTACCAGCTTCTTAAAAGGACAAGAAGGGGAAATTTGACATAAAGTTAAATATCTGCCTCTGAGCATTCATTAATGTTTCTATTTAGCTCATTACCTGGAAAGCAAGTTATAAATAGGGAATTAAAATAGATATAATTGGGTGGTGAAGAAAATGATGTTCAAAAAATAGGAATTTAGATTCATGCACATAATAATGGTGAGAAATGGGAAGATAGAAGGAGATAACTCTTCAAGGTACCAAAAGTAGATTTTTTCTACTTAAAGGAAAAAGAAATTTAAAATGCATGAACTAATACGAAATTGTAATTAGATAAGGGATTATTTACTTTGCAGAAAAATATATCACAAAATTTCTTTTAAAATAATTTTTTCCTAGTGTATGGATTTTACTGAATTTGGATTTTTACATAATTTTTTCAGAAGTAAATCAACTATTGTGATATCTATTTGTGTCTTTGATGAAATGATAAAAGATAACCAAAAGAATGAACATTTCAAATAGCAAACCTTATCTAAAACATTTAGAAGATTTTTTTTTTCTGACTTAGAAAGTAAACTAGAGAAATGTAAAAGGAAGTATATTTGTGTTTCCAAATTAGGCTTAAAGGATTATGCCAGTATGGATCTGTGGAAAAATAATACTCCCCCCCTCCAGATCATCAAGATTTCTTTTCCTTTTTTGGTCTGTTAATATTGTGATTGATTTTTGAAGTAAAACCAACGCTGCATCCTAGAATAACCCCACTTGGTCATGGTGTATTATCATTTTATATACTGATTTGCAAAAATGATAAGAATTTTTGCATTTGTATTCATGAAGGATGTTGGCCTGAGGTTTTCTTTTCTTGTAATATCTGTGTCTGGCTTGGCATGAGAGTATATTGCCATAATAGAAGGATTTGGGAAGTATTCCCTCATTTTCAGCTTCTGGAAGAGTTTCTCTAACATTGGCATTATTTCTTCCTTAAATATTTGGTAGAATTCATCAATGAAGATATTTGGGCCTGGAGTTTTCATTGTGGGAAGGTTCTGAAGTATAAATCAATATTTAGTTTGCAATTTATTAAATAAAACTATTAATAAATTACATAATCATTATCTATGATTCAGGTTGTCTATTCTTGAGACTACTCTGTTAGTTTTGGTAATTCAAAGAATTTACCCATTTAATCTAAGTTGTCAAATATATTGGTATAAGGTTATTTATAATATTGTCTAATTATTCTAGTTCACATACCATAAAATTCACCCTTTGAAAATGTGCAGTTCAGTGGAGTTTAGTGTATTCTTTTAACTATTACCACCATCTAATTTTAAAACGTTCTATTACTCTAAAAAGAAACCTTGAACTCATTAGTAGTCACACCCTATTGCTCCTCCCCACAGCCCTTTGCCACCACATATCTACTTTCTGTCTCTCCAGATTTGCTTATTCTGGACATTTCATATAAATACAATCATACAGTATGTGGCCTTCTGTGTCTGGCTTCTTTCACTTAGCATAATGTTTTGACAATTCTTCCATGTATCATGTATCAGTGCCTTCCTATTTATGCCTACATAACATTCCATTGTATGGATCTACATATTTTATTTATCCATTCATCAGTTGAAGGACATTTCAGTTGTTTCCATCTTTTGGCTTTTGTGAATAGTGCTACTATGAACATTTATGTGCAAGTTTTTGTTTGAGCACCTGTTCTTAATTCTTTGAGGTATACACCTAGGAGTAGCATTGCTGGGTCATATGGTAATTCTGTGTTGAACTTTTTGAGGAAATGCCAAACTGTTTTCCACAGCAGCTGCACAATTTTACATTCCCAACAATGATGCACAAGGATTCCAATTTCTCCACATCCTCACTAATACTTATTTTCTGGCTTTTTTTCCCTTCTTTTATTATAGCCCTCCTACTAAGAAATAGTATATCACTCTGGCTGTTGTTAGCCATTTGTATATCTTCTTTGGAGAAATGTCTAAGTCCTTTGCTTATTTTTAACTGGGTTAAAAACTTAACTGTTTGGGCCGGGCGCGGTGGCTCACGCCTGTAATCCTAGCACTCTGGGAGGCCGAGGTGGGCGGATCGTTTGAGCTCAGAAGTTCGAGACCAGCCTGAGCAAGAGCGAGACCCCATCTCTACTAAAAATAGAAAGAAATTATATGGACAGCTAAAAATATATATAGAAAAAAAATTAGCCGGGCATGGTGGTGCATGCCTGTAGTCCCAGCTACTCGGGAGGCTGAGACAGGAGGATCGCTTGAGCTCAGGAGTTTGAGGTTGCTGTGAGCTAGGCTGACGCCACGGCACTCACTCTAGCCTGGGCAACAGAGTGAGACTCTGTCTCAAAAAAAAAAAAAAAAAAAAAAAAAAAAAAAACTTAACTGTTTGTACTAACCTTTTCTAAGTCTCCATAGCTGCTTATAATTCTGAGGCATACAAATTGATACAGGAGAATTTGTAAAACTGGAATTTCCTTAATATGAAATAAGAGCATAATTTGGGGGGGGGAGTACTTAAATGACTCACAGCATCCCTCTTAGCATTAGTTTAAGCTAAAGAGGCAGACTGATCTTCTCTCTTTCCTGGTAATTCCTAAGTAATTAAGAATAAATAAGTTCAAAAACAATTTGCTGCCAGCATCTTAATAACAACTTTAAGTGGCTCTTTGAGTTGCCCCCACCATGTCCTTAGATCTAATATGTGCTACCTTATTAACTCACAGCAGGCTTCTTGAGTGGCTTCATTTCAGATTTAGTTAATTTCTCCCCCAAATGCATGTCGTGTATTCTCAATAGGCTATATTTCCAGCAATCAATAAATGAACACACGTAAAAAAAAAATTTAACTGTTTGTCTTTTTGTTGTTGAGTTGTAGGAGTTCTTTATATATTCTGAACACCAGATCCTTATCAGATATATTATTTGCAAGTATTTTCTTCCATTCTGTGGGTTGTCTTTTTATTTTCTTGATATATTCTCTGAAACACAAAAGTTTTTAATTTTGATGAAGTCCAATTTATTTTTTCTTTTGTCACTTGTGCTTTTCGTGTCATCTCTAAGAAACCTATACCTAATCTAAGGTCATGAAGATTTACCCCCATGCTCTCTTCTAAGAGTTTTATAATTTTAGCTTTTAAATTTGGTGTGTGATCCTTTTTGAATTAATTGTTATATATATTATGGGGTAGGGGTCCAACTTCATTTTTTTACATGTGAATATCCTGTTGTCCCAGCATCATTTGGTGAAGAGACTGTTCTTTCCTGATTGAACCATCTTGAGACCCTTGTTGAAAATCAGTTTGCCATAAATGTCTAGGTTTATTTCTGACCTCCATTGATCTATATGTCTATCCTTATGCCAGTACCTTATACGTCTTGATTACTGTAGCTTTTAAGTTTTAAAATCAGGAAATGTAAATCCTCCAACTTTGTCCTTCTTTTTCAAGATTGTTTTGGCTGTTCAGGGTACCATGCAATTCCATATGAATTTTAGAATTGGCTTCTCCATATTTGCAAAAAGGACCATTGAGATTTTAATAGGGATTGCATTTGAATCTGTCGATCATTTTGAGGCTCTTACTGGCCAAATATATAAAATATGTTTAAATACATGAATATATAAAAATACTAAGATAATAAACTCATTTTTTCACCCTTGGAAAATAGTAGGGAACCAACTCATTATTTTGAAAATTGTTCAATAAACGGAAAGAATCAAGCATTTATCATGCCTTTCCTATAGGAACTGCTCTTTGAGGCTGAGCGTGGTGGCTGCTCATGCCTGTAATCCTAGCACTTTGGAAGGCCAAGGTGGGAGGATTGCTTGAAGCCAAGAGTTTGGGACTAACCTGGACAACATAGCAAGACTCCATATCTAACCACCGCCACCCCCCAAAAATTAGCTGAGCATGGTGGTGCATGCTTGCAGAGTCTGAGCTACTTGGGAGGCTGAGTGGTAGTCAAGGTTACAGTGAGCTATGATCCTTCATCCTGGGCAACAGAGTGAGACTCTGTCTCAAGAGAAAAATTAAAATTAAAAAAAACCTGCTCTTTTGGGCATCCAAATAGTTGATAACAAGACATTTTACTTTATAGACATATTCCAGCCAATGTGAAGAGAAGGAATTACAGAATTAGAATATCACCATTAAGGAATATTAGGATATCATCTGCTAACAACACAAAAAGAGTCAGTCATTGTGTGTTTCCTGATAGAAGTACACATCACCACCTATGAAGTATTTTTGTCTTTAACTTTTATTTATTTATTTTTATCCAGTCCCCGTAGGAACCACCAAAAATTGCCAATGCCAATTATATTGCAAGTCGTCATGATAGGGTATTGGGAAAGGTTTCAATTAGCAACAATTGTGCCTCGGATAAACCTCATTGGCTACGATACTGCCACTGTGCAAAGCTATGAAGTATTTCTGTTTAAAGAAAACCAATCCCATAGCTGACCAAACCTGAAGGGCTAACTACCAATTTACAGAAAATACAAGGAACAGAGGAATATGTTAAATGACAACACAGGGATGTAATCAGCAAAATCCAGACTGTGGGAAACATTATAAGACCAATGACCAGATTTCTTTAACCAAAAAATTGCAAGGAAGAAAAAAAAAGATATGGAGGAGGAACCTCTAGCTTAAAAGAGATATAAGAGACATAGCAACCAATTGTAATGTATGGACCTTATTTGGATTCTGATTTGAACAAATTGTAAAATATGTTTATGATATTTGGAAAAGCTTGAACACTAGACATTAGATAATATTAAGAATTGGTAATAATTTTTGGTGTACTTCTTTTAGAGAAGTACACTAAAGTATTTATAATTGAAATGATATAATGCCTAGAATTGGATTCAAAATAATCTTGGAATAGGCATTGGGTAGGGTTACAGATAAATTAGATTGGTCATGAATTCTTAAGTGTCAAAGGTGAGTGAGGAGTACACAAGGGCTCATTATACCATCTTTTCTTCTTTTGTAACTGTTTGGAAATTTTTTACTTTAAAAATAAAATATCAAACATTTACAGGTGGTTCTATGCTGTGTGCATATAAATGGAACCACAGACATAGTCTCTGACTTCTAAGAAGTCACAGCCTGACACTGATCACACAGGAGTTGACTTAACAGATGCTCTGGACGGGCTCAGTGGCTCATGCCTGTAATCCTAGCACTCTGGGAGGCCAAGGTAGGAGAATCGCTTGAGCTCAGGAGTTGGAGACCAGCCTGAGCAAGAGCAGGACCCGTTTCTACAAAAAATAGAAAGATTAGCTAGGTATCATGGTATGTACCTATAGTCCCAGCTACTCAGGAGGCTGAGGCAGGAGGATGGCTTGAGCCCACGAGTTTGCAGTGAGGTTGTAGTGAGCTATGATGACGCCACTGCACTGCAGCCAGAGCAACCAACTAAGACTCTGTCTCAAAAAAAAAAAAAAAAAAAAAATTGCTCTGGACAACAGAGTAAAATTACTAAACCAATACAAGAATAGACAAGTATTCATTCCTGTGAGAATCCGGACACACCTCAATTCTCTGGACAGCAATCTGATGCCAAAAAACGACAAAGAAGAAAGTTTATTGTGTTAAACAAGTAGAATTTCCTAGCTAACAATAGGGTGGGAGATATGTCTGAAAAGAGATTTTGATCATGGTTTATAGGTGTTTGGCAATGTTTTGTATATGATCTGATCTTAGCAGAAATAGAATGTATTGGATTAGAATTAGATGACCATGACTATCAGCAAAATATGAATGTCTCAACATTCTGGTGACCTCAAAACTACAGGAGGGAAGGTGTGGGTAGAATTTGGAAGTAATCTGTATAAAGGACAATGACTAAAGTTATACCATGAAGAATTGGAGTGCGAATAGGAGGGAATTCACAGAGCCTTTTAGCTCTAAAACATATGAGATATGTTATCTGTTGTTTACCCACTGATATGGTCTCAGACAGTATCAAGAAACCACCTTCCACAAATCCTTGTGGCTTGCCTGCCCTGTTTCTTGCTGTTGCTACATGGCAGAAACCTTAAACTAGAAGACAGCAGAGCATGTTCTCTTAACGGCTTTTATCACTTGGCTTGGTTTGCTGGCGATTTTGGCAGGCTGCTGCCTCAGTTGCTCTACTTGTTCCTTATTGTCATTTTTTTTTTCAAAGGGAAGCCAGGCCTGCCCCGTATGAGAAGAATAGAGTGGGTGAAGTGCCAATAAAAGATTCCTGCTCTCTAGGAATAATTCCACTATTTTATTCCAGCTTCGTGTTTCCTGGAACGCCAGATTTCAGCATTCTTCCCAAGATCATTTTAGAAGCCATCTCTTTATCTTTGGTGAGCTCCTTTCTGCTCATTTTTCTGGGCAAGAAGATTTCCAGTACTCATAACTACAGAGTCAATTCCAACCAGGTAAGAGGACTATTACTTCCTCTGGCCCTTAAGCCTTTTGTCTCTAATCTGAGTCTCTTGCCAACATGAAGGCTGGATTCTTCTTTAATCAGATAGTCGCTTGGACCATAATTTGGACTATAATCACAAAAGGATTTTTGAGAGGTGAGGGATACTTAACTTTGAAGCCACTTGAATTAACATGAGGTTATTCCCCTGGAACAGACATGGTGCAGCAAGGCAAGAAGATAACATTTGGCATCATGTTGTAAATCTAGGAAAGTTCCACTTTTCTTAATTTTATCTTTCTTTCCACCAAGGCCTTAGAAGTCAACCACGTACTGAGGTACAATAAGAAATGCTGTGGACTATTTTATATAAAACCAAGGCTACTAATATAATTAAGTTGGCCTCCCAGAAATAGTCTTTGTCTTTTGGTTTTGGTTTTTATTTTTTAGGGAAAATCTTCAACTTCTCTGAGTTTAGCCTTTTCCCCAGAACTCAGGAGGGAAGTACGGAAGCAACAGGTGTCCAGTTTGACTCTTAGGATGGTATGGAAGGAAAGCAGAGGAAGAGCACTGTGCTTCTCCCTGTCATTCTAAGTCCTTGTGATCACGTGAAAGAGAAGAAAAAGGCGAGAATCTCATCCTCTCACCTTGAAAAAGTGCTTTCCTAATGATCACTAGCTGAAATGAAGATTCAGTTTAATCTAGAACATCAGATTTGCCATCCTTTTGTTCTTTCTAAGAATATTTCAATCTGTTATTATTTAAAGTGATGTAAACCCTATCTTTATACACAAGAAATGAACAGTATACCTTTAGCTCAAAATCATATCATCATTCTTCAACAAAGAATGGGCTGAAAATGCCTGCCGTTTCTTTACAGGATTTACTAGCCATTGGACTTTGCAATGTCGTCAGTTCATTTTTCAAATCTTGTGTGTTTACTGGTGCTGCTGCCAGGACTATTATCCAGGATAAATCTGGAGGAAGACAACAGGTGTGTTGAAATAGAATCTGATCTCTAATATATAAAAGCTATTTATGTCAATTTATACGTATATTTGTTGAAGGGATTATATGCGTTTAATCTTGTTGCTGTTTTAGTGATAGGCTTGATGGGAAAGACTTCTTGGAAGAATTTGGATTTCATGCTTGCCTTAATTTTTGCTCAGATTTTATCTTAAAAGTTACGTATGAATGTGAAACTTAAAAGTCATTTTCTATAGAAATATTATATGTCAGAGGTTTCCATATATTAGCTCACAAAAAAACCATTTTCCATGTAACATATTTAAAGGATAACAGTATTTCAGTTAAACTTACCATCTATTAACATCGTTGTTTTTTTCCCCCCGCTATGGGAAGATGCATTCTCATACCTAGTCTGGGAAAGCACTAATACAACTCTCTCCACCCTGGCAGCAAACTAAAAATTTTCCTGGCTTCCTCAAAGGACATGGCAAAGGGCTTTCATGATAGGGAGTCAGGTCTTTGTCTACGAGAGCCTCGGGAATTTATGACTGTTCCACTTTTGTGTAAGAGAAAATTATCTAGGTCAGCCTCTCTTCAGGTATTCTGAATTAGTAACCTAAATGTTTAGGTGAGGAGGGGGTGGGGGCAAGGCAGATGGTAGCAGAGAAGACTACAGGCAAACTCCAGTTGCAGGCATGAGATTTTATAAGTCCAATGTCCATGAGTTTTGAACTGCTTATACAAAAGTTACAACATAACAACATGAGAGGTATCCCATCTCAGCTGTGCAGTGTGATGAAACGTCACAGAGCCATCAGAATTGAAACTAGTTCAGCTAGCAGGGAAGCAATGGCAGGAGTCAAAGACAAGCTTATGCTGCAGAAGCATAGTAAGAAGGTAGCAGGTATGATGTGTCAGAAGAATGGACACTAAATTTCAATGGGGAAAGACAAAGTGTCACAGTCCATGGGCGAATTTATGATGAAGTATAAGGTAAATGCTAGTGAAAGTCAGAAAGATTAGGCAGGGGCTAGAGCACAGGTCTAGAGTAAGATTACATCATATCCTTTTACGTGGACCAAGTTTTGTTGTCACAGAGCTTCTTCCAGACCCACTGGCCTTTTCCATTACTGCTTGACAGACAGAAGGAATTTGGGCTATGTTAAAAAGAAAGATGTTCCATACAAACATGCAAAAACTTTGGAGTCAAAATGAGAGGCTTTTACAATAAGAAGAAATGGAAATGGCAGTTCCAGAGATTAGTTCTACTAATGTTTTATGACACGCTTACTTTGTTCAGTATATAAGCATAACATAAATTTGGGAGACAAGATGCACACAACTGGAGAAACCTAAATCAAAGTGCAAGGAAAACTGAGTGCAGAATGAGGGCAATAAACAAAAAGCGCCCTAAGTATTTCTAGCAGGAGAACAATGGAGGGAGTGGGACTTGTATGGAGTTCCGAAAGGAGGTTAGGATATGTATAGATGAAAGGAGAAAGAAGGGTTGCAGTTCAACTTCAGAGTTGCCTAAAAGGCAGGACTCCATCCTGTGCGTGCAGTGTGGACTGGAGGAAGAATAGCTTTGCCAACTGTACTCACTGATTCTGGGAATAGAAAGGCCAAGTTTTGGGAGGGCCTCAGCAGATGATTGGCTTTCTAACCTCTGAGCAAGCCCTTTTTTTACCATTTTAGCCTGTTGGACAAGGGCCTGTCTCAAAGGCAGCCTATGGCTCTCATTCTGCTTCCCGCTGCCACCTTGTTCACCTGTGCAGTACATTTCCTACTAGTGACACCTGTCAATGAAGTGCAGTGGCCTTCCACAGGGAGGCATGTCCCTAGGGATGCTGGTAAGCCCTTCCCTGAGACCTTGATATGCCCAGAGCAAATCCCTGCTTAAGGAGAGAATGCTGCTGGCCCCTGGCCCTACACACTGCAGCTGCCCAGACTCCACTCCTGATTTTCTGATCTGGACCAGAAAAGGCCTCTGAGACTCCTTCAGCCTTCTTTTTCTCATAGCAGTGGCGTGTTCTCTCCACTCCTTCCTTCTCTCTGAGGGCTTTCTATTCAGTCTGCCTGAGAATGCCCCCACTTCTTCAAATTTCTTCAGGACTACAGGAAAGAAAAGTAGGGAGCTGGCTCTGAACCTCTCAAAAATGACCTGTCACTTTATTTTTATTTTTTATCTGGCATAGGTACAAACTGTGTGTATATGTCTGGATTTCACTTTAATTTTTCCTTGGCTAGAACTCATTTCCCTCCACTGGTTGCAACAAAACCTACTGGCCCTTCTAGCCACAGCCTCAGCCTGAGGCATAGGCAGGCCTGGCCCATGGCAGAGGGGGTGTGACAAGCCCTAGGCCTGTGGCCAGCTGGATTGCCCCCCACTCCATCCTCCTGCTCATCCATTTTTGACCACTGTGCTTCTCTGTTCTCCAGGACTGGGTTCCTTCCTTGGACTGGCTTTTTTTGCCCAGGCTCCCAGAATTGCTTTAAAAATGGATTATTATAAAAGAGAGAAATTTTTTATGTTCTTTTGAGAGAGGAAGAAAATGGGGCAGTGGAGAGTACCTGGATTTTGGAGTCAGATGGTCAGGGGCTTTAAAACCTGACCCCATGCCTCCTAGATGTGCATGATCTTGGGCAAATTACTTTTGCTCTCTGAGGCTCCAGTTCTCGTCTATAAAATGGGGATAAAACCAACCTTTCCATCGTGAGATTTAAATTAGACACTAATAGTGTCCACATAGTGTCTGTTACTTAAGAGATATTCAAAAATCATAGCTTCTACCCTAGGTCCCCAGTTCCTGGGCAGGCATTCAACAATCCGCTGTCCTACTTCATGGAACCGACCACATATGGAGCAAGGGGTGTCTGAGGGTCTGCATGTCGACAGTGGCCATGGCTGTGGGAACTCCCATTGTTTTTGAATCCCTGGAGAGAAGGCAGTCTTTGTTCGAGAAAGCCTGGAAAAGTGTTAGAAAATCAGAGAAGAAAGCAAAACATGCATGAGATACAGTTCTACAGTGCTTGCTGTTTCTAGACCCTGTTCAGGCACTGAGCCTGAGCTTCTGAGATCTACCAAGCATCTCCCCGAGGCACAATGCCACTGAGGGTGGTCCTCGGATCCCAAAGCCCACTCCCATGAATGTGCAGCCGAGAGGAACACGCAACTCTTGGCAGGCCTCCAACCCCCTCTGAGCAGCTACTTTTATGGGATTCAGTATCTAGTTTGTACTCATTTTAATCTAGATTTTATGTAACTCATTTAGCTGCCTGCCTGTCTTTATTTTCTTAAAAATAATCAGAAGAGGCTGGTCCGAAGGTAGTGAGTTATCTCACTTGATTGTTCACAGTCAGTTACAGATTGAACTCCTTGTTCTACTACTTTCCCCCCTCCTCACTACTGCACTTGACTAGTCAAAAACAAACAAACAAACAAACAAAAAACAAAAAACAAAAAAATCAGAAGAATGTTGGAAAAAAGAAGTAGTAGGAAAGAAAAGGCCTGATTTATTTTCCTGCATTTATCAAAGTAGTTGTTTTACATAGTGTCAGCAAAGACCAACTGAAGCCAGAGCCGTAAATTAGATCCAGCAACAGGCTGGTGTGAACCGGCTGGAGGGGCTGATGCGTTCAGTGACCTGTTTCGGTTCCACAGTGTATGAAATGTTTGCCATTGGAGCTTCCTGAGTTTCAGCTGATGCGTTTCCTGAATCCTTCTGCTTGCACTCCTCTCGTGTGCCTCAGCTTGTCCACGTCAGGCCACGCACAGTAGCTGGAAGTCGGCTGGGATGGGGAAAGAAGGAAGTAGGACGCTGATATGCACTGCTGTTATTTTCAGCAACACATTTAATGGCAAATAGACATGAGTAGTGACAGAGAATCCAGTAGGAAGGTATTTTTCCCCCACATAACAAATAAAGAGAAAAATTAGGGAATCATTGCTGAGTGGTCCTTTAATAGATTATATTTGTGGGACTCTCTCAGTTCTTACTAGTATATGCCATTATTTTGATGTGTGCTTACAGTTTTACCCCATCCCCCACTCCCCATCACAGTGGCAAATGATACTGCTTTATATTATTTTACTACCGGGAGCTTAAAAAATAGAAATTTACCAATAAAGGATACAGTGAGTACAAGACTATGTCCAGAGAGCCTTGGGTTCATAGCGGGAGCTTTCCACCTTTAATTGCCAAGTGAGAATCACTGCTTAACAAGTGACACTGAGCCCAGAGTAGTGAACCCAGCTGGGGTAGGATCCAGAGCTGCTATATACAGCCTGGAATCATGTTTGTAGCTTTTTTTTTTTTTTTACACTGAAGCAGAGAGAAACTGAAGCAGGAAAACGGGATATGATTATCATTGTATTTTTTAAGATGAAGCACCACTGAAGCAGTTAGATGGGAAGTTATCCAAGCTCCAAACAGGAGGGTGAGAGGTGGGATATTTATACCCACAGCGGGATGGTTGGGATTTTAGGGCTGTCAGTGAGGAGTCTACTAGGGCTTTTCTAAGTTGTGCAAGGAGAGGTTAAAATTAGGAGGGAATGCAAATGAGATTATAGGAGACTTCAGATTCACAGCACAGAGCTGTGGCAATAAAGATTCAGATACCCAGGACAATGTGGACCTTTTCAAAGAGCATTCATGCATTCATTCAACAAATATTTATTAACTAGTACATGTTTGGCACTCGATAAGACCCGAAAATGTTAGTTCAACAAAAATGCACCTATGCTACACCCACCTCCTGTTAAGAAAAAATGACATGCTTCTCATCAAGCAGAAGGCCTTGGTTGCAGACAGGGACCAATATGTTCCTGATGGTTTCTCTCCAACCGGCTCTGTCTCCTCAGTTTGCATCTCTGGTAGGCGCAGGTGTGATGCTGCTCCTGATGGTGAAGGTGAGACACTTATTCCAAGAACTGCCAAATGTAAGTAGAACTGATCAAATAAATAACTAAATCAAGAGAGACCTAATCTCCAGATTGCACCTTGCAGGGGCATCTCTAAGGAGAATTGCATTCGGCTTGTCCCCAGGGGTTGTTCCAGCCTATCTTTAGTCCCTTTCATTTAAAATAACAGTATCTACATTACAGGGTTGGGAGTTAAATGACAGAGAAATATATGTATATTTAAATATAAGATATATATTAATATATGTGACTTTGAAATTTAGAAAAAAAGCAAATTTCAATCAAAAGCCCTATATTTTAAACTATAAGGTCATGTGGACTTGCCAGCAGGTATCTGTGAGTTCTTCTATGTATCCAATATTTTCTTAATTAATGCTGCTTCACCGATGTTGCATTAATTATTTTTGAAACATGTAGATACTATTGTAACTAACATAATGCTTTTATTTAAAAATATTGAGTTCATTGTATAGGATTTTTGTCCTCATAAATAAAAAAATAAAAATCCAATTTGGGTTCCCAAAAAATATATATTAAAAACATATATGTATATAAAATGATATAACAGTGTTGTACTTACAGTAAGTGCTCAAGAAAGAGTTATTATTATTATCATTCTCATTAATCTTCTTTTATTGCTTAAGCTCTAAAGTAAGCTTTATAAGTAAGGAAGGATTCAATGAAAAATGACCAAAATAGATTTCAGATGCCAGACCCCGGTTCCAACACAGGCTTGGAAACTCACTGTGCGTTCATGCCATCTGGTTTCCCACGCTGCTTCCAGAAGGCCTTGTTCTGCATTTGTGTGAACTCAGGCCTCCAATTACTACAGCACTGCCTCTTGGGTAGTTCACAACACTGGAATGCAGGTCTGAAAGTTGAGTTTTAACTCAGTATTCAGCTAGGATGCCTCTATATATGAATGTGACATTTCTTCCCTTTATGTGAAACTGATCACCCTGAACTTAGAGATGCCAGGTATGTTAATTACTGGCTGTAATCAATTTGTTCTAAGTTATAGTATAGAGTCATACTCAGAGACCATCATTTCCTTTTAAAGTTTTCTTCATGTTCCTTTTAGCTATTTTTATGTAGTACTTAGGGAGGTGGGAGAAGGTTTCTTTGCTGATATAGCAGTTTGCTTACACACTGAGGTGGCTGTCCCTGGAGCTGGAGTGGTTGTAAATGTTGTCCCCATCCTTCTAAACACTTCCCTTCCACCTGGTTGATACAAGGTTTCACAGAGCAGGACCACCACAAGGTTGCTGCTGCCTTCTGCTCTTATGAATTAAGGACCTTGGAGTCCAGGCATGGAATCTCTGCAAGGAGTGTGCAATTAATAAGCTGTGTTGAACACACAAGCTGTCCTCAGATTCCCGCAGAAATCATCTCTAGAACGTGGTTTATACGGCACTTTGGGTGCTATAACTCTAGGAATCTATTTTAGGAGGGCCACTTACTAACTTTCTTTGAACACTGATATTTTTTCTTAACAGCTAGAAGAAGCAGAATTTTAAAAATTCCAAACAAACAAACAAAAACTGTCAGAATTCACCGAAGGGTAATGATAAAAGCGGTAGCACTCCTTTATTATAAAGGTGTTGGGGACAGAATAGCCCTTGCTTTTGGCTAGCCATTTTATGTCACATTAATTTTATAAGTGTTAGTTACTGTGTGTGTCTGGGTGAGCAGATGTGACTATAATCTGATCGATGGAATATCTGAGTTACTATAATAATAAGGTTCTATGAGTATTAAACTATGAATTACTTCTTCCTTCTTTAAAAAACTGTGGATAGCTTGTTGCAAAATCCTTATTGGAGTCATTAGTGAAGTATCCAGGCTAAGAGCTCAACTAATTACAAGAGGACCAACACAAATTTTGAAAAACATGATGCAAAATAATACACTCAATATTATTCCAATTGTGTGTGGAAAAAATATAGAGAACATTTCAAAATTTTAATAATGGTTATCTCTTGGATGACAGAAATTATGTATAATTCTTTTTTATACAATGAGCATGTTTTACCTTAATATTCAGAAAAGTAAAAATTTTGTCTTACATTGTTTATGAAAAGATTTGTTTCCTCTCCATACTCCCTGGTTCAAGTCAAAAATCTTTTGAAAACCCTAGGAAGTCGTCTCTGCAGATTGCAGGAAGTTTGGGGAGTCTTGACTAGAAATAAGATGGTATCATGGGAAAGAAGATGGTATGGTGGGAAGGAAGTAATTTCTGCTGGCTTCATCTTTGCTCCTCCTTCCTCTGCTAACCTGTTGTGTCCCACTGGTCATTGGGTAGCCTCAGAAAGCCAGAATGAGCTTGGACCCAGCCATTCCTGATGGTAGGATGAGTTCCAAGTCTCAGGCAGAGTTTATAGAGGAGAGGACAGCTAGGCAAGGGCTGAGAAATGTTAAACCAATGCAGGGACTTCATGAACACAAGAAAAATGTTTTTTAAGGTAGGTTAGATTCTACTTGGAAGCCCTGATGATTTTTATATCCTTATGAGTATAGATCATTACTTCTTGCATTTAGGAAGCTTGCTTTCCAATAGAAGAATAGACATGCTCATTTTTAAAACCTTGGAAAACCCATAATAGATAAAAATGTCATTCACAATCACAAATAAATGACTATTAACATTCTAGCATCTATTCAACCAATATAATTCTCTATGAAAGGATACCACTTTGAATAGTAGTAACCTAACTGTACACACAATTTTGTATTCTTGGTCTTATTTAATACATAGCATAATATTTCATGCTATAACATTTAATCATTTTCTTGTTACAGGAAAACTAGGTTGTCTGCATTTGTGTTATTATAAATAATACAACAATAAGTAATTTTGTATATCTACCCTTCTCTTTATTTAGGAAAAGTTTCTAAAAGTAAAACAAAATTTTTGTGTGAAAGCATACTAGCATGGGGGAGAAGGGGGTTCTATGTCTTTATTTTTAGAATTAAAAAAGAAATTCCTATTTATTTATTTATTTATTTTAACAACTATGCAGATGCCGTTTATTTAGTCCATAAGTACAATCTAGTCTTATTTGAGTTTTACAAAACATCAAATATAAATAACCTGAAACTGTAACAATACACAAAAATTGGCTTCTTACACAGAACACCAGGCAGTACAAGCTGAAAACTTGAGTAAATTAACTTTGTTTTACATTAATATACCTAGTGCCAGTTAACATTTAAAACAAGTTTCAATGCATAGCACTTGATACTTCTTTGAATCTGTTTCAGTCAGTTGAGAATATGAAAATATTAGATCTAAGCTAAAAAAATAATTATTCTTCTAGCCAAAAATAAAGGCATAATATTTATAACCATGTATCAACTTTACTAAACCACAATATTTTGAAACCATTAAATGATACATAAGTATTTACATTAAAAAGGCAACATATATCATGTTGTTTTATCTCATGACTAGTTATGCAATCACTTTGTTCAAAGGGTTTTAAAACTATAATATATTCCTACTTTCAATACAGCATACTGCAATGTTTCTAATAGTTCTAGCAAAATAAATGCTTTCAAAGGGAGCAGAATCATTTTCAAGTCACTAGTGTCAGTTTTTTTCCTTTAGAACAAAGAACATAATAAACAATCTGTTTCTGCCCAGATAAACCAATGTAATAAGAGGGTCTGTCAAGAGGCGTTTCTAGTCAATGCAATGCTATAGCATCATCAAGCTCTTCTGTCTATTCTACACCTGATCTCTTTGCACTGACATTCTCCTTCTTATCTAATTTCCTTTTGCAACTTCTTTCTTCTTCACTGATATCAGCATTATTTGAAGAACCTTCTTCGTCTGAATCAACTATGAGCACGTCATCTTGCTTTTGTGCTGTGGAGGTAGAAGGCTGAGCTCCGTCACCACTGCCATTGGTTATGCTTTTGGCAGAATCTTCAGCTTGTTTGGGCCCCACTTTTTCTGAGGCATCACCAACAATTTCAAATTCAACATCTTTTCTTAGGTCTTCACTATGAAGGACGTGAATCAATAAGTGTAGTTCCGAAGGAAGTCAGCTGCCATTTCTAATTCCAAATTCTGACAACTTCTTGTGATTATTAGGTTCTGTCTCTCTCTTAACATTGTTCCTTTCCTATCTTCCATTTGGACATCTGGTGCTATCATAGCAAATTTTTCTTTCACTATCTTATCCTGTAAGGTGAGAACAGTCATTTTACGGACATTTGGCCCTACAGTACCTCTGGGTTGCTGGCACCTACATAACAACTGGGGTCGGGAGGATCCAGTGCACAAGGCACAAGGAGCTTCTTCCATGGGCTTGGTGGTCTCGAACTCCTGACCTCGAGCCATCCTCCCGCCTCGGCCTCCCAGAGTGCTAGGATTACAGGCGTGAGCCACCGTGCCCGGCCTAGGGCTTGATGGTTTATTTAAAAAATTTGTTCTGCACTAGTCTATTTTTCCTGATAAAATCTTCAATTTTCCTTCCAATACCATCCACCTAGCAATCACTGCATTAGCAGTAGTGATTGCAGTAATAATGTTCCCTGCCATTGATTTTATATCACATCTGCTCTTCATATTCATACTGAAAATATGCATCCTGAGGTCTGCAGCAGAGGTGACAAAATCCATTGCAGATGGGTAATCCCTATCCCACGTGAGCTCAGCTCCATCCCCCTATTCTGCTAAAGGAATTCTCAATGCCTCAGTGCTCTTTGAAAAAAGACTTGTACAGCTCTTTACATCTAGAACCTGCTGGGCTTTCAGGCCTAACTGGGTTTCATTTTGTGGATCTGATGCATTGGTTTCTTCTCCTTGACTTTGTACTTCAGCCCAGTCCAATGGAACTGGAGGTTTCCTTTTCTGCCATAGTTTGTCCATTGTTAATAGATATCTGATACCATCTTTAAAAAGCTTGGTACAAGGTTTAACTGGATCATACCCAGTTGATTTAGTGCATTCCTCAGTGGAAATACATTCAATGTCACCATCTTCAGTGGATGCTTTGGCTCTGGCTTTGGCTTCTATTGGTTCCCAGGCAGCTTCAGGGTCAGCTCCGTCAAGACACTCTTCTTGATCAGCATCTTCTTCCCCAGACAACTGGCTGAACAAATACTTTTCCCAAACGATACAATGAATAGGTTCTGAAGGTGTGTTATGAATTGTGCAGCCAGGAAAAGTTCTCTGGGTTGGCTTAAGATGACATTCATAACACTTGGTCACACCCTTTTTGATAGTAGTTACCCACTCAAGATAACCAGCAGATCTGCTTTCAATAAGAGGGACATCAGCTGTCAGACACATCCTATTGACATGGTTTCAGGCAGCTCTGTTATCTAAAGCATTCATAACTGATATAAACTGTGGAAAATTCCACATTATAGTCGGGGTTCACAGTGCTGTCATGGTAGGCATGGTACTAGCTTTTGGGTAAAACTGCCACCTATGCCTTTGATCTTCCAATATGTTTCTTTTGAAACAAACACTGCCTATTTAGGTTGCTGACATCAATAGTAACCAGATCAGTCAGGTCGATGTGGGAGAAGCCAGTGCCCACCGCCAGCACCTGGCCTCCAGCCACAGCCTCAGCCCCAGCTCCTGGGGCAGCCCCCATGACAGCGCCATGGTGGGATGACCGTGAGCCGAGCTGAAGGCAGGAGAACTCCCATTTATTTTTTATTTGTGTCTCTTCATGGGGTACGAGTGCAATTTTGTTACATTATTATATTGCATTATGGTGAAGTCAGGGCCCACATCAGCATTTTTTGATATATTGCCAAATGATATTCCAGAAGGGCAGTGCCCTATTATACTCAACAACCATGTGTATGAGGTATTACCAATGTTTTCAATTTGCTCATTTAACTTGATGAACAAAAAATGGTGTCTCATTAGTGAAATCATTACAGTATATCATGATTAAACTTGAATAAAAGCCCAGTAGGAACTGTTTTAGAGTTTCTGTGAGTGGAAGTTCTCTTAACTGATCATCTCATCTGAGAATGGTTTCCAGACAATGTAGGAAACAGAGACATGACAAGCAAACTAGACAAGGCAAGGCCATGTAGCCAAAGGTGCCAGCTCCCTCCGGGTGGTGCTCTGCACACCAAAGTGACAACACTGAAATGGAAGGGGGTAGATGACTGTAACTTTGGGCTACTCTTCCTCTCACTGTCTATGTGAGTAATAAACTCTCTGAATCTAAAAGGGAGCTGTTGTAACACTACTGGCTAAATCAGTCAGGCCTTGGCCTTGCCTTGACCTTGCCTTGTGAGTTTGACAAATTATGGAGGAGAGCAAAGAAAAATATAGAGAATATTTATTTGATTGAACAGTGAGTTGGGACATGGACATGGTATTCATATAAAATAAAAACACACAATATCTCTGAGTGGCAAAGCTTGCTAACTTTTTGTGGTTCCTTTGTGGGGATTTGGGAGTTTTACTCTCCCCCACCCCTCCAAGGGTAAATGAAGCAGGGTTAATTTTTCCCCCACAGGCTTTGCTGGCTGGTATTATTCTGAGCAACGTCCTTCCCTACCTTGAAACCATTTACCACCTACCCAGTCTGTGGAGGAAGGACCAATATGACTGTGTGAGTGTAGATGCCCTGGCTGAGGAAGGGGAGGACAGAAGGGAGAGTTGGAGAGAGGGAGAAAAAGCAAAAGGGATCAGCCATGGACCTGGAGAATACTAGCAACTCTTTGATGCCAAGTACTCTTATTTTTGCTTAAAAAAGGAAAGTCAAGGTTGTTGGCACATGAACACGTGGAGACCTCATTCCAACTATGCAAAATTAAATAAAAGGGATTAGTTAAGTGACCACTGCTACATGCAAATCTAGTAAAAAGGGTTTGCCTTTCATTGCATATTTGAATGACTTTTAATCCAATTAATGTAAATACATTCCAGGAAAGAAGACACCAATCCTAATTAAAGAAGGAGGTGTCTTGCCAGGCAGAATAATGGCTGGAGCACCCTCCTCCTCTCCAGGACACAAAACCAGCTGTCAGAAAGGGGAAACAGCAAGAAACAAAAGTGATAAGAGGAGAAGGACCCAGGAGAGGAGAGAAATAACAAAAGGGTGTAACTTGTGGAGCTAGATCCCCGAGGAGCTAGGAGGGGATGTGGCCCAGTGCACAGATGGAGTCTCTGGTCCAGGAGAGGGACAACACTTCCAGCGGGGCTGGAGAGAATGGGGAAGGGTTGAGTGTAGACACTGACAAGTGGCAGGAGGTGGGGGAAGTAAATATTTAAGGGAATTTCAGCCTATTTTTTTCTGTGAAGAGGAAGGTAAGGTTACCTACTGAGAATGATGGAGAGGGTGGTGGGGTAGGGGATGGTAAAGGTTTGCAACTACTACTATAGGTCTTCAGATAGCAACTACCATTTGGCAAAGTGTTCTGGTTGGTTTATGAATGGTACTTCTAATCTCAACAAAGCCTATAAGGTAGATATTATTATGTTCATTTTGCACATGAGGAGACTGAAGTTTTGAGAGAGAATTAAAGAGAGAGGCCGGGCGCAGTGGCTCACGCCTGTAATCCTAGCACTCTGGGAGGCCGAGGCGGGTGGATCGCTCGAGGTCAGGAGTTCGAGACCAGCCTGAGCAAGAGCGAGACCCCTTCTCTACTAAAAATAGAAAGAAATTATATGGACAACTAAAATATATATATAGAAAAAATTAGCCGGGCATGGTGGCGCATGCCTGTAGTCCCAGCTACTCGGGAGGCTGAGGCAGTAGGATCGCTTAAGCCCAGGAGTTTGAGGTTGCTGTGAGCTAGACTGACGCCACGGCACTCACTCTAACCCGGGCAACAGAGCGAGACTCTGTCTCAAAAAAAAAAAAATTAAAAAAAAAATAAATAAAAGATTCGCTAGGCAGCCTTGAGGGCCCAGCTATTTGTGATGGCACCAGTCCATGTGACTGAGGAATTTTTTCTCTAAATTCCAGGTATAGGAAGGGAGAGAGTGAAGGCGAGCTGAGAGACAGGACTGGTAATTTTCTCAAATCTGCTTGTTTTCATGATCTTGCTTTCCCCCTCATTCCCTTTTCCCTTAGGCTATTTGGATAGTGACATTCTTATCTGCAATTTTCCTGGGACTGGACGTCGGACTACTTATTTCATTAGTTTTTACTTTCTTCATCATCACTGTTCGTTCACACAGGTACTTAGTCTCAGGTAAGAGGAGGCTGAGGTTAGGCATGGCAAGGTAAGGCAACCCTGACCTAAAGGCAAGTGCGTTTTCTTTCAGAACTCAGATTCTTCTCCTGGGTCAAATCCCCAATACCAACATTTACAGAAGCATCCTCGACTATGGGGAGGTAAGAATCCAAATCAGTGCCACTCCTCTGCCTCAGGGCTGGGGTGGACCAAGCCTGGAGTTTAGTTTTTCTACAGAATCCCTTTGCTCTTGTTTCCTGCACTGCAGATACACATTAACAAAGGCGGGGGACGTAAAGCACAAGGGTAGAGGTGGGTTCTTAAGTAGCCAAATCCTTATAGTACTACAGCCAGTTAAAGATAATTTTTAAATGTCCTTTAAGGAGAGGAAGGCCAAGAAAGAGAGGAGTGAGGAAATGAAGGGGAAAAGAAGAAAGCAGGAAAAGCAGGGGGTGAACATGTGAGGAAAGAATTTTCTAGTTCATATCTCTAATACAGAAGAATTCAGATTTTCTAGGATGTTCTAAAGATTTGTTATTCTTACTCCATAAAAGAACTGAGAAGTTTCCCTCAACTTCACATTTTGTCATATAGATTATCAGCATTCCTGGGGTGAAAGTCTTCCAGTGCTGCAACGCTGTTACATTCGTGAATGTTTACCAGCTAAAACACAAGCTGCTAAAAGAGGTCACTGCTCTTCTGCCCTGCTTTCCCCCACCCGGCCCCTCCCCCTGCAAGCATCCTTCTCTCCCCCTTTTGCCTTCTCCACCACTCATCCTGTGTGTGAGACACCTCTTGTATCTTTCAGCTTGATATGCAAAGGGTGCCTCTTAAAGAAGAAGAAATTTTCGCCCTGTTCAATCAAAGTGATGCCAACCTACGGGAAGAAAAGATCTGTAGGTGTTTCTGCGACTGTGATGAACAGGAGCCACCACCCAGGGTTAGAAATGCTTTTTCTTTCCTGCATTTCTCTCCATCCTTTATAAAGAAGTGCACTGGTAGTTTCTTAAAAAACAAACAAACAAAAAACAAAAAACAAAAAAAACAACAACAAAAAAATCAAAACCTCTAAGGGATTTTGAGTTTTAGATGGACCATGGAGAATTGGAAATCAAAGATTTCTACTCAGATATGAAGACACAAGGTTCTCCTTTGAGCTTCAGATTTGGACATGAAAATAGGTAGGAAGAGATGTTCTGAATTCTACTGGATGGCCAGTGACAAGAGTACAGTTTGCCTGTTGAGACTGTCAGTAATTAATTCCATAGTTGTGCCTATTTCCTTGGATTTTAGCTGTCTAGCTTTAGATTTCTGAAAATAAGTGACCGAAAGATTGTTTTCTGATTCCAACTAAGGCAGAATCATGGTTGCTGGGCTTCTCCAGGATAAGCCAGGGTCTTCTGATTTCTGCCTGTGACCAAGGAAATGATGACGAAAGTGGGGGTGGTGCGGGGACAAGTACCGGTTGCTATTCCAGATGGGGATTTTATAGCATCTGAAGGTTATTCTAGCTGATGAGAGTTACAAAGTGGTCATTATTTCTAACCTTGACTTGGTCTAAATAGTTCTTTCCCCCAGAGCAAGACTGCTCATTTCTAGCTCCAGGTCCTTTCAGTGATCACCTAGTCTAAGCTCTATCTGTACACACAGAGAAGTCCCCCCCAACCCCAACATACACACAAACACCTCCTCTTCCCTGCCGCGCAATTGCCTGCAAAATACTGAGCGTCCACTCTTCTTCCCACACCTTATAATGCAGCATAGGTTCTACTGAGCTCCCTGAAATTACCAACTTCCCAGCCAAGAGGACAGAATTAACACTATATCTAGGCCTGGTGCGGTGGCTCACGCCTGTAATCCTAGCACTCTGGGAGGCCAAGGAGGGAAGATCGCTTGAGCTCAGGAGTTTGAGACCAGCCTGAGCAAGAGTGAGACCCTGTCTCTATTAAAAATAGAAAAAATTAGCCGGGCATGGTGGCATGTGCCTGTAGTCCCAGCAACTAGGGAGGCTGAGGCAAGAGGATCTCTTAAATCCAGGAGTTTGAGGTTGCTGTGAGCTAGGCTGATGCCACCACACTCTAACCTGGGCAACAGAGCGAGACTCTGTCTAAAAAAAAAAAAAAAAACCAAAAAACAAAACACTATATCTAATTTGATTTCATATCTACACTGTGCTGAGTATTGCAGAGAACATTCACGGGACATTAGCAAATACACTTTAGAGTATGGAATAAGGTCACCCAGTATTCACTGAGCTCCAACTATGTGTCCAGAACCATGACACTATGAAAAAGGAAAAGAGGGTTTTAGGATCTCTGCCTTCACGTAGTTCTTTTTTTTTTTTTTCATTGAAGTTAAAAAAACTAGATAACATAACATATACCATATTTACCCTTTTTAAGTGTATAGTTCATTACTGTTAAGTATATTCACGTTGGTGCACAATCATCACCATCATCCATCTCTAGAACATTTCACCTTACAAAACTGAAACTCTATACCCATTAAATAATGACTCCCCTTTGTTCCTTCCTACCAGCCCCTGGCAACCCACCATTCCCTTCTACTTCCTGTTTCTATGAATTTGACTATTCTAAATACCTCGTATAAGTGAAATCCTACAGGATTACAGTCTTGTCTTTTTGTGACTGGATTATTTCACTTAGCATAATATTCTCAAGGTTCATCCAAGTAGGGTTTTTTTTGTGAGACAGGGTCTTGCTCTGCTGCCCAGGCTGGAGTGCAGTGGCATCATCATAGCTCACTACAACCACCTCCAACTCCCAGGCTCAAGCGATACTCCTGGCTCAGCCTTCCCAGTAACTGGGACTACAGGTGGGCACCACGCCTGGCTAATTTTTTCATTTTTTGTAGAGATGAGGCCTTGCTGTGTTGCCTAGGCTGATCTTGAACTCCTGGCCTCAAGCAATCCTCCCATTTCGGCCTCCCAAAGTGCTGGAATCGTAGGCATTAGCCACTGCACCTGGCCTCATCCATGTAGTTCTTAAAAAAAATTTTTTTTCATGGAAAAGTTTGAACATGTACAAAAGTAGAGACAATATGTAATATAATGAGAACCTCTGTCCCACATCAGCTTTATCAGCTCATAGTCAATCTTGTTTCATTGAGATCCCCACCTACTTATAACCACTCAAAATCACAAGATTACTTTGAAGTAATTCATGGACTATTTTTAGTTAGTTTTTTTTCCTTAAGAAACAGCATCTCACTCTGTTGCCCAGGGTGGAGTGCGGTGGCATGATTATAGCTTACTATTAACATAACCTGGAACTCCGGAGCTCAAGTGATCCTCCTGCCTCAGCCTCCCAAGTAGCTGGGACTACAGGCACATTACCACCACACCTGGCTAATAATTCATGGAGTTTTAAATCAATTTAGGAAGTATACAGTTCAGTACTATAGCCTCAATGTGACATATAAGGCTATTATATTTTATCAAGTCTGAGATATACATTGTTTTCATATCACTGAAATTTGTATACATCCCATAATCCATGACATATCAGAGTTTAATTTTCAGAGCTTTTTTCTTTCATTCTTGATAGTACAAAAAGTGGTGGTGCATCTTAAAATGGACGAAATAGGACAGTGAACCATACAATACAGTATATTGCTATCTTCTAAATTGTGTGTTTAGATTCTAACAACTCTCAGACTTCAGGTAAGGGGAGAATGGCAAGAGCTCAAAAGTCAGAGAAACTTATAAACACTTACTGGCATTAAAAAAACCAAAAAAAAAAAAAAAAAAAACCACTTCATGGTAGCAATAGACTTGTGCTGAACTGGAAAGAGAAACTTGAATTGATGTTAGGTGGGAAAAACAGGATTCCCAGTCCAGGGCTAGGTTTGGACAAAGACACCAAGGTGGAAATTTATGGTGTTCTCAGGTTAAGAGGCTTGGCCTGGGAATAAAGTCAGGCAGACATGTCAGGAGGGGATTACAAGAAAGACAAGAATGTGCAGTAGATGAAAGAGAGAAAAGGAGAGCTCACAGAGAATTCGTTCTGCCTGGAGGGGCTCACACCCTGCCGCTGGGCCAACCTTCACTGGTTCCCCAAAGGCCTGGCCTCAGTAATCTTGGAGCCTTGGGAACAGCTCTCTCCTTTGAATTATACTATGATCATCTGTCCACACCACTATTTATTTACTTATTCATTTTGCTATACAATATATACTACATTGTATAGTTTTATTTTTAAAGTTTTAAAATTTATTTCACAAGGAACATTGTTTGATAACAGATTTTTTTAAAGAAACATCACCTAGAATTATACCACTCTAGCAAATAAATTCTTTTCATTTTTCCATGTGCCTTACAGTTCTTGTCTGTATATAGTATTATTGATCCTTTTATTTATTACTATTATTATTATTTTTTTTTTGAGAGACCAGGTCTCACTCTGTCACCCTGGCTAGAGTATAGTGGTATGATTATAGCTCAGTGCAGCCTCCAATTCCTGGGCTCAAGTGATCCTTCTGCCTCAGCCTCCTCAATAGCAGGCACTACAGGCATGCGCCACCACGCCAGTTAATTTTTCTTTTATTTTTTGTAGAGATGAAGTCTCACTGTATTTCCCAGGCTGGTCTCGAATTCCTGGTCTCAAGCAATCCTCCTGCCTCAGCCTCCCAAAGCACTGGGATTACAGGCATGAGCCACCAGACCCAGCCATATTTATCCTTTTACTGAACATGTGCACTCTCCCTAGGTAGAGTCTGGTTCCTGTGAATGCGGAGTCCAATTTCACATCTTGCATGTCATGGTCTTCCTGGTCCTTGGTACTGTCCTTAAGCTATAGCAGGCACTCTAGGCCTATTAGGAGCTTGAGAGGTAAAGACAGCCTTGCTTGAGTGGTTTTTGTCTTCTTAAGGAAGTTGGACACAGGACTGCTGTACTGATAAAAGAAGGTGATGCCGGGGAAAAGGGATTGATGGAAAAGAATACTTCATACAAAGTATTAGTAGGCACCAGAGACTAAGACCCAGGGATGAAGAAAAGGAATAAGTCAAAGATGATGTTCAGTCTGGCTCACTGGGACAGTGATAATGTCACTGATGGACATAGGAAGTTGGGAGGGGGATGCTGTGAGTGTAAGGAGAGGAAGGATGCACGTGGCTTTAGTCATGAGCTTGAAGTGGCGGTGAGATAGCCAAGTAAAACATGCACGGTGCCTGGCCTGGGGAGAAGGTTCCTAGGAGAGAGGGAAGTCAACTAGCAGAAACAACATAGTTGCCAAGTACTGCCAGCCCTTGTTTGAGTCTCATTGCAGTCTTCCCTTAACTCTGTTGTGCCAGATTGCTTACACAGAACGATTTGAAAATAAAGCGGATCGTGATTCATCCTCCGTTAGCCTGATTCGCTGCTCACATTTCAATGGCCAGAACACGAGCCAAAGTACATCCGATGACCAAGTCCCGTACACGGTCTCTGCCTCGTCTCAAAGAAATCAAGGGCAAAACTATGAGGGTGTGGAGGACGCTTGGCTTGAGAAGGAACCGCCCAGACTCAGCTCCCGACCAGTGGGCGACACTGCTGAAAGTCAGGGGAGGAGCAGATCGCTTATCCCTTACTCAGATGAGTTTCTGCCACCCACCCACACCATCATCCTGGATTTCTCCATGGTGCATTATGTGGATCCATGGGCTTTGGTCATATTAAGACAGGTAAGTCCTGGGGAGGCTTTAGCAGGAGCTCCCCTCCTACCAGAATTCTCCACTATTCAGCTGCTATGTGCCAAGCACTGTGAAGGACACTGGGCTATCTTGTACTCAGATGTGAAAAGAAGTTGCGATGAAGTGACACCTCAAACCTGGGGCTGCCTGTCTAGTACCTGTAGGGTCTTCCCCACTTCCCTGTTCATTGCCTGCATCTTCAGGCAAAAAGAACAGAGAAGAATTTCCCTTCAACAGCTGTGTCCTTGGGTCCTGACTTCTTGCAGGTTTCTATGACAGTTCTCATTTCTCCCCTTATGCAGTACCGTTTAGGTGTACAACTAACCATACCGATTTCATCGTTTAATGTCTCATAGAGATAATATTTCTTTTCAGCCAGCTTGTTTCAGTTTACAGCACTCTATCTCACTCTTGCGCATGTTGGCAGTGGCTCAGGTTTAAACACCTGAACACTAATACTCCTGCTCTATGTCCACTTTTGTGTGAGATACACTCTTTTGACTGGCTTTCCTTCTTTTAGCCTCAGATCCTATTCTATCATACTTTCTTATTCCTAGGGGAATATGATTCTCTCTTAATTGAGTCCAGCTCCTCTTTGGTCTGAGGCAATAGGAAGCTTTTCATAGCAGAAAGAACTCTGGTTGGTGGTCTGGGATGTGTGCTTTGTCCTGGCTTTGCCGTTCACTGTCTGTCTGACCCAAAGCAAGTTACTAAATTGCGCTGGGTCTCGGTTTCCTCATCTATAACATGAGAAGTTTGGAAGAGATTAATATTAAGATCTCTCCCATCCATGAGATCCTTTTTTCCCACCCCATTTTCAGACTCAAATATCTTGATAATCTCTTGTCATTTAGACTTTTCCATTTTAGGTCATTGTCCTCGGCTATGTTCGTACTGTAGTTGTTACTTTAGATTTCATCCAACCCACATTGTCAAATGCCTGCTACATGCCAGACTGAGTTGGGCACGTGTATATACACTATCTCATTTAATTTTCACAACTGCCTTGAGAAATAAGCCATATTTTCTCCTAAGAGCCTAAGGCTCACAGCTCATAAGTGGCCTGTCCGGCATTTGAACTTTAAGCATCTGACTTTAATCACTCTTTCCCTCCGTTTCATAGTACATTTATGCCCTCCTCTGCTCTTTCTCTCCTGTCCTGCCTCCCCTTTTTGTAGAGGTACCCTATGTTCTGGTCCTTGGCATCACCCATCCAGCCCTGGCCCATGTTGGTGACTTTGTGTTCCATCCCCAAATGGAGGCAACGCCAGACACCTCTGCTTTACGCCCTTCAGAGATTCATGGTGCACATTTGCACTCTAGAAATACAGGTTGCTTCATTCCCTTTGTGATTGTTCTATACACTGCATTCTGCATAATGCATTATTGGAGGAAATTGTTATGTTTTGTTTACTTTATAATCAAAAACTTAAATCTACTAAGAAAAACCCCAGCAGTCTATTCTAATTGGAAACCACCACTCAGATTAAGCTTCTTCCTAACTCATGGGGTTTCCCTTTCCCGCTGCTTGTCATTTAGAGCATGTCTATTGTGGCCCTAACAAAATGACTGGATGATTTACCACATGATCAAAAATGGCTTTCTTATTTCCACTTAAGACTGAAAAAAGCACAGTCCGTTTTGTTTCTTTTGATGCTTTCACTTAGTGCTCAGGGTTGGCGTTTGCTCAATCTTGGAGTGTTAAGGCTGATACTGACTGACTTTGAACTGAACATCAGGATTTATTGCCCCAGAGCGTGTCTACTGGCTGAGGTAAACTTGCGGTCAGCATCTGATTTTTACTAATCTAATGCCAAATACCTGATGTTTTACTAAAGTCAAACTAACCTTTGCAGACTAGCTCTGGATGTGACCCTCAGGGTTTCTGAATTCCAGTCCCTACTGGATCCCCTGACCATGTCTGGGCCACACCTTGCCTCCTCCACTCAGTGAATACGAGGGAGAAGGGGGTCACTTGCGGACCCTGAGCAATAACACGACAATGTCCTTGCTCCTGGCGACTCTCCAGACGTCTCCATCACATCCGTGCCTGTCCCTAGCCTAGGGCTTTCCCCACGTGAACATCTTCTCTTGATGTGAACTGTTTCCCCCCTGAGACGATGAGCAGCCCTCTCTCACCCCCACCCCTACGTGAGACGGTCTGATTCTCTTGTGTATTCTAGCACTTCAGACATTTTCTGGCATAAGGAAGTCCACTCATCAAATGTTTGTGGGGCTGAGTTGGGATGCAAAGGTACACATACCCTGGACAAGTGAATGGCCAAAGAGATTTTAAAACTCAACTACTTAGAATGCCCTTTCCTAGTGAGTGTGAAGCTCTCTGACACTGATTTACTCTCTCCTCGCAGATGTGCAATGCTTTCCAAAACGCCAACATTTTGGTGCTCATTGCAGGGTGTCACTGTGAGTATCCGTCATCCTATAAGAGGGATGTTTTGCACCCTGGGTCCTCAGCTCCCCAGGTGTCTGACGCTGTGTGTGTTCCGGGTCTGGTTTGTAGCTTCTGTGGTCAGGGCATTTGAGAGGAATGATTTCTTTGACGCTGGCATCACCAAGGCCCAGCTGTTCCTCAGCATCCATGACGCCGTGCTGTTTGCCCTGTCAAGGAAGTTTCTAGAGCCCTCCGATTTAAGTGTGGACGAATCTGAGACAGTGATACAGGAAACCTACTCAGAATCAGACAAGGTTGGACAAACAGACAAAGCACGGGGCTCGGGGCAGGGGTTGAGGTGGGGTTGGGGGCGATGGGGGGGCAGACGCCTAGTCAGATAGAGATGAACAATGTCCACGAAAGGTATTTTAGTGTAGCTGTGCCAGAAGTTGGGATGTTGAAATGCTCCCTTACCAGTTGGTAAACAGCCGTGGGCCTGAACCACCAAGTGCCCCCACCGCCATGGCATCTGGGTCCCATTCAGGTCACTTCCCCTGCTGAACAGAAGGTTTACCCAACCAAGTGGAGGCCTCAGGGATCCTTTTACAGCAATCTTGGCCAGTGCCTGTGCCGTACCCATTGCTGAATATTTTAAATGTCCCCTAGCTATACCTTTCGAACCACCCCCACCCCACCCTTGTGATGAATAGTAACGCTGATGAACTAGCAGAGCTTTATACCTGCCAGGGTAAGACTTTTATATTGGGAATAGTAAGAGGTTTACTCAACCTGACTAAATGCAAAGGAGAATGATATATAAATCAGAATTTTTAGTCATTTAATAATACTAAGACGCAGGCCTACTTCAGCATTTTAAATCAGTATCTGTGTAGGTTAAAGGTTTCCCCAAAAAGTAAATTAAAACACAGATGGGCACCAAAATATTGTCTAATAACTAGAAATCATTTTTAATTAAACCCCTGATTCCTTGACTTACTACATTTCAGTAACATTTGAACTTTTTATGACAAGAAAAGCATTACCTGAATAGATGAGCTGATTAAAGCCCATTGCCCTACTTGCCCTAACCCAGAGGATTAGCTTTTTTAAAAAAATATTGTGGCTTTTTTTTGTTTAAGATTGCTTTGGCTATTCTGACTCAAAGAGAGTTTAAAAAATTATGATCTTTCAATAAACAATCTTGTAAACAATAAAAAAAAAAAAAAAAAGAAAAGCATTACCAGAGTAATGTGTCCTTAAAAAATTCCAAGAAGTAAAAGATACCCAGGCTTGTAAAACGCAGCCTTTTTATTTTTCTTTTTTTAAAAAGACTAATGTATTACTAACGATTTCCCTTGCTTTGTTGAAAATTCTCACGTTATTGTGCCTCTGCTTTTCCAGAACAACTTTTTCCCTGTTAGCTACATTTGAACATATTTTTTCCATTCAGCTCTACACTACATTCCCATTTATAAAATCATAGAATCATAAAACCTTTGAGCTGGAAGGAACCTCAAGGCTCATTAGGTTCACCCCTACGTGGAGCAATCTTTTGTCGATCTTTCTGACCAGAAGTGGACCTTTTTGTGCTTAGAGACTTCTGTTGGTTTTTAAATTTGAGTAAACATCAGAATCACCTAAATGTGCTGTTAAAACACAGACTGCTGGACCCCTCTGTGTCCCAATCCCCTGAATTTCTCATTCAGTGGGTCTTCAGTGGGACCTGAGAATTTGCACTTCTAACAAGTTACCAGGTAATGTTGATGCTACAGGTACAGGAACCCCACTTTGAGAACTACTGCCTTAGTGGTTCAACATGCATCCCCCACTATCAAAGTCTTGTGTGCCTGGTAATCTTTGGATGTGTGCCTGACATTGAATTTGGAAAATGTTTATAGAAATAATTTGAGGCCTAGGATGATATTTTTCTTCCAGAAAGAATTTGATTATTCTGCCAGATACCTGGAGGCACTAGCAATCCAGGATCTCTTTGATCTGATTTCAGGAGTTGAGGTTTTCCAGGCCATCCAGATGACCCAAAGCCCAGTTGCAGTCTGTGGGAAGGTTCACCATAGCCCCTCCTTTGTCGGGCCCTGGAATCCAATTTTTGCAACCCTTAAAGCTGTCAAAAGCATTGCTCAGCATATATTTGCCACTTCTAGATCATTAAATACCCCCCAGGACAAAAAGTGGCCCCACATGCCCGATCTACCTCTTTAGATTTCACCTTTTCCCAAATCTTGACCTGATAATTCTTGATGACTTTTTTAGTATTATTGCACCTTCAAGCAGAATTTTTTTTTTAAGTAATTTACCCAGCTCTTCTAGTTGTCCTTAGTAGGAGGGTTGGTCTGAATTATATAGTCTGGTTTTTACTATAAATAGAAGTTTCTCTATTTTATTTTTATCTGTGAGTATGATACCTTGACATATTTGTTTTTACATATTATAAACTTATATCTATTAATCTTTCCTTTTCTATTTTCCATTTGCTTTTTATTTAGAAAGTCACTCCTGGCCGGGCGCGGTGGCTCACGCCTGTAATCCCGGCACTTTGGGAGGCCGAGGTGGGAGGATTGCTTGAGTCCAGGAGTTTGAGACCAGCCTGGGCAACATAGCTAGACCCTGTCTCTACAAAAAATGGAAAAAAAAATTAGCCTGGCATGGGCGTGTACCTCTAGTCCTAGATACTTGGGAGGCTGAGGCAGGAGGATCCCTTGAGCCCAGAAGTTGAAGGCTGTGGTGAGCTATGATCATGCTACTGCACTCCAGCCTGGATGACAGAGCAAAACCTCCCATCTCGGGGGGCGGGGGGGGGGGGCTGGGGAGAAAGAAAGAAAGTCATTTCCATTTAGAAAGTAAATACATAATGACATATTTTCCTCTAGATTTTTATGTTTTCATTTTTTATATGTTATACTCTTTACCCTAGTTAGAATGTAGTTCAGTGCATGCTTTTTTATCTATATAGCTAATCATTTCAAGCTATATACCATCTATCTTATTAATAGTTCATTAGTGCTCTATAAAAAATATCTGAGACTGAGTAATTTATAATAATAGATATTTATTTCTCACAGTTTTAGAGGCTGGGAAGTCTCTGATCAAGGTGCCAGCTGGTTCGGTGTCTGGTGAGGGCTGTTCCATCTTGTCTCAGCAGCATCCTCCCATGGCGAAGGCAGAAGGGCAAAGGGGCCTGAACTAGTTCCCTCCAGCCCTTTTATAAGGCATCGATCCCTTCCCACATCCATTCCTATCACTTCCCAAAAGACCTCACCTCTTAATACCACCGCAGTGGGGAATAAGTTTCAATGTGAATTTTGGAGGGCACACATTCAAACCGTGGCACCATCTAACCATTTATTGAATAAACCTCATTTCCCCCACTGATTTGATATGTTATTTTCATAAAATATTATATTCTTATGAAAACTAAAGTCTATTTCTAGCTCAGTTTTTGGTTTCATTGTTCTGCATAGCTTCAGTATCACACTGTTTTGATCACTATGGCTTTATAATACACTTTAACATTTGGTTAAGAAGTCCTGTGTCTTCAGTGTTCTATTTCAAAATTTGCTAAGTCATTCTCACTAATTTATTCTTCCAAACCAACATTTAAATCTTTTGTCAGGCCCCCATCCCCCCAAAAAATCTTGTTGGAATTCTGTTAGAATTACATTAAAAACATAAAGTAACTTGAGAATTCATATCTTCATAGTATTCATTCTTCTTATCCAGAAACATGAACTGTCTCCACATATATTGTTTTTTTAAATGTTTTATTCATAGTAAGGTTTTGTGACCTTCTCCATATAAATAAATCCTAGATACTTCATATGTTTTACATTTTTATTTCTTTTTAAAATGAATCTTCTTTTCCATTATATTTTCTGACAATTGCTAGCAAATAGGAAACTCATTGATTTTTTAATTAAATTATTTAGCCACCTTTGTGAGTTAGTTTACTAGTCCTAAGAAGTTTCATTGTTAATTCTTTTGAGTTTTTTAGACAGGAAAATATTTTCTAAAAATAATACTAATCTCTTATTTTCCCACTGTTAGAATTCTTATTTCAATATATTATTGCATTAGCTGGACCTCCCAGAATAATTTAGGTAATAGTGATGAGTCTTATGTTACTCCTGAATTCAACGAAAAAAGCTGCTTTTGTTCTAGTAGTGATGGTTTAAGATTGACATTATTTACTGTGTTTTTAAAAAACATTTTTCTAGTTTACCAACATTCTTATCAGGACTTATATTGAGACTTGGTATCAAATATGTCAATTTTTTTCTGGCACTTAAGATAGGGAAGACTAGGAAAGGAGCAAGTTCTATTTTGTAGGTATTAAATTCAAGGTCACCCATTAAACATGTAAGAGTGGAGATGTCTAGAATGGAAGTATGGGCTGGGTGTGGTGGCTTACACCTGTAATCCTAGCACTTTGGGAGGCCAAGGTAGGAGGATCGCTTGAGGCCTGGAGTTCAAGACTAACCTGGACAACATAGTGAGACCTCATCTCTACAAAAAATTTAAAAATTAGCTGGGTGTGGTAGTGCATGCCTGCAGTCCCAACTACTTGGGATGATGAGGCAGGAGGATCGCTTGAGCCCAGGAGTTCAAGGTTGAGATGAGCTATGCTCATGACACTGCACTCCAGCCTGGGCAAGAGAGCAAAACCTTATCTCAAAAAAAAAAAAAAAAAAAAGAATGGAAGTAAATATATGAACCTGTAGATCAGGGGAAGCGTTATAACCAAAGAGTCATCAGCATATAGATAGTAATGAAAATTATGAGTCTAAATAAAATTACCCTACAGGTGAGGGGTGGTGGGTAGAGTGTAGATGGAGAAGAAAGGGGGCCCGGGATCAAGCCCTGGGCCATACCAACTTTTAGAAGTCTGACAGAAGCAGAAGAGATAGCAAAGAGACCAAGAAGAAGCAACCAGGAAGGAAGAAGGAAAAGTAGAGTGTCATATGGTGGATGACAAGAAAATGTTTCAGGAAGGGTGAAAATGGTGAATTTTGTGGAATGCTGCTGTAAGGCTGAGTTACCCACCGAGCTTTGTGAGCATCTGCTGTGTGACAGGCTCAGTGGCTGGTATTGGGGACATCCAGAACTGCACTGCCCTACCTCAAGGAGCTTAGAGGCTAGTAAGGGGCAGGTTTGTGAATAAATAAGGCAATGCACTAGTGATATTTTGATAGAAGTGTGAGTGAGGTATGGCTGGAACACAAAGGAAGCTGTGATCCTGGCTGGTCATCTTTGATCTGGATCTGGAATGATGAATAAGTGTATGTGGACGAGATGGAGAAGGACAAGGCAGGCAAAGAGAGCAGCACCAGCAAAGGTAAGCAGCAGCCAGGCAACTTTGGGTAACTTTATGGCTAAAACAAAGGGTGGGGACCACAGTTGGAGATAAAATTAAAGAAGATGGCAAAAGGCCAGGTCACAAATGTGTTACATGTCCTGTCAAGGATTGCACTGGGGATTGGCAAGACAAGTAAGATCAAGAAGACAAGATGTTTAAGAATGTTAAGACCATTGCTGGCTGGGCATGGTGGCTCACACCTGTAATCCTAGCACTCTGGGAGGACGAGGCAGGAGGATCGCTTGAGCTCAGGAGACCAGCCTGAGCAAGAGTGAGACCCCGTCTCTACTAAAAATAGAAAAATTAGCCAGCTGTGGTGGCATGCGCCTGTAGTCCCAGCTACTCAGGAGGCTGAGGCAGGAGGATCACCTGAGCCTTGGAGTTAGAGGTTACAGTGAGCTATGATGGCACCACTGCCCTCTAGCCTGGGTGACAGAGTGAGACTCTGTCTCAAAAAAAAAAAAAAAGAGAGAGACCATTGCTGTCATGAAATCCAACCTAGCTAGAAAAGCCAGAGAGATCTAAGTTAGGGACTGATTGAGTCTGAAAAATAGTAAGTAACTGAGAAACCAGAGGGTACAAAGAGGATGAAAAGCAGATTTAGGCAAGTAATATTTTCTACTTTGCCAGGAACCCGTAGTTCTTATACTTTAAGTCCTATTGTATTCTGAAATTCTTTGACTGCTCAAAAGTTAGAAATTTTAACCCATCTGATTGTGTGTATTTCAGATTGACCAATCAAGAGATAAAATGAGCAGGAATCTTTCAGAAAGCTCAAAATATTCAAATCCAGGCTTTGCCAAGACCCGGGAGCCAGCAGAAGAGGAGTCGGAGCTAGATTTGCAGCTGGATCGCATGATGGAGTCAGAACAGCAGACTGAGCTGGATCTAGACCTTTACCTGGATCAGGAGCTGGAACCTGAGTCAGAGCCGGAGCCCAAAACCGAGCCCCCAACTGAGACCGAGACCGACCTGGAGCTGGAGCCAGAGCCCAAATCCAGGGCAAGGGCTCATACTTTGCCTCGGCACCAATACTGGCCTGTGTATCAGCCTGTGGCTCCCTCCCCGCCGTCTCAGCCTCAGACACGGTCAGGGAGGAGGAGACATCACCATATGGATCCATACTCATCTCAGGGCAACAGCAATGAGGATGCCTGGCAGATGAACCGGAAATAAGGGGTCAGATAACCTTGGCCAATCCTCCCACCCAAAAAGGTGGCTCGGTCAAGAGACCTAGACTAGATACAAACTGGCAGTACTTGCTTTGTGACCCCTCCACCTGGTGGCCTTTTTCCTTGCTTGGCTCTGGGATCATCCTCCCAGATCCCATTACTAACTGCCAGAAATTATCTCTGAATTCCCTAGCCAGGCTCCCCTCATTTCACCTTCAGCATATATTCTAGTGATGGGTTTCCTTCTTCACATACCTTGTATGTCTGGGGTTTGTGCCAGACCATCTCTAACTTACGCCTCTCATCTCTGTTCCCCTTTCTTCAGAGAGATGAAACTCAAATAAAATATATAACTTTAGTTACATTCGGATCCGTCTTGCATCTCCTCCCTTCTCTGTATTTTGTATCCCTAAGGAAATGTCAAATGGGAGGGATTCCAGAAGGGAGTGGACATAGTGGAGAAGAGATGAGCGAGAAAAAGGAGAACTGAGTAGCATTTGTATTTTATATGCAAGGTATCTTCACTGCACTGATGGGGAAATGGAGGAAATAGGCAGGTTAAGCCAGGCCAAAGGTAAGGCAGCCTGTGAGGCTTGTAGTATGAGGACCTGCTAAGCTGAAAGCACTTTTGCTGTTACTCCCAGAAATCAGGATCTTATCCTGCTGTTGGTTTCATAAGGCCAATTAGCTTTGCCAACTTATGGGGATGGCAGCTTGATGGAACCCTCTCTTCTCTTCAGATCCGCATCCACCACTGCTTCTTTCTTGCAGGTGTTTAAGATATAGGCAATCTGGAATCTGTATTTTTGGTGGAACAGTTGAAATCTATGACAGCCACAAACTCCCTAGAAGTTGGAAAAGTCAATCACTACTAATTTTGTCCAAATCCATTCAAAAAATTCCCCCTTCCCCATTAAAAAATGTCTAGTATTATTTTTTTCTTTTTTTTTTTTTATCCTAACCACTAGACCACCAGGGATAGTATTAGTAATAAACTATGACCAGAAGAAAAATACAGACCCCTGAGCAAAAGTACATGAAATCCGAATTGTATTTCCAACACAATAAACATGACTCCTCCTGCTTGGGTACTCAATTTCTCTTGTTTGTTAAATGAAAGAAATCTTTGTCAAAATATAGATGTCTCTTATCATAGAGATAGCATATGTATTCACTCATTCTACAAGAATTTTTGTTAAGCATCTGCTACATGCAGAGCACTTCAAACTATGAGGTAGATAAAACAATATTATCCCAATTTACACATACGTAAACTGAGACTCAGAAGTTTTGTAACTAGGCCAAAGTCATATACTACGTGACCTCATATTTACAAAAAGAAGTAGGAATCCTTCCGGATCACGAGCTTCATTTTCTTCATGTTCACTGAACACATTTATGGAACTCCTACTATGTGCCAGGCACTGTCCCAAGTACTGAAGATGCACAACAAAAAGACAGAACAAATGGCAAAAATAATTGTGAAAAGTACCTTGAAGGTAAAATACAAGAAACTCTGAGAGCATACTTTGGGATGACTAGTCTTTGGTGTCAAAGAAGTTCTTCCTATGGCAATGACCTGGGATCTGAAGAATGAGTAGGAGTTAGGCTTAAAGCAAGTTCCAATGACTGCTAGGAGGGCAGAGCCAAATGGGAAACCAAGAGTGGTGACCATGGATAAAAATAAAACTTAAGCTGGGAGCAGTGGCTCATACCTGTAATCCTAGCACTCTGGGAGGCCAAGGCAGGAGGATCACTTGAGGTCAAGAGTTCGAGACCAGCCTGAGCAAGAGTGAGACGCCATCTCTACTAAAATTAGAAAAAAACAGTTGGGCTTGGTGGTGTATGTCTGTAGTCCCAGCTACTCGGGAGGCTGAGGCAGGAGTATTGCTTGAGTGCAGGAGTTTGAGGTTGCAGTGAGTTATGATGACACCACTGAACTCTAGCCGGGGTGACAGAGCAAGACTCTATCTCAAAACAAAACAAAACAAAACATATATATACACACACACACACACACACACACACCCCATATATGTACATATATTGTGGTATAAATCCATAGCATCCAACCCCTCCTAAAGTATAAAGAAAAATGGTTAACCAATTATAAATAGTCTGGCATTTAAAAAAAGGATAAAGTGATGAACAATTCAAAGGCTAAGTCTTCTTTCAAAATGCAAATCACCTGAAATTCTAAGAGATTTCAAACTTTACAAAATGGTACAGTTTGAATTAGTTAGCTCACTTTTTACAGCATGGTCATCATGGTTTTATCTTCCTAATTAAAAACTGGAGAAAAATTCTAAAGACTTAAAAAAGAGGCAAAGACTGAATCAGAAAGTGTAAATGTCTTAGCACAAATATTCCCCCATTACTAAAACAAACAAAACCAACAAAACAAAACAAAACAAAACAAGAAACCCTCAAAGCAGCTTCCCTTAGGTATGATTTTTATATGTGAAGATCTAAGTTGATTCATAGAACTTTGGAACTTCAGAAAAGTAGGTTTGGAAGAGACTAGTCAAAAAATAAAGTGACCCAACGTAGCTGTCTCTAAATATGTTAGGTGTCACAAAGCCCAAGGACTTGACTATATTGGATCTAGATTCAACTCTCATTTATCAGCAGAAATAGAAAGTGATGGCATGATCCTAGGTTGTTAATAATCTTGGGGTCATAGGATCTCAGTACTTGGAAGGACCATTTTTGGATCTTTTGGTTTATAGTTTTCATCAAATTGGTAAAATTTTTGGCCATTCTTCAAATATTTATTCTCACTCTTCTCCTTCAGGAATTCCACTAATGTGTATAGTAGTCCACTTGAAGTTGTCCCATAGCAAACTGATGCTCTATTTATTTTTTCATTTTTCCTTTTTATTTTACTTGAACTTTCTCTCTGTTATATATTTTTTGTAACCAAAACTTTAATCCCAAGGATTCTCACAAAACATATTATAAATGACAGCATGGAAAAAAAAAAATCTTGCACAGTAACTCAAAGTTCTGCTCTACAATGTACCCTTAAACTGCCAGGATATTGGTATTTTGATTATCTCAAATTTCCAAATAAAGAACGTTACAGACATCTATGTATTCATATATAGAAATCACATAAGGAACTTAGAATCTAAAGCAAAGGTAAACTTTCTTGGAATTTATCAGATTCTATACCATTTAGGCAACCTCTGCCCGGGGTGAAAACTAGTTGGATTTTTCAAAAACCTCTAATTTAGTATAACAGTGCAGCTTTTATTTTTACCTGCTGGCTTGTTTCACAGCAGCTTTTAAAGACTGCTTGTTCAACTATGGCTGCATACTATATCCCAGAAGTGGAAAAAAAGTAAATCTGAGTTCAATTTTTGCCAATTTTGTTTCTGTATTTTAAAAAAATCCACACTTCAGCTGGGCAGAATTTAGAGGTTTATTATTAGTTTATGCAAAACTAAAAAGAAAATTCAATTTTGCTGGCAGAAATGGAATGAAGGACAACTCATATTTACTGAGTGCATAAGATGGTGCAGATACTTGAGAGGTATTACCATATTTAATCCTCACTTCCTCTACTGCCTCTCCTTGAGGTAGGAACAATTATCCTTTTTATCCAGGAGAAGAATCTAAGCCCAGAAGTTTGCCCAAAGTCACAGTTATTCAGTGTCACTGTCAGAATTCAAACCCACGTCGGATCCCAAAGATTAGGCCTTTACCCCATGCTCCTTCTTTGATCTGGGAAAGGTGGCCTTTTGGTGCTTTTGGACCCAGAAACCCCCATCAGTGTCCTGGGCACCTCTGTCTCTTTGCCTCCTCTCCTTTCCCCCCAGTGTACACACCCAGAGACTGGCAGTTTTTACATCGGTTCATAACATCCCACATATATTCATTGAGCACCTACTATGTATCTGACATCTTTCTAGGCCCTGGAGATACAACACTGAGCAAAAGTCAAACATCCCAGTCTTTATGGAGCTATTATTCCAAGGTGTAGTGGGGCAGACGAAACTAGCAAGCAAGCAGGCAAAGGAAAATGAAGGCCTCTCCCTCCCCAGCGCATCTCAGGTGCATTGCCAGGGGGCACCAAAATCTCCAGGGGGTCTAAACAAAGGAACATACTGAAATGCTGGTGTTTAAATGAGGAAAGTAAGTTTAATGACTGGGCAACAAGTCTTTTTGTAAGTCAGATGGCTTCCAATTATTTGATTTCAACAAAATTAAATAAGGACCCCTGCAGTTGTCTGTCAGCTGATGGGTCATTAAAATGAATTTTGACTATTACTATGTGATTTTTGGCACATTATTTGGAAGGAATTCCAAAAGAATGGAATGGTATTGCTATAGCAAAACCCTTTCCATTCCCATCTACTTATTTTCTGTGAATAATTTTTCGTAGCCAAAAAAATAGGAATGGAATGATTTAGGACTCAAGAAAAATCACTTACTGAAATGCATTTAAAATTTCATTTGCATGATGCCATATGTTACTTTGATTAATCATGTAATAGTAATACTTATACTGATAGGTAAGGATTTTTTTAGAGGATTAGGATCCCAGGAAATGATTTTGTAAATTAGATTTCTATGTAAATGTACATTTGTGTGGCACAGAAGTATGATAGGAAGATTGATAAAAGACTTTCAAGCATAAATCATATTACCTGAGGATAAACTTCTGTGAGGGTAAAATGGAATAGAAATACAAGTTCAAGGAGAAAAAGGAGTAATGTAAAATTCCTTACAGTTAAAAAGAGTAATTTTATTTTATATATGTACAGAAATGGATGCTGTATAACAAATTGCTGTAATATTTAAATTCCATTGGATGGCATTCAAAACTGTAATATAACAGTTTTATTTATTTTAAAATTTCAAATTCCTTTCCAATCTGTATGCTTTTTTTTTTTTTTTTTTTTTGACAGAGTCTCACTGTCACCTGGGATAGAGTGCAGTGATGTCATCATAGCTCACTGTAGCCTCAAACTCCTGGGCTCAAGTGATCCTCCTGCCTCAGCCTCGAAAGTAGCTGGGACTACAGGCATGCGCCACCACATCCAGCTAATTTTTCCATTTTTTGTAGAGACAGGGTCTCAGTCTTGCTCAGGTTGGTCTTGAACTCCTGACCTCAAGGGATCCTCCCACCTTGGCTTCCCAGAGATCTAGGATTACGGGTGTGAGCCACCATGCCTGGCACCTTTTATTTAATTTTCCTGCCTAGTGGCCCTGGCTAGAACCTCCAATACAATACTGAATAGGAGTGGTGAGAGCAGACCTGCTTCTCTTGTTCCTGATCTTAGGGGGAAAGTATTCAGTCTTTCATCATTAAATACGATGTTAGCTGTGGGTGTTTTATAGATGCCGATAGGTCGAGAAATCCCCTTCTATTCCTAGTTTGTTGAGTGTTTTGCATAGGGGTAGTTTTAAACAATTATTTTACCTAGCCTGGGTGACAGAGCGAGACCCTGTCTCAAAAAAAAAAAAAAGAGAATTTAGTGGGTAAGGGAGCAAAATGTTTGAAAGGTCAAGTTCCTTATATGCCCTGTCCCTGATATTTGGTACCCCCGGCACCAAACACACTGCCTGCACAAAGGAGGAGCCCAGAAAACATCTCCCACCACTCCTCCCAGGCATTTTATACTCCAGTGATATTATGCTGTCTACAGTTTCCCCCACGTACCATGCTGTGTTCTCTGCCTGGAGTCTTCCTTCCTTCCTTCTGTGTGCAGCCAATGCCTATTCATACTTTCCAACTCTGCCCAGGTGTCACCTCATCCAGGAGATGCCTCTCTCTTCGCCTCTCCTTAATTCCTGAGCTGAGTGGGCCTCTTTTTTGTGCTCCCATGGTACCTTGTGCATCTACCATTGTGCATTGTGTTTATTTATTTACATATTCATCCTCCAACTAGATAGGTAATATAATGTGTGGTTAAGAGTATGAATTCTATAGGCCAACTGCCCAGATTCAAAACTCTGCCCCTTACTAGCCTGTATGATCTTGATTGTACCTCAGTTTTCTCATCTGTCAAACACAGATGACAATAACAGTACCTATCTCATAGGGTTTGAGGGTTGAGGGACAACAGTGTCTAGTAAACAGTAATTATTATATAAAAGTTAGCTAAGTCCTACAGTTCTATCCTTTTCCTTCTCTGCTTCTCACAGCATTTAGTCCAATGCCTGGAGTGTAAATGCTTGTCATGAGGATGAACATGGTGGAAAGTATTTGAAAGAAGGAAAAGAAAAAAATGGATTCAACATCACATAGCAGGTAGAAATCAGATCTCAAATGTGTAAGCCATGTTGTCCATTTTCCATAAACTTCCTAAGTTGACTTCACTGTGACCCTGAGCCTGCCAAACTGGAGAAATTAAATCCCAGTCACTATAGAGTTCCTCTCTCTAGGTTCACATCAGAGTCTGGGGGGTTTACACACTGCTCAGAAAACAAGGAAAAGACTTTTGATAAGATCAAATTGAAAAGATCAAGTAAGATGTTATTTTTATTGACCAAGTGTACATGACCCTTTGGACATGCCAAGGATAGCAGAGCATCTTTGCCTGGCCTGGGAGCTCCTAGGGGCACACCATCTCATGATGGTTACAATTTACTTTAACATATTTTGGCATTCGTTCTTCAAATCAAGGCAAGGGAAGCATATTCTAGGTAAGGATGTTTGAGCAAGCTCTTCTGGTACTTGTAGTACCTTAGATAGGATCCAGTGTGTTTCTGTTTTGACAACTCACACAGAGGCAATGTGCTTTAAAATTTTCTTACTTTCCCCTAATGTTGGATCCCAAAATTGCTTCTATCTTTTCTTAAAATTGTCATTTTAAAGAAATAAATTTACTTCTTAAAAAAATAATTGACAGCCAGATATGGTGGCTCACACCTGTAATGCCAGCAATTTGGAAGGCCGAGGTGGGAGGATCACGTGAGCCCAGGAGTTCAAGAACAGCCTAGACAACATAGTAAGAACTTATCTCTAATAAAAAAGATTAGCTGAGCACGGTGGCACATGCCTGTAATCCCAGCACTTTGGGAGGCCCAGGCAAGAGGATCGCTTGAGCCCAGGAGTTCAAGACCAGCCTGGGCAACAAAGTGAGAACCTGGCTCTACAAAAAACAAACAAAAAAATTAGCCAGGTGTGGTGGTGCACGCCTATAGTCTCAGCTACATGGGAGGCTGAGCCAGGAGGATCGCCTGAACCCAGGAGTTTTAGGTTGTAAGTGAGCTATGATTGGCACTGCACTCTAGCCAGGATGACAGAGCAAGACTCTGTCTCTAAAAAAATTTTTTTTTTAAATATTTGGGCATATGAAAACTTTTGACAAAGACAGAATGACACTTGTAGGTAGATGCCAGTTACTGAAAGTTATACCCAGCTGTACCATGTGTTCTGATCAGCAATTCCCCTGCCCAGAGTGGTTAGCGAATATTCTAGCCACAAAGTGGCTACAACCAAGTATTTTAGAGTAATTGACTACCACAAATGTTGCCAATGACAGCCCTTTTCAAATTAACAAGCAACTCTTTTTACCTGTGAAAACCTGTTTCTGATAAAACCTGTGGCATGAATCGGGGTTGGAACAAAATAACAAAGTATAAGGGAGACTCGTCTCTGGTTGCCTGATGTCTACTATGAGGGTGACCAAATCCTGACGCTGGGATGTTGTTGCCCTTGCCTTGAGTGGACCTTTCATCATGCTGTAGCTGTAGCACCCAAAAGGTCAGAGAGTAGGGACCCCACAGAACTTACAGAAGAGACTTACAGGAGCCACTTCATTCTTGCCTGCTAATGAATGTTGAACAAATGTGCGTGTGTGGCAGATTTTAGACAAAATTTGTTTTCTTTATATCCTGGGAGTGAGCTTGTGGGGGAGGCAAATCCTCACCTTGTCATCATTCCCAGCCAAAAAGAACGAAGAGCCGAAGAGCCGGGCCTGATGAGTTTAGGTCAGTTTGCAACAGCTTGCTGCTTCCCCAGAGCACTTCCAGAGAGCAGAGCAAGGGCCCCTACTTGCCTCGGGAATCACCAGTCTCTGCAACTTCCTTGTTCCTCCTAGCTACTGCCTCTTACCAAGCTGAGGCCTTTATTCATTTATCTCCTCCACCTATTCCCCCCAACCTTTTGCCCAAGCACAACTTCCTTGTGAAACTTAAGCTTTATGGAACGAAGCCAGAATGGGGGTTATCTCCAAGCAGTTTTGGTTCTCAAGCTTCTCCAGGGATCAGGGAGGCCAGTAGGTGGACTTACCTGCTTGGAAAGTGCTAGCTGCTTTGGGTGTATCCACTGCCCAGACAGGCTGTGCTGGATAAGCTCAGTGCGGCCCTCCAAATCCACTCTCCCGCCCTTCTCCTCCCTGATCTGTGTCCTGGGCGGCCTCTTTGTCATTTAACTTCCAGCTGGGTTTGTCAGTGGGAGGCACTGGCCTGAGAGGATGAGAGGAGGATGTTGGGACTTTATTTCCCTGCTCTCTCCTGCAGGGCTCATCAAAGCACACAGCTGGTCGGCAGCCCCCTTCCTCACTGCTACAGTTCCGGAAAGAGACGTTGGAGTCCTAACCCCCAGTACCTCAGAACGTGGCCTTACTTGGAGACACGGTCTTTGCAGAGGTGATTAAGTTAAAATGAGGTTATTAGGACAAGCCTTTATCTACCTTATCCAGTATGACCAGTGTCCTTATAAAAAGGAAACATTTGGACATAGAGAGACATACATATAGAGGAAAGGTGATGTGAAGAGACAGGGAGAAGATGGCCATCTATACGGCCAGGAGAGAGGCCTGAAACAGATTCTTCCCCACAGCCCTAAGAAAGAACCAACCCTGCCAGCATCTTGATTTCAGACTTCTAGCTGGTGACACAAGAAATTTCTGTTGTTCAAGCCCCCCAGTTTGTGGTATTAATACTTTATCGTGGCAGCCCTGCCACACTAATACAAGCTCTCACTGGGTTCTGGTAACGCCTCCCTCCCCCTGTCCCTTCAGGCCTATGGGTGGTAAAACTCCAGGCCCCGGCTGCCTTCCCACCCCACGTTGGTTTCCCTTGCCTCTATCCACACCTGCACCGTTCATTAAATTCTTGTCAATTATCCTTTTGAATGTGCCATGTTTTCCTGACACTCAGACCTAAAATATATTTTCCTGATACACTTCACAAAACTATGTACCAAAAAGGCAAGAGAAAGTTCTGTTGGGGTTCTCCAACTATGCAGACAGCTACTGGAAATCTTTTTTTTTTTTTTTTTTCAATCAGTGGAGTTTAAGATCCATGGAAATCTTAAATCATTCAAAATAAAGCATCTGATATATTTTCACTTTCTCCTATTATCCATTTCATCTCACAGGACGCAGAGGAAGCCATAAAGGGATGTGCTACTTTGGATTTAATTCAGAACAAAACTCTGGACAGAGCATAACAGTTTGTGATAATCAAGGCAGAGAATGTGGAGTGTAAGGAAGCATGTGAACTCAACTTTAGGCATTCAAATTTCAAGCATGTCAAAGAAGCATTAGGGAAGATCCCAAGGCAGTCTAAAAAGTAAGTTGTTTTTCAGCATTGTTTGGTTTTAAAAAGAAAAAGAAAAGTAAGTTACCTCAAGAGGAATGAGATCTTTTCAGAAATTAAATTCTGACACTGAATTAATGAGCATGAGCAGCCATAAATACAATTTATCTCAGGTTTTCTGAATAATTCCACTTTTAGAAGGACTCATAGGGCTGGACGTGGTGGCTCACACTTCTAATCCCAGCACTTTGAGAGGCTGAGGCAGGAGGATCACTTGATGCTGGGAGTTCGAGACCAGCCTGGGCAACATAGTGAGACCTCATCTCTACAAAAAATATAAGAAAAGTATGCCAGGCATGGTGGCACATGCCTGTAGTCCCAGGTACTTGGGAGGCTGAGGTAGGAGGATTGCTTGAGCCCAGGAGTTCAAGGCTGCAGTGTGCTATGATCTTGCCACTGCACTCTAGCCTGAGTAACAGGGTGAGACCTTGTCTTTTAAAAAAAAAGACTTTTTGAAAACAGCTGGGGGAGGAGTGTGTATGTAAGAATGAATACGAAAGAATAGCTACCACTTTTAAGAATAATTTCTGGAAGGGTATAGGCCCGAATAGGCCAAGCTCTGTGAATTTGGGGGGAAAAGACAAACTTACTTACATGAACAATTGTAGAGATCTTAGAAAAAGTATGGAAAACCTAAGCATGATGGGAGAATGGAGAAAAACAGATGAAAAAGAGGAAAAATGGTCAATTCTAGGAACTCAGTCCAGTGAGCTTAACATCGATTCTACGAAAATTCTAAAATAAGTCATTAAACAGATCATTAGTAAGCTCTTAGTAAAAGAAGCAATAGTCACTCAAAGTCAGAAAAGGTATGACCGAATCATGTCAAGCTGAACATATTTCCTTTTTGACGGATCTGTGATAATCCATTTGGATGTAGCACAGCTCTCATATTGTCTCTCATTGTTTTCTCTTTCTCATCCTGACGTTTCTCATAAATTACAGATCATTTATTCCTTTATTAGGCAAATATTTGAACACCTCCTAAGTGCCAGACACTGTAGGCACTGAGAATACATCAAGGAAAATCTAGACAGAGTCCCTACCCTCATAGAGTTTACTTTTTGGTGGGCAGTACTTCCCCAATTCTGGGATTCTTCCTAGCCACCAGCTCTCTCCTGTCTTTTCTAAACCACATGTGGTTTTCCTGAGCTAGCACAATCCTCAGACTCAAAGGCTTCACTGTCTGCCCAACTCTCCTTTTGTTTTCTAGTTTAGAGCAGGGAAGAGACTGGGCTGCAGTCTTCCTTGGCCAATAGGTGCTGTCTGTCCTCTTTTGCAACATGCCCAGAAGCATGCTATCATTCAGGTTCCGTGCAACAGATATTAATTATCTAAATTTCAAATTTGGCAAACCTACCTTTCCAGCCTCACCTTCCATTTCATCTCTTCAGTCATTACCAGCCCCAATCCCAGCCCCCACCCACAAGTCTCCACGTCTGTGCCTTTTTGCTCAATTGATTTTCTCATTCAGGAATGCCTGACATCTCCCTTCTCCACCTATGGAAATCCTACACATTTCCCAAGACGCAGCTCAAAAGCTGCCTCCTCCCTGGCTGGACGTAATTACTTTGCTCAATAAGTCCTGCCTGTGCTCGCTTTGGCAGCACATGTACTAAAATTGGAACGATGCAGAGAAGATTAGCTATGGCCCCCTGCGCAAGGATGACACACAAATTCGTGGAGCGTTCCATTTAAAAAAAAAAAAAAAAAAAAGTCCTGCCCAAGCCCCCATGGTGGTGCACTATTGCACTCTCATCTTCCCTTTCCAGTCAATTGATCACTTGTCTTTCTTCCCCACTGGAGTCCCACTTTTAGAGCAAGGGTCTTCAGAGCTTCTGCCCTGTCCAGCTGCAAGTACTTTGCAATAGGGGTTGGCAAACTAGGGTCTGGGCTAAGAATGGTTGAAATAGTTGAAAAAAGATCAAAAGAAAAATATTTCATGACATGTGAAAATTATATGAAATTTAAATTTCCAGCCCGGCACAGTAGCTCATGCCTGTAATCCCAGCGCTTTGGGAAGCTGAGGTGAGAGGATGCTTGAGGCCGGAAGTTCTGGGTTACAGTGAGGTATGAATGCACCACTAAACTCCATGCACTGCAGCCTGGGTCACTGAGCAAGACCCTATCTCAAAAAAAAAAAAAAAAAAAAAATTTAAATTAAATTTCAGTGCCCATAAATAAATCTTTAAAGGAACACAGCCCATACTTTCTGTGACTGCTTTTGAGCTTCAATGTCAGAGTAATTGAGAAAGAGATCTTATGATCTACAAAACCTAAATATTTACAATATAGCCCTTTACAGAAAAACTTTGCTGAATGCTATACAAGGGCTTGATAACTGAATCACTGGGTCGGCACACCAAGATTCTGAGTACACAACCCCTCCAAGTTTTAGTGTCTTTGTGTAATGAGGTAGTAACTGTCTTGCCTTTAAGTTGTCCTGAATATTAAATGAGATAATGCACTTAGAAAAGTACAAAAATATCACACAAATAAAGACAATTTTATCAGGTATTGAAATGATAAAGTGGCAAAATGAGAAAACACTAACCGTTTTCTCCTCCCTTTCCTTTCTTTCCTTTACAGCTTTCATTTAAACTTGAAATTTTAAGAGAAAATTCAATTTTGAAGTTTTTACTTTTAAAGTGCTGATCTGGCTTCAGGTTCCTTTCTTCCAATTTTTTTGCGTTGCTCTCACTTCCTTTTCTTTTTCAGATGTAATTCCCCCCCCCCCCCCCCCCCCCCGCTTTTCTTTAAATAGGATCTCCATTGGTCCTCACAATAGCTCAGGGAAAGAAATGGGACATGCCAGGTTAATCCATTTTATAGACCAGGAAACTGAGGCAGATCCCAGCTGATTCCGGAGCTCTGACTCAGCACGCGGGAAGCCCTAGACACCGTGCTCTGCGCCTTTCCTGAGGGACTACCGTCCAGCAAGTGGAGTAAAACTAACCTTGCCGGCCTTCCAAGCCTGCATCTTAAAACCCCTTTGACGTTCTCTCCCAGCGACCCTGCCTCCCCACTGTCCTCCTGTTTTTCCCGCCCCCGTCTCGGGAGCAGGTGGTAGGCTCCGCGCTCAGCGCGCAGGCGCGCGGCGGCGTGGGGCGGGGGCGGGGCCGCAGCTGGGGGCGGGGTGAGCGCGGGCTCGGTTTTGGGCCGCGGCGGGAGCCGGAGTCGCAGCCACTTGAGTGCGCAGGCGCCTGGCGGTTACCGGTCTCACCATGGAGCGGAAAGGTGAGCAGTGCAGCGGCCTCCGCCACGAGGGGCAACGGCCGCCGGGGCGAGGCCCGGTTAGCGCTGGGAGCTTTGCCTAACCGCCGCCGTCCGGTCCCCGGGCGTGCGGCGCCTCTCCAGTGAAGTGGCGCCGCCCCTCACCCCGCGCCTCTGGGCTGCGGGTCCGCGCCCCTCAGCCCGGGCGTCCTCCGGCGCTGGCGGTCACCGCCCCTTGTTCCCCGTCGGGCCGGCTCGCGCCTCGGGGCCACTCCAGGGCCCGGCCTTCGGCGGGCGAAGCAGACCCCCGCCCGTCCGCTCCCTGACCCGGCCCGAGCCCCCTCTGGCGCATCCCGCCTGGGCGCTGCTCGTAGCCCCGTGGGCCGCCAGCCCCCCAGCCGGCCGCCTCGCCAGACCCAGGGCGCTCGCCCCGCGGCTGCCCCTCGGGAAGGCCCCACAGCCGGGCCTGGCGCCCCTGCTGGGTCTCCACCCTCACCTTGGTCGCCTCCTTTCCTCCACATTCGCCCTTCATCCATCTCTCTCTCCTGCAGTGCTTGCGCTCCAGGCCCGAAAGAAAAGGACCAAGGCCAAGAAGGACAAAGCCCAAAGGAAGTGAGTCTTGTACCCCAACATCCCATTCTTTGGATTTCCTGCGGCACCTTCCCTGCTCTGGTTTCTTGTCTTGAACGTGCACCGGGTTTGGGCACCCTGCGGCCCCAGCCACATGGCCTCTGGGCGGCCTGGAGGGTCGCTCTCCAGCAACCATGTGGAAGAGAGCTTCTGTTGCTGAACGCCAGGCCTGGGTCTTAGCCCCAGGCCTGCTGGAAAGGGCTGTTGGAGGAGGACCAGAGCCCGCCCGGTACCTTTCCTCCCCAAGTCCACGGAGGAGGCACGAGCGGCCCTTGGTTGGGGCCCCCACTGGAGCTGGTAGATCATTATCAGTCTGTCTGTGAACTCTGGTCTCTTTTCCTTACCTGCCTCCCAGCGTCTTAACTTGCCTCCTACGTCTGCACGGTAGGCCTTCAGGAAATTCTTGAATGAATTTTTCCGTGTTTACTTTTGGTTCTACCAACTACATGCTCCCTTTCACAGAGGAGGGCATAGAGATTTCCCCTGGTTAGTCAACTTCCTGAGCCTGCAAGGCGCATCGCCTTCCTTACAGTGTCGGGGCTGACCACTGTGTAAACAGACGGCATCTTTTAACTGCTCTTCTGCCTAAACCTCAAGTCCTCACGCTAAATGCAGATAACCTTCTGGAGCGGGCATCACAGTAGTGACGAGAGAGTTCTTTAGCTAACGTTGGTGATTCTGGTTTGGTGTATTAAGTGCCGCGGTCCAGTTTCATCAGCGGGATGCATATCTCGTGTATCGTTAATGTGGGGAACACAAAAGTTGGTCACAGCCTCGTAGAATGCAGGTGGCTGGTTTCGGCAAGTGAGGCGTAGACTTAAGAATTTTGATCTTGTACTAATGTTTAATTGCAAAGGCTTTTGGAAATCAGCTCTTAGACAATTTGTATTCAGAAAAAACTTCTACATCTAGTTCTTATTTTAGATGCGTTATTTTCTTTATACTTTTCCATTTATTTGATGTTTTGTGGTGTTGTGTATAGCCTAATTCTCTCTGAGCTGATATAACAAACACATTTCAAAGGTTTTCCTAGGTACCCTACTGAATGACAATACCAGGTTGGGGTGTGTATGTGTTCTAAAAAGGAGGCTGCCTAATGTTTGGGGAGAGCACATAATGACTTCTTTCAATAGAACTAAAGTGGTAGGTGACCTCACCTCTTGCTCCATTTTCTATTATGTCTTATGAAATTTTTTTATTTGGTAAGTGCTTGATGACCAAGGCATGTAAGTGTGATTTTATATGTTTGTGTGCATGTATTTTTACCCCTTGATTAACCATACATGGATTGGTCAAAACCTGTTTTTAACCCTAGATTGTTTAACGGAAACAGCAGGGAGCTAACTGGGTTCTGGTGTGCAGTATGAATTTAAATGTTACTTTTTTCTGTGCTTTAGTTTTGTTATTCCTTATAGAACCGGTATGAATGTGTTATAAAACATTTTCTACTGATATAAGGAAGTGGTGATTTTATTCGCTATATGTTTTAGAGGTCTTGGTCTCTCAGACTGTCTTGGTCTCTCTTATTACTTGGAAATTAATCTTGATATTAGCCTGAGTCAAGCTATAATTTGGGAGGTAAATGTATATAGATGATTACTTTCTTTTTAACACCAGATATTCATTATTTTAGATTATCTCTTTAGACCATATGGTTTATTTCTAAAATCAGATATGCATACTTTGGATTATCTGTTACTCCTCCATTTATTACTACGGGTAACCTAGCATTATTTGTGTGCTTAATTATTTGCAAATATGAATTACAGATAATCTAGCAGTTATTTTATTGAATATTTCGTTTTATACAACTTTACCTCCTGAAAATATATATGAATGAACTGCCCTGTTTACTTGTAATTTCAGAGGTGCTTTATTTTTGTTTCTGTCATCAATTAATAGTTTTTCTTTATAATTTTACCTACTTTTTTTTTTTTGTTTCTCCAGCCTCCTTTTTAAGTAGCTTAAATGTCTAATTAGTTAATTTGGTTGGAGTCCTGTGTCAGAAGTTCAAGCCCCACCTGACTCAGGTGACTTGACTCTGTTCCATTGAGTACACTCCTGATGACTTCCGGTTATTTTGCAGAGGCAAAACTGCTGGTCACCAGATTGGTCAGGAAGAAGGTCTGAGGAAGAAGCAGGCCAAAGAGTTTGATCTTTCTAGACAGATGTGGTTTTGAATTCTGATTTTGCTACTTTTTAGCAATCTGACCTTAGACAAGTTAGTTAAGGAAGCAGTTTTTTATATTATGACTGACGGCTCAGTCATAATGAAAACTGATGAGGACCTAAAGGTATGAAAACCAAACATTTAAATGAAAAATTTTAGAAAGTTTTGGAAGTATAACAATAAATGGCATCCCTAATAATTTAGTCATACGTAGTATGGTACAGGCAGAGGGATTTTCAGTCCTCTGATTTTGTAGATCTTAAAACTAGAACTCACATACATGAAATAATGTGCCCTGAGTCATAGAGCTGGTTGCAGTGAAGCCAACATGGAATCCAGAATTCCTGCCTTCCAGCTCAGTGTTCTTTATTCTTTAGAGTGGGCTTCTTTTGGGTTCTTTCAGTGTGCTGAAAGATTTGACTTGGGATTTTTATTTCCCTTATTTGAACAATTCCTTCTTCATTTCACTTCTTCAGACACTGTCCTTTTATTTAGTAACATTAACTGGTTCGTGACAATCTCTATTTTACTGTACAGATAAGGAAATTGAGGGTCATCAGATTACTCCCCTAGAAAATTAAAAAGCTAGCCAAGGTCTAACATACTCCAAATCCCTGGTTACTGGTTATGCTCTCTCCAAAGAACAGCTCCTTTAGGTGTGTCTGAGGACAAATAAGGTAAAAGCTGGGTGAAAAGAGGCTTCTGAATGAGGGACCTCAGCATGCCTAGGGGTTTGGGTACCCTTTCATGACCCCCTGTCTTATGTCTCTGAAGGAACACAATGCTCTATCTCCCTTTGAACATTTGGTTTTCGGTATTTATGCCAACAGCTGTGAGCCTTTATCTGTTTGTCATAAGTTTTTGTAATTGAGCAGTTTATGTCTACTTTTGAAATTGTTTCTATGGAACACAATTCCAGAAGGGATTTCATACCTAATGATTTATTACTTAGCCTAGGAATTTGCTTTGGACCACTTTCTTTGCTCATCCATAAGAAACAACTCCTTATTCATTAATGTTTCATTATGAGATTGAAGCGATTCAGTCACATCTTTAGGCTCTAATTCTAGTTCTTCTTGCTATACCTACCACATCTGCAGTTACTTTATCCACTGAAGTCTTGGACCCCTCGAAGTCATCCATCAGGGTTGGAATCAACTTCTTCCAAACTTGTATCAATGTCGATATCTTGACCTTCTCCCATGAATCACAAATGTTCTTAATGGCATTTAGAATGGTGAATCCTTTCCAGAAGCTTTTCTATTTACTTTGCCTAGACCAGGAGTGGGGAACTTGTGGCCTTCTAGATCCTTAAGTACCACCTTTTACTAAAAGGATTTGTTCTGTAAAATTTTGGGTTCAGTCAAAAGGCACACTTAAGGATCTAAGAAGGCCACATGTGGCCTTAAGGCCGCAGGTTCCCCACACTTGGCCCAGACCCTTCAGAGGTGTCACTGTCTGTGGCAGCTGTAGCCTTACAAAATGTATTTCTTTCTTTCTTTCTTTCTTTCTTTTTTTTTTTTTTTTTTTGAGACAGAGTCTTACTCTGTTGCCCAGGCTAAGGTGCCATGGCTTCAGCCTAGCTCACAGCAACCTCAGACTCCTAGGCTCATGCAATCCTTCTGCCTCAGCCTCCCGAGTAGCTGGGACTATAGGCATGCGCCACCATGCCCGGCTAATTTTTTCTATGTATTTTTAGTTGTCCGGCTAATTTGTTTCTATTTTTTTAGTAGAGACGGTGTCTCACTCTTGCTCAGGCTGGTCTTGAACTCCTGAGCTCAAACGATCTGCCCGCCTCGGCCTCCCAGAATGCTAGGATTATAGGCGCGAACCACCATGCCCGACCACAAAATGTATTTCTTTTTTTTTTTTTTGAGACAGAGTCTCGCTTTGTTGCCCGGGCTAGAGTGAGTGCTGTGGCGTCAGCCTAGCTCATAGCAACCTCAAACTCCTGGGCTTAGCGATCCTACTGCCTCAGCCTCCCGGGTAGCTGGGACTACAGGCATGCGCCACCATGCACGGCTAATTTTTTCTATATATATTTTAGTTGGCCAGATAATTTCTTTCTATTTTTAGTAGAGATGGGGTCTCGCTCTTGCTCAGGCTGGTCTCTAACTCCTGACCTTGAGCGATCCACCCGCCTCAGCCTCCCAGAGTGCTAGGATTACAGGCGTGAGCCACCGCGCCCGGCCAAGACAGCTTTTTAAAAGCCCTTTAGACACTACCCAAATAATAATTTAATTAAGGAAAAGTATGCATCTAGATAGACTTACAATCTTAAAGTTTCTCATTTATTTTAAGGTGCTGTCAGTTTTAAAACATGCCATTTTTTTGTACCACTAAGAAAAAAAATCCTTCTAAGTAAACTGACACACCATGAACTGTGTTATATTATAATTTCAGTCATGTGAAATAATGGGAGACATTTATATTGAATTCGTGAAATGCAGTAATTCCAATGATGTGTAGAATTGGCAACACTGTCTTTTGAAAAGCTTTATTATAGAATAATTATAGAGAACATGGTAAACTTTCATATATCCATCTCTCACCTTCAGCGATTCAACTTTGGCCAATGTTATTTCATCCGTATCTTCTGCTTTCATTTCCTTCTGTCTTATTTTAAAGCAAGTCCCAGACATCATATAATTTCATAAGATATGGACTCTTAATTTTTTAAAAATATCCAATCAGGGTTCAAATTTTCCTACTTATTTTGTTTAAATCAGGATTCATAAGGTCCTTAGTTTGAAAAGTTCCTCTAGTATTTTAATTTACAGGTTCTCTGTGGTTCTTTTCCTTCTAAATTTGTTTTTACCAAACTGCTTAATTCATAGATGGTGGTGTATACTTCATCAGGAGGCACCTACTGTCTGGTTGTCTCTTCTTTTGTGATGTTAGTGACTATTGATCATTGCACAGATCCATTCATTTATTTAGGCTTTCAAAATGGTAATGTTTTATTATTCCCTAATTTATTAATTGTAATACTTTTATAAAGAGAAACTTCACTTCATAACTTTGGTTAGTCAGAGGGGCAGTTCATAGATTTCTAGCAGCCTCCAAAATGACAAATAAAGATTTATTTGATTATAAACTCGAAGATTTTAAACATATTTGTGGTTCAATCCATTGTAGTAGGCTTTTTTCCCTTACAGTTTTCTGGAGATATAACTTACATACCATAAAACTCACCCATTTTAAGTGTGCATTTCAATGGTTTTTAGTATGTTTACAGTGTTGTGCAACCCGCACTATGGTCTAAGTTTAGAACTTTTTCATCACCCTCAAAAGAAACCACATACCCATTAGCAGTTATTCCCCAATGCTACCTCACCTCCAACCCTAGGCAACCACTAATCTTACTTTCTGTCTGTATAGATTTTCCCATTCTGGACATCTCATATAAATGGAATCATATAATAAGTGGTCTTTTGTGACTAGCTTCTTTTACTTAGCATGATGTTTTTAATATTCACGCACGTTGTAGCATGTGTAGTTGTCCTCTCTTTGGCCAGCTGGAGTTTCTTCATGATGAGTCTTGAGTCTGTTTGACTCAGCCTAAGGCATCTTTTTTTTTTTTTTGAGACAGAGTCTCTCTCTGTTGCCCAGGCTAGAGTGAGTGCCATGGCGTCAGCCTAGCTCACAGCAACCTCAAACTCCTGAGCTCAAGGGATCCTCCTGTCTCAGCCTCCCGAGTAGCTGGGACTACAGGCATGCACCACCATGCCCGGCTAATTTTTTTTTTTTCTATATATATTTTTAGCTGTCCACATAATTTCTTTCTATTTTTAGTAGAGATGGGGTCTCGCTCTTGCTCAGGCTGGGCTAAGGCATCTTTGATAGCTTTTTTACTATCTGGTATGACAGTATGCCCAGACTTACCTTACACATTTTATGCCCCAGGCCAGGAAACAGCCCTTTCTCAAGAAGGCTTTTAGTGGGAAATGGCATTTGGAGACCATAATCTGAGTGCTTAAGGAGTTTATTACTAAGGAGTTAGTCATTGTTTCTAGGGCTTTCTGTGATTTAGAGCTAGGGAATAAGTTGTGTTTTTTTGTTGTTGTTTTTTGTCTTTTTTATAAGAAACCATGAGTTTGTGTTATACTTAAAAATCAAGTTACAGGGCCCAGGGATTTTTTTTATACATATCACTCTTCTTTTCTCCTGTGCTGAAGATCCTAGTTCTCAACCACGATTCCTCATTTTCTTTTTTTCCCTACAGTGTACTCACAATAGTCTCAGAATGACAATGCCAGCACTACCATCAACAATATGATTACTTTAGCTAACAGTTTTTTTTGTTGTTATTCTTAGGGTATATTTCACTAGGAATGTAGAGTCAAATTACTGACTTTTATATAACAGTTGCATGGACTAGTTCCTTGCTATGTGATTATGTTACCACCTGGTTTCTCAGATTGATTTGTTTCATTTTGTTTTCATTTTATATCATTTTTGTTATCTTTAAAGATTCCAAATCTTCTTTGGGAGGCCGAGGGGGGAGGATTGCTTGAGGCCAGAAGTTCAAGACCAGCCTGAGCAAGAGTGAGACCCGATCTCTACAAAAAAATAGAAAAATTAGTCAGGTGTGGTGTGGTGTGTGCCTGTAGTCCCAGCTACTCGAGAGGCTGCGGCAGGATTGCTTGAGCCCAGGAGTTCGACGTTGCAGTGAGCTATGATGATGCCACTGCACTCTACCTAGGGCAAGACTCTGTCTCAATCTATATCTATATATACACACACACACACACACACACACACACACATATGTATCATGTTGATCTGTATCATGACATGCCTTTATTTGTGTAGATGAAGATTAAGTCCAGGTGTAATTCATTGTTACTGGATAATGAATTTATTGGCTTAAATGTCTTGGACAGTATTTTTTTTTTTTTTTTTTTGAGACAGAGTCTCACTCTGTTGCCCAGGCTAGAGTGAGTGCCGTGGCGTCAGCTTAGCTCACAGCAACCTCAGACTCCTCGGCTTAAGCAATCCTACTGCCTCAGCCTCCCGAGTAGCTGGGACTACAGGCATGCGTCACCATGCCCGGCTAATTTTTTCTATATAGATTTTTAGTTGTCCATATAATTTCTTTCTATTTTTAGTAGAGATGGGGTCTCGCTCTTGCTCAGGCTGGTCTCGAACTCCTGAGCTCAAACGATCCGCCCACCTCGGCCTCCCAGAGTGCTAGGATTACAGGCGTGAGCCACCGCGCCCGGCCTTTGGACAGTATGGATGAGTATTTTAGGGTAAAATTTCAAGAAGTTTCAGAAAATTTAATATATACTTTAGGCTGGGCGTGGTGGCTCACGCTTGTAATCCTAGCACTCTGGGAGGCCGAGGCGGGTGGATCGCTCAAGATCAGGAGTTCGAGACCAGCCTGAGCAAGAGCGAGACCCCGTCTCTACTAAACATAGAAAGAAATTATATGGACAGCTAAAAATATATATAGAAAAAAAAATTAGCGGTGCATGGTGGCGCATGCCTGTAGTCCCAGCTACTCGGGAGGCTGAGGCAGTAGGATCGCTTAAGCCCAGGAGTTTGAGGTTGCTGTGAGCTAGGCTGATGCCACGGCACTCACTCTAGCCCGGGCAACAGAGCAAGACTCTGACTCAAAAAAAAAAAAACAAACAAACAAAAAGAATAAAAAAAAAGAAAAATGTAATATATACTTTAATTGCCATGTAAGAATTGTCACCAGTAGTGATGAAGAAGCATTAATGCTGCAAAGTTTGGTACTGGTACAATCAGTCATATTGATAACCTTTATATATTATTTAATTTACTCAAATTGAGTGTCTAGGCATTTTAAACAAGGCTAACAGTCCTTTTGGGACTAGTCTTACGAACTTTTGTGTCTTGAAATATTAGGATAGCCTTATTTTGTAACTGATTATAAATGTACCTTATGGGCAACCATATCCTGTCATTCACTTTGCTTTTAATTTTAATGTTGCTCTTCAGCCTGTCAATGTTTCTGGGATATGTTTTCACCAAGCAGTTTGATCAAAGATGCCAGGTTCTTTTCATTCTGTCAACATATGAGCTTGATGGCAAGCTCCCTTCTATAAGTTCTTAGGCCTTTCAGAATAGATTTAACTGGAATTGTATTTTGCATTTTTCCTTGCTAGTATGAAAAAATGTAATGGGATAAATTAGATAACTCATGTTTCTAGGTGGAAGGATAGATAATACAGGTATATGCTTTTATGCTGTTTACAAAAAAAGAGCTTGTCCTTTTGAGTCACACAGTCCTGGATTTCACCCTGTCTCTAACACCATTGTTAGGTGAACTTGGACAATGTCTTTTGAATTCTTTGAATCTGGGTTGCTTTATCCATAGATAGTGAGCTACTGGGGATGCAACTGCATTTGAGTGCCTACCCCACCCAGTACTGAGCTCTAGGTAAAGTGCTCTGCTGACTGCCCTCTTCCTTGTGCTGCTTTCCTTACCTTGGATGGAAACTCATCTGTTGGTATTTCATACATATATATTTTTATATATGCATATATATCAGGTCTAGTTTGGAGTATAGTCACCTAAAGATCAGGAATGGATTATATTTAACTGTTTGTGTGTAATACCTATTAGGCACCCAAATTTTTGTTTTGTTGTTGCTAAACCCTATCTCCAATTTAGGATTTCTGTGTTGAGAAACTTAAGAGTACTTGAATATGTTTCAGAAGATGAGATAAAATTAGAAATGTAAAGGATTATGTCAATTTGCAAAAGAAAAAATATATATATATGGAAAAGGTAGTGGGAGAAATTTAGCATTTACTGAGTTTCATTGTGTGTAGGTGCTAGAACTTAAAATAGTATCTTGTTAAATTTCTCCAAGAGATCTAAGTAAGTGTGATACTCTAGAAAGGATACGAAGATGAATAGAACACATTCCTTTCCCTCAAGGGACTTATTTCTTAAGGGAAATAAGTATACAAAAATGATTTTCTCCAATCTGCCATAAAGTACCACAAACTGAACAGCTTAAGCAACAGAAATTTATTCTCTCAATTCTGGAGGCTAGATGTCTCAAATTAAGGTGTTGGCAGGGTTGATTTCTTCTGAGGGCTGTCGGGGAGAATCTGTTTCAGGCCTCTCTCCTTGCCTTAGAGATGGCCATGTTCTCCCTGTGTCCCTTCACATCATTTTCCCTTTATGTGTGTGTCTCTCTTTAGACCCACATTTCCCCTTTTTATAAGGGCACCACTCATATTTGATTAGGGCTCATCGTAATAACCTCATTTTAACTTGATTATCTCTGTGAAGACCCTGTCTCCAAAAAGTGTCACATTCTGGGTTACTGGAGATTAGGACTCCAACATACCTTTTCAGGAGGAACACAATTCAACCCATAACACAGGCCCCGGAAGACAGGCCTCTACCTTAGGAGATCTTACAATTTCTCATTCCCAAGACAGAAAGAAGAGACTAAAGTTTACATGTAAATGGTTAGCTTTTAGTCTGTCTTTTAAAGCCATTGCTAAATCATTTCTAAGACCCCAAACATCTACAAATTAGTCCCTCCTGAATTTCAATTTTACTTATGAAACCACCATTTTGAATCATTCCAGATAAACTCCAGCATCTCTCACCTCCTTCCTTAGATGTCACAACACTATTTAAAATAGCATGAGCACATTCTGTCCCCTCACCCTACTTAATTCTTCTCTATAGCCCCTTTTATACCCTGATGTTATAGAGCATGTGTCTCCTGAAGAGACAGTGAGATAGGACTTTGCTAACAACTTTTGTTATTGACCACCTAAACTCAAGAACCAGGTAGGTTCAGATAAGTTAGGGCTATTTTTTGTCACCTCATGCCAGAATGTAAACACAATGAAGGCAGGGAGTCTTTCGGATTTTTTTTCCCTCAGCTACATTTCCAGTGCCTAGAAAAGTGCCTGGTATACTTATTATTGGCAATCAGTAAAACTAAGTTGAATAAAGAACACATATTTGCTAGTTCCCTTTCCCTTATTTTCTACATGTACTGCTAACATGTTCAGGCACTGTACTAACCATAGGATTAACATATCCTCGTAAATTGCCTAGAAAGTAGATGTAATTACTACCCTCATTTTACACATGAAGCAACAGAGGCACAAAGAGCTTCTTAAATTGGCAATTTATCTAAAGTCATGGAACTCTGGTAAACTACAGAGCCAGGATCAAACCCAAGTCTCCTGACTCCAGAGACTTTGGCTGTAACTACCATCTCTACCAATGTCTCTTGCATCTCTCCTATATGGTTTGGCTATGTTTTACCAAACCCTTTTGCCAAAGAAATCTTTCTAAAGCACTCCTTTTGTAGGGTTACTGTGATGACTCCACTTCCTTCCATGTAGAATGCTTCAATGCTTGACATTTAAGGCCTTTCACAATCTAGTTCCATTAGGGGATAGTACGGGTCAGGGTGTAATGATGGACTTTAATTGAAGAATGATGAGTAGAACTAAAGAGGAATGCCTTGCATGTATCCCTGTTGTAGGTATTTAGGATATGGCAGTGAACAAAATAAAGTCTGCCCTCATGAAACTTACATTCTGCAAGTGTTGGGAGGAAGACAATAAAATGCCAAGTACTGAAGAAAAATAGCATGGTAAGGGGAGTAGCAGAGGGCATGTGACAAAGACTGTGGTCTTATATAGGAAGGTCATGGAAGTTCTCTGAAAAGGTGACAGTTGAACAGGCCTAAGGAGATAAGTGTGAAGAAATGGGTTTCGAGTGGGCAATGAAGAGTCAGATCATGTAAGGCCTTATAGGCCATTGTAGAAAAAAACTGTTTTGAGTGTAGTGGTTGCCTACTATTTGTGCTTTATTAAAAATCACCATTTTTTAAAAATATGTCTGTGGAAACCTAGGCTGCTGGAATTAGAGATCACAAACAGAGTGCCATCTAGTAGTTATTTATCAAAAATGTAGGCAGTGGGCCTTCCAGCAAACAAGCAGGCTCTCCAAAGAGTGTTGCCAGCTACGTCCTATAAATGGAAAATGCGGATGCCTGAAAAAAACGTAGTTTATGAACAATTTGAGAGTAAGTTACAAACATCATGTCCCTTTACTTTCAAATACTTAATGTATTCCCTTAGAACAAGGACATTCACTTATATAACCACAATATAATTATCAAAATAGGAAATGAAACTTTGATACTATGTTATTATTTACTCTAGCTCTTAGGCTGGGGCATGCAGTGGCTCACGCCTCTAATCCTAGTACTATGGGAGGCTGAGGCAGGAGGATTGCTACGATGAATAAATTAATGAGGCAAAGGGAAAATGAGGCCAGGAGTTTGAGACCAGCCTGAGCAAGAGTAAGACCCCATCTTTACAGAAAGTAGAAAAATTAGTGGGGCATGGTGGCACTTGCATGTAGTCCCACATACTTAAGAGGCTGAGGCAGGAGGATCACTTGAGCCAGGAGTTTGAGGTTGCAGTGAGTTACGATGATCCCACTACACTGTAGCCCAGGTGACAGAGCAAGATCCTGTCGTAATCAATCAATAAATAAAATATTTAATCTAGATCTTATTCAAACCAGTTGTCCCATTGCCCTTTATAGAAAGGTTTTTTTGCTAGTCCAGTGTCCAACCAGGATCACACATTGCATTTAGTTTTTGTGTCTTAAATCTAGAACAGTTCCATATCCTGCCTTTGTCTTTCCTGACATTGATATTTTTAAAGACTATAGACCATTTATTTTATAGTGTCCCTCAATTTGGGTTTGTCTGTTTTGTTGTGATTCAGGTTATGCAGGTTAGCACTGCCTGAAATAAATGGTACCATCCTTGGTGCATCATGTCAGGAGGCACGTGATACTTGGCCCAGTATTGGTGATGTTACATTTGATCACATAGTTAAGGTGGTGACTCAAAATGGTGATTATCTATTCTACCATTTTCTCATATAATTATTATCAGCATTCTATTATTAGAACTTTCCCTTTGCCTCATTAATTTATTCATCATCATAGTCATTACCGTCAATATGAACTTATGGAGTCTGTTTTATTCAGTGAGTTTTAATCCATTGCTCTCACTATTTTGGTGCTCAAATTCTTCCATATTTGGATGTTGAGAGTCCCTTCAAGCTGGCTCCTTGACCTTTTGACATGTCTCCATTCTTTTCGCACTGTTGTACTTTCTGGCACAAGATGGTCCGGGTTCATCTTGTGCTTTGCCTGTCCAAGCCCTGGAATCTCATTCTCGAAGAAACCCTGACTCCTTTTAGAAGAGATTGGTATTTAGAAACCAATATTTGGTGTGATTTTAAGTTAAAATTTTATGTTGGGCAATACATGGTCATTATAATGGGTTTCTGTGACATCTGATTTATTTCTGATGAAAATCTTAGGTGGCAGAACCTATAATAATTATTCTTGGGCCCATTCTCTGGCATTGCCCTACACTGAGTAGGATACTGGAGCAATGGTAATTACTGTTGTAGTGAAACTCTGTATTTCCATTTTTTAAAATAATCCTATTGTAGCGTATGTGAGTAATAAATTAAAACATTTGAATACGTGACGATATACACTGGTTTGGAAGATACAGATTTATATGATAATTAGTTCTTCCTAAATTAATCTATTAATTTCACATTCTTTTTTTTTTTTTTTTTTTTTTGAGACAGCGTCTCACTCTGTTGCCTGGGCTAGAGTGCTGTAGCATCAGCCTAGTTCACAGCAACCTCAAACTCCTGGGCTCAAGCGATTCTCCTGCCTTAACCTCCCGAGTGGCTGGGACTACAGGCATGTGCCACCATTAATTTCACATTCTACTAACAATAGTCTTTTCCATTTTTAAAAAATATTTATTTATTTATTTATATATCGAGATGGGGTCTCTTGTCGCCCAAGCTGGAGTGCAGCAGTACAATCATAGTTTCCAACTCCTGGACTCAAGCAATCTTCCTGCCTCAGCCTCCCCAGTAGCTAGTACTACAGGCACATGGCACTGCGCCTGGCTAATTTTTTAAAATTTTTTGTAGAGACAGGGTCTCGCAATGTTACCCAGGCTGATCTTGAACTCCTGGTCTCAAGCAATCCTTGTTTCTCAGCCTCACAAAGTGCTTGGATTACAGGCATGAGCTACTGTGCCCATCCTCTATATACATTTGAAATACGCAATTTGATGAGTTTTGGCTGATGTGTGCATCCATGAAACCACCATCATAATTAAAGTACAAAAAGTTCCCAGAAGTTTCTTTATGTTCCTTTGTGGTCCACCCTCCCTACACCTCTGATCCCAGGCAATGACTGAGCTGTGTTCTGACATTAAAGATTAGTTTACATTTTCTAGAATTTTATATAAATGTAATCAGGCAGATTACAATTCTTTTTTTTTTCTTTTTGAGACAGAGTCTCGCTCTGTTGCCTAGGCTATAGTGAGTGCCATGGCATCAGCCTAGCTCACAGCAACCTCAAATTCCTGGGCTTAAGTGATCCTACTGCCTCAGCCTCCCAAGTACCTGGGACTACAGGCACACGCCACCATGCCCAGCTAATTTTTTTTCTATATATAGTTTTTAGTTGGCCAGATAATTTCTTTCTATTTTTAGTAGAGACGGGGTCTCGCTCTTGCTCAAACTGGTTTCGAACTCCTGACCTCGAGCTATCCACCCGCCTCGGCCTCCCAGAGTACTAAGATTACAGGCGTGAGCCACCGCTCCCGGCCTACAATTCTTTTGAATTTGGCTTCTGTTACTCAGATTTTGAGATGCTTTCATGTTTCATTTGTATCAGTAGCTTATTTTTATTGAGGCATAGTACTCCAGTATGTGGATATACTACAATTTGTTTGTTGTCATTTGGGTTGTGTCCAGTTTTTGGCCTTTATGAATAAAGCTGTCAATATAGTAATTTTGTTGCTGAACCATTTGAAAGTTTCAGATATCATGACACATCATCCTAAATACTTAAGCAGACATCTCCTAAGAATAACATTTTCCTTTAAGAACAATACCACTGTCACGCTTAAATGAATATTAATTCAATATCAATTAATATTAAGACCATCTTTTGATTTTTTTTCCCCATTGTTTCAAAATATATCTTTTGTACCTTCTTTTTTCTTTTTCTGGATCCAGAATTTAGTCATTAAATTTAATATAGCATTAAATTTGATTCTGTCTCTTTAGCCTTTGAACTCTTCTTAGCTTTCTGTACAAGGAAATATTGCAGGCTTACTACATGCTTTCCCTATCCCAGACTGTAATTGCCCATTTCTCCAAAGAGTCTCCTTTTTGCTTTTTGGGGAGAAATGATATTTGGAAACCAAGATCTGGGTGCTAGGGTTCTATTGCTTCTAGGCCATTTCTGCAGGCCTAGAGGACAGAGTTAGAAACTATGTATTTTTTTAATATATATGTATAGTTCACACAGTATTTCCAATTCAAATATACTATAGAGTCTCTTCACCTTCCCCCATTCCACATTTGTGTATCCTTCTTGCTTCTCAGTGACATCTATATATTTATTCCATTTTCTCTCCTATCATATATACAAAATAGTTTCAAGATTACGTGCCAATATCAACACCAAATCTACTAAGTTCAAGATTTCTTTGTAGTTCTTTTAAGTCATTAGGTTATAGCCCACATAAGGGTACACAGTCAGAGAATGGTGTCCAAAATGAATGAATTAGTTTTTTTGGTGTTCATGTTACTAATTTAAAACACAGTTAGGTTTATATTTTAATGTGTATTCAATTTTAGGGTTTACTTTTTTCATTATTTTTTCTTTCATCAATTAACGTGTGTACATGGTTCAAGAAGTCTTTCTTGTCTCTATTACCCTGTTCTTACCTACTACTTAAAGGTAACTATTTCATTCAATTCTGGTTTATCCTTTTTTTGTAAAAATAAGCAAGTATATATGGGTATTATTTTTCCATCTTTCTTATACATAAGGTAGCAGGCATTCCATATATATTCTTTTGCATAATGCTTTTTTTCTCTAAACAATATATCTTGAAAGTCACTCCATATGAGTTCTTACAGATCTTCATTATTTTTTATGGATTCCCAGGTATTTTCAAGTTCTTACTTCACTTAAATGAAACCCCAACTGGAAATTATAGTTGATACATATATCATAAGTATGATTTATGCAAGTAAGGTAACTAGGAACGTGAATCAGTACACTCATGTGCAAAGAAATGGCCTGTTCACTTTTAGGTTATAGTAAATACTTAAGTGATATATAACATTTTTTTAGCTTGGGCAACATAGTAAGACCCCATCTCTACAAAAAATAAAGAATAAATTGGCCAGGCATGGTAGAGTGTGCCTGTAGTCCTAGCTACTTGGGTGGCTGAGGTGAGAGGATCACTTGAGCCCAGAAATTTGAGGTTGCAGTCAGCTATGATCATGTCACTGTACTCCAGCCTGGGCAACAGAGTGAGACACTGTCTCTTTAAAAAAAAAAAAAAAAAAATTCAGATGATATACCTCAGTTCCTTTGAATTGCTGCTGCTTGAATCCATCTGAGATGACAGGGAGATTTCAAATAACCAAAGGACACTAAATTTTGGATTTTTAAAAATTATTAGGTATAGAAAGTTTTTCAAGTGGGTTTCATTGAAAGGAATCACTGAAATCGTAGAAACACAGCAGAATATCAAACTTAGGAATTTTTCCAAACAAGATAATGAAAAAGTGTTCTGTGATGTATCCTCCTGAAGGTGTTTTTGCAGGACCTTAGGCTAACCCATATTTTTGCTCTTTACTGGTCTCGTAGTTAGTGTCCTATACTTTGTGCTCTCTCAGGGGCTCCTTACAAATTAAGTACTTGTCCCCGGATCTGCTTCTGTTATTGCCTCTTATGAAGAGCTGTTGATTCCTGCCATTGGCCAAATGGCAAAAACTTTAAATAAGCAAGGAGACTCCTTTAGTTCCTTGGCTTTGGATGAATCCAGGGATAGCTTTAATTTTTTTCTGGGGGAAGTGGGAGGGACTGTTGTGCCTTATTTTAACATCAGCCAGGTGCAGTGTTGTGCACCTGTAATCCCAGCTATTCCTGAGGCTGAGGTGGGAGAATCACTGGAGGTCAGGAGTTTGAGAGGCTATAGTATGCTACGATGTTTGCACCTGTGAAGAGCTACTGCACTCCAGCCTGGGCAACATAGTGATACCCCATCTCTTTAAGAAAAAAAAAAGAAAGGAAGGGAGAAAAATCAACTCTATTGAGGCAAAATTTACAAGCAATAAAATGAGCTCAGTTTAAGATGGCAGTTCATTATATTTTGACAGATGTATGCATCCATGCAACCAACACCCCAATTTTCATCGCTCCAAGGACTTCCAATGTGTGTATTTATCCCTTTGCATTCAGTCTCCCTCTCCCCATCCTGGCCCTGGACAACCATAAATCTTCTTCTGTCACTGTAGATTGGTTTGGCTGTTCAATAATTTGTGTATGTGGAATTCCAATTCCTCCAAATTTGGTTTTTCTATTTAAATTCTTTTTTCATGATGACTAAGTACTTGGAATGCTTACTGGCTACTTGTATGTTTTCTTCACTGAACTCTCCAAATTTTTTTATTGAGTTTGTGTCTTATTAAGTTGTAAGTTCTTTTTATATTCTGAATGCCACTCCTTTGTCAGATACTATATATTGTATTTTCTCAGTCTGTGGTTTGCCTTTCCTCTATCTGAAGGGTATCTTTTGAAGAACAAAGGTTTTTTATTTTGACAAAGTCTAGTTTATCAATTTTTTTCTCCTATCATTGTGTTTTTTGTGTTTTAAGAAGTCTTAGCCTACTCTAAGTTTGTGAAGATTCCTCTTTCATGGTTTCTTCTGTAAGTTTTATAGTTTTAGCATTTACATTTAGGTCTGGGGCAAGTGAGGGGAATACTGTGTCTTTTGTTTTTGTTTTGATTTTGTTTCCTCATACAATACAAACAGATATATAATATATACACATACACATAGGTTTTAAAAAAATCTTCAACTTCCAGCTCTACTCCCTTGAGAAGCAATAGGTTGGTTAACATGTACTTTTTATAATGTGTACATAAAAACATGTCCACATTGGTATATATAGTTTCTTCTCCTAATAAAAATGGTATAAAACCTAACCTGACATGTTTGTTGTGGATGTTTCGTGAGTTTGTTGTTGGTCAACAAGGCTATTCCCCTGACCCAGGAAAACCAGACCCAGATGATGGGAGGTGGTTGCAGGAACCAGCAGCTGCAGCAGTGACTGGCAGAATTAGAAAGCAGCCTCCAAGGCCGAAGCACCTATTCAGTGGTGGACAAGAAAAATTAGGTAGAGAAGAGATGGTGGGCACTAGACAAAACATCAGATTTCTTTTCTTGCAGTCAATGAGAAGAAAGCATTTTTCATGGAATCAGTACATAAAATGAAGTCTTAATGTAAAGTTGAAGGATGCTTATAATTTATTAATGTGGCAAAAGACATGAGTCAGTAGAATTCAGTAAACATTTGAATGCCTGTGAAATACAAGGCAGTATGCAAACAAAAACAAAGACACAGTTCCTGTTCTTGTGAAAATTATAGCCTAGTTTCAGATCGGTGATAGAAAAGTTATTTTTCAAATTCTTATGTTTAAAGTTGATGGTCACAGAATTACTTATGAAATAGTGGAAATCTAAATTTCTAACGAAGTAGCAATAAATTTGATGCATCTATGTGTGGAATATTTATCTTTTTGTGCTTTATATATTTTTGTGTTTTATATATATGTATTTTTATTAAACATATATATAAAGCACAAAAGACAGTTTGGTTCAATCCTAATCCTTTTCCACAATTTTTTATTATGAGAAACCTCAAAAGTAAAGTTGACACCATAATAAATAATAAGCACTTGTATACTCAGCCATCCAGATGTATTAGTTAGATGTATGTGTATTAATACTTTTGGCTCAACTTGAAAGGAAGTTGCATGTATCATGGTACCTTATCCCAAAATACTTTAGCTTGCTCATCTTAAGAATGTTTTTCTTGGCCGGGCGCGGTGGCTCACGCCTGTAATCCTAGCACTCTGGGAGGCCGAGGCGGGTGGATTGCTCAAGGTCAGGAGTTCGAGACCAGCCTGAGCGAGACCCCGTCTCTACTAAAAATAGAAAGACATTATATGGACAACTAAAAATCTATATAGAAAAAATTAGCCGGGCATAGTGGCGCATGCCTGTAGTCCTAGCTACTCGGGAGGCTGAGACAGTAGGATTGCTTAAGCCGAGGAGTCTGAGGTTGCTGTGAGCTAAGCTGACGCCACAGCACTCACTCTAGCCTGGGCAACAAAGTGAGACTCTGTCTCAACAACAACAACAAAAAAGAATGTTTTTCTTAGCTGTAATAATGTATTATGGTTAACTATAATTGTTTAATATCATCTTACAATTTATACTCATATATCTCCAGTCGCCTTGTAAATGTCTTTTTTTTCTTTTTTTTTTTTTTTTTTGGAAACAGAGTCTCACTCTGTTGCCTGGGCAAGAGTGCAGTGGCATCATCATAGCTCACTGCAATCGCAAAATCCTGGGCTCAAGAGATCCTACAGCCTTAGCTTCCATAGTAGCTGGGACTAGAGACCTGTAACACCACACCCAGCTAATCTTTGTGATTTTTTTTTTTATTTTGTAGAGGTAGGTTGTATCTCTACAAAAAAGGTAGCTATTCCCCAGGCTGGTCTTGCTGGCCTCAAGCAGTCCTCCCACCTCAGCCTCCCAAAGTGCTAGGATTATAGGCGTGAGCCACCATGCCCAGCCACAGATCTCTTTTGTGTTTTAAAAGTCATGATGCAATCGAGGTTCCCGTGTTATATTTAGGGGTTTTTTGTTTGTTTGTTTCCTTATCTCTTAAATAGTCCTCTTGCCCTTTTCCCCCTTGCCTCTTTTTTTTTTTTTTTTTTTTTTTTTTTTTTTTTTTGAGACAGAGTCTCGCTCTGTTGCCCAGGCTAGAGTGCCCTGGCGTAGCCGAGATATTCTTTCTACAAGACAATTGGTCTGATCTCTTCAAAAAGTCAATGTTTAAGAGGCAAGGGGGGCTGGGCGTGGTGGCTCATGCCTGTAATCCTAGCACTCTGGGAGGCTGAGGCAGGCGGATCACTTGAGTTGAGGAGTTTGAGACCAGCCTGAGCAAGAGCGAGAACCTGTCTCTACTAAAAAAAATAGAAAGAAATTAGCTGGACAACTAAAAATATATAGAAAAAATTAGCCGGGCATGGTGGCGCATGCCTGTAGTCCCAGCTACTTGGGAGGCTGAGGCAGGAGGATCGCTTGAGCCCAGGAGTTTGAGGTTGCTGTGAGCTAGGCTGATGCCACGGCACTCTAGCCAGAGCAACAGAGTGAGACTCTGTTTCAGAAAAAAAAAGAAAGAATATCTCACACCCTGGATTTGTCTGTATCATCACAGCTTTGCTCAATTTGTTTCTCTATTTTACATAGATTGGATTGCAGTTAAAGGTTTTGGTAAGAATATTCAAGATGATGCTATGTACTTCATATTGCATATATGTATTTTATATGTTATATTTATAATGGGAAGTTTAATCATGTGATTTAAATAGTTTAAGGTAAAACTTTCTGTTACAGTGCATATCCCTTTTGATTAAATTTGTGAATGTATTGGACCTAATGGCTTTTCCATTCCCCAAATGGGAGAACAGATTTTGCGTTTGTTGTGTACTTTCTCTTCCTGGGCTGAGATTCTCAGTACTGTGGCACATAAAGAAGTAGAGAGAAGTAATGGCTTTATTTCTGGATCAGCAATGCAATTTTGTTCTGTATTCCCACGTACTTGGGTAGAATACTCAAATTTTCCTTAGTTACATAATCATTACATAAAGCAGTAGTAGACTTTTAATATCTTTGTGATTTTTAATTAGACTAAGGCAAGGAAGCTTGGTCTTTTTGGTACTACACTAATTTGGAAAGTATTTAGATGTATGCAGTTTTTAAAGTTGATATTTTTGTTTAAAGATACTACTTATTTTTAATGTGATCCGTCTTTGGGGAGGGGGAGTATAACATGGTGTATACATGGAAATTTCTAAACTGTATTTCCTTGGAATACAGAAATTGTCCTACGTGGGATCTGTCACTTGCCTTTTCCGTGAGGTTTTAGGCAAAATGTAATAATTTGAAGTCAAGGGATATTTTAAGATTGTTGTACTTTGAAATTATACTACAGTCATGAATGAGTTGAATATCTCCAAATGAAATAATAAAGGAGAAAAAAAATCACATGATAAGAATAAAGTTGGCCAAGTGTGGTGGCTCACACCTATAATCCCAGTACTTTGGGGAGGCTGAGGCGAGAGGATTGTTTGAGGCCAGGAGTTTGAGACCAGCCTGGGCAACATAGTAAGACCATGTCTCTAAAAAAATAAGAAAAATTAGCCAGGCATGGTAGTGCTGCCCTGTAGTCTTAGCTGACACAGGAGGATTACTTGAGCCCACAAGTTCAGTGAGCTGTGATCCCGCCACTATACCCCAGCCTAGGTGACAGTGAGACCCTGTCTCTTAAGGAAAACAACAACAAACCAGTTATCTCCCTTTTTACCCTCCCTCTTTTCACACCTGCATTCCATCATACCTATATATCCAGGGTTTTATCAGCCAACACATGTTTCCTGTCTCCTTCCTCTACTTCAGCTCACCTGCCCTTTTTTCTTGGTTGCCAGAACTTTGCACTCCTTTCCTGTCCTTGTGGATTTCTATATATTCTTGTGAATTTCCGTATATCCTTGTGGATTTCTTTTTGCGTATCTTAATTTTTTCCACAATTAAAAAAATTTTTTGTATCTTGAAATAATTTAAGATTCACAGGAAATTGCAAAGATAGTATAGGGAGGTACCAGGTATCCCTCATTCAGTTTCCCCCACTGGTTACTTCTATTGTAATATAGTACACTATTAAAACCAGGAAATTGGCATTGGTATAAGTTACGTAAATAGTTATCTTAGTTTTTAGGGTAAATATTTAGAAGTGAAATAATTCAAAATTGTGATTATTGCCACATTATCTATATGTCTTATTTAGAATGCTTCCTGTAACCAGATTCAAACTCACTTACGCTTTATCTGGAGATTAAGTAGTAGGGAGCTCTGAATGTATCTCTGTATATTTACCTGTCTTTCTCCACCTCTAGCCAATACATGTCTTGGCTTTATTTTCCTGTATTTTGACTTTATTCTCAGACATTCCCTCTCCCTGCTTGGCAGCAATCATTAACTTCTGGCAACCCTTTTGCTCTGATTGCTTAAGATTTCAGAAATAGAGCTTCTCCCAGCATTCATCATTTTTCCCCAGAAAAATTCTAGTTGGTCTTGTTGGATCATGTGTCTGTCCCTATGGGGGATGAAGTGGGCAGGGCCATGTGGTTGGCAGCCTTGCCAGGTTGTAGAAGGGCAATTCCTGAAATGAAATAATGCCAGGCAGAAGACAAAACTCAATAGTAGCAGTTGGGTTTTCCTGCATTCTTCCCAACCCAACAAGTTGTATAATATTTAAAAAATGTTTCTTTTTTTGGGGGGGGGGCGCAGAGTCTCACTCTGTTGCTCCGGCTAGAGTGCCATGGCGTCGGCCTAGCTCACAGCAACCTCAAACTCCTGGGCTCAGGCGATCCTCCTGCCTCAGCCTCCCGAGTAGCTGGGACTACAGGCATGCACCACCATGCCCGGCTAAGTTTTTCTATATATGTTTTTAGCTGTCCATATAATTTCTTTCTATTTTTAGTAGAGACGGGATTTCGCTCTTGCTCAGGCTGGTTTCAAACTCCTGAGCTCAAACGATCCGCCTGCCTCAGCCTCCCAGAGTACTTATAGGCGTGAGCCACCGTGCCTGGCCTTTCTATTTTTAAATGATGTGAATGTTTCATGAGTAGTTCTAATTGGAAATTAGAAAACAATCATAGCCAATATTTTTAAAACAAAATATTTGAGATGTACAGAAAAAGAATAAAGAATAATATAATAAACACTTAAATATCTCCTAAATTACGCTCATGTGGACCCCTCTTTGATCATATTCCTACATTATAGTTCCCCTGTAGAATTAATAATTATCCTGAAATTTCTTTAAATTTTAACTGTATATTGGCTTTTCTTAAACAACAAATAAAAGTTTGTATGTTTCTTAAAATTGATTTAAGTGGTATACTGTACATATTCTGCAGTTCTCTATTTTTCCTTCATTTTATGTTTATGCAGTTTATTCATGCTGATGCATCTAGCTCATTCATTTATTTTCACCTTGGGTATAATATTTGATTGTTTCAGATTACCATAATGTGCTTATCCATTCTCCTATTGATGGTCATTTAGCCGTTTTCAGGCTTTTGGCTATTACAAACAATGCTGCTGTGATTATGATTGCACATACTTATAATACAGAATATTCATAGCATATTCATGATAACTCAAAGTGAAAATAACCCAAAAGCCCATCGATTGATGAATGGACAAGTAAAATATGGTAAATCATATAATGAAATACTATTCAGCTGTAAAAAGGGAATAAAGTGTGTGCTGATACATACTACAACATAAATGAACCTTGAAAACATTGTGCTAAGTGAAAGAAGTCAGTTACAAAAGACTACGTATTTCTTATTTATGTTAAATGTCCAGAATAGGCAAATCAATTGAAAAAGAAAGTAGACTAGTGGTTGCCAGAGTCTGGGAGAAGTGGGTAGTGAGTTTGGGGTTTACGAATGGGTTTGGGTTTTTTAAAGGGGGTAAGGAAAGTTTTCTAAATTTAGATGATGATGAGGTTACACAACATCTCTAAATGTATGAAAACCATTGTATCATGTACTTTAGATGAGTGAATTTATAACATATAGATTGTATCTCAATGAAAATGTTAAAAAAATTTACAAACAGCATTTTTCAAAAGCAACTCACTAGTAGGTTATAAACCAATTTAGAGAATCACTAACAGACTTATTTAAAAAAATGGGAGCGGGAGTAGCTCACATAGCTAATTTAAATGTATAAATTCATGAAACCTATGTGAAAAATTATAAATGGCATATTCCTCATGGTGATTATAAGTAGACAGTATTTACACACAAACAGTTCTCGGTAAGTGTGTGTTTGATACTTTGGTTTTACTATTTTTTTGGGTTATTGATGATTGGGATGAAGGGTGGTTAAGAATGAAGATTATACCAGAAATGGACTCTGAGTTGAAAGAAACTTTAAAGATAAAAGGGAAACACTCTAATTTGACTCTATTATCTCTCTGTTCATACTTGAGAGATTCTATGTCAAGTTTTTTTTGTTTGTTTTTTTATTTCGGGATTTTGTTTGGTTTGTGTTTTGAGATAGGATCTTTCTATCTCCCAGGCTAGAGTACAGTGGCTTCATCATAGCTCACTGCTGCCTCAAACTCCTAGGCTCAAGCCATCCTCCCACCTCAGCCTTCAAAGTAGCTGAGACTACAGGTGTGTGCCACCATGATGGGTTAATTTTTCTATATTTTGTAGAGATGGAGGTCTCGCTCTTGCCCAGGCTGGTCTTGAACTCCTGGCCTTAAGCAATCCTCCCGCCTTAGCCTCCCAAAGTGCTAGGATTACAGGCATGAGCCACTGTGCCCAGCCTGTGTCATGTTTCGTTAAGAAATAAAAGCAAAGCAAAAACTGGCAACGAATGGCAAGCTTTTCTACTACTTTCTGCCCTCCTCCCAGGTATTTGCCATGGCCCCATTTTGTACCTAGCCAAGTATAGTTCTCTTTCCAACACTACTGGAATTTTGACCAGGTTATAAATTGTTTTGACTCTTTTGAAAGCATACCACTATTATTTGATCTGTGTTCATTTCAGTTTGTTATAGAGAGATTTTGTAGATGTACTGGGTTAAGTTTTATATGGTTTGAGAACATTAAAATGCTGATATCCAGTTTTTTCTTTTGAACATAAAGAGCAAATACTCGAGACATGAAATAGGTATGAAGAATCTAAAAAGCACAAACTGAAACTATTTTATAACTCTCCTTTTTTGTTCTAGGAAAAAATGGTCTTGAGTTTATTATGTTAATAAACTGAAAATTCTATAGCATTCTTCAGATTTTTTTATACTAAGTCATTTTAGCACTCATCAAAGTTACAGTGTTCTTGAATTCTTTAATCATGTCATCTTTTCTTTCTCATTACTTTTAGGATCTAATAGTGTAACTGTCTCTATTTCCTCAAAATTTCTCTTTTTGTTTTTAGTTTTGTCTTTTTGTGACAGAGGCTTTTCTTGTCTGATAGACACCATGTATAAAAGTGAGGCATTAGTAAAAAGCCTGGGCAGTTTGAGAAAGCTAAAACAGTACGAGGATCAGAAGGAAACATAAAACTGTTAATATAAATCATATCCTTAACATAAAAGGAGACAATACATCATTGAAACAACATAGGAGTCTATAAAATGGGAACCATTCAAAAGAAAAAAAAAAGAAATTTAAAATATATTAGAAATTTATAAGACTACACAAGTTAGGAAGATAAATCTAAAAAGTAGAACCAAAAAAAAAAAAAATCCTTAAGAAATATAAGAGAAAATGTAAGAAAATTAATGGAGTATGCTGCAGGGTCCAGTATCTGAAAAGATAGTTCCAGAGAGAGTAGATAAAGATTAAATTTTCAGTGAAATATAGGAAATTTTCCCAAACTAAATGTCTCTAATTTGCAAGACTGTATGAAGTGCCTGGGAAGATAGACTTTTAAAAAAACATTTAGGAAATTTCAGAACATGGGTATAAAAGAAGATCCTAAAAAAGTAAAACAATAACCTTCCAGAGAGAAAATAATCCCTATTTTAAGGCTCAGGAGTCAGAAGGCATTGATCTGGCTTATCACAGTAACACTGGAAGCTAGAAGGCAACAGAGCAATGCATTTTATACCCAAAATAAAGATTTGAGAGGTCTTAATAAATTTACCTCCTATGTACTCTTCTCCAGAAGTTACTGATAAATGTGTATTGTATAAATGATTAAATCGAGAGGGAGACTATGGGATTGAGGAAACAGGACCATGCAGCATGTGAAAAAGATGACTAATGGTGATGTAGACAGAAGCAATGTGGACACTTACGACGCTAAGTATATACAGCAGGTACCCTCCTTATCTGTGGGGAATACCTTCCAAGATTCCCCGTGGATGTCTGAAACCAAGGATAGTACTAAACCCTGTATGTGTGTGTATATATATATATATATATATATATAATATATATACTGTATTTTTTTTCTATACATACATACCTATGATAAAGTTTAATTTATAAATTAGGCACAGTAAGAGATTGGTAACAACTAATAAAATAGAAGTTATAACAATACACTGTAATAAAAGTTATGTGAATGTGATGTTTCTCTCAAAATACTGTAATGTTTTCAGACTGCAGTTGACTGCAACTAACGGAAACCATGGAAGTGGGGGGCTGTTATATATGTTTGTTTGTTTTTTTAGAGAAAGGGTCTCACTTTGTTGCCCAGGCTGGAGTACAGTGGCACATCATAGCTCACTGCAGCCTCGTGCTCCTGGGCTCAAGTGATCTTCCTATCTCAGCCTCCAGAATAGCTGGCGCTATGGGCATGTGCCACCAAGCCTGGCTGATTTTTTAATTTTTTTTGGTAGAGATGGAGTCTCACTATGTTGTCCAGGCTGGTCTCAAACTCCTGGCCTCAAGTGATCCTCCCTTGGCCTCTCAAAGTACTGGGACTATTATATTTAAAGTGAAAGTTAAAAGTTAAAAATAGGACTTTTTTCCCTTTAATCTATTCAGAATAAATATTGAAGGTAATCAAATGTTTAGATAATCAGTTTGGAATAAGAAGAGATTTTCTCCTGTACCAACATATGTCAAGATGGAGACTTGTACTTCACGTTGTGACTTGCAATTTATAATTCAATCTTGAATCCCTTAACTGAGAATGATAGTTACTTATGTTCAGTTTTATAAGGACAAACAACTTTTCACAAAAGTATTTGCTTTCAAAAATGGTTTGAATCTTTAAAAAATAATTTTTTCTCTTCATTTATGTTTTCTTCTGTTTTCTTTGGTTTTAAAATTTTCCCTATTTTTTATCCTTTTTTCCTGAATCTGTTACACCAGAAGATAAAAAATAGTTTTTAATGTTACAATCCCCGTGATACTGAGAAATTCTAATATTCCAGCATTGTCAAATCTGTTTTTTACTACTGTGTTTCACTGCTTTTCAAAAATTTCACAGTTGTAGTTCTTACTATCAAAATTATAAAAGGCAACAACATTTACTTTCATTAAGTTTGAATCAGAGACTCCATTGTGGAATTCCATCTTAATCTCAAATTTGGGACTGTTGTTTATTCAGACTTATTATTTCCACTTAGCAAAGTAGACCAGTTCTTTGCTAAATAAGTTTCCCAAAGACATGTTTTCACTTAAAATTCACTTAACATTGAAATTATGCAGTTTTTTTAGCTATTTTTATACCCTGGAGGACAAAAAACATACCAAGAATTGAGGAAGGTTGGAATGGCCACCAAAAATACAAATCTGTATCATTAGTCATACTAAGATATTACTTATGTTTCAATAGCTCAGTAATACCCTGTAATAGATTTTGCTATTAACATTTTTTTTGTTACATTGAATCTTTTAGGGGGAAAATCTGATGAAACAGGTTGATAAAAATGTATATATATCAAAAAATGAAAAATTAAAATTTCTTCTCCGATAACTATTGAAAGCATGCTATCTATATACCCTGCCTTTTTTGCTTACAGCCCTTAGAAGACAGGCAACTAATAAGTGAGTTTTCTGAACTTGGTAGTACTTAAATACCAGAAGCACATGTGTGGCTGGTGGGGAGATAACACGGTACAACCCCTTTAGAAAACAATCATACTACATGACAATCCATAAAAGCGTTCATGGCCAGAGACTGGAATGAAATAGTCCAAAATGTTAATAGTTGTTCAAATTGAGAGTATCTTAAAACATGTGCTTTCCAAATTTTCTACATTTTAACATGTTATTTTTATAAATAGGGAGAATATTTTGACCCCTATCTAATAGTTTAACTTTAGAGGAATAATCCTAAATACAGAATAAATATTACCCAAAAATATTCAACAGCTTTATTTTTTTAGTGGTGAAAAATTAAAAACATGTCAAGTGTCCTGCTTAGCAGAATGTGCCCAAGTAAGTGGCGATATTTCTAAGGGAAGCATGTTAAGATTTAAGAGATTTCATAGAAATGCAAAAAGTTTATAATAGAAAAAGCAGGATATAAATTTGTTTTTATAAAAGTGTGTGATTATGGATAAATGTTTTTATAAAGATACAACAAAATACTGGAAGAAAATAGAGTAATTTTATCAGTGGTTATGTTTGGCTATTGAGATTCAAATAATTTTTCCCTTTTAATTTTTATATATTTTTTCAGGTTTTAACTATCATCACTGACTTTTTAAAAAGTAGTATTTTCCTAACGTGAGGTAAAGCTATACCTAATGTTTTTGTAGGCTGCCACATGGTAATACTCTGTTTATATTATCTGAAAGTTTAGTTGGGGGGCGGGGGTTGGAATTTGATAATGACATTTCCTTGAAGTCCAATTTTCTTCTGTCCAAGTGGACTGAGCATTTTTGTATCATTTTGTAGATCTGAAACACAACACCGAGGCTCTGCTCCCCACTCTGAGAGTGATCTACCAGAGCAGGAAGAGGAGATTCTGGGATCTGATGATGATGAGCAGGAAGATCCCAATGATTATTGTAAAGGTAAGTTTGGAAGGAGATACTAAGTAAGATATGATCTGTTTATTTGCAGTTTCTCATTTGGCTATTTGATCTATCAGCATAAAAACAGTTTTGATGGTTTTGCTCGTTGTATCCTTTTCTCTGAGATATAGGAAATAGTATTTGTTCTTAGTTTGACTTAATTTATCGAAGCCTAATTTTATATTAAATGTTTTTTACCTTCTTCCTTAAAATGATAGTACATGTTTACTTTAGAAAATTTCAGAACTGTATTAAACAGTAATGAAAATAAAAGCCATCTGCAATGCTGTCACCCACAAGTAACCAGTGACAACATGTTGGTATGTAGATTTTTGCGAAATACCTTCTTATTTTTTCTCATAGTGACAGCTGCTAAGATAAGTTAAACTGAAACTACAGGTACTTAAACTGTGTCATCAGGTTGCCTGTTATCTTTTCTTGGGTAGGAATATATAACAGAATGTATCGTACCATCTGGGAGAAAACTTGGTCCTTCCTATTCTCAGCAGGCAAAGATAAATACTAAAATACCTGGGTTCCTGCCACTGTTGGCAGCCTTTTCAGGCCTTTCTCTGTTTTTTTTGTTTTTATTTAGAGAAGCAAATCTTCCTGTTTTTTTTAAGCTAAATAAATAGGATTCATTATTCTCCTAAAAACATCCTGAGACTGGAACTATAAATAGATTTATACATCTAAAATAAATCTATTAGATTATTGAGTGACAAGAATATTGCGACATGTAACCTTATTTTTGTTTGTGGCTAAGGCTGTTGTACAAAGCATCACTTGCTTAATCTAAATCATTAATCTTATTCAAGTTTTCATTACTCTAATTCAGGTTTTTTTGTGGGGGGGCTTAGTAATACTCTGGTTGATTTGATAGCAATCGAAGATTTTCTTTTGTTGATTTTATAGAAGAAACTTTATTTGATAAAAGGTCTATAGATGTTGGAAAATTGGATGTAGGATACCTTTTCTTACTATTTAAGTGATTATTTCTTATCCTGGTTCTTCTGATTATATTCCTCCTGTTGTTTCTTCCAGGAGGTTATCATCTTGTGAAAATCGGAGATCTGTTCAATGGGAGATATCATGTGATCCGAAAGTTGGGCTGGGGACACTTTTCAACAGTGTGGTTATCATGGGATATTCAGTAAGTTTTGGTGGTGCTAAAAAATAATTAGTTAGATGATGCCTGTATGTTTTTGTATGATTTTCCAGAGATGATCCAGTCTATCTCTGGCCTGATTACTTGATCAGGATTTTGGGGTTGACAATAATTTCTGTGTTCCTGGACAAATCATTTTTCTCTCATGCAGAATTAGTAATAATGTCTGCCTCTCCACCTTTAGGAACAAAAGATTAATTAAATAATTATCAATAAAGCACTTGGAACTCCCAAATTCAAAGCATTCCGAGTATATTCAATGGAAGAATGATATGTAAATCAATAGTCATTGTCTCACTGGAGTAAATAATGTCATAGACAAACCTATGTGAAATTATTTATTTTTGTAACAGATTTGTTTTACCATTTAGTCTAAAATTTTTCTGTACGTAATAATTATAGATAATGAAAATACCTCTTTAACACTGAATGTTTACCTAAAAATGTTCTGTCTCTGTTTGATGAAACAGTAATTGCTAACTATGCACTTCAGGGTTTTTCTTTTGATTTTTTTGTGATTTTTGTCATTTTGTTTTCACCCAGATATTTTTTCTGGTTACTTATAGGAAAGTATTGTATTAGGTCATTAAATATGAAATGTCCTATTTCGAATCAAAAAGTGTAGTTTATTATATCTCAAACAAGAAGCAGTCCAATTAATCAAAGTATGTGCCTAAACTATCGACACAGTTTTGCCATCTTAACGGTAACTTGTTTATGCCAGCAGCGAAGAAGCCTGGAGAGAGGGTGGTGATGAAATCACCAAAGGTGTTTTCCACACCTGGTTAAGAATTGAATATTTTTCCTGGCAAGAAGTGGTCCAAAGCCTGGAAGAAGTGGTAGTCAGTTGGTGCACGGTCTGGTGAATATGGTGGATGACAGTTTCTTAGTGCAGCTGCTTTAGTTTGAGCAGCATTGTTTGTGTGACATGTGGTTGAGCATTGTCTTGCAAGAGGATTGTCCTGTCTCTGTTGACCATCTTGGCTGCTTAATCGCAAGCATCCTCATTTTGTCCAATTGGTTGCAGTAGACATCCACTGTAATCAATTGACTAGGTTTCATGAAGCTGTACTGAATAATGCCAGTCTGTTTGGACCACTGAACAGACATCATTAGCTTTGATGACTATTTGGTTTTGGACTGTGTTTTGGCACTTCATCTTTATCCAGCCATTGTGCCAAATTCTTGCGATTGTCAAAAATATACCATTTTTCATCACACGTAACAATATAGTGTAGAAATGTTTGCCTGTGTGTCGTAACAGCAAAGAAAAAGGCAAGCTTCAATCTGATTTCTCTTCTGATGCTCATTTAATTCATGCGGTACCCACCTATCCAGCTTCTTTACCTTGTCCATTTGTTTCAAAGGGTCCAATATTGTTGGAATAGTAACATCAAACCTTGCTGCTACTTCATACATGTGTTGAGATGGATTTGCTTCCACTACAGCTTTCAGCTCATCATTATCCACCTTGGTCTCTGGTCGCCTGCATGGCTCATTTTCAAGATGAAAATCACCAGAACGGAATTTCTCAAACTATTGACTTACTGTTTATATTCGTTAGCCTCATCTTTCCCAAATACTTTGTTGATATTATGAGCTGTCTGCACTGCATTGGTTCCATGACGGAACTCAAGTTTGAAAATAACATAGATTTTTGACTTATACATGGTTTCACAAAAATTGCTCTCAAAAAAAATTTGAAAGATAATCAAAAGCCAAAATGTGTTTGAAAGACTGAGGATGTACCTTCACAATAAAAATAAAACAAGAAGTAACAAAGTGAAATGTCAAAGATAATCAACCATGAAACTTAGTGCTTAAGGAAATGGGACTATTTCATACTTAATAACGTAATAGCTTTTAACGTTTTAGCTTTTGCCATACAGATATACAGGATACTTCTGAGATGATGGGCTCTTTCCTCTTATTTATCATTATTTCGCAGTTTTGCTTAGGATTCAGGGAGATATTCAGAAGATGGATTTTAACTTAGAGAAAATAAATGTTCAGCAACTGAGATTATCTGAGAACAGATTTTCTTCATCCTGTAAATGAAATCTGGCCAGTTAGTGCCATTAACAGATGCAAGTGATTCCTTAAAAGTAGCTTATTTGGCTACAGGGAAACATGGAATATTTGTCCTTTCTCACTGTCTCTTTGTTATAGCTAAATCTTAGCTTCCTAAAGTAAAAGTAGGATATTTAGTCTTAATTGCTTATGTTTGTTTCTTAGGGGGAAGAAATTTGTGGCAATGAAAGTAGTTAAAAGTGCTGAACATTATACTGAAACTGCACTAGATGAAATCCGATTGCTGAAATCAGTGAGTATTAGGTCATATGTGTGAACTGCAAAGCATAATAAAGTTTTATTGAATTAAGACACTTGGGAAAGTGATAGACTCTTTAGTATGACTAATTTTTTCTGTTAATTTCCAATATCCTTAAAGAGTTAAAGGATAGAAGACAATATTTACACATTCTATGCATGTAATATAGTAGGGAACTAGTGGGATATGCTGTAATTAGAATTCTTATACACATGTACCCAAAAAAACCCCTTCAAATGAACAAAAATGTTCATTGAGCATGTTTTGTGCATGTAAATGTTTTCCGTAAATGTTTTTCTTTTCTACTATGATTAAAAGGAAAGTTGTGTAAGTAAATATATAGCATCTATTTTATGTTTTAAAATATGTTATAAAATACATAATATAAAAATACTATATATATTGATCCCATTTATTCTTGGAAACTTGGGTAAATTTTGTCAAATTTGTTTTCAGTTTTGTTATAAATTAGGAAGATGTCATGACTTGCGGTAGAGGGCTTAAACTTAGAGTTAGAAAACCTGGTTAGGTCCAGCTTTACTTCAGTGTGTCCTCTGTCTCATCATTTTTTTCCTCCAGAGCCTTAGATTTTTCATTCCTAAAGTGAGAGTGTGGGACCAGAAGATCTCTAAGGCAGTATTTTTCAAAATGTCAAGATAAAGAGCCCTGTGTTCCATAGTAAATTGACATACTGCTTCCTTCATTGAGAAAGTTTTCCTACTTAAAGAAAAAAAAAAAAGCTGAATAAACAGTGTGGTTAATGCTGTAGTTGATTTGCATCCTGCAAAAGCCTCTGAATTCCTCATGGCCTGGTAACCAACAGTTAATTTGGAGGCCACACTTTGAGTAGCAAAATGGTTGAATTAGAAAAGTCTCTGTTGGTTGTATTTTCTCTTGTGAACTACCTATATATGTTCTTTCTGTATTTGAGGTACTGAAATTTTAGTATGTTTTAAAAATAGATTTGTATGAGCTTTTCCTTGTAGTTAATTTGCTGCAGGTATTCCTCCCCCATTTGGCTTTGTCTTTTGCTAAATACTGTCTCTTCCCCACTACAGGTTCGCAATTCAGACCCTAATGATCCAAATAGAGAAATGGTTGTTCAACTACTAGATGACTTTAAAATATCAGGAGTTAATGGAACACGTATCCTTTTTAAGAACTTCTTTGAGAATAAATCATGAGATAACTTTGTCCCATACAAAGGAACCAGATTTGTGTGAATAGGGGTGTCTTTTCTCAAGGTAAACTATAATAAAATTACCTTCTTCTCTTGTACACTTCTGAACCACGGATCTGAATTATGTCTACTTTTGTGTGGTGTGGTTTTGTTTTTTTTGTTTATTTGTTTTTTTTTCAGGATATTGCTTTAGGCTTTTTGTCCCCTTTCCAGGCAGATTAAACTGAAGTGAAAAGAAACTTGTAGAGAATAGCCTCATATTACTAAGTAAAAGTTCTATGATCTTTCAGTTCACAGAAATTCTAAGGGAAGTAATTTTTTATGAAAAATAGTGGATAAACAAGAATTTAAGGTATGATTTTATTATTCATCAGGCCTCAATATTAAAGAGGCTGTGAATGTAGGTTAGGTTTAGAATCTAAATAAGTATGATTGTTCACATTCTATCATGAAAAAACTGACTTGTTTTATGTTTTTATCTGGATTTTTAGAATTGTAGAGTTGGTAGAAAGCTGATTTTCTTCACAAGTTACCATCAGTGTGACATTCAATGAACTAATTGAAAGGTTATTGCAACAACTGTGCTTATAAAGGCCTATCAGACTTTTTAGTAAAAGATGAAGTAGAATCTCACTCAGATTGGAGGATCTAAAATTACCTGTTCATAAGCTATTTAAAAAAGAATAAAGACAGATATTCCATGTATCATTCTACTTTCTGTGTATGTTTAGCTTCTTTTAGCATACATTCCTAATTGCCATTAATGATCTTTTTTTTTTTTTTTTTTTTAAGGAGGCAGGGTACATATAGCCCTATAGTTTCATGTGGACTATGGGAAGAGATTTGAACAGAAAAGCAGAAAGAAAGGATGAGAAAGGAGAGAGAACCAGTGACGATGTGAAAAGACCATTTATTGTTCTGAAGTTAGTTCTGAGTCATTTCTTAGAGAAGTACAAATCACAGACCCCCAGATCTCTAAGGAAAACTGCTATATCCTTCTTCATACAGTGCCTTGTGCCTATTGTGGTCACTTTCTAGTTGGATTACTCTGTGTGTATATGTGTGTGTTTTCTAAGTTTTAAGAAGACGGCTAACCAAGAAATTTTAAAAATCCCGCACAGGATATCATAATGGTCATTAGATTCTGTTTCCATATTATTTAATCTTGTAATATTTGTCATTGTGCCAAATTTCTTTACTAATTCAGGAGAGTTATAAGTAAAACTGTAGAACTATTCTAAATAATCTCCTCAGTAATGCTGAGTACCTTTATTTGACCCTAAGTAAGAAGGCTTTTTTTTTGCTATTAAAATATCTTAGTAGGTTTGAATTTCAAGTTCCGAGATATTTTCCAAACATTACTAGTTGGTCTCTGTTGTTTCCCTCCATTGATTCCTTATGTTACTCTTTTCTCACCTTGTCCTTAGCCATTTCTTCCTGCCCTTCATCCTATTTATCTCCCAGCTGTCTTGGCTACTGCCTTATTTGCTGTCATTAGAGATTGAAAAGGATGTAACTCAGAGCGCTCGCTGTTAAAGGTTAACGGTTTATGTCATTCTCCTGCCCTCCCTGTACCTTTTCACAATACAACATACCTGCACAGAGCTCTACATCCACATTTTTGTGTGTGTCTGGTCATACTGCTTTTTCTCTGGACCACAGTCTTGTCTTATATTAAAACATAAGGACCCAGAACTAGAAAGTTAGTTACTATAGACTTCAATATAAACTGATTCGCTCTAATTCCATGGGGGATGAGGGAGAACAGTGATTAAGAAGGGATAGCTGGTCTCTGTATAATGTTGACATTAGCCAACAAGTAATGCCAATAATGATTGGCAACCTGTATGTCATCCTGTGTCTTTAGGATACTTTTTTCCCCTACTCTGTACTTTCTTTTTTGCTAGCTCCTTTATTCATTGTGTGCCCTACATGTGCTTACTCAAGAATGTTTTCAGCCCTTTGTTATTTTCTTTACTCTGTCTCCCCAAGAGATTTTTTTTTTCATGTATCCTTTTGATTTTAATTATTACTGCTCCTTCTGATTTTTATTTGTCATTCCTCTTTCACCCAAGCTATTTGGCTCTTCCTTTTTACTCTGTAACTAATTGATTATGATATTCTATCCAGTTCTTTTTCATATTTAAGCTACTAAATATGTGATCATTTTTATATCACTGCTTACAAATTTAAAACATCATCAAATTGTAATGCTTCTCTCAACAAATAAAAGTTAAGCAGATTGAAGCCAGAAAGATAAAAGAATAGCTCAAAAATTTTGTTTACCTTTTTAAAGCAATCTGCATTTTAAAAAAATCTTGTTTTGGTAAGTTTCAAATGTAAAAAAGTAGAAGAGTTTAATGACTCCCCACAGATCTATTACCCATTTCAGGAGTTATCAACTATAACGAATCTTATTTTGTCTATACCTCCTGATAATTTTGTAGCTAATCGTAGATACATAATTTCATTCATATTTATTTTGAAATATATTTTTAAAAGACAAAGACTCTCAATACAGTTATTATACCTAAAAATAAAAATTGGGACCAGTTTCTTTTTTTGTTTGTTTCTTTTTTCTTTTCTTTTCTTTTTTTGATACAGTCTCGCTCTGTCGCCCAGGCTGGAGTGCCATGGCGTCAGCCTAGCTCACAACAACCTCAAACTCCTGGGCTCACGGAATCCTCCTGCCTCAGCCTCCCAAGTAGCTGGGACTATAGGCCCATACCACCATGTCCGGCTAATTTTTTTCTATTTTAAATAGAGACAGGGTCTCACTTTTGCTGAGACTGGTCTTGGACTCCTGACCTCAAGTGATCCTCCTGCCTCAGCCTCCCAGAGTGCTAGGATTACAGGTATGAGGCACTGCACCCAGCTTTTGGGACCAGTTTTTTAGTTACAAGTTTCTATAGTCAATGTTTAAGACTCCCTAAGTGTCTCATGCTTTTTTTTCCTTAAAGGTTTTTTTTTTTTTTTTTTGATCTAATATTTTTTGTAGTAAAATACACATAACATAAAATTTACCATCTTAAATATTTTGAAGTGTACAGTTCAGTGAAATTAAATATACCATAATGTTTTGTAGTGACCACTACCATCAGCTTCATAACTTTTCATCTTATAAAACTGAGACTTAATACCCATAAAGTGTGTTTCAGATCTCATTGGTTTATTATATTGTTTAAGTCCTCTATTTCCTTACTTCTGCCTGCTTGTTCTATCCATTATTGAGAGTATGGTATTAAAGTCTCCAACTACCGTTAGTTATAACTGTCTGTTTCTCTCCTCAGTTCTGTCAGTTTTTGTTTCATATGTTTTGGTGGTATGTAAAGTAGGAGTAAATGTCTCATTATCATCTTATTGTATTGAGCCTTTTATCAACATATAATATCTTTGTCTCTTGTAACTTTTTATTTAAAGTCTATTTTGTCTATTATTCATATAGCAACCCTTGATTTCTTTTGGTTATTATCTGCATGGAATTTCTTTATCCATCCTTTAACTTTCAGTCTGTTTGTGTCTTGGGGTCTAAAGTGAGTCTTTTGGCCAGACACAGTGGCGTATGCCTATAATCCTAGCACTTTGGGAGGTCAAGAAAAGAGGATCTCTTGAGGCCAGCAGGTCAGGACCAGACTGAGCAACATAGTGAGACCTCCTATCTACAAAAAATAGAAAAAATTAGCCGAGTATGCTGGTGCACACCTATAGTCCTAGCTACTTGGGAGGCTGAGGCATAAGGATCACTTGAGCCCAGGAGTTTGAGGTTGCGGTGAGCTCTGATGATGCCACTGCACTCTAGCCCAGGCAACAGTGAGACTGTCTCCAAAAATAACTAAGAAACAAAACAAAGTGAGTATCTTGCAGACAGCATATAGTTGGATCATATTTTTTTATCCATTCTGCAAATCTCCTTCCTTTGACTGGAGGATATAATCCATTTACATCTAAAGGAGATACTGACATCTTTCATTTTGCTATTTGTTTTCTGTATGCTTGTAGCTTTTTGTCTCATTTCCTGCATCATGATCTTCTTTGCTGAGTTGATCTTTCTCATTTTCTTTTGCGTGTGTGTGTGTGTGTGTGTGTGTGTATATATTTTTTTTTTTTTTTAAAGACAAGGCTTCAGTCTGTCACTCAGGCTGACATGCAGTGGTGTGATCATAATTCACTACAGCCTCGAATTCCTGAGCTCAAGTGATCTACCAACCTTAGTAACTGGGACTACAGGTGTGCACCACCATGCCTGGCTATTTTTTTGTTTGTTTGTTTGTTTGAGACTGTGTCTCACTCTGTTGCCTGGGTTTAAATGCACTGGCATGATCATAGCTCGCTGCAACCTCAAACTCCTAGGCTCAGGCTATCCTCTTGTCTCAGCCTCCCAAGTAGCTGGGACTACAGGTGTGTGCCACCATGCCTGGCCACTTTTTTCTTTTTTGCAGAGATGGGGGTCTTACTATGTTGCCCAGGCTAGTCTCAAACTCCTGGTCTCAAGTGATCCTCCCATGTCAGCCTCCCAAAGTGCTGGGATTATAGGTGTGAGCCACAGCACCCAGCCTTTTTTGTAAGTATTCTATTGCTATAGTCTTTGTTTTTATCATGGGGATTACATTTACCATTCTAAGGTTGTAACACTCTATAATTTGAATTTATACCAGCTCAACTTCCGTATCATACAAAAACTCTGCTCCCTTAGCAGCTCTGTAGCCATCCTTTTCGGTTTTTGATGTTACAAAGTTATATCTTTATAAATTGTGTGCCACAAAACGTAAAGTATTGAGTCTTTCAAAAAGTAAAACTCTTAAATTATGTAGAAAACAAATTGTGGAGTCACAAATCAAAGTTACAGTAATACTAGCTTTTAGACTAATAGTTTTTCAAATGTATTAGTCTCTTAAATCATGTAAAAAACAAAAAGTAGAGTTACAAACCATTGTTAAAATAATACTAGCTTTATAATTGTCCATGTGTTTACCTTTATTTCTTCATATGGCTTTGAGTTACAGTCTAGTGTCCTTTAGTTTCACCTTGCAGGACTCACTTGAGCATTTCTTGCAGGGCATGTCTAGTGGTAATGTCTGAATTCCTTCCTCACTTTTGAAGGAGAATTTTGCTAAATATAGGATTCTTGGTTGACATTCTTTTTCTTTTAGCACTTTGAATATATTGGCCCACTGACTTTCGGCCTCCAAAGTTTCTGATGAAAAATTTGCTGATAATCTCAATTGAGGATCCCTTGTATGTGATGAGTCACTTCTCTCTTGATGCTTTTAAAATTTCTTGTCTTCAAAAGTTTAATTATAATGTGTCTCAGTGTAGGTTTGAGTTTATCTTACTTGAAGTTCATTGAGCTTCTTGGGTATTTATATGTATGTCTTTCATAAAATTTGGAAAATTTTCAGCCATTATTTCTTCAGATAGTCTCTCTGCCTCTTTCTGCCTCTTTCTTTTTCTTCTGGGACTGCCACAACATGTGTTTGGTAGGCTTGATGGTATCCCACAGGTTCCTTAAGCTCTGTTTACTTTTCTTCAATTTTTTTTCTTTCTGTTTCTCAGATTCAATAATTTCCATTATCCTAACTTCAAGTTTGTTGATCTTTCTTCTTCATGCTCAAATCTGCCTTTGAATCCCTCTACTGAATTTTTCATTGCAGTTATTGTACTTTTCAGCTCTAGAATTTCTTTGTGGTTTCTTTTTAGGTTTTCTAATTCTTTATTGGTATTTCCATTTTGTCCATACATCATTTTCCTGACTTTCTCCAGTTTTCCTTTAGTTCTTTTAGCATCTTTAAGACAGTTGTTTCAAAGTCTTTGTCCAATAGGTTTCTATCAGGTCTTTTCAGGGACAGTTTCAGGACAGTTTCTGTTGTTTTTTTCCTTTGAATGTGTCATTCTTTTCTGTTTCTTTGTATGCCTTATGATCTTTTTGTTGAAAACTGGGCATTTGAATCTAATATAGTATTTCTGGAAATCAGATTCTGTCCTTTCCCCAGCGTTTGCTGGTTTTCATTATTTTTTTAAATTGTTTTGAAATTTTTTAGTTGTTATAAGCTGTTTCTTCCAAGGATCCACCTGAGATGTAAACTAAAAGTTGTCGTTTTTTTTTTTTTTTTTTTTTTTTTTTTTTTTTTTTTTGAGACAGAGTCTTGCTCTATTGCCCGGGCTAGAGTGCCGTGGGGTCAGCCTAGCTCACAGCAACCTCAAACTCCTGGGCTCAAGTGATCCTACTGCCTCAGCCTCCCAAGTAGCTGGGACTACAGGCATGCACCACCATATCCGGCTAATTTTTCTATATATATTTTTTTAGTTGTCCAGCTAATTTCTTTCCATTTTTAGTAGCGACGGCAGGAATCTCACTCTTGCTCAGGCTGGTCTCGAACTCTTGACCTTGAGTGATCCTCCCGCCTCGACCTCCCAGAGTGCTAGGATTACAGGCGTGAGCCACCGCACCCAGCCTAAAAGTCTTAAAAGCCTTCTGAGATCTTTTTTGAGCCTTTCCCCGGGCATTCACAGTCACTTTCTAATTTTCCCTGTATATGCAGTTGCTTTTGAATGTCCTGGTCTTTAATGTCTGGCTCCCAAAGGGGAAAAAGAGAAAACGAAGGAGAGGAAAAAAGGCACCAGCCCTTTAAATCTTCTGGAAGTCACTTTAGCCAAAGGAGGAAAGGCTTGAAACAATGTGAAGGGAGGTATACAAATGGCCACCCACCTGTTTGCACTTCTTTGATTCACAGCAATGGGGGATCAGAGAGCACAGATCTCTGATATTTAAGACGGGCTCCTTTTTGCCCACTCTGTCTCTGGCAAGCTATGTATAGGTTTGGGGTTGAAGGGTAGGTAGTTGCTAGTGTGCTAAGAGCTGAGATTGACCTAAAATTAAGAACAAGTTATTACCCAACCCTTCCCTGGAAGTTGTGAGCCTTTGCTAGACTCTAGAGTTCAAAAATAATCACATTAGATAGATTCTGCCAGTATATTGGTTGCCTAGGTGGGGAAACACTACCGGTATGCTTTGCTACTCGGTTGATCATTGCCTTTTATGATTTGTTGATTTCATCGCAAAAAGCAGATACTTTCACCTCCTTCCTGTCTTCCCTTTTTTTGAGTCCCTCGAGTTGCCCCTACAGCTTCCTCTTGTGGATTGGGTAGATTTGTTTGTTTGGATTATTTTTCCTCCGTGTGTTTCATTTTGGATTATTTCTATTGCTATGCCTTCAAGTTAACTATTCTACAGTGTCTAATCTGCCATTTATTTCATCCAGTGTGTTTCCATCTTTCTTAGTGTACTTTTCATCTCTAGAAGTTTTCAGTCTTTTTTTAAAATATCTTCCATGTCTCTACTTAACTTTTTGAACATATGAAATACAGTTATCGTAATCATTTAATATCCTTGTCTGCTAATTCTAACATCTATGTTGGTTCTGGGTCAGTTTCAAATGATTGATTATTCTAATTTTGGATGCGAATTTTTCTGCCTGGTAATCACATTGTGGGTTTTACCTTGTTTGCTGCTGGATATTTTGTAATCCTATAAAAAATCTTCTTGAGCTTTGTTCTGGGTTGGAATTACTTGGAAACTGATCCTTTCAGATTTTACTTTTATGTTTTGTTAGGTGGATCCAAAGTAATGCTTGGTGTATGTAGGTCTAATCATTCCCCTCTTCTGAGGCAAGACCTTTCTGAATATCCTATCCAGTGTCCTGTGACCAAATTTTTCTAGTCTTTTTGGTGGGAACAGATACTGTCCCATGCCCTATGCAAATGCTGGGTTCTGTTCCCTCTAATCTTTTCAGACGGTTTTTTTCCCTCTGCCTCTGCCCCTTCTTCACATACACGTGCTTATTGATACTATGCTGAATACTTGCAGGGGACCCTCTGCAGATCTCCAGTTCTCTCTTTCTGCAGTCTTCTCTGGTACCTTGTTGTATTTACTGTAGCTGCCTGGCTGTCTCCGGACACTCAGCTCCATTTCTTCAATTTACGGAGTCTGCCCGGAAAGTCTGAAGACAATAAGGCGGGGTAATCTTAGGGTTCAACTCATTTGTTTCTATTTTTTAGGAATCACTGCCCCTGTTGCCTGATGTCCAGGGTCTTCTGTTATTTTATGTATTTTGTCTTGTTTTTCAAGCAAGAGGGTAAATCCAGCCCCTGTTATTCAATCTTGGCTGAAGCAGAAGTTCACAGGTTTTATATTTAACTCTAAGAAATTGTTAACCAGTTTTCCAAAGTGCTTGTACCATTCTATAGTAGCATAATATGAGTTCTAATTGTTCTACATCCTAATCTATACTTGATGATGTTAGTCTTTTTTATTTTAGTCATTGCTGGTGAGTTTGAGATGGTATCATATTCTGATTTTTTAAATTTTATTTATGATTTTGAGACAAGGTCTTGCTCTGTCACCCAGCTAGAGTGTAGTGACTCAATAATACAATAATAGTTCACAGCAATCACAAACTCCTGAGCTCAAACAATCCTTCTGCCTTAGCCTCCCAGAGTGCTAGCATTACAGGCACAAGCCACCACACCCAACCATGTATTATAATTTTGATTTGTGTTTCACTGAGGTTATTATGTCCCTTCAGTCTTCTTTAATTTAGAGTTGTTTTCATGGCATTTACCTTTTTCTTTTCGTTTTTTTTCTTTCTTTTTTTCTTTCTGTTTGTTTATTTAAGAATCCAGGCTAGTTTTGTGCTTTAATTTGGATTTGTCTGATTATTTATGATTAAATTCAGATTAATCAATTCTGTCAAATATACTACATGATGATGTTTTGTTCTATGTATTGCATCAGAGGGCACATGACTTGAATTTGTTCTTATCATTGGTAATAATAAGTTGAATCATTTGATTAAGGCATTGCCTTCCAGATTTCCCTGTTGTAAAAGTACCTTATTCTTTTTATAATTAATATAATATATGATAATATATATTATACATAATTATACATTAATTATATAATATAATTATATAATTGCATGTTATAATATATAATAATAATTCTTTTATAATTAATAAGCAATCTGTAGAGTGGTATTTTTGACACTGTGACAATCCTTAAGTCTTTCACACAGTGGTTTTAATATTTTACTGATTTTTACCTGAATCAGTTATTACTATAGGGATTGCAAAATGGTGATTTTTCTATTTTTCATACCTTATATATTTATTTAGTATGGACTCATTCTGGTTTTTGGTGTTTTGTTTTGTTTTGTTTTGTTTTTTAGAGACAGGCTCTCACTGTTGTCACCTAGGTTGGAGTACAGTGGTGTGATCATAGCTCACTGCAACCTCAAACTCCTGCACTCAATTAATCCTCCTGCCTCGTCCTCCCAAGTAGCTGGGACTACAGGAATGTGCTACACTGCACCTGGCCCTCATTCTGTTTTTAATTCATGTATTAGCTGGTTATTGCCTACATTGCCCAGGCTGGTCTTGAACTCCTGGGTCTAAGCAGTCCTCCTACCTTATCCTCCCAAAGTGCTGGGTTTACAGGCATGAGCCACACTGTACATGGCCCTCTTTCTGTTTTTAATTCATATATTAACTCATAACTTACTCTTTAAAATGGTCTCCACTTTGGTCACTGGCATTCTCTCTACCTATTTCTTCTTGACATGTTCTCTTATGTGTTGGCACACTAAGGTGTTCCAACTGCACCCTGTGTTTTCTCTGTCCAATAGCCTTGGATTTGGCCATTTTCCCAAGGAGCCCAGGCTTTCTTTTAGTGGAGAATCTTATTTAAAACAAAAGTCTGACCAGGCACAGTGACTCACACCTATAATCCCAGAACTTTGGGAGGCTGAGTTGGGAGGATTGCTTTAGCCCAGGAGTTCGAGCCCAGCCAAAGCAACATAGTGAGACCCTGTCTTTACAAAAAATTTAAAAATTAGCCAGTCATGGTGGTGCATGCCTGCAGTCCCAGCTACTCAGGAAGCTGAGGCAGAAGGATCACTTGAGCCCAGGAGTAGTGAGCTGTGATCACACCCCTGCACTCCAGCCTAGGTGACAGAGCTAAACACTATCTCTAAAATCAGACAAACAAAAAAGTCTGGGTACTAGATTGTTACTATGTATGTACGTCTTAACTTGCTAGTATATGTAGAAGCTTCTGGAGTAGAAGACAACACACTACTAATATCCCCGCAGTGCCCTGCACACTAGTAGTAGGCTCAAAGAGTATTCCTGTGTGGTGTGATCAGGACTTTCATACATAAAGAGAACACATGATGGCAGTAGAATCAAGATTAGTTTTGTAAACTACAGAGCATAAAGCAAGTCAGTTTCCTATTTTTTAAAAATGTTGGCATTTGCAATTTTTGGGTTAAGTTTTGTACATTGTCTTCTATGTAGGAAAGAATTTGTTATTCTTGTTTTGAGACTGTGAGAGTGGGAGCTTTTACCTTGGACATTAATTTTGATAATTAGGGAAGAAACCAATTTATCTGAATTTAATCAACAGCTTGAGCCTAGTGTTTTCACTATTTGCATGTATAGTTTTCATTTTTCCTCTGACCACTGTGTGCATAATTTCACTGATAAACCAGACCGCCACAATTTTCTGTTTCATGGGTGCTGTTGTTGACTATAGCATTAGACTTTGGAATTTCATAATATTGATAGCTACATATTTATTCAGTCAAGCGCTTTTTATCCTAAAAGAAAATAATACATAACATTTTCATTGGGGTGGAATCCACCTTTTGTCTTGCCCTGTTCTTCTTTTGTGCCTTCTTTTTCCTCTCCTTAATGAACTCCTAGATATCTGCATGGTATTTGAAGTTTTGGGGCATCATCTGCTCAAGTGGATCATCAAGTCCAACTACCAGGGGCTTCCACTGCCTTGTGTCAAAAAAATAATTCAGCAAGTATGTATCTTAGTCTTTGCTATATGATAATTTTTTAACATTCTCAAGGTGTTAGGAGTTTCCTACTTCCAATAGAATTTTTATTTTAAAAAGTAGATTTTTTAAATTGTTTAATATGTTGTTCAATGCTTAGGGTTAGAGTTTATTGTGTTTAGTTTGTTTTTAAATATTTTAGCATAACCATTTCCCCCAGGTTCATCTCCTGTAATAATTATTAGAAGAGGAAGGTGTGTAAGGTACCTGACTTTGGAAAATTGGAGCTCCAGAAGTTCTGGTTGCAAAATATTAATTGTATATTAATAGAGAATTACTATGTCAAATTATTACCATCTCTTTATATCGCATTATTCATGGGCATTTTCTAAATAGCCTTCAATATACAGTATAGAATTTTACCATCAGGGAAAATATTAATACTTCAAGGGGCAGATAATTTGTTTGAATAATGTGGCTTGGAAAGAGCTCCAAACTGGGCAGCAGGAGACCTCAGTTCTTCATCAATGAGGAAATTTGCATTAAAAGATATCTAAATCTTTGTCGTCACCTACATTTCAGCGCTTAAAGGGTGTGTTGGACGTTTATTCTCAGTCTTTATAATGTACATAAAGAACATTTCCAGATAGAATTAGGTTTGTAAAACTTAGAAGAACTTTAAAATTCTTGCCTCTGTTCATAGTTTACAGTAAATTCTTTCTAGGAAAGTTTCTTTGTGCTTTACAAAGTGCTTTATTCTCTGTAGAAAACATTATCATATTGGTTTTTAAAATGTTGTGTTGTGATTTCTTCTTTCTTCACAAAGACTTGTATTTTGTGTTTATAAATCTTCTGCTCTATTTCCGTTCAGGTGTTACAGGGTCTGGATTATTTACACACTAAGTGCCGTATCATCCACACTGACATTAAACCGGAAAACATCTTGCTGTCAGTGAATGAACAGTACATTCGGAGGCTGGCTGCAGAAGCAACAGAATGGCAGCGATCTGGAGCTCCTCCACCTTCCGGATCTGCAGGTATATTTTCTTTTGGGGACTTTCTCTCATTAGAAGTTAAGAGAAATTTCTATTTTTCTTCTATTACCAGGGAGTTAAATAAATACTACTCATTTAACAATATAATATTTAAAGAAATATTAGCAACCTTTAAGAGACTTATTTTATTCTCTTCATTGCTCCCATATGGGGAGGAGAAAACTAGATATTGTGTCTTTCAGGTACATATATGTTGTATATTATAAGAGCCAGTTTGTATTGTTTTAAATGTTTTTTTTCTTGTGAATTGATGACCATTTTTGATACTTTTACCTCTTATTATGATCACACATGCTTGCTTATGGATTAGCAATCTGCAGAGGGGCAAGATAACATTGCTGTTAAGAGCTTGGGTTGCTGTTAAGAGCTCAGGTTTAAGCACTGTAGTACACAGACCTGAGTTTGAATCCTGGCTTTGTCATTGACTGAGAGGATTACTTGACTTCATTTTCCTTCATGTAGGAGTTATTTGGATTAAATATCATGGTAAAGCAGTTAGTAGTGTGCCACACAGTATTGTGTGCTAAATCAATTATGGCTGCTTTGATTATGATGAATTTTTTTCCCATTTGAGATGCAGATTTTAATTTTGGTAGTTGAATCACATTTGAGGAACTTTCTTGATCCTCAAGTAGAAATATCAGTTATCAGACTTCTTTTTAAAAGGAAGGCTGGAGAAGGCAAAAATGGAGAGTTATTCGATGGGTGTAGTTTTTGTTTTGCAAGATGTAATGGTTCTAGAGATCTGTTACACAACAATGTGAATATAGTTACCACCACTAAACTGTACCTTTAAGAATGGTTAAGAGGGTAAATTTTATACTGTGTGTTTTTTACCTCAGTTACAAATATTTTAAAAAGAAAGGAAGACTGAAAATCCCCACCTTCCACCTGAGCTAAACTACTATCCATGACATGATGTATAGCAAATTAATATAACTTTTTTTTCCCTTTAGAAACAGGGTCTCACTATGTTGCCCAGGCTAGTCTCCAACTCCTGGGCTAAAGCCATCCTCAGCCTCCCAAGTAGTTGGGGCTACATACACAAAACACTGTACCTGACTGAATTACTATAGCTCTTGATGTCACCTAAATTCCCCCTTTAAAACTGTGACAAATGCACAGGGGAAGAGTTAGAGATGGGTGTCCTGGGTAGGGATGAGGAGATTGTTGCTTGTCCCTTTCTATTTTAAGCAGTACCTGGGAATTAGAAGTAGGTGATTTTAGCAGCATTAATAGTAGAAATCAAAAATGGGAACTGGATTCTGTTACACATATTGGTGCTACCTGGGCATCAATTTAATTGAAAATTTTTTTAAGTTTGGCAACCTATATATGCATTATTTTCTTAAAAAATAGTAATAGGCCAGGCATGGTGGCACATGCCTATAGTACCAACTACTCAGGAGGCTGAGGCAGGAGGATTGCATGAGCCCAGGATTTTGAGACCAGCCTGGGCCATATAGTGAGACACCATCTCTGCTACTACTACTAATGTGCTTCTACCAAAATCATTTAAAAACTATAGTTTTCTCTACAATGTAGGCTGTATAAGATAGACTTTTCATTCTGGTAGGGTGTCTTAACTGAGCTGTAGTTTATATTGCCTGCTGAATGCCAGGATTCTTACTTGGTTTTCTTTTCTTTTCAGTCAGTACTGCTCCACAACCTAAACCAGTAAGTATAAGGTGTTTATATATTTAATTCTGATCTGTGGGCTGTGAGCATGGGTTCTTCTATTATGGATGATCACAGTTTTTGAGTTTGGAAACCAAAAGAAAAAAAATTCCTGTACTTCTGTATTTTTCTCCGATAAATTTCCATGCATCTTCAGCAAGTTTGTACTGGTGAGGCTTCTATAAATTTGAGTTAGTCTGAATTTAAACCAGCCACACAGACTGCTCAGAAAACCAAGACTGTTGTCGATTCTGTTTTTATTTGGTTTCTTAAGAATATCTGCATCTTTTAAATTAATGAAAAACTTAAGTGCTATGTTAGGGAAATAGTGAAATTTAATTAGGAAGTAATTAAAATTAACAGTTATCTCCAACTAGGGGTAATGGATTAGCCACTTGAAGGCTTAATCTGTTTGTAATCTCCGCCCAGGCTGACAAAATGTCAAAGAATAAGAAGAAGAAATTGAAGAAGAAGCAGAAGCGCCAGGCAGAATTACTAGAGAAGCGAATGCAGGAAATTGAGGAAATGGAGAAAGAGTCGGGCCCTGGGCAAAAAAGACCAAACAAGCAAGAAGAATCAGAGAGTCCTGTTGAAAGACCCTTGAAAGAGAACCCACCTAATAAAATGACCCAAGAAAAACTTGGTATAAATAGAGCATCACAAAAATTACTTTATGACACACTTTAACATTAATTTATCATTGTTATATAATATAGTGGTTTCATGCATACAACATATCTCTGGGGGTGTCCTTATAAGAATACAGATCTTGTCATAAATGTTAGGCAGGTAACATTCGAATGTAATTTCTAACTTTTCTCAGGAATCAGAACATAGTCTTCATTACTAATTGGTTAAGCATAAAAAGATTTTTGTCCTTCCATAAATAGGTGTTCGATGTTCAGTCATGTTTTTATGTCACTAAGTATAAGTTCTAGAAAATGTTTTAATCTTGTGAGAAATTTTTTTGTTCTTTCACTCACATATATACGCATACCTCCTTTTTTGTTTGTTTGTTTGTTCTTTAGAAGAATCAAGTACCATGGGCCAGGATCAAACACGTATGGAACGTGGTGTAGAGGGTGGTGCAGCAGAAATTAATTGCAATGGAGTAATTGAAATCGTTAATTATACTGAGAACAGTAATAATGAAACATTGAGGCTTAAAGAGGATCTGCATAATGCTAATGACTGTGATGTCCAAAATTTGAAGCAGGAACCTAGTTTCCTAAGCTCCCAAAATGGAGACAGCAGCACATCTCAAGAAACAGACTCTTGTACACCTATAACCTCTGAGGTGTCAGATACCATGTTATGCCAGTCTTCCTCAACTGTAGATCAGTCATTCAGTGAACAGGACATCAGCCAGCTTCAGGAAAGCATTCGGGCAGAACTACCCTGTGAAGATGAACAAGAGCAAGAACATAATGGACCACTGGACAACAAAGGTACCTGTGCAGATATACTTCCCCAACATTTCCCGCACAACACATTCATGAATATCTAAACCAAAAGTATCATTGTTTTTTTAACTATAGCTTTACAGCATGTGTCTCAAATTACTTTCAATGTGTAGATCTGTAGCTAACTTTAAATTTTACTTGTGTACTGGGAGCACAGCATTTCACTTGTTGCCATGAGGAACTTGTGCTATTTTTATTTAATTCTAGAAATTCAAGGTGTTACTTTGCTCTTTGTATCATTAGAGGTTTTTTGGTTTTTGTTTTTTTTTTTTTTTGGTAGGGATGAGGTCTCGAACTCCTGGACTCAAGTGATCCCCCTGCCTCAGCTTCCCAAAGTGCTGGCTGGATTACAGGCATGAGCCACTGTGCCTAGCCTTAGAAAATTATTATAGGTTGCCAGTTGGGGACCTGACTGTATTACTTTTACCTTAGAAAGCTTTATTGCCCTTTGAATATTTCTGTGTTCATTGAATAGTCTTACTGATGGTACCTGTTGTCTATAGGAAAATCCACTGCTGGAAATTTTCTTGTTAATCCCCTTGAGCCAAAAAATGCAGAAAAACTAAAGGTGAAGATTGCTGATCTTGGAAATGCCTGTTGGGTGGTAAGTTAAACTTGTCTCAGTGCCATGTATTGAAGTGGCTGGGAGTTAAAGAGAATTTGGAACTAGTTACGCTAAAATAAAAACTTTGCAATCCTTTACCCAAATTGACCCTTCGTATTTTAGTACATGTTTTTTTGCTTTTTTCTATTAACCATTATTTAAAAGTTCAAATATATTTATGAAAGTAGAAAGAATGGTATAATGAAACAACATATGTACATAGACAGTTATATAGATTTTAATTTAAAAATCTGCCTCTCTTTGCCAATTTTTCATTCCCCATGATGGTATTTACCTTCATATCACTAATAAATAACATGGTTGTATTATTCCTAATTTTTTTTCAATTTTATGTATTATTTCTTCCTCCTGGTAAATAGGACTTATCAACCATCACTGCACCAATTCCCCATCCTCCCCAATCATATTAATTTTTGGCTAGATGATTATTCTGTGTTTACATTATTGAGACTCTAATGCTATCTTCAGCTGAACAGAACATATATTGTAGTATGATTCCTTTTCCTTTCTACGTAACATCATGTTTCATTTGTTTTGTACTATTTATTACTTAATTCAACCCCATACTTTTACCCAGTGGTGTAAATACGTACACTTTAATGTATACATATACATTGGGTATACTTTCAACTTCATCTTCCTAAACAGCTCTCTCCTTGAACCCAGAGTCTTCTCCTCTGTGTTCATCTGATTAGGTTGCCCTGTAGGTCTGCTACATTACTGCCATTTGGGATTTCCCTTCACCATCATTCTGGAGATTATTATTTTCTCTCTCCCTTTATATCCCATTTTCTGTGTTTCCTATCTTCTTTCTCACTTTACTTCATCATTTTTGTGGAGTATACGCAGCCTGCAGAAGCTTCCTGTGAAAGGGTCTATGAGATTTGGGGAGGACCTTGCATGTCTGATAGTCTTTATTCTGTGTGCTGGCTGTGTGTAGGGTTCTAGGTTAAAAATTATTTTCCTTTAGAATGTTTGTTATTGCACCCTTATCTTTTAGTTTCTAGTCATGATGCTCCTAAAGACCAGTGCCATTCTGACTCTTTATCTTTGTATCATAAAGAATTTGGATCTTTTCCCCTTGTGGAAGTCTGTAGGATCATTTCACAGTGATGTGCCTAGCTAGGTCTATTCTTGTCTATTATACTGAAGATTCACTGTGTACTCTTGCTGTTGAAACTCTGATTCTTTGGTTTTGAATCTTTTTTTTTTTTTTTTTTTAATTCTCTTTGGTCTCCCCTCTGTACTGAAATCTCATTATTCCAAATGTTAGGTCCTGTTGTCTTCTTTACCTTTCTCTTCTATTTTTTAATCATTTCCTTTTTGCTTTATTTTCTGGGAGAGTTCTCAACTTGTTGCCCTCATCATTTCTCATTTCTCCTATTATATTTTTACTTTCCAAGCACTCTTTGGTTCTCTGATTTCTTGAAAATAGCATCCTGTTCTTGTTTCATAAAAACATCTTTTTTTAAAGTTTCTCACAGTATATTATTTTTCCTTTTTTGACATTCTTTTCTTATATGGTGTTTATTGCCTTCTTTGTGTTTAGGATCACTAAATAGAAGAATGACCATGTGAATGAAGTACTAAAATGCTATTTGGAACATCTGTGCCTGGGTGAATCTTGTTGATTATTCACTATAGAATGATCTATTTCAGCACTTTCATTTCATCCTCAGTGGATCTTTTCTCTTATATTTGCCATATAGTCTTCCTCAATATCCTACCCAGGAAGTAAATGCCTGGCTACCAGTGTTCTGGGAGCTAAGTTAGACAAGAAGATTGGGTGTTTCAAAATATAGTAAGGTCACTTAATTTCCTTGTTTTTAGAATGGTGTTTTTCCCTCAAGTGTGTCAGTGTCCTCCAAAGACCCTATTTTATCCACTCCAGAGAAATGGTCTGTGGAGCCAGGGAAAAGGGGCTATTCACCAGCATTGTGCTTTCTATCCTAGAGCTCTGTTTCTTAAAAAGATGTTTTGAAACAATATTCCTGTGTTGAATCCCACTCTTACCCCTACTTCCAGAGATACCTGGTCCCACCAAATCCTGACCTTTGCGGGGAGGAGCACTGTGGTACAAATCAAAGTGCTTCTCAGCTTTCATCAACAGCAGCTTTCTTGAGTCCACTAAAACATTTACCAGTGATCCTTCTGCTTTCTAACTTCTAAATGTTGTTGTTCCAACTTCTTGGCCATTCTTTGTTTTGTCAGTTTAAGTCACTTCAAACTCGGTATCTGAGCCCATTGTTTTCCTGTAAAACCAAGTCTCCCCAAGTCTCTCCATCTCTTGTTTTTTTTGGGGGGGGAGTGGCGGGGGTTGGGGGTGTGTGTGTGTGTGTGTGTGTCAGTCAGTCAGTAGACAGCCAACTCTTTAGACCTCTGCCTTAAAAGTTCCTTTTGGATCTTCCCATTGTCTCCCACATAACTATTGAATTTTTAAAATTCTGCTTATTCTTGCAGTGAATGTCCTTGGATTTAACTCTTCCTTTTCCTGTTTCCACAACCATTGTTTATATTTTTATTGCCAAACCCAAATCTGGCAGCCAACAAAAAGATTATAAGAATGATGTTCTCAGATGTCATATCAGTCTTATTAATAGTAACATGCAGTGGTACTCTCATTCCTGCTAAATGAAATCCAAACACTTTAACCTAGCAATTAGCTGTATTTGTCTTTCAACAGACATACATCATTCTGTGCCTTTATTGGTGGTGTTCTCTCTACCTGGAGTATTTTTGCTCTTTTGGTCAAACTTAGTTCATTACACTTTGGAGCCCTGGTCTATACTGGTTTTTGACCTGAAGCTTTCTCTGCCTAATTTCCCCTCTTCACAAATATTGTTCCTTGTTTTTGAATTTCAACAGCATTAGAGAATTGTCTTCCATACTTTTCTATACATGTTTTAATATTATTTGAATTTTTTTCCTGTATATGAATCCTATAGATTCTTTTTTCCTTTATTATTCATTTATTTTTTATTATAGATTTCAAATATATACAGAAGTAGAAAGAACAGAATAATGTTCTAATTTTCTTAAAAAGAAAATAGAAGAATAGAATAATGAACTCCCATGCCATTATATTAGTGTCACCTAGCAGTAATCAGCTTATTGCCAGTCTATTTTCATCTGTATCCCAATCCTGCCACCTACCCCAGATTATTTTAAAGTATGTCCTGGGTGTTTTATTGTCATTCATAAATATGGCTTTCTGAGAAATGATTCCTTTTAACTGTGACACAATTATCACACCTTAAAAAATTGGCAGTTCTATAGTGTCAGATATTCAGTTTTCCCAGTTATCTTCATAAACATTTTCTTAATTTTGTATCTTTGAAACAGAATCCAAACAAAATCCATGAATGCAGAATTGCTTGTACTATGAAAGTTTTTCTCTTTTTTTTTATATATTTTATTTATTAACAAAACTCTGATTGTTTTTCTGATTGTATCACCGTGGTGCTTAACATGTTCTCTGTTTCCCAAAGATTCTTGTTTGATATTAGTTCAAAGGGAGTAAGGTGGGCAGGAGAGAATGAGGACAAGAATTCTGTGTAGATGGTGGTAGTGGTTATAAGCTTTTTTAAACTTGAAACCTACATCTTTTATTTCCTCATAGTGAGCACATAGCAAGGAAAAGTTTGAATTGAACCTAAATTAGTGTCATTTATTTGTTGAAGTGCAATTTATTAATTTTAGACAAATGAACAACTTAATTTTTGTTTAGGGTAATAGTTGTCCATTTCTTAAAAAGCTATTGTTTTTTTCTGAATCTGTGTACTATATTAAGTTTAGAATCATTTGTTTGCAAAAATAATTTGAATAGCCATGTGTAAAGCAAAGGCTTGTTTGGAGCCAATAGCATCAAAATTATATTTATGAAATAAGCTAAATGGTAACTTTGGTTTGGGAAAAGCTTCAGAGAATTTATTTTCATCTCCGTTTATTAAGCAATCTTGACTTGTTACTTTTTAGAATGAATGAGTTTTTGAATGCTATTTTCTTCTCCATTTACTCAGCACAAACATTTCACTGAAGATATTCAAACAAGGCAGTATCGCTCCCTGGAAGTCCTAATAGGATCTGGCTATAACACCCCTGCTGATATTTGGAGCACGGCATGCATGGTAATGTTTTTTCCCCTTAACCTTTGCTTGTTAGGTGGTGGCTACATATCTCACCCTGTTTGCTAATTTCAGTAGACCAGCAAATTAATAAGCAGAAAAAACTTATCATAGGTGATTCATCACAGGTACTCTCAATCCTATGTCTGGAGAGGTCTAAATTCAAAAATCTGTTATAAACATCTGCCATTCCATTTGGTTACTGCCAAGTTCCTGTTAGTTGAAGGAACGAAATATTTCTTACTGCAGGTTGTTGGGAGGAAAAATTAAAAACAACTCCTATAAGGTGGTGTTGGTTTTGATTAGGAGCATATAAGTTTCCTTGCCCATTTGGCACTGATTTATTTTCAGACCAGGAAACCCCTAAAAACTGCTTCATTCTGAACAATTCAGCAGCTCCTCAGACATCCTTGAGACTCCTGAGATGGGAAGCCCAATCATCCAGAGATTCATAAATTGCTGCTTTGTCCCTGGCAAGCAACTACTTAAGTGGTCAGATTTAGTTGATACTAAATGATTTTTCACTAATAGCCTCATGTTAGAATATGTTCCATTGTTTCTTGAAATGGAGTATACTCTTTAAGATCTTTCTTTTATCACAATCTGTAATAGTATGTTTATTTGTTCACTTGTTTCTCTTTTGCTGTGTTATAAGCACCATGCTGTCAGGAATCATGTCTGTATGTATAGCTAAGTGTCTGGATTCATTGCCTGACACATTTTCATGGGTGCTTGCAATGCATTTCTTAGGCTGACTACCCAGAGTTACCACAGACTTCATAGCTTAAGGGCATAGTTCCCCACAATTGCCCTTTCTGCAGATACCAGCCACAAGTCTCGGGGTCTACGAGCCACCTGCACTTCTAACCAACTGACTATAAATGGCGGGTTTCCAGTACCTCCTCAGAAAGTGCTAAGCTTACTATATTGTATTATAACTGAGAAGGTACCAAACGTGAAGCTTCTGTGTCCTCAGAACTCATTACCTCCCTGGCATACTGATGTGTATCACCAACCAGGGAAGTTCACCAAGCTTCAGGTGCCCAGGATTTATTTTATTGAGATTTCATTAATTAGGCATCGTTGATTGAATCATTTGCCATGTGGTTGAGCTGGATCTTCAGCCCCTCTCCCTTGCCTGGAGGTTGGAAATCCCAAACCCTCTATTCACATTGTTGGTCTCTGCAGCATGTCCATGTCCAGCTTCCATCCTGGAACTATGTAGGGGCCCACCATGAGTCACCTTGTTAGTATAAACAGGTATGGCCCAAAGGCCCACTATGAATAAGAAAAACAGTCCTATGGCTTGGAAATTTCAAAGATTTAGAGGCTTCCTTCCAGGAAACAGGGACAGAGACCAAACAATTTCTTTGTGATACAGTAGTGTTCAGTAAATATTTGTAGGCCATCAATTGAATGAGAGAAACATATATTCTCATTTCAATTAACATTTACTATTCACAGGCAACTCTGGGAGAAAATTGAGAAAGAGAGGTTAGATAACAGTTCCAACCTGTTTTAGGTCATGGATTTCTTGATACCTACATTCTGAAAAACCTTGTCTTCAAAAGCAGTAGAGTTAAAACCATATTGTTAATGTGGCATGACTAATAAAGCACTTTGGGTCAGGCAAGGTGGCTTACGCCTGTAATCTGAGCACTTTGGGAGGCCAGGGCAGGACTACTGGTTGAGCCCAGGAGTTCGAGACCAGCCTGGGCAACATAGCAAGACCTCATCTCTACAAAAAATAATAAAATTAGCTAAGCACATGCCTATAGTCCCAGCTATTTGGGAGGCTGAGGCAAGTGGATTGCTTGAGCCCAGGAGTTCAGGGCTGCAGTGAGCTGCTATCACACTGCTGCACTCCAGCTTGGGTGACAAAGTGAGACCCTGTCTCCAAATAAATAAATAGAGTAAGGTTTTTTTGGTATTGTTGCAGAAAATGAAAGAATATTGAAATAAAATCTCAGACTTCTTTCTTTCCACACTTTAAAGATTTGTATTTTGAGGAATTTGATTGGAGTTGATTTACTAGAGAAAATCATAAGTGATACAGGTGCCACCACTTACAAATATAACTAGTTTATAGATGGCATCTAATTTATGAAAATGTGAATTCTTTAAGATGTGGTTCTTAGAAGTGTGTTAATTTGCTACAAGAAAATGAGGACCTTGGTTTCTTTTTGTTATTCCATATTCCTATTTTGTTTAAAGGCAGTAGATCCTACTTGGTATTTAACATAGTATTTCTAAGCTCAAGCTTAAGAAGTATGGCAAAAAGATAAAGGGAAAATTAATCTTGCCTTGTAGTTCTGGACTCACTCACATGTCAGAATTTTCTTGACCAAGCACTTATCTGACATGAGGCAGTATCATAAAAACTTGAACCCTATTGTTCTCCAAATTTCGCCTATTTTGATAAGAGACTTAAAAAATGTTGTTTTAAATCTGGTCAAATTCAGAGTAAAAATAAATACTGGAGTATCAGAAGTGCCTGGAAAGATTAACCATTCCACATTTGATTTAATTAATTGATGGAAAGATTAAGACTCTAAGAGGTAAAGAGACAAGTTGACAGATTGCCTACCACATTAGTGATTCAATCAAAGTCAGAAGGGCAATTATGAAAAGGGAAAGGGGAAAATACCTGTGAAAAACATTAAGAATTAACAGTCACCAAACATCGGGGTCAGGACAGGTAGGACCGTAACTGGCAGGATGAGAATATTTTCCTCTCTGGCCTTTTAACATCCTCTACCTCCCCCTGTGGAGAAATATATTTATAATCCCCAGTTGTCTTCCTTTTCTGGTAAATTCCTTTCTTGAAACGATTACTTTCTGGGACTTGTTCTTTTCCTTTTTTATCTTTTGCTCTCTGAAATTCAGGGCAGGATTTATGGGACTCCCACTCGTACTTGTGAGAGGCTGTGTGAATGCAGCTACACATACATAGGAAATGGGGTGAATTGCATATCCTTGTCCACCCCAGAAGTTGGCCCATAACTAATAGAGAGTATGATTAGGGGGAAAAAAACTAGAGAATATATAGTTGTCCCCAATGTCCTGGGGCATTGGTTCCAGCACCCTCTGTGAATATAGAATCCATGGATGCTCAAGTACCTTATATAAAATGATGTAGTATTTGCATATAACCTATTTAACCATATAGCTAATGTAAGATCATAACAGAAATGAGACATGATAGTGTATGGTTCACCACTAACAATAAGATATTCTTTAATGTTTCTGTAAACAGTTTTTTATTTTTTGTTGTTTTTTTTTTTTTTTTTGAGACAGAGTCTCGCTCTGTTGCACGGGCTAGAGTGCCATGGCGTCAAGCTCACAGCAACCTCAAACTCGTGGGCTTAAGCAATCCTTCTGCCTCAACCTCCCAAGTAGCTGGGACTACAGGCATGCACCACCATGCCTGGCCAATTTTTTTTCCTATATATATAATTTTAGCTGTCCAGATCATTTCTTTCTATTTTTAGTAGAGATGAGGTCTCGCTCTTGCTCAGGCTGGTCTCAAACTCCTGACCTTGAGCGATCCTCCCGCCTCAGCCTCCCAGAGTGCTAGGATTACAGGCATGAGCCACCGGCGCCCGGCCTTGTAAATACTGTTATAGTGAAAAACTAAAATCCTCCCCCCCCTTTTTTTCTTTCTTTTTTTTTTTTTTTTTTAACCCTTTGATCAGTCGTCTCCTGATTTCCCCCAGCCTCAATAACCACCATTCTACCCTCTGCTTCTATGAGTGCAATTGTTTCAGTACAAGTGAGAATATGCAGTATTTGTCTTTCTGTACCTGGCTTATTTCACTTAGCATAAGGTTTTCTAATTCTGTCCATATTGTCGCAAATGACTGAATTTCCTTCTTCAGGCTGAATGGTATTTCCAGTGTGTTTAGAGGTTGAGTATCCCTTATCTGAAATACTTGGGACCAGAAGTATTTCAGATTTTGAATTATTTTCAGATTTTGGAGTATTTGCAGAATACATACTGATTAAGCATCCCTAATCTTAAAATCCAAAATTGGAAACGCCCCAGTGAGCATTTACTTGGAGCATCATGTCAGTGCTCAAAAAGTTTCACATTTTGGAGCATTTCTGATTTCAGATTTTCAGATTAGGGCTGCACAATTTATATATGCCACCTTTTTTTTAAATCCATTTATGTATTGATGGACAGTTAGGTTGATTCCATAACTTGGCTATTGTGAGTAATGCTGCAATGAACATGTAAATGCAGACAAAGTGATTTTAAATCTTTGGATAAATACCCAAAAGTGGGATTGCTGGATCATATGGTAACTATTTTTAGTTTTTTTGAAGAACTTTCATATAGTTTTCCATAATGGCTGTACAAATTTACATTTCCACCAACAGTGTATAAATGTTCCCTTTTCTCCACATCCTCATCAACACTGAATCTTTCATCTTTTTGATGATAGCCATTCTGACAGTTGTGAAATGATATCTCATTGTGGCTTTAATTTGCATTTCCATATTGATTAGTGATATTGAACATTTTTTAATAGATCTGTTTGCCATTTGTATGTCTTTTAGAAAATGTTTATTTAAGTCCCTTGCTCATTTTTTTCCCATGTTCCACATTTTATTTACATCTTAAAACTAAATTTAGGCCAGATATGGTAGCTCATGCCTGTAATCCCAGCACTTCAGGAGGCCAAGGCGGGAGTATTGCTTGAGACCTGAAGTTCAGGTCCAGCCTGGGCAATAGCAAGACCTTATATCTCCCAAAAAAAAAAAAAAAGAAAAAGAAAACTAACTTTAATCTCAAAATCACATGTCCATATACCTATTCCCTTTTGTTGACTTTGCTTAAACTTAAATGCATGATTTGTTAAACAAAGACTGTAAACAGATATTTACTATGTCTGTTAAATGTAATACATAGGAACAGCTTTTAACAGAGGCTCATCATCCCTCCCCCAACATTTTTTATTATAAATAAAGGTATGAAAACATTCCTAACATATTTTTGATACTACTGGTAGTCAGCACCCACACCACTTCAAAAATTAACACAATTTGTGACAACATTCATTGTACCTGCTACTTTAAACAATTTCAACTGCAGCTCTTTGGCTAAGCAAGATGGATAAAGCATGCCATTTCTGGTTTTCCTTCTTGAGATTTTTACTTTTCAGAAATACACATGCTTCCACTACCATCTGACACTTTTCAACATGCTTTCATCTTGTAAACCTGAATTTTATTTCAAGTACTCCAGGTTTATGTTTAAATGACAGTGCCTTAACAAGAGGGAAAAAATTATACTGCAGTGTTCCTCCTGTTACCTGAAAACATAATGGATATACATATATTAAGTCTGTTCTTACAAATGTCCAGGTTGTGTTTACAGGAATTCTTTTCTTAATGTGTGGATATTTTGTTGTGTGATATTTAATCAAGACATTAACATGAGTAGAAGTTGGTGATTTAAGACAAGTTTAAGATCCACTAAAATTAATTGTTGTACGTTTGTCTTTCTGGTGGCTGTGGAAACTTCATATTTGCTTTGGACATCATTAGACATTTTAACTCTTGAAATACAACTTTAATGCTGTATGAATTTTGCCATTTTGCTCTCATTGGTATGCTCCATGCATCCATCATCCCACTGGAATTATTTATTCCATTCATGTTAATTTTTGTTACAAATCTAACTGATGGAGGAGCTTCTGTGTATTTAGGTCCACATTCTATTTTCAAGCTATGTATTCTGTTTTCCTACCTGTCCACCTTGTAAATGTCATCTCTTCATCATCTTCAAGGCCCCAGCTAACTGTACTGTCACCTACTCCTTTTGTTCCTTCAAGTTCTTCCAACAAGTGGCCATTACGAGTAACTCTAACTCCCATGGAGACCACCATCTTCTCCTGCAGCCTGAAACCCTTGCCCATTTTTAATTTTTTTTTTATTGTTATTGAGTTCTTTGAGTTCCTTATATATTTCAGATATCAACCCCTATTGGATGTATAGCATGCAAATATTTTCTCCCTATCTATAGGTTATCTCTTCACACTATTGTTTCTTTTGTTGTGCAGAGCTTTTTAGTTTGATGTAATCCCATTTGTTTATATTTGCTTTATTTGCCTAAGCTTTTGGGATCAAATCCGAAAACTCATTGCCCCTACCAGTGTCTTGTGATTTTCCCCCTGTTTTCTTCTAGTAGTTTTTCAGTTTCAGACCTTACATTTAAGTCTTTAATCCATTTTGAGTTGGTTTTAGTATATGGGGTAAGATGAGGGTCCAATTTCTTTCTTCGGCATGTGTATATCCAACACCATCTGTTTTTTGTTTTTTTGTTTGGTTGGTTGGTTGGGTTTTTTTGTTTGTTTGTTTGTTTGTTTTTGAGACAGAGTCTCACTCTGTTGCCCAGGCTAGAGTGCCGTGGCGTCAGCCTCGCTCACAGCAACCTCAAACTCCTGGGCTCAAGTGATCCTCTTGCCTCAGCCTCCTGAGTAGCTGGGACTACAGGCATGTGCCACCATGCCTGGCTAATTTTTTCTATATATATTTTTAGTTGCCCAGCTAATTTCTTTCTATTTTTAGTAGAGACAAGGTCTCGCTGTTGCTCAGGCTGGTCTTGAACTCCTGACCTTGAGCCATCCTTCCGCCTCGGCCTCCCAGAGTGCTAGGATTACAGTTGTGAGCCACTACACCTGGCCTAACACCATCTGTTGAAAAGACTATCCTTCTCCCATTATGTATTCTTGGCCACTTATGTCAAAAATCAATTGACCGTACATGTGTGGCTTCATTTCTGGGCTATATTATTTTATGTCTATTTTTTGCCAGTACCATGCTGTTTAAATTATAGCTTTCTAGTATAGTTTGAAATTAGGTAGTATGATGCTCATGCCTTCAGCTTTGTTCTTTTTGCTCATGATTGCCTTTGCTATTTGGGGTTTTTTTGTGGGGGGCGAGGGGGTTGTTTTTTTGTTTTTTGTGGTTCCATATGAATCTTAGGGTTGTTTTTTCTATTTCTATGAAAAATGACATTGGAATTCTGATAGGAATTACATTGAATCTGTAGACCTGTTTGGGCAGTATGGACATTTTAACAGTATTAAATCTTCCAGTCCATTAACACAGGCTATCTTTTCATTTATTTGTGCCGTCTTCGGTTTCTTTCATCATTGCTTTATAGTTTTGTTTCTTAAGCATTTTATTTTTTTGTAGCTATTGTAAATGGGATTGTTCTCTTGACTTTTTTGGATAGTTTCTTGTTAGTGTATAAAAATGCGACTGATTTTTGTGTGTTGATTTTGTTTTTTTTAATCCTGCAACTTTACTGTATTTGTTTGTTCAGATGGGTTTTTGGTGGAGTCTATAGGGTTTTCTATGTATGATATTATGTTATCAGCAAACAGTGATAGTTTCACTTCTGTCCTATTTGGATGCCTTTTATTTCTTTCTCTTGCCTAATCGCTCTGGCAAGGGCTTTTAATATGATGTTGAATAGAAGTGGAGAGAGTGAGCATCCTTGTCTTTGTCCAGTTGTTAGAGGAAAAGCTTTCAGTTTTTTACCAATGAGTATAATGTTAGCAGTGGTCTTGTCGTATGTGGCCTTTATTGTGTTGAGGTACATTCCTTCTATTCCTAATTTGGTAAGAGTTTTTATCATAGAAGGATATTGAATTTTGTTACATGGATTTTCTACATCTAATGAGATGATCATATGGTTTTTGTCCTTCATTCTCTTAATGTGATATGTCATGTATTGATTTGCATGTATTGAACCATCCTTACATCCCAGGGATAAATTCCACTTGGTCATGTGGATGATCCTGCTAATGTGTTGTCAGATTTGGTTTGCTAGTATTTTGTTGAGGATTTTTGCATCTGCGTTTATCAAGGATATTGACCTACAGTTTTTTTTCCTTGTAGTGTCCTTGTCTGGCTTTGGTATCAGGGTAATCCTGGCCTCATAAAAAGAATTTAGAAGTATTTGCTTCCTTTTTTTTTTTTTTTTTTTTTTAAGAGTTTGAGAAGGATTGGTATTAGTTCTTCTTTAGATGTTTGGTAGAATTCAGCAGTGAAGCTCCATCCCAGGTTCTGCACTTTTCTTTGATGGAAGACTTTTTACTATTGATTTAATCTCCTTACTTGTTATTGATCTGTTCAGGTTTTTCTATTTCTTTGTGATTCAGCCTTGGCAGGTTATATTGTCTAGGAATTTTTCCATTCCTCCTAGGTTATCCAATTTGTTGGCATGTAATTATTCATAGTAGTCTCATGATACTTTATATTTCTGTGATGTCAGTTGCAATGTCTCCTCTTTGATTTCTGATTTTATTTGAGTCTTTCCTTAGTCTGGCTAAAGATTGTTGATTTTTTTGTTTGTTTTAGAGACAGGGTCACTTTGTCATCCAGGCTGGGGTGCAGTGGCACAATTAGAGCTCACTGTAACCTCAAAGTCCTGGACTCGGGTGATCTTCCCACCTCAGCCTCCTGAGTGGCTAGGAATACAGGCGCATGCCATCATACCTGGCTAATGTTTTAATTTTTTGTGGAGACAAGATCTTGCCAAGTTGTCCAGGCTGGTCACGAACTCTTAGCCTCAAGCAATCCTCCTGCCTCCCAAAGGGGCTGGAGTTACAGGCATGAGCCACCATGTCCAGCCAAATTTTATTAGGTCATTAAATATGAAATGTCCTATTTTGAATGAGAAGTATAGTTTATTATATTTCAAACAAGAAGCAGTCCAATTAATCAAAGTATGCGCCTAAACTATTGACACAGTTTTGCCATCTTAACAGTAACTTGTTTATGCCAGCAGGAAAGAAGCCTGGAGAGCAAGTGGCTATCAAATTGCCAAAGGTGTTTTCCACAGCTTGTTGACAATGGAATATTTTTAAGTGTACAGTTTAGTACTGTTAACTATATTTGCATTTTTGTACAATATATCTTTAAAACTTTTTTATCTTCCAAAACTGAAACTCTACACCCATTGAACAAATCCTCATTTCCCTTTTCTCCCAGTCCCTGGCAACTTTTTTCCTTTCTTTTAAACAGACTTTATTGTTCCAGCATCTAGCTCTACTCTGGAATTTTGCTTCCCTCTGATAGAAATTGCTGAAGATAGGAAATTTGAATTGTCTTTTAATACCTTTTCTCCAGAATAACACTCTCAGCAATTCAGCCCTTCCTAATGTTGTCAGACCTGAGGTCAAGATAAGGGCCCTTAAGTGAGTACACTGAGCACATCTGCAGCTTCTGGTCTCTGCAGGGCAGGAGGCAACAGGACTCCGCCCCGACTTGTCTTCCTCACTGTGGAAGACAGCAAAGTGGCCAGCCCACTGGTACGGATGAGGGACATGTTATCTTAGAGAAACAGCTCTTACAAAAAGCCCTCGTTTTCTGCTGGGTAATCACTGCATGGCACTTTGACTGCACATCCATGGTGCCGTGAAATGCTAGGTTGCCTTTTAAGCTGTGTCCGTATTCCTTTCTGCTACCTAGCTTTTACAAGTTATTTCTAGATCTGAATATATTAGTCTGTTTAAGTTGGCATTTTTTAAATTTTTCCATGCATTTCCTGCTATTTTCTGGAGCTGTTTTTCTCGAAGGTGATACTATTGAGAAAGTTGACAAAGGATGGTACACTGGATTTTTTTTTTTTAATAGACTTTGTTTTTAAAGTGGTTTTAGGTTCCCAGCAAAATTGAACAAAAAGTACATAGAGTTCCCATGTACCACCCCCACCCCCCACCCCCTGCAACACACAGAGCCTTCCCCACTATTAATATACTGCTCCAGAGTGGTACGTTTGTTTCAAACAATGAGCCTCTATTGACACATCATTACCCAAAGTCCATAGTTTATGTTTGGGTTAATTCTTGGTTTTGTACCTTTTATGGGTTTGACAAATTGATGACACGTATCTGCTATTACAGTATCACAGAGAGTAGTTTCACGGCCCTAAAACTCCTCTTTGCTCTACCTATTCATCCCTCCCTTCCCCCAGCCCCTGGCAACCACTGATCTTTTTACTGTCTCCATAATGTCGTATAGTTGGAATCGTATAGTATGTAGCCTTTGTAGATTGGCGTCTTTAACTTAATAATAGGCATTTAAGGTTCTTCATGTCTTTTCATGGCTTAACAGCTCATTTCTTTTTAGCTCTGAAGAATATTCCATTGTCTTGATGTTTTAGTACACTGGAATTTTATAATTTGTTTTGCATGTGTCTGTCACTGATTTAAACACACTCTATAGTCAGTGTGAGACAAGCACAAAAGTGGGAATTTGGAGCCCTGGATTCTAGCCTGGGCTTTGCCTTTCCTTTTGGCTGCAGTTTTCTCATCTGTAAAAGGAGGGTGTTCCAACTAGGTGTTTTCTAATCTAGAGCTCCTGCTCATTTTCAGTAGTTTTTTTCTATTACTTCTAAAATTTTAACCACTAGGAACTACCAAGTTCTCTAAGAGATGTAAGTACCTGCCTAAAAAATTTTAGAAATTTAGCAATCACTCTGAATTATATAATATCTATATACTTTTTTTTAAAGAGATGGAGTCTTGCTATGTTGCCTGGGCTAGAGTACAGTGGCTATTCACTGGCACCATCATGGTACACCAGAGCCTCAAATGCCTAGCCTCAAGAAATCCTCTTGCCTCAGCCTCCCAAGTAGTTGGGACTACAGGCACACACCACTGTGCCTGGCTCTGTAGTTTTTTAAGCTTTAATTTCAGTATCTTTACTAAACTCCATATATGAGACCTTGACATTTTTTTACAAGTATTGGTTTCAGAGAAGATTAATAAATTTTGATGAATAAGAATCATAATTTCTTTCTGTGCTGTTCTGGTACTATAAACCTCAGGATAGTTCAGAGTAGAATAAGTATTTGCTCTATCAGTGTGGTTCAATTTCACAATGAAGTTATGGAGTATAAAACAAGCTATGCCTAGCATCCCTGACATTTTACAAGTAAGTATTCGATTCCTAAAACTACCCTAAAACTTCTGGTTTTATAGCTTCATTCTGAGTGATAGTACAGCCAGGTAATACAGTTTTGAGAAAGGCTGTTATATCATGAAACTATAGAAACTGACATTGGTGAGCCAACAAGACCTAAACTTAGGTCTAAATTGAGAATATGCCCTGACTATAAATCCTTCATCCTATAGTTCTTAAGATTTTCTGGAATACTTAGTACTATTGATTCAATCAAAATGACCTATGACTAGCTTATAAGTGTACTTTCATATCAATAAGTCATTTTTAACAACTGCCATATCAGTTTTGAAAAATCTATCTGTAAGCAGTGAGATATTTATGTAGCCCCCTTTCCCAGATACTATCCTTCCATACTGCTTGGCATTAATTCCAAAGGAAATCATCTCTTAAGACCCTCTCAAACACTGACTGTTTGCAAGAGGTTTTTCTCTTATAGAAGACATGTTCTTTTCTTTTCCTGGTTGGGGGCTGCTGAGCTGCTGGTCATATAGAATAGAGTGACTCCTGACTCCACTTACACTTAATCTTTTTTGATTTCCTACAGACCTAGGAATTGAGACTTCTCCATCTGGGACAGTTTAGAGAGTACTTTCCATGTAAGAATTAAGAGTGTACTTTTTGTCAAACACTAAAGAGTTATAGGTGGATACCCGATTTTTTTGGTTTTGATTTTGGGTACAGAATCTCAGTTTCTACCCCTGTTAAATAATGTAAGAAAGGCTTGTTTTTTTTCATGAATAATAACTTAGAATCACCTTAATATCCAGGTGTGCCTCTTTCTGACCAAAAAGAGAAACTCAAAAGGGCTAAATTGCTGAGTTTTAGGCTGGTTTTGTTTTGTTTTGTTTTGGCATGGAATAACCCATATGTTGGTATTAACTGAGTTTTTGCTGTTTTCTCCATTTTATTAAGATACAGATATGGAAGGAAAGCTCTTTAGGAATAATCTTAGACATTTAAAAAAATGATCTGCAGGTTTTTCTAAGGGAAAAAAATTACTTAATATTTAGTTAAAAGCTTTCCAAAGTCTTTTTCTTTGATGCTTTCATATGCTGTTCTCTTTTGCTTAGGCCTTTGAACTGGCCACAGGTGACTATTTGTTTGAACCTCATTCAGGGGAAGAATACACTCGAGATGAAGGTAAGTCCCTTGACCACCACGGATGTTTGTGTGTGGTAGTTAACGTCCCACATGTGGCTAACATCATTTGTTAGTACTGAAGAGCCTTAGTCTTGCTGGTGTGCGGAGTATATATAAATCCCAAAAAAGATAGAAATATAAAAGTGTTAGGCATTTAGATGTACTAAATAGTTTATAAAGGATATTAAAGAGCTCTATGAGAGTATTAAAATAAAGGCCACAGTTGATTGAACTAAAACTTCCATCTGCCAGGCAGTTTTTTCTTCAACATCAGTTATCCTCCTTTCTGTATATACCAATGATTCATTCATTATCCAGTTTGAATTTACTTGCTTATCAACTTATTGCTTAGTTATGCTTCAACTTCATTTGGAAGTCAATAATTTTAATATGCAAACACTACTTGAATGCAGAGACTATATCTTATTTATATAAATTCTGCAACATTTAGCATTCTTTTTCCTCTTTCTGAAAATTAAAGCTATAATATTTTCCTTTTTAAATGATACTGACATTTAGAATTTCATTTTAAAACAAAGTACAGTAGATTTACATTTTGTGGTAGCCAGTGGAAAAGCCCAAGGTGTCAGTTACTTCATCTCAGTAGCTGTGGAAACAGACAACTGTACGTGTGTGATCGTTCTGTCATGGTGGCGTCCAGGTAACTAGATGAGTTAATACTTTGAATGAAAAAAATGTTTTACCTTTTCTGTACAGTTGAGGCAACGTTTGTTTTGTTTGTAGGATTAATGAGGATTATTTTCAAAGATCACTAGCAGCATGTCTTCCCAATGTGGAGAATATGTTCTGTTCTTTCCTTGCTTTCCTTGAGTCTTTGGAAAATCAGGTTTTGTGCTCTGTGGAATCAAGAGTGTTCTTTCTCAAAAATGTGGTCCCCTGGGCTATTAATAGGCAGTGTTAGTAGGGTGTGCTAATATTCCTCACAAATACTGTTTAGAAAATGCTGTGCTAACTAATTCCTATGATTGCCTATTTTGATAGGTGTAGTTTAGACATGTTTCATATGTATAAACCCCATGTTAGAAGATATTGTAATTACTTCCCATGTACATACTTGATTTTCCCTATTCTCTGCTTCTTGTCTTTCTGGGTTATAAGTTTGAGGTTATAGGCTTACAATGTTTGAGAAATGCTCTAACTATATTTGTTTAGAAGGTAATTAATTTTTTTCTCTATACTTCCCTAGACTCTCCATAAATATTAGTGTATGGTACAGAACACATATAGTGGCTAGATTTGTATTGAATAGGACCTCATGCCACCAAACCTGAAAATTGAAATATATATGAAAAGTCCCAAATAAGGGGACATGGGAGAACTGTCTTCTCTAGAGATTTAAATGCTAATTTAATCCTTCCTGTACCAGTCAATACTAATAGTCCTTAGAGCAAACCTCAACCTCGCTGTTCTATTCTACTGCGGTTTGGCCTGTAGGAGCAGGAAAAAGCAAACCCTTACCTCCTGACAAATGTACGCATAGTTTGTTATAGTAGTACTGGAGCCAGAGAAGAATGTCCTCTATTGTTGACATTCCATAGCCCTAACTACTGGGATAATACTTAATAATTTTGCTTATGAAGTATATTAATCCTGTAATTAATTGATAAGCCAGAGTTAGGTTGCTACAATTAAATGTAAATGAATGATTTCAAGGGAATTCCATGATATAAGAAAAATATTAAAAGAACCAATACTATACTTAGAAATTTATAGTAAGAGAAGCTATAGTCTCATTTTTATTCCTTGATATTCTCATTTTGGTTGTTGTTAATGGTAATTTATATGACGATGTTTATTTGCAGGTCATGCCTAAAATTGGCAGAAATTTCTTAGCATCCAGGTACTTGTTACCAAACCATAAATTCAGGCAAAACTGCTGAAAGGTTGTAGTGAAGTCATGAATATAAAGTCCTTTGTAAATTACATCACTGGCTTTTTTACATGAAAAAGAGATACTAGCTGAGAGCTTCACAAATTCCCAGATAATATGGATGTCTCTAGCACGTTATTTCCCCTGTGAGATACATAATTGGAAATATTTAAATGACTCCTTTTAACCTTAATGATTCTCTAACTACATTATTAAAGGTTTTTTTTTAATAAAGCTTTTTTAATGGTTAGAAGCCATTATTTTTAAAAAACCTCTTCATATTCTTAGTTGATAGAATCACCAGCAGAGTGAAAAAGGCAGAAGAGCTGCCTAGAGGTGTGGGTACTGGCTGGCCCAGGCTTCCCTCCTAACTAAGAAACTCACTTCCCTGGCAGTGCTCACAGTCCGTATTCATGCTATGACAGTTATAAGTCATATGACTTGGACATTTTGGTGGCTTACAGATAGTCAAGTAGCTGTACTTTTAAATCTTTGTGTTAATTTTTACTTTTTAAAAAGTGATTTTAGAAAAAAAGCTCCAGACAAAACATGATAAGCTGTTGGTTTACATTTGAGTTCTAGCTTATATTAGCCCTGAAGTTTCAAGTAGGCCATTTATTCTAAGGTTCCATTTTCTCATCTTTAAAAAGGGGTTTTAATCTTTGGCCTGTTTTACAGAGTGATTATAAAAACTCAGATAGTCATATGTGAATGCTTTGTCATGAACATTCTTATGTAAGATGATACTTTTATTGCTTGAAGCCCAGAACAGTATCATAAATAAATAAGAGTTCTAGAGTGACTAAAGTATATTGGGATGTTTTTTGCCTTACCTAAAAAACATACCTAAACCAAGATATATAGGCAAAATAGAAGTAAAGGTGTAAATAAGCCTCCATAATCCAAAATGGGACTTGCCAGCTACCATCAGGTGACCAACCACCTGAAATAACGCTTGGCCTTCCCAGTCTTCTCTTGAGTATCCTGGGTTTTATTTGTAGTTACTTTTAAACAGCTAGTCCTTGAAAAAGCTATTCATAGAAAAACCTCTTTTACAGCTTGTCCTTGATCCTGTTCTTCTTACCCTTCTATTTTAGACCACATTGCGTACATTATAGAGCTGATAGGCAGAATTCCAAGACGCTTTGCCCTCAGTGGGAAATATTCACAGGACTTCTTCAATCGCAGAGGTAGTATTGTTAACATGAGTTTTCATCCAGAGATACAACTTCAGGAAGCAGAGCATTCACACCAAGATTGTTTTTAGTTATCACTGAAAGTCCCACTGGAGTGGGCGCCTGATTTTTTTATGATTTTATGGATTTTCCACTAGTCGGATAGAGTCGTCCTTTCCCATTTAGGACAGAAAGCAAGCTTGAGATGCTTTACAAAGAGGTGTGCATGCTACTCTTTCTGCCATTGTCTAAAGCTGCATTTGTTACTCCTGTTACGTATGTCTTTTTTTCCCTCCTCTTGAAATGTTTGAAAAATACAGATCACATTGCATTGATCATAGAACTTCTGGGGAAGGTGCCTCGCAAGCTCATTGTGGCAGGAAAATATTCCAAGGAATTTTTCACCAAAAAAGGTAAAATAAATATGTTTGTTCCCAGACATTAAGGGTGCAAAAGTGTTTAAAAATAAAGAGGTGAGTTACACGTTCCCAACTTCCTCCAGAAGGATACCTGCCTTGAATGTTGAAGTGTGACTTAGCAGAGAGGTCAAAGGGTGTGGTCAAGAGCAGAGACTGGAGCCCAGACTGTCAAATCCTGCCTGCTTCACTAGCTGTATAACCTTTGACATAAGCTCACTGTGCCTCAATTTGTTCATTTCTAAATGGGGATGATAAGAAGGTATATTTCATATTAAATTATTAATATGTGTATAGTGTCTGACACATAGTTGGTTGATTGCTTCAACTATAGCACTTCTGAAAAATGGGCAAATTTTTGCAAATGGCATTAGGTCTAAGAACTGCCTCTACCAAAGGGCAAGAAGTTTAATTTAAGCTTCTTATGGGCAAGGACTACTTCTCACTCATCTTTGTATCCCAGTGACACCTAACAGTCACCAATCACTCAAAACATACGAGTCACACAAAGTAACTTTACACTTTTCAGTTTTATAACTTTATGTTATTAGTTACTAATGAAAGGAACAAAGATAAAACTCCCACTTCAGCCATTTGACTGGAATAATGTGTTTCTTATGCATTCCAAATAAAACTGAAATGTGAAAACCTGACCAAGAAGGATCTAGAAAACTGGCCTTTTTTTCCACATTGTGCCATGGTTCCCCTTTTCCTCACAACCTCTGCACAAGTATGAAGAAAAATGAATTTTCTCAACTCTTAACGGGAGCATCCTCAGAACCATTACCCTTAAACCTTTTTTAGACCAAGAAAATGGTGAAGTGCTTCATAAGAGTTCCTCCTAGAGTGCAGAGTCAGGGTAAGGCATGCATGTTTACCAAGTAGCTCATTTAATAGGCATTCAAAGCCCACTGGAGAGACTTCAGATAAGTGTCATATATGAAAAAAAATTTAAGCAGCATTTGCCTTAATAAGCCATTGATAACAGGCCATATTTTTAAAATTGCCCCTTTAAAGAAGCAGTTAGGTTACCACTTCAGAATAGTAGAGTTTGATGCTGCCATATTGGAAAACTGTGTAGGGTTTGTTCTTTTAGTTTTGATGCTTTTATTACATGTTTGACATGATATTAGTTCTTTATTTTTAAATTAGTGCCTCATTTGAAGCAACATTTACTAGACTATGGGGGGGGCAAAAAAAAAAGATTACAAGCAAATTATTCTCAATATGTGATGCTAGACTGCCTCTGCACATCATATGAGACCATGTTGAGTGAGGCATTTAACTGTATTTTATAGAATACCTAGTTCCTGACTGGCATACTCAGTTTGACTGGGACAAAAAAAAAAAATAATCCTGGAATGGGGAGACAACAAATTACCTTAAATTTTTAGAGCCTTATGAAAAATAGAGGTACTTCTTTCTGAGGAATACATCAGAAAAGAAGTGCTTTGTGAATGGAGGATTAGATTCTGATTTACGAAATTTAATTCCCTATAGACTACCTGGATTAGTTCCTGGATTTCCACAGTAGGATCTTGTCACTTGTCAATGTTGGTCAAATTTTTTTTTATACTGTCTTCACTGCAGGTGACCTGAAACATATCACGAAGCTGAAACCTTGGGGCCTTTTTGAGGTTCTAGTGGAGAAGTATGAGTGGCCTCAGGAAGAGGCAGCTGGCTTCACGGATTTCTTACTACCCATGTTGGAGCTGATCCCTGAGAAGAGAGCCACTGCTGCCGAGTGTCTTAGACACCCCTGGCTGAACTCCTAAGCCCCTGCCCAGCACTGCAGCAGAGATCACACACTGACCCTCTAACCATCCCCCCCTCCAAGCATTTTCCTCTTCCCTTTCCAGGGTGAAGCTCTTCCTTCAAGGGTTTCTAGATTTGTTTTTAATCCAACATGTTCATTTGGGTTTGCTTACTTGACCATGTGGAGATCCCCACAGCCACTGGGCATCCTAGGTGAATTTGGCCTTGGTTGGGCTCTGCCAAAGACTAATGGACTAAAATGTGAAACAGCCTCTCACCCTGTACTCTTGCCTTTCCACTAGGACATCCTTTAAATCATAAGCATCCTTTTTAAAAAGAGCTATGAAGATCTATGAGCCCATCCTTTTATTCACTGACTCTAAGAGTCAAATTTTGTAATGCATATCCTATTGCCAGCATAAGGATGAGGAGGGGAAAGGGTGTTAATTCTTTGTACAGCAGAGACATTAAACTTGCTGTATCCAGGCTGCATCGTCTTCCTGGATTGTTTCTGTTGTTCTCTGTGTTCACATTTTTCCCTGCAACTTTTAAGCTACTATCTTTTTTAATGAGCTATATAAACACCGAATTTGGGTACCATTTTATCACTGTTCAAAGCACTGTCGAATTTCTTTAATAACTTTAAGATCCTTGAATCTTCGGTCTGATTTTTAATGTAAACAAAAATGGAACCATTGACTAGTAACTTCTTGAGAACCTCAGGTGTTCTGTAAACAGTCCTTTCCTGTGTGTCTTCTGTTACCCTAAGAGCACAGTTATTTTGATTGGCTGTTTTGTTTTGTTTTTTGTTTTTTTAATCCCTGGCTGGCACTTTACTCATTGTACTTGAGTTTTTTGCCTCATAACTAAAGAATCAGAATGACTCTAGAAAAGAGATCTGGGTTTCAGAGCTTTCCTGTTAAGAATATGTCCCAGGGTTCTGATTCTTTTCCAAATAGTCCCTGCTTTTATTTACAGCTTTTACTTTACCTTGCCCAAAATTCTGGACTTGAAGCAATTTCCCGCTGTGGCTTTGCCTTTCTCATTTTCTCAGAGATTTGGGGTCTCTAGTGAAACCCCAGATTAAAAAACCAAGGGGAGGGGTGGGATGGCACTCTTTTGGTTGATTTTGTTTTGGTTGGTTTATTTGTTTTTAAGATTAGCCATTCTCTGCTGCTATTTCCTTGTATAATGTAAGTTTCTTAACTGCAATTTTGAGATGATTGAGATGTACTTGAGACTTTTTTTTTTTTTAATGAGAAAAGGCTTTGTGAATTTTATTTTAGGATGGGCCTCTCCTAGACTTGCTGTAGACATTACATATTCCTCATAATATTGAAAAGCAAAAAAGGGGCAGGATTGGGGTCACAGCTGCTTGTTCAGCATGGACCAAGTGAGCCTTGGGGATGACAGCATTCTCCAGAAGCAGCTACAGGACTCTAATGTACAGAAAGCCAAGGAGGTGCAACTTGAGGCTCTGCTAGCAAGCTACCAGTGAGACTGTTGGGTAGCCTCCTTTCTGTGTGGGAGATTGGAATCCAGTTTGTCACTTATCCACCAACAGCAACAAAGGAAAAGTGGTGCCATTATGCAGTCCATTTAATTCATGAGCATGTTACCCTGAGTAACTGGCCAGCCATTCATCGGATCCTTGATTGGGTACTCCTGAAATCAGACATGTTTCTGTAGAAAGAATGTTACGTCTAGGCTATCTATGCACCAATCAAGAATAAAGAGAATAGATTTTATCAAAGAACGGCAGAGAAATCCTTTAGCAATTCTAATCCACTTTGGGTTTTCAGCTGTATTTATATCTAAAGCAATAGACTAGAACTGAATTCTCTTCTACATTGTAAAATCACAACTGTGGGATTACAGGAATTCTGGTGATGATACTAAGGTGAAATAACCAAAAAGCACCAACAAACAAAAGGCCCTATTTTAACAATTGACATGATAGGAAATTTTAATAGGAGAGGGAATCTATAACTTTATTTTGAAAATGTTTCCAAATCAAATAAGGGCTTTTCCTCTAAAGGAGCCAGATGAATTACAAGATGTAGAAGAGGCAGCTGTAAAATTTGATCTTCCAAGTACCCCAAGTACCTTTACTGAGCTTGATCATAATACTGTCAAATTGCCATTATCTCACTAAAGGATTTCTATTTGCTGTCAGAAATAAAACCCTGAATACATTTTTATTCTTTCTACTGAGTGCATTGTCTGTTTTCTTTGTAAATGCAGTACAATAAACAAATTATTTAATAACTTACACGTGTCCAGAAGATTTTTATTCATGTGTTGCCCAAGTTGGTCTGCTCCAGCAGCTGGAGGAAAGGATTGGTGGTTGAGTATGCTTTTTGAACTGGAAGATGCAATGAAACTACAAATTGAACACTTGCCATTTTGTGGGGTTTGTAGTTTTGCTACTAGCTTTGAATTGGGATTGGGTGGAATTAAAGTACATTTGGGGTTTTTTCCCTCAAATTATGAATACAGTGTGTGCAAAATGCAGATGACTTGGAAATGTAAGCTCTTAATAAGGCACTGGCATTGTGAACACTATTACACACAGGTTTTCATACACCTGTCTGACTGACTTCTTTTTTTTTTTTTTTTTGAGACAGAGTCTCACTCTGTTGCCCGGGCTAGAGTGAGTGCCGTGGCGTCAGCCTAGCTCACAGCAACCTCAAACTCCTGGGCTCAAGTGATCCTCCTGTCTCAGCCTCCCGAGTAGCTGGGACTACAGGTATGCGCCACCATGCCCGGCTAATTTTTCTATATATATTTTTAGCTGTCCATATCATTTCTTTCTATTTTTAGTAGAGATGGGGTCTCGCTCTTGCTCAGGCTGGTCTCGAACTCCTGAGCTCAAACGATCCGCCCGCCTCGGCCTCCCAGAGTGCTAGGATTACAGGCGTGAGCCACCGCGCCTGCTTGACTTACTTCTTAGGATAATTCTTGGAATGTCTGAGCCAGAGAGTAAGCACATTTTTAAGGCTTTTAACAAGTATAGCCTAACTTACCTTCAGAACAGCTGGGCTATTTTCCTGTGTACGAACAATGTTCACGTGGGCCTGTTATAATCTCATTTTGTTCCTACTAGCTAGTTTGCCCCCAAAAGGGAAATATCATGTTTTAATTTTCATATTGGATTACTTGTGGGGTCAGAGATTTGTTTCATGGGTTCTATCGGCCATTTGTATTTTTTGGTTATTTGCCAAAATCACCCAGCTTTCTTTTGGAGTAGTTCCTGCTTTGCAGACTTGGTCAGGACCTGTTACGTATTAAAGGTAATGAATTTTGGTCATTTTTGCTTCATATATCGTGCAGTTTTTAATTTGCTTTTCATTTTTATTTGTGATGTTTTAGTGTTATTCATAGAAAGCCTTTCCCCACCTACCCTTGAACTATGTAAACTGTTCTAGTTGATTTGTTTTAGTTGTGTAATACTTAAGATACGCAGTGTTTTCACAACTTTGACCGAAATGCAACCTGTTGGGATTCATCAAATCAGTATGTTCACCAGACTGACCGACATAGGTAGGCCCTCCAAGCCTTGTGTTAAATGTATGGACCTAGAATTCCCAGCATTTGAGGAAACCTTAGTGCTCTTGTAGGAGAGCTTTTAGCTATCTCAGAAGAACCAACGAACTGAGATGGAGTCACAACCCCACCTTTAATTCTTAATTTGCTGGCCCTGAAGACATTTTTTTAAGTTGAGTCTTAAAAAACTACATGTATAATATGCATTTAAGTCTTTACAGAAACTAATCCCTACTACGAAATCCTTGTGATACCAGAGATACACCCCAGTTAAAAAGCCAGACAATTTGAGATAGGGTTAAGTGTTTAGAAATTTTAACCAAGGAATTAAGCAAGTTTACTTTAGTACCTAGTTTATAGACTGGCCCATTTCTTGTAAAGGGAGGAGGGTTTCTAAGACATAGATGTTCAATTTGATTTATATTCTTCCAAGTTTGCTTTTTATCATAATCTCTCCCTTCTGTCCTTAATTCAGATCTAGTTTTTGCCTGTTTTAATACAGTAACAAGACTTGCCCTCCAAAAGAGCAGAACTGGTCTATGTACAGAAGCCCTTTAGCTCCCTGCCAGTTGTGCCACTGAGACATTGTTTTTGCATTGGTTGCTTTGGATTCACTAGGTATAGACAGAGGGAGTGTGGTTGTTGTTGGAAATAAATTTATTGGCCCCTACTATAAATCCTCTGAGGATTGATAACAAAAGTGGGATGAGTTTTCAGAGTTGGAGTCCTGCTTTTGTTTTGTAAGTTGATCTTCATCAACTTACAAAACAAACATGTATCCATGTGTCCATCAGCATGTAAAGCTGCCAGAATCTACTCTTTGTTCCAGGAGTGGATTCTGATAAATCTCCATTTCAGCAGAAAATTATAAATAACTATGAAAGGCAACTTTTTCTTTTGAGACAAGGTCTAACTTTGCTGCCCAGGCTGGAATGCAGTGGCCTCATCATAGCTCACTGCAGCGTCCAACTTCTGGGCTCAGATGATCTTCCTGCCTCAGCCTCCTGAGTAGCTGGGACTTCCAGCTAAATTTTTTTATTATTTTTTGTAGAGACAGGGTCTTGCTATGTTGCCCAGGGATCTCAAACTCCTGGCCTCCCAAAGTGAGGAGATTACAGGCATGAGTTACCACCCCCAGCCGAAAAACAACTTTTCACTCTGTCATCCAGGCTATAGTGCAGTGGCATCATGGTAGCTCACTGCAGCCTCAAACTCCTGGGCTAAAGTGAGCCTCCTGCCTCAGCCTCCTGAGTAGCTAGAACTATAGGCCCGTGCCACCACGCCCTGCTAATTTTTCTATTTTTTTGTAGATACAGGATCTTGCTCTTACTCAGGCTGGTCTCGAACTCTTGACCTCAAGCAATCCTGCCCCTCAGCCTTCCAGAGGCATGAGCCAGCGCGCCTGGCTGGAAACTTTTAAAAGGGCCCTAGTGATTCCCATCTCCTGGTATTCAAGTAATGCACTTGCCTTGAACGTGGGCTGGGCTTTGTGAGTGTCCTAACAGAATAGGGCAAAAGTGATGGAATGTCACTTGAGAGACAGTTACAAAGGGGCTGTGGCTTCTGTGTGTGCACACTCTTTTGTTCAGTCTTGCTCTTTTGGAACCGTTGTTCTAGGGAAGCAAGCTGCCATCTGAGTAGCCCTATGGAGAGGCCAACAGCCGCAAAGAACTGAGACCCTTAGTCCCAACAACCTGTGAGAAATAATCCTGCGAACTACTGAGCTTAGAAATGGATACAACAAAATTGCAGCCTTATGAGAAACCTTGAGGCAAAGACAGCCCTACTGGGATTCCTAATTCACAGAAACTGATTATATATATATATATATATATATACGTGATATATATATATATATATGTTGTCTTAAACCGTTGAGTTTTAGGGTAATCTGTTAGGCAGCAGCAGGTCACTAATACAATGTTGTAAAGTAATGAAATCATTTAAGATGCTCTCCAAGCCCACATTTCAGCTATAAATGACTGGTCGTTACTCTCTCGACCATATCTGCTCAGGGCTAGTCATTATCAGCGAAACTTGGGCGCCACAACCAACTCTATGCCCTAGCCCAAGGCAGAGGCAAGCCAGAAGTGAGAAAGGAATGAGGTGACTTGGTAAGAGGAGTGCTGATTGTATTGATTTTTGTTCTATATACTTTAAAAGATGAATGAGATTTGAGATACCTTTAAGAATTTAAAGGTAAAATAACTTTAAAAGAGCTGATAAACAGTTACTAGGTATCTGAACAAAAATCATTACTGTTATTAGGTTGAATATTGAGTTTCTTTGAAGATAAAGCAAAAAACCTGAAATGCTGGGTCATCTGACTGACAAACAGACTTACAGGTCCCTCCCCAGCACTGGTCATTAGCAAACATCAATCCTGCTTTGGTGAACTCACTGCTCCTGGCAAAAGCAAGGTGTGGGCTGTAGATGTAGGGCTTAAGCCCCGCGCTACCCCGGGTAGCTTCTGTGGACCACTCCAGTTGCCAGTTCAGTGAGAAATGTTTTGAGGATAGAGAGACTTTTAGAAACTTTTCTTTTACCTCTTTAAAAAGTAAGTTATGAGAAATAACCGAACAAATATAGATAGAAAAGTCACTAAGCTGCAGAATGAATTTGTCAAATTCTGTCATTCATCAAGCTTGCATAAAGAAGATAGCTGACTATGAATTAAATACTTTTTATCAGCAAAAGAAATTATGAATGTGATCATTCTTGCAAAACAGTTACTGTGGACCAAGTGACAAGGTCAAATCACCTAACAGTTCCCACCACCCACGATTTAACTGTGACAGTCTAGGATACTAACTCCTAGCCAATCTGAACTTAAGAGGAAACAGCACATAGGCGTGTCGTCCAGGTGCATTGGCCAAACACACCTACAGCCACAGATAAGAAAATTGTTCCCATGTCACTGCTGCTTGCTCAAGCAAGACTGTTTCTATACAGCATCCTCCAGGCAGGGACAGCCTGGAGGACCTATCTTTATCTTGGCTTTTGCTGTGATGAAATGCTGAGTTCTCGAACCTGGCAGAAGATTCACTATTTAGTAGCCAGCCCTCCGTATCTGCAGGTTCTGCATCCACAGATTCAACCAACCACAAATGAAAATACTTGGAAAAAATTACAATAAAAATATAAATAATACAGTATAACAACTTATTTATATAGCATTTACTTTGTATTAGGTATTATAAGAAATCTAGAGGTGATTCAAAGTATATGGTAGGATATGCATAGGTTTTATGAAAATATCACACATTTTGTATCAGGGACTTGGGCATCCATGGATTTTGCTACCTGAGGGTGGTTCTGGAACCAATCCCCCACAGACACTGGGAGATAGGTATGCCAAATCCAATTTTTGTGGGGTTTCTTTGAGGAAAAAGAAAGAGGAGTTTATTAATTTGCCGGCAAATGAGGTTGGCAGACTGCCGTCTCAAAGTACCAGCATCCTCTAAAATTTTTGACAAGAGATGTCATCTATTCCTGTAACAAATTATTGAACATAAGTAACAAATTTCTGAAGCTGGCAGCCAGTTTTGGTTCAGTCAGTGTGGACACTTATAAGGAAATGTGATATTTGGTTCCCAGGGGAAAAACGTCAAATTAGTCCCAAGAGTAATTAGTCTCCTATCACCCAATATTTATAAAACTTTCTGATGGCTGTCAAAGGATTCAGGTTCTGATAGCCAGCAATAAGAAAACAAAATGTGAGAAGGGAGAAGCAAAGGACCCCCTAAACCTGAATGCAGAATGACCCACCCAACACACTTCCAGCCACCTCTTCTTCAGCGGCCATCTCACTGCAGCTGGGCGTGTCTGTGTGTGTCAGCCGTCAGGGACACCTGGGAGGGCGCCCTGGAGATAGACTCGCGCAGTCCTGTCATTTGACTGAGGAGATGCCTCAAGAGGCCAAAGTGGTTTGCTGGTGTGAGGGGCTAAGAAGAGAACTTGGGTCCCCAGGAGGTGAGCGCTGCCACACCACGCAGCCTCTGGATATATTTATCCCGTGCAGGCCACTGAAGTTCCGCGTCACCTGAGAGTACATAGAAGGAGGTCTTGTCTTAGAAGACTGTCTGGTTTTCATCCTATCATAAAAAGCTTCAAGCTTCAGGCCTATGGTAGCCAGGGACAAGGAAGCTTGGGAGGAACAAGTTCTTATCTCTGAAGAATTAGATTCCCTAATTTTCCATGTCTGAGAAGTAGGTGACCTGTAGATAAGAAAAGCAAAATAACAGAAGATTACAAGAATATAAAATTTGACATTTTAAAAACCAATTAAAAAAAACCCACAGCCCCATGTATGCTCACGTTTTTACTTTCGTTCTACTTAGACATGAATTTCCTCATTCAAGTGTAAGATAGTATTGACTGTCCCTCAAGTAAAAACATATACCTTTTAAAATGTAGTGCCGGCCGGGCGCGGTGGCTCACGCCTGTAATCCTGGCACTCTGGGAGGCCGAGGTGGGTGGATCGCTCGAGGTCAGGAGTTCGAGACCAGCCTGAGCAAGAGCGAGACCCTGTCTCTACTAAAAATAGAAAGAAATTATCTGGCCAACTAAAATCTATATAGAAAAATTTAGCCGGGCATGGTGGCGCATGCCTGTAGTCCCAGCTACTCTGGAGGCTGAGGCAGTAGGATCACTTAAGGCCAGGAGTTTGAGGTTGCTGTGAGCTAGGCTGACGCCACGGCACTCTAGCCCGGGCAACAGAGCAAGACTCTGTCTCAACAACAACAAAAAAAAAATGTAGTGCCATTAATAATAACAACAAGGCAGACATAGAGGTACAGTTGCCCTTTGATTTAGTAATGCCATTCAAGATTTTATCAACAAAAGCAAAAAGTTAATATGTACAGTAGCAACCCTAAATGTCTAATAATCAAGGTTTGGTTTAAGAAAAAGTGATACATCAGCGATGTGGAATTTGTGGCTTTAACAAACTGTGATAATGAGCATTGTAAAAACATGAGAAAAATGATTGTGCTCTGAAACGTTGCTATTCACGGTGTGATCCGAGCTCTAGCAGCCCATCCCCTGGCATCTGCGGCCCCCACTCCAGGCACCGAATCAGAAGCTGCACTTTAACGGGGCCCCAGGTGATTGTAGCATGTGGAAGTTTGAGAATCATGCTCTCATAAGTGGAGGGGGAGGGGTAACAATTTTATTTATAATTACTCAAAAAGGTATATTTTTGTGGTCAAGAATTGGAAGGTATTTTGTAAAAATAAATACCATGTAAATGGAGATAAACCCTCCTACCCACACAAAGTGCCTGGCCCGCTGTAGGTCCTCAATAAATGACAGCTGTTAGGGAGGTGACACTGTTGTGGGGGTTTCTTTTTCTTTTTTTAATGCATTCCTTAATGTTCTTGTTAAGTCACATGTTGGAAACATAAAAGACAATAAAGAAACTAATATGCCGCACTTCCTTTTGAACCAGCATTAAAACTGGTTAACTCATTGTTTTTCTTTTTGCTTTGGCTATCAGGAAGCACAGCTAACTTTAACGCTCAATACAGTAACACTGTTAGCCTAGCTTTCCTAAATATTTGTTTTTCTCTCCATAACTTTTGTTTTCTATTTTATTAGGTTTTCCAGTATGTTTCTTACAAATCACTTACAATTCTCTCTGAAAATAAGGGTCCAAATTACAGTAATGACTTTTAAAAAACAGTCCGTTCCTATTTGCCAGGCTCTACAAAAATACGTTTCTGAAACTAACCACCTTGCCTGTTTTATTTCTTGTCTCCCTGTTCTTGCTTCCTGTTTGCTCCCCAGTGAAGGTCCCAGATGCCAGATAGCTCCTGTCCCTGGGGTTTTGCTCCTGTCTCCCCAGGCAGCGTGTAGCCCCAGCCCCTTCAGTCATCCCCCGAAACTCGGAGGATTCCAGAGGGAGCAGAGAGGCCCCAGACCCTCCAAAGGCGCACAGACCACTCTCCAACAGAATTACTCACCAACCCTCCAGCTGCTTCAGACTTCCTCTGTAATGAAGGAGAAAAGTATGTGTTTACAACCAAGCCTTGTTTTTAGGGTAGTTGCCCGCACACCACGCCATCGCCAAGCTAGATCAGATCCCCCTGATTCGCTCTCAAGAAAGCTTTGTTCATACCGTTTATCGGCTGTAGTTCTGTACTGCACGATTGTCTCCCTTATCAGACCATAAGCTCCAATTTAGACCTCGATCCCCACTGGACCCCCAGCGCCCAAAGGTGTTGGCGGGTGACTGGGGCACAGGAGCTGTTACTGGTTGGGCAGGTGGGTGACACAAAAAGCAGAGATACTGGAAAGAGAATAGGGGGAGAACTAACATTTATGAATCTGCCTATAATGTGCAGACATTGTTAATGTTTATATGGGATCCTCAGCACAATCTTTTATTTCTTTATTAATATAATTGGCTAACATAAAATTTACCCATTTAAAGTATACAACTCCGTGGATTTTAGTATATTCACTAGATTGTGCAACCATCACGGCTGTCTCATTCTAAACCATTTTCATCACTTCAAAGAGAAACTGGCCATTAGCCGTCACCCCCAATTCCCCCTCCCCCAGCCCCAGTAGCAGGCAACTACTCATCTACTCTCTGTCTCCATGGATTTGCCTGTGCTGAACGTTTTACATAAATAGAATCACACACGTACAGATGGAAGCCAGTTTTTTGTGTCTGGCTTTTTTCATTTAATGTGTTTTCAAGGTTCATCCACCTTGTAGCAATTATCAGTACTTCATTTCTTTTTATGGCTGGATGATATTTCATTGTACAGACATGCACATTTTGTTTATCCCGTCATCGGCAGATGGACTTTGGGTGGTTTCCATTTTGGGGGCTATTATGCTGCTATAGACATTGTGTATAAGTTTTTGCGTGAACACTTGTTTTCGGTTTCCTTGTGTGTACACCTAGGAGTGGAATTGCTGCCCATGAGGTGACTCTATGATTGACCATTTGGGGAACCACCAGGCTGTTTCCCAGAGCAGCTGCACGATTTTACATTTTCACCAGCAGTGTGTGAGGCTTCCAATTTCTCCACATGCTCGCCAACACTTGCTATTGTTCATCTTTTTTATGGCAGCCATCCTAGTGGGCATGAAGTTGTACATATTGTGGATTCGACTGGCATTTTCCTAATGACTAAAGATATGGAGCATCTTTTCATGTGCTAATTGGCCATTTGTATATCTTCTTTGGGAAAATGTTAATTTAGATCCTTTGCCCATTTAAAAAATTAGATAATTTATCTTTTTATTGTTGTGGGAGTTCTTAATATATTCTAGATACTAGATTCTTAGCAGATTACGATTTGTAAATATTTTCTCCCAATCTATGGGTTGTCTTTTTCTCTTTCTTTAATTTTTTTTTTTTTTAGAAACAGGATCTTGCTCTGTCACCCACGCTGGAGTACAGTGGCCCCATCATAGCTCACTGTAACCTCAAACTCCTGGCTCCAGTGATCCTCCCACCTCAGCCTCCCAAGTAGCTAGGACTACAGGTGCATGCCACCATGCCTGGCTAATTTTTAAAAAAAATTTTGTAGAGATGAGGTCAAACCATGTTACCCAGGCTGGTCTGGGACTCCTAGCCTCAAGCGATTCCCCTGCCTTGGCCTCCCAAAGTGCTGGGTTTACTGGTGTGAGCCACTGTGTCCAGCCTTTTTCACGGTCTTGATGGTGTCCTTTGAAACACAAAAGTTTTTAATTTTGATGAAGTCCAATTTATCTGTTTTCTTTCCTTTGGTTGCTTGTATATTAGGTGTCATACCTAAGAAACCATTGCCTAATCCAAGTTCAGGAAGATTTATACCTATGTTTTCTTTTAAGATTTTTATATATTATATTTAGTTTTTGATCATTTAGGTCTTTGAGTTAATTCTTGTATATGGTGTGATGTAGGGGTCCAACTACATTCTTTTGCATGTCGATATCTGGTTGTTCCAGCACCATTTGTTGGAAAGACTATTCTTTCCTCCATTGAATGGTTTTAGTACCCTTGTTGAAAATCAACTGGCCATAAATGCTTGGGTTTATTTCTGTACTGTCAATTCTATTCCACTGAGCTATGTATATCCTTATGCCAACACTACACCATCTTGATTACTGTAGCTGTGTAGTAAGTTTTAAAATTGGGACATGTGAGTCCTCCAACTTTGTTGTTCTTCAGATTGTTTTGACTATTCTGGGTGCTTTGTATGTCCATGTGAATTTTAGGATCAGCTCATCACTTCTGCAAAAAGCCAGCTGGGATTCTGGTAGAGATTGCATTGAATCTGTAGATCAGCTTGGAGATCATTGCCTTCTTAACAATAGTAAGTCTTCCCAGTCACAAATGTGAGATGGCTTTCCATTTATTTAAGTCTTTCTTTTCTTTTCTTTTCTTTTCTTTTCTTTTCTTTTCTTTTCTTTTCTTTTCGAGACAAGGTCTTGCTTGTTGCCCAGGCTAGAGTGCAATGGCATCATCATGGCTCACTGCAACTTTGAACTCCTGGCTTCAAGTGATCCCCCTGCCTCAGCCTCCCAAGTAGCTGGGATTACAGGCCCGTGACACCACACTCAGCTGGTTTTTCTATTTTTGGTAGAGACAGGATGTTGCTCTTGCTCAGGCTGGTCTCAAATTCCTGGCCTCAAGCAATCCTCCCACCTCAGCCTCCCAAAGTGCTAGGATTGCAGGTGTGAGCCACTGTACCTGGCCCTTAAGCCTTTAATTTCTTTCAACAATGTTTTGTAATTTTTATGTACAAGTCTTGCTCTTTGTTTGTTAAATTTATTCCTAATTTTATTCTTCCTGATGCTGTTGTAAATGAAATTGTTTTCTTAATTTCATTTTTGGATTGTTCATTGCTAGTGTATGCATATATAGTTGATTTTTGTATATTGCTCTTGTATCCTGCAAACTCGATGAAGTTGTGTTTAGCTTTAATAGTTTTTTAGTTGATTATTTAGGATTTTCAATGTACAAGTTCATGTCATCTGCTAATAGAGATAGCTTTCCTTTTTCCTTTCCAAACTGGATTTTTAAAATTTCTTTTTCTTGCCTAATTGCCCTAGCTGTAACCTCCAGTATGATGTTCAATAGAAGTGACAAGAGCAGACACCCTTATCTTATTCCTAAGCACGACCTTTTAAAGTAGGGATTTTTTTACAAATGAAAAAAAAAAAAAAAAAAAAAAACCTGCCTGCTCCCCCATGAAGCTGGAGGAAATTGAAGCTCAGAGAAGTTAAGTAGCCTCTGCAAGGTCACACCGCTAGTTAAAAATGGAGCCAAAACTTAAACCCAGTTTTGACTCCGGAGCCCATACTCATTCTCCTCTGCCTTCTTAACCCCCAAAGAGAGAACCAGCAACTACATCCTTCACTTCTTTCATTCGTCCAGTCATGCCACACATAGAGGAGGTGGCAGCACAGGGTTAGTGTTCTCCTTTTTACCGGAAAGACCTGGAAGAACTGGGACTTGAACTTGGCTCTCCTGACCCCAATTTTGTGCTTTGAAAGAAGAAATATGGACCTTCACTGAGTAACTAGATGTATTCATAAAGGTTATGTGGGTGTTTCCTCAAAGGTAATAAACACGAAGGATAAAACAAGCCCTGTGCAATAGTGAGGGCAGAGAAGACCCTGGAAAGGCTGAGACAAGGTACAGGGGACATGAAGGCAGTGGGACAAGGAAGGAGGAGAAAGGGAATTGATACTTTGTTAGTAAAGAAAATGTCAATGGAACAAAACCATCTCTTTATAAAAAAAAAAAAAAAAAAAAAAAAAAAAAAACACCTTAGAGGATTTTTGTGAATAAAATTTCCTTTTGACTAAAGAATCTCTTCTGAAAAAGAAGAATGCATGGCCGGGCGCGGTGGCTCACGCCTGTAATCCTAGCACTCTGGGAGGCCGAGGTGGGCGGATCGTTTGAGCTCAGGAGTTCGAGACCAGCCTGAGCAAGAGCGAGACCCCACCTCTACTAAAAATAGAAAGAAATTATATGGACAGCTAAAAAAATATACATAGAAAAAATTAGCCGGGCATGGTGGCGCATGCCTGTAGTCCCAGCTACTCGGGAGGCTGAGACAGGAGGATCGCTTGAGCTCAGGAGTTTGAGGTTGCTGTGAGCTAGGCTGACGCCACGGCACTCACTCTAGCCTGGGCAACAGAGTGAGACTCTGTCTCAAAAAAAAAAAAAAAAAAAGAAGAATGCAAATGAGTGTTATAACAATACTCTGTGCGTGTAGCCAGACGTATTAAGGTGGCCCTGCCTGACCTGAGGCCGAGAGCTGGACAAAGTGCCTCCAGCAGCTCCCACCGAGTCCCCCCTGGAGAAAACTCCGTTGCTGGAGAAAGCCCTGTGGCTGTGCAGGTTGCTGCTGAAATCGCCCGCTCCGGCACTTCCGCACCGAGCTTCAATACATGAGACTAAATAAAAATGGAGTAAATGAAATTGGCCCACATGAAAACACCTCCCATCACTCTCGCACATAGAAGAGGCTCAGGAAATACTAGCTCCGTCCTCCTTCCCTTTACGGGGTCCTCAAGGGACCCAGGCCCTAAGCATCCCCCTGGCCCAGGAGCTGCAGGAATCTACTGCAATGGAAAGAAACCTCCCTCTTCTCTCCTCCTTGGCCCAGATATTTCCAGTAATTTGGCTTCCATCTTTAACCACACAGCAAGTGTGTGAGTCTCTTTTCTTCCACCCCCTCCCCCCACCCAAAGAAGGGGGAAATGTTTCAGACGCTTCCCCATGGGGAGGCGGGCCCTGGGCTCAGCCAGAGAAGACCTGGGCTCTGGGCTACTCTCTGCAGCCACCTTTCTGTGACCCTCTGGGCAAGCCTCCTGTCTGGGCTTCAGGTTCCTCACGTGGGAAGGGTCCCTGGTCACAGAGGGTAGGGGAGGTTGGCGGCTGCTTCTAGCCCAGGTCCAAGGGCCGCTGTTAAGACAGCCATGGGGAAGGGAGACTGGCAAGGCCCCTGAGGTATAACGGGTCCCTCGTGGTGGCCCCTGCTGAGATGTCTTTCTTCCCTGGCCCTCTTACAGGGTTTGTTGTGGGATTCGCAGGGGTGTGAGACAGGCCGTGCCCTCTGCCTAGGAGATGAAGTTCATGCTCTGAAAACATTAACCCCTCAGGACAGACAGGGGGAGAGGCTAATGAGAAACAGGGGCAGAAGGCGCCTTAGGGAGAAGCAAGGTCGTGGGAAGCCGTCAGGGAGGCTTCCTGGAGGGTCTGCGGGGCCTCGAGGGTGGGCTGCAGCTGCACTTAGTGACTGGCGGGTGGGAGTTGGGTGCGAGGAGTTGAAACAGGGTGGACGCTCAGACAACCCTGGGCTGCCCTGACCCCAGGGCACAGGCTCCACTGCCCGCACTCCAAGGTCTGTCACGTCTGTGCCCTCACTGGGTTCTCAGGGTGTCCCAAGCATTAACCTCCCTTCCCCCTCCTTCCCCAACGGCTCAGCCCCTCTGCCGCCCTGCCGCTCCTCTCTGCACGGGCAGACTCCCAGCGTTCCTTCGAGGCCAGCCCAGTGCCTCCTTCTAGAGGAGCCCACGCTTAGGCCCCTGCTGGGTTAGGGCTCTCTCCCCTGTAGACCCTGAGAGTGTGGGGGGCCGAGGGGACACTCTACCACAGACAGCCCCGCCACACGTCACCATACTGCTGCCGGCTTCAACCCTCCCCTGGCCTTTGGCCTCTGTCTGAGTGGTCTTGGTGTCCCCATCCCTTGGGTCGGGGAGACTCAGGGGACCCCGCCACCCTCATCCCCGGGGTCTCCAGGCAGGGGACGTCATTACGGAGAAGGGCAGGTTACCTTTCCCATCTGCCTTGTAGTCGTCGGGGAGGAGCTTGTCCTGCCGGTAACCCAACACGAAGGCCAAGAAGGAGAGGATGAGGGCGTCGCCGATGCTGAGGATGGCCAGCATGAAGGCCCAGCGGATGGTGCAGTGGCCCAGGGTGTACTTGCCCGTCTGCTCCCCACACATGCGTCGCACCTCGCTTGAGTCCCAGCCGTCGGGGTAGACCAGGCAGCCAATCATCAGGCCTGTGGCTGAGAGGGCAGGACGGGGAGCAGATGGTGTCAGGCCTGCTGTGCCCAGCCCACAACTCCCACCTGGCACTACGAGTATCTTGTCACCTCCTTTCTCCTTGTGATAGTTGCCCAGAGGGGCACAAGAGGCAGCTCCTACCATCTTTCTTACAGAACGCAGGTGAGAAACCAAGGCTCCAAAGGCTAAAACAACTGGCCTCTGGTACCTGGCAGTCAGGGCAGGCGCAGAGGGCTGAGTTTTTCAGCCCAGGCCTGCAGCCATTCCCCTCGGCTCAGACTCACTGAGGCACTGCCTCCCCTGGCTTCGAAGACCTCCAGTACCTGGTCCCAGCACAGAGAACCCGTCTCTCCTAACATGTGCATCTGTTCATAATGTCGACACCTCTGAAACAAGTGTGATAAGAAAGTGTCAGGCCATTGTTTGATTAGCAGTATTTTTTCTTTTTGTAATATGTAGTATAATGGTGTGTCCTACCACTCCAGTATCTTAGAGTCGGTGGATACAGGAAGGCTTTCTGGCCCCATGCCTGGCTGTTTCCTTCATGAACCTTCCACTTAAGCAAACAAGTTTCCTCCCCACCGTTACCACACGGCACGGTGTGGTTGCCTACACATCCCTGAATTTAAGAATCCCTGGAATATTTATTTAAAATGCTGTTTTCTTTGCATATAACATGTGCCAAAATAAAATAAAATACAATACTGGTTCCCAGGCCAGGGTTGGGCTCAGAAATCCCTGTCTTGGAAAGCACTCTTCCAGGTGGTTCTCTCAATAGGAAAAGCTGGGAACACACTAGACCAGGCTGCCGGGATCTCAAGCCCAGCTCTTGGTTAACTAGCTGTGAGCAGGAGCAGGTTACCTAAGCTTTCTCTGCCTCAGTTTCCTCATCTGAGGAGGTAACAACCCTACCTGTCGTGGCTGCAGTGAGGGTCAAATGAGCTGACATTGGACAAGTGCTTAGAACAGTGCCTGGCACGTACTTGGCACTTCGTGAGTGTCAGCTCTTACTGTCCCACCTGCGCCTGCATTGACTTGGTATTTACAGCTGAGATTTCTACTATGCCTGCTTCCCCCTACTTCTTCCATCCCTCCCATCAAACCGCATCTCCCACCTTAGCCGCACTGGGGTGAAGCACAGACAGATGACATAATCCCAGGATGTGACTGGGGTGACCCGAAGCACCACTGCCATGCAGGCAGGAGTCCCTGCCATTACCTGTGCCCCGTCCCACCCTTGGCCCTCCTTCCACAGGCCGGGAGGTTTTCTAGCCCCAAGGCTGTGCCCTCTCCAGGAACTCCTCAGAAGAGCACCTCACAGGACCTCAAATGACCTTCCCGGGACCCAGCTCATTCTTATAAGGAAGGTGAGTAGATCAAACAAAGGCACAGTAACATGTAAAGATCAGGGTCCACCTCCCTGCCTCAGTTTATCAACTTCCTTTGACTTTTATGGGAGGAACTCATTTATATAGTTCTTTTATAGATCATAAAATACTTCGTGTACAACAGTTCTGTGAAGTAGGCCAGATATTCATTATCCCCATTTTACAGATTAGAAAACTGAGGGCTCAGAGAAACCAAATGACTTGCCCATCATCCCGCTATGTCAGAGCCAAGACCTGAACTCTCAGTTCCCGACTTTTCTGACTTCAAAGTCCATTCCTTCCATCTCCAAACAAGGACATCTCTCCGAGGGGCTGAATGTCTTTGGCGGTGACACCTCAGACTTGGAGACAAACTGAGAAGTGTTCGGGAACCTCCCACAGCTCTTTGGTAAAACCTGTGTAGCCAGGCCCTTCCCCACTTGGTGCGGTCCAGCCCTCCGGTGCCTGAGGTGGCCCCTAGCTTAAAGGGGGCACAGGCGGACGTGGAGAGGAGCTGCCTACCCCTCAGGACTCGCCATTCTCCCCATCGTGCCTCCCTCTGGCCCCTGCCGAAGGGGTTCCACAGGGTGTTCCTAGGGGGTTCCAGCAAAGAGCCCAGGGCCTCTGACTTAGAAACAGGCTGTGGGTACCACAGTCGCCCATGGTGCTGGGTACGGTGGGAGTCTATCCCATCTGTGGTGTCTCGAGGGCCTACGGCCAGCAACGTGTCCTCAGACAGTTTACTTACCCTCTCTGACTCCATCGTGTTGTCCCTGAGATACCTGACCCACAAGGCCTGCGAGGATTGTGATCGTTTGTAGGAACTGCTTACTACGGTGTCGTGTACGTGGGGAGTGGCCAGTTAATGTTAGTCATTGCTATTATTCCTGACGCTGGGGTCAGATGGAAGCCATCTCGGTGGCGTGGCTGCTGTCAGACCTGCTCACAAATACTCCGGGTACGCGGCAGGATTGCTCTTTGCCCCGCACTTGCCCCTCAGGTTGGGCAAGGTCATGTTCCTTTGGCCAACAGGTGGGAGCAGATGTGTGTACTCCCAGGCCAGAGCATCTAACGGCCAGTGGAAGACTCCAGAGCTCCTTTCTCTCTGCAGTGAGGACAGCCAAGGACAGCTGATACTCCCTCAGTGTGGGTCCTGGGAGACAGCAGTGAGAGCAGAGCCCGCAGGTGACCCCAATGGGCATGTACCATAAGCAAGAAATAAATAAACCTTACTGTCGCATCACTTCCCATCCTGACAGGTAAAGTTGTTTTCTGTTTTTCACATTTCCTGAGCACCTACCACGTGCCAGGCACCGTGCAAGGTGTTTTCCATGCATCATACCGTCCCATCTTTACACGAACCCCACAAAACGGGGTACTGTTGCCACATTCTACAGGGGAGGTACAATGGACTGAATTTTTGTTTCCCCCAAAACTCAGACGTTGAAGCCTCAGTCCCAATGTGATGGTGTTAGGAGGTGGAGCCTTTGAGAGGTGATTAGGTCAAGGGGTGGGGCCCTAATGAATGGGATTGGTGCCCTTATAAAAGGGACCCCAGAGCGGGTAGGGTAGCCAAAGGTTGGTTAGTGGATACAAAATTACAGCTAGGTAGAGGAATAAGTTCTAGTGTTCCGTAGCACTGTACGGTGACTATAGTTAACAATAATTTATTGTATATTTTCAAATAGTTTGAAGAGTGAATTTTGAATGTTTCCAACACAGTCTACAGCCATACCTCCCTGAACGCACCTGATCTCGTCTAAATGTTCCCAACACGAAGAAATGATAAATGTTTGAGGTGATGCATATGCGAGTTACTTTGATTTGATCATTACACATTTACACATGTAGCAAATATCACATTGTATCCTATAAATATGTACAATTATTATGTGTCAGTTAACAATAATAAAAGCAAACAAATCAATGAATAAAAGGGACTCCAGAGAGCCCTCTTGCCCTCTGTCCACCCTGCCAGGACAGCACTAGGAGTCAGAAGTCAGCGCAGAAGAGGGCTGTCACCGGAGCTCTAGTGTGCACGGCTCCCATGCCACACTGGCACCGTGACTTCAGACTTCCAGCCTCCTGAACCGTGAGAAATAGATTTCTGTTGTTTAAACCCCTAGTTTGTGGGAATTTGTTATAGCAGCCCTGCTGAAATAGAAGCAGGTAGAACTGATGAAGACGTAAGGTTACCAAAAGTCAGACAAGCAACTTGCTCTCCCTGGGTTTTTAGGAGCTGGGACCACACTCTGCCTACCCCTGGCACCCAGGAGCTCAGTTAATAGCGTGAAGTTAAGCCACAGCCCCACGTTGTCCCCTCACCCGTCCTCCCCCCTCCCCACCCTCTGCCCTTTCCCTGCTCCCAGGCTTCTTGGCAAGGATCAGCTAACTGGTTTGGGCCTCTTGAAATGTATGCAACTCCCAGCTGCTGGATGTGGGGCCCACCCCCTCCTCATCGCCCCCTTTGGCTCATTCCTCCTTCCCCAGTGCAGCAAGATGGAACAGGACACCACCCTGGCCCTCCCCCAGCATCAATGTTTCATGGGATGGCAGCTGGCCACCTCTGCTATCAGTGTCTCCGGCTCTGTGACCTGGATAGTGTGTGACGCAGATGGCGTGTCATCTCTCCCCCACCCAGGCCCTCCTGGCACTGCCTGGCTCACAAATGGCACCTGCAGGGGGGTGTCGGGGGGGGGGCAGTTGGCACAGAGAACGCGAGAGGGATGGTTGTGTCTCCGGTGTCCCACAACCCTGACACAGAGAGTCAGCTGGCAAGCATGTCAGGGTCGGTTCCACTCCTCCTCGGCACAAAACTGGTAAATCTTCATTTCCCCTTCTTTTTCGATATGCCTGTCCTCTCCCTTTCTGCCCACTGCCCAGCAAGCCTTGCCTTACCCCTGCCTCACCCTCCCTGTACCATACAGAGAGACTGCAGGGAAGAGGCAGATGGCGAGGGGCTCTGTGGGGGGTTCTGAAGCCAGGTAAGTGGACTGGGTGCAAGACTCGGAATCAAAGGTGTGTCCCTCGCTGCCTATGTGCCCAAAGACAAGTTACCCACTGGCAGCCTCATCTGTAAAACGAAGAAATATCTACCTCGCTGGGTTGTGATGCGGCTCCTCCAGGTAACATATGTAAAGGTATTTTGTAAATCACTATACTTATATAAATAGACAGCTCAATAAAAATGTCTTGGGAAGACGTCTAGTCTCTTGGGACCTGCTGCTTTAATTCTCTAGGTCCTCAGCAGCCAGCTGATCCCCTCTCTCAGCCCCAGATGCTGTATCCATAGCTGGGGGGAGGTATAGTTCTCTGGAGTCACCTTCAACTCTGCGGTCCTGAGTCTGTGTTTGTCGATCTGGGATTCAGATCCTTGTTGCACTCCCTGTGTTCAGGAGGACTATTTCTCATTCTAACCAACGATGTCAAGATGATTTCACTCTAGTCTCCGGTCCCCAGCACTGCTACTGGACATCTTACCCACACGGACAGTTTGTGTGTGGTTCTTGGGGTGGGCAGGGACCAGGGTACCAGAGGTTGCAGGACAAGGTCTTGGGCCATCTTTTCCTGGGCTCCAGAAAAGAGCTGGACCAACTGGCCCAAGGACCAAGAGGACTGCCTGGGCCAGGAGCAGGAAATGGAGCAGGGAGGCCTTGCCTGAGGGCAACACAAGTCCTGCCTGCTCTGCTTAGTTTTAAAGGACCCTGAGTGGCTTCTCCCACCTTACAAAATATCACTCCATTTGCTACCTCAACTGTGGAATCCCATGATCAGGAACATAGATTTTCACTCCATGATGAAAGAGGGGACTTCAGATGCAAATTTCTATTCATACTCAGGATGATAATAACATTCCAAAATCAATCAGTAACCTTAGAACCTTCCTTGAGAGTAGTTTGAGGTGGGAGGAAGGAGTGAGGGCAGGGTTCTAGGCACTTTTAAAGGAGAAAGAACACATACCCAGAAGTGGGAAATGAAGGCATCTAGAATGTGCCTGGCTGGCGTCACTATTTTGCTCTGGGGTTGGGTCCTATTCTCACATGGCTGATAGAGGACTCTTCCTTATTTCTGTCTCCCAGAGCTGCAACACCTGGTGTGGTGGCCTGGGCGTCAGGACCAGGAGCTGTGTGCCCCTGGGCAAGTCATTTTCCCTCTCTGGGATCAGTACCTCATCTGTGAGATGAGGGGGTTGAATGGTTTCATGTAAGGTCCTTTCTGCTTCAGCCATTCTAAGATTCTCTGCTCCTCAGCATCTTCTGCGGAGTATTGAGTAGGGCTGGGCTCCAGGAGGACAGCTGAGAACAACACCCAGAGCCTCCACAGAGGGGGCACGTTGCAGCCACAGCTGTGGCCTAGGGGTGGGCCCCTGCCTGCCCTCCCGCCATCCCTGCTCACCCGCAGCCAGCTGCATCCACGCGCAGATCTTGTAGACGGTGGCCGTGTTGCAGACGAAGAACAGGCTGAAGCAGATGATGGAGCCAATGATGAGGAACATGCCCAAGGCCACAAAGAACATGGCAGTCTTGAAGGCTCTGGAGGGTATGGAGGAGAAGTCCAGGGGACCACCTTTGCAGATGAGCTCGGAGGACAGCACGTTGCCCACGCAGTAGGAGAAGAGGCCGAAGTAGCCCGCCTGCGGTGTGTTGACGCTGTCCCCGATCCAGTAGGGCTGGATGAAGAGGGCCATGACCAGCACAGAGAAGCAGATGGTGAGCGTGCCCCACATCACACCGACGGCCCGCGAGTTGCGCACGTAGTTGGTGTGGTAGATCTTGGCGGCCTCCTGGGCGGGCAGCAACTTCACCATGGTGAGGGCAGCAGGCCCGGGCTGCAGGCCTGTGGGCTGCAAGTCCCTGGCTTCGTGGAGGGAGGCCCAGAAGCGGGTCGCTCTTCAGCCGGCTCGGGGAGGAGGGGAGGTCAGGGGACAAGGTGAGGGGAGGGGGCTCAATAGCACAAGGCCATCTTTGGCTTCGTCAGGGGAAGCTGGCCAGATGCCTGTGCCCGCACTGGCCGGGCCTGTCTCGTCTCTTGCCTCCTCCCAAGCCGGCCAGGGTCTCGGGCCGCGGTGCCGCCCTGCTCCCTCCGGGTTGCCGGCTCCCGGCCGCCGAGAGCCCGCCCCTTCCCGCGGCCGCCTCCTCCCCGGGCGCGGAGGCCGTTTCAGCACCGCGGCCAGCGCCCGGGGCTGCGCGGGGCGGGGCGGGGCCTGCGGCGGCCGGGGTGGGGGTGGGGGTGGAGTGGGGGTGGGGGTGGGGGACCCCGCCCGGGGGGAGGGGGGCAAGGGGCCGGCCCGGCCCCGGAGGCGCGGGAGCAGCCCGCCCGCCCACCGCACGCCCCCGCCGCAGGGAACTAGACCTCTCCCTCTTGAGCGAGGATGACAAGAACTGTGCGGCTGTCACATTCCCCCCCTCTCAATTCCAGTCGCAAACCCGCTTCCTCTTCAAAAAGTGTCCACACCCCACTCCTCTCTGGCTCCCCAGTCGCCCTCCCGGAACCTCCAACGCCCCCCGCCCCGCGCCCTCCCCCCGCACCCCGGAGGCCAGCAGAGCCTTTACTGATTGCGTCTTCTGGTCACTGGTTTCTCATCCCTGTCATTCAGTCAACAACTACTAAGAGCCCCTATGTGTTAAGCCTGTGTTGGAGGATATCTTCTAAGCAAGACCACAGAGATCAAAACAAGGCCCCTGCGCTGAAAGACAGTGAGATACATATATAATGTATGTGTAAATATGTAACATATGTATAGTACGTCTACGTGCAGACTGAGTGGGATGGAAGCGACTACAAAGCACAGCAAAGAACATGTTTATGAGCCTTCTCAGTCCTTAACATCCACTTTGTCTAATTAATGCCTTTCTTCCTTTATTTGTATGTATTAGTTGCATATTTCTTTTTCCCTTTTAAACATACATATATTTCTCCTGATTTTATAGGTAAATTCATGGCTAGTGTAGAGAACTAGGAAAATTCAGGAAAATATACATAAGAGAATGAAAATCCTTCATAACCCCAACATCGAGAGTTAAAGAGAGACAAGATCATGTTAAAAACATGGACTTTGGGCCGGTTGCGGTGGCTCACGCCTGTAATCCTAGCACTCTGGGAGGCCGAGGCGGGTGGATCGCTCGAGGTCAGGAGTTTGAGACCAGCCTGAGCAAAAGTGAGACCCCCGTCTCTACTAAAAATAGAAAGAAATTATATGGACAACTAAAATATATATATACAAAAAATTAGCCAGGTATGGTGGCGCATGCCTGTAGTCCCAGCTACTCGGGAGGCTGAGGCAGTAGGATCACTTGAGCCCAGGAGTCTGAGGTTGCTGTGAGCCAGACTGACGCCACGGCACTCACTCTAGCCCGGGCAACAGAGTGAGACTCTGTCTCAAAAAAAAAAAAAAACATGGACTTTGGTTTTCAGCAGACCTGGATCTGAGTCAGGTACTTACTAGCTAAGTTACCATCCCTGGACTTAACCTTCCTGAGCCTGTTTCTTCGCTAATAAAATGCGGGTAATTACAGTATCTACCACATAAGTGTTAGGTAAAATAACACATGTAAAATGTAAAATAACATATGTGGCCCAGGACATCACATATAAAAATGCTCAAAAATGTTGATGATGGTGCTGACCTCTGTTAACATTTTGGTCCATTTCCCTTCTGTGCATTCTGCTTTACACAGTTAGATAATAATGTATATACAGTTTTGAATGCACTTCTAACTTGGCATTATATCATTAATATTGTCTTATATTATTTTTTTCAAAAACATGATCTTAATGCTTCTGTAATGATGCAGAGTATGTACGTATCATAATCATTTAATCATTTCCCCTTTGGTGTATTTTGGCAGTTTCTACCTTTTCACTATTAAAAATAATTCTGCCTTGAACATATTGGTGCCATTTCCTGTGTTTCTTCTTTCTCTTAAATCTTGTCTTTGATTTTGTGACCAGTCTTAACCATTAGACTGGAACATCACCAAGGGCACAGCCTGTGTCACCACCATCAGACTGGGAGCTTCCCCAGAGCAGGGAGAAAAGGCCTTAGGCTGGGGCCAAGCTCCTAGGAGCTGGTGGATTTTCCTTGTTTGGCCTGCCCAGCACACCTTTCCCCTGCCTCCAAGAGTAGCTTCCCCTTCTTCCTGGGGTTCTGGTGGGACAGCCAATCATGGGGAATGTAGACCCTTGAGACAGAGCTGGTGGGTGACCAAGGCTAGACCTTGAGTGGCTTACTGGGGAATCTGAATCCATGGTGGATTGGTAGGAGGGAAAAGAGTGTTGTTGCTTAGTTGGGCCATACAATATCCTCAAGAAACAATCCGTGAGCTCCTACTGCTGAGCCTCAGCCACCCTGATTCCTGCCCCACCTAAGACAGGTCACCCTATTTCTTCTTCAACTCTGTAGCCCACCACGTAGCCTTCCATTTCTTTCCCTTTTGCTTTCATTAGCCAGAGTAGGTTTTGGCTATCGGCACCAAAGAGCCCTAACTGATCCAAATATTGGCACCAAAAAGGGGGTTTCCAGCCTGGGCAAAAGGCTCTGAGACTCCTGTTTATGTTTAGAATTGGAAAAACAGCAGTACACAAAGCAGCTAATCAAATTGTCAGCTGTGAGCACCATAACCATGTTCCCTCTGAGGGCCAAGGTCTGGGGAACTGAGTAGCTTTGGCCATACATAGATTTAAAGGAATGAAGAAATGAACACTGAGCAGGGTGGCTGCTTATAATGACACTGAATAATGTCAGGCAAGATAAGCCCAAATGTCTAGATTATTGATTCGAGGAATAAGACAAAATTCAAGACCGTTATGTGATGTGGCTCACAGAATCTGTTGGGGGTCATTGCTATAGGACAGAAGAGCATTAGAATAAGATTCGGGGAGTGTGTGAGGCCTGAACCCATCCCGTGCTCCCGAGTGATCAGACCAGATCACCGCGGGAGTGGGTAGAATCTTCACCCTGTTCCCCAAGCCTGGAGCTAAAAGTTAACATACTATGAAGAGCTAAACCAATGCCCCCAGTGCTCCCTCTCACTTCCCAAATCATAAATCAAAAACAGTATTATGTCCCAAGGGGAGCTGTAGGAATTAGCCACTATCAATGACGCAAAGGATGCAGGGTGGAGACTCCTATCCCTAGTGGCCATTTGTCACATTGTTTGGTTTTGGTTTTGGCTGACCAGCATCTTAACCCTTCTTATTTGGGGGTGACACTCTGCTGTGTGACAGTCCTGCCAGGGCCTCCTCTCTCACTGTGGAAGCCAAATGGGCCAGGGGTCCCTTCCTCTGCCTGCTCTAGAGGGAGCTCCGTTGGCACGCTGGCACCAGGTGGCAGTGGACTGCTGCGGAGAGGACAGTGGGGAAGGGAAATCTTCATGGAGGGCAGGACTTCAAGTGCTATAACTATCTACCCCCAAAAGATCCACATCCTAATCCCGAGAACGTGTGAATGTTGTCTTATTTGGAAAAAAGTTCTTTGCAGATGTAGTTAAGCGTCTCCAATAAGGAGATCCTGCCAGATTATCAGGGTGGGCCCTAAATCAATGACAACAAGTGCTGTCATAAGAAACACACAGAGGAGAAGATAGACACAGAAGAAATGGCAATGTGACCACGAAGGTGGAGAGATCAGGATGACGTGGCCACAGCCAGGGTAGCTGGCAACCACCAGAAGTAAGAGGCATGAAACGGATTTGTCCCTAGAGCCTCTGTAGCGAGTGAAGCCCCACTGACACCTTGATTTCTACTTCTGGCTTCCAGAATAGTGAGAGAATAAATTTCTATTGTTTCAAGCCACCAAGTTTGGCGTATTTTGTTGTAGCAGCCTCAGAAAACGAATACACCCCCTCCCCGGTAAGGAGAGTGGGCCTGGGGTCCACATGATCACCACTTGTGGGCAGGGCTCACAGGCCAGCCACACGGTCGGCATCTTGGACGCAGTAAGTTTGGAACATTAGGTGAGAGGTTGGGGAAGGGGTGTGTGGACGGAGCTCTAAGGATAGGAGCAGAGCCAGTGGGTGCGGGGTCCTATGGGAAGGTCCTTCAGAGCTGCTACTGCACAGGAGGCTTTTCAGCAGTGGGACAGGACCACTCACTCTGCCTTCTTCGTAGCCCACCTCACCCTCACCCTGTGCCGGCTCAGAGACTCATAACAGGGTGTCCCTTGGGGACAGATGGAGACTATGTATGGGTTTTCCACCAACGCTGACAAAACCGCAGTCACTACTGGCTCCCAACAATACCAATAAACCTTGGGCCCCCTGCTATGACATCAATGCAACTCTCCGCCAGGCACGGTGGCTGATACCTGTAATCCTAGCCCTCTGGGAGGCCGAGGTGGGAGGATTGTTTGAGCTCAGGAGTTTGAGACCAGCCTGAGCAAGAGTGAGATCCTGTCTCTACTAACAATAGAAAGAAATTGGCCAAACAACTAAAAATAAAAAAACTTAGCCAGGCATGGTGGCGCATGCCTGTAGTCCCAGCTACTCGGGAGGCTGAGGCAGAAGGATCACTTGAGCCCAGGAGTTTGAGGTTGCTGTGAGCTAGGCTGACGCCACGGCACTCTAGCCCAGGCAACGGAGCGAGACTCTGTCCCCCTCCCCCCCCCAAAAAAAATGTAACTCTCAACATTTAATAATAAGGAAACAACTCAATTTTATCAACAAGCAAAAGATTTGAACAAATACTTTATCAAAGAAAATATGTAGATGGCAAATATGAAAACGTGAAAAATTCGCAACATCATTAGTCAGTTGGGCAACGCAGAAGAAACACAATGACACACATTATACACCTCCTAGAAAGGCTAAATAAAAAAAAAAAAAATACTGGCCACACCAAGTACTGCAGGATGTGAAGAAACTGGAACTCACATATTGCCGGCGGGAATGCGTATTGGTTCAGCCACTTTGGAAAACCTCTTGACAGTCTCTTAGAAATTGACACAAGCATTTGTCACATGACCTGGTCATCTCACTCCTAGGTATTTGTCCCAAGGAAAAGAAAACTTGTGTTCACACAAACATCTGTACGTGTGTACACACTAATGTGTATAGCCACTTTATTGAAAATTTACCAAAACTTTTCAGGAACAATCAAATGTCTTTCAAGTGGTGCATGGGTAACACACTGTGGTTCCATCTGTACAATGGACTCAGCCATATGAAGTGACAGCTCCTGGGACCTGCAACACGCATGAGTCTCAAATGCGTCATGCCCAGTGAAAGGAGCCAGGCCACACGAAACAGCACGCGTGTGTGACTTCACCCACACTACATACGGAAAAGGCTGAACTATAGGGAGGGAAAACAAATGTGTACTTGCCAGGGTCTGGTGGCAGGGTTGATGACAAAGGGGAATATGAGGGAACTTTCAGAGTGACAGATGTGTTCTGTATCTTGACTGTCGTGGTTATGATGGTTACATGACGGATGCATTTGTCAAAACTCACTGGAGTGCACTTCCAGAAGGGTGAATTTCCCAGTGCTGATGATGCCTTAATGTCACCAAGAGGGGCTACTGGAGTTGGTGGGGGCCTCATCCCGACTGTCAGGGCAGGAAGGATGGTGACCCTCAACGGGGGCAGGCGGGGGTATGTCCGGAACTCAGGAGATGCCCAGACTGACTCTTGTTACTCCCGGGTCCAGAGTAAAACATAGTGGAAGACGTCAGTAAACCAACACAGAGACAGAACCTCGAAGGGCCCAGAGAGCTCGGGAATAGGTCTGGGCCACTCTAAGGCATAAAGAACCCCAATCATCAGAGACGCTGCAGAGGCAAAAGCAACCTGGGCTGGGGATGAAGGATGAAGGCTGTGAGTGCCGTTGGCAGCCAGGTGACATCTGCAGAAACCAAGCCTCTCGCCGCGGCCCACATTCTCTTCCCTGCGCCTCAGGTCCAGGACACATACCAGGTGTATTTATTTATCTTACTAAGTCTCTTTTCTTTCCTCTTTGCTGGTGACTAACTTTACAATTTAGCCTTAAGGTACAGCATATTGAGATGTGATCATGACCAAGTAGAAGAGGGTGACATCACACAGAGACCCTAGACTTAGAGGTGGGGCTGTGACTGATGAGACATTGAGCCGTGTCCGTAGCGTTCGGCTCTTACAGAGGATCGCAATGTTTGGAGGGAACGCTGGCACGGGGTGGGGATTATAAGTACGGGGGAAAAGAGTCCATGTGCGTGTTGACCAGCCAAAGGGAGGAAGTGCACTAAGAGGACAGAGCACAGATTGCAGCATCCATAATTTCAGCAGGTCCAGACGGATGAGGTGGGATAAGGGACATCTTCAAAGCAGCCATTGAGGGCCCAGAAAATCACAGAGACCCCTCTCCCTGCTGTCTTGAAGCCACCTAAGCTCCACTCCACACTCATCTGTCTTGCTCCGGAGAACAGGGAGGTGGGAGGACCCCCTCGAGGCTGAGTGTGGAACTAAACAGACTGGCAACCTCAAAGTTGCTACACATCTCCTTTCCTACCTTCACCTAAACAACACGGAGATTGGATAGTCAGAGAAAATTTAAAAGTTACAATTATCGCACACCCCAATTTACACTATGAACCTACTTCTTGGAGAAGGAAAGGTATTTATGGGCTGGGCAGCCAGAAATGGAATGGAGGGTATACCTATTGTTGTTTTTGCACAGAACCCAGAACCCTTCCTCCTTCTTCTTTTGTTTTTTTGGAGACACAGTCCATAGTCTCACTCCTTCACCCCAGGGCTAGAGTGCCGTAGAGTCAGCCTAGCTCACAGCAACCTCAAACTCTTGGGCTCAAGCGATCCTCCTGCCTCAGCCTCCCAAGTAGCTGGGACTACATGCTTGAGCCATCATGCCAGCTAATTTTTTTTTTTTTTATTTTTTAGTAGAGATGGGGTCTTGCTCTTGCTCAGGCTGGTCTCGAACTCCTGAGCTCAACGGATCCTCCTGCCTGGGCCTTCCAGCGTGCTAGGATTACAGACCACCTCGCCTGGTCCCTTCCTCCCTCTTGAGTAACAAAATCCACTCTATTTGGACAAGTGCCCTTCCCTGTTCCACGAGGCCTGGCGGGGTCGGCGGGGGGCTGTCCACCTCAGAGCTCTACCCAGAACAGGTCACAGGCAGGGGCTTGTGGGTCACAGCTAAGTCACTGAGTCTCTGGAGGGGAACTTGCATCTAGAGTGGATTCTCTGGCTGCTTTCTGCTCTGACTCCAGGGTTGTGAGCCCCTTTGCAGAACTGAGATGTCTGTGTTTATGACCAAGCAAGGGAGATGTGTTGCAGAAAGGCAGGGGAGCTTTAGGCCCCACAGAGTCAGGAATGCAGCTGACTATAGGGAGGGTGCGTGTGTGTCTGTGTGTGTGTGTGTGTGTGTGTGTGTGTTTCCCCAGGACCTGCAAATCCATCAAGAAGTTAGGACATGGCTGCAGCTGCTTCTCTCTGACTGGCTGATCCACTCTCTTTCCCCTCGGCAGATCAGCTTTCTCCATTTCTTCACCAGCACGAATAAAAGTGCCTTGTGGGGCTTCCTTAGTTCCATGTTTCAGACCAGCTTGAAGGCAGGCTGTTGGGTACAAGTCTACCGCCCAGGAGAGGGGCTTGGCTCATTTGTCCATCCCTTGTTCAGTCCACTGCAGTGGGCAGCAGAGACAGCTCATTTACTAACACGGCTGCAAGGCTACCAGCGGCTCGCCCTCTGCTTCTGGGGCGGATCTTGGAGAAGGGAGACGAGGAGACACACGAGAGTTCTACAGCCACTGTGCCTCAGCCCTATTCAGTGGGAGGCATGACATCATCCCAGCCCCCATCCCAGGTGGCAGGACTTGACTAGGGAGAATTTTGTCTTTTTCTTTTGTGGTACAGTAGCTACAAGACATACAGTAGAGTATTCAAATCTTAAGTGCACAGCTAGATGGATTTTTGCATGTTATCAATACATCAGATCAAGATTCAGAATAATTCCAACACTCTAGAAGGCTCCCTCATGCCCCCTCCTAGTCAATATCCCTCCTGGGGTAATCACTCTCTTTTATCACCGTAGGTTAATTTTGCCTCTTCTTGAACCTCATGTAAATGGAATCGTGTTCCTTTGTGTGTGTTCTTTTGTCTGTGCTCAGCTTTATGCCTCTGAGATTTACCTGTATGGTTGCATGTAGGAACCACAACTGGGCTCTTTTTTGAGGGGAAAAACCCAAAGCATGGGAATGCAAACTAGTTCAAACTCTGTGGAAAGCAATATGGAGATACCTCAAAGAGCTACAAGTAGAAGTACCATTTGATCCAGCAATCCCATTACTGGGCATCTACCCAAAGGAAAAAAGACATTCTATAAAAAAGACATCTGCACTAGAATGTGTATAGCAGCACAATTCACAATTGCAAAGATGTGGGAATCAACCCAAGTGCCCATCAATACATGAGTGGATTAATAAAATGTGGTATATGGGCCGGGCGCGGTGGCTCACGCCTGTAATCCTAGCACTCTGGGAGGCCGAGGTGGGCGGATCGTTTGAGCTCAGGAGTTCGAGACCAGCCTGAGCAAGAGCGAGACCCCATCTCTACTAAAAATAGAAAGAAAATTATATGGACAGCTAAAAATATATATATAGAAAAAATTAGCCGGGCATGGTGGTGCATGCCTGTAGTCCCAGCTACTCGGGAGGCTGAGACAGGAGGATCGCTTGAGCTCAGGAGTTTGAGGTTGCTGTGAGCTAGGCTAACGCCACGGCACTCACTCTAGCCTGGGCAACAGAGTGAGACTCTGTCTCAAAAAAAAAAAAAAAAAAAAAAAAAAAAAATGTGGTATATGTATACCATGGAGTACTACTCAGCCACAAAAAACAATGGTGATCTAGCACCTCTTGTATTTTTCCGGATAGAGCTGGAGCCCATTCTAAGTGAAGTATCCCAAGAACGGAAAAACAAGCACCACATGTACTCACCATGAAATTGGTATTAACTGATCAACACTTATGTGCACATATAGTAGTAACTTTCATCGGGGGTCAGGCAGGTGGGAGGGGGAGGGGCTGGGTATATTCACATCTAATAAGTGTGGTGTGCACTGTCTGGGGGATGGACACGCTTGAAGCTCTGACTCGGGTGGGGCAAAGACAATATATGTAACCTAAACATTTGTACCCCCGTAATATGGTGAAATAAAAAATAAAAAAAAAAAAAAAAGAAAAACTCAAAGCACAACTCTGCAAATTGATTCCATCCCCAGCCTCCCTCTTGACCTGGGAGAAGGCGACAGTGCTCACTCTCCTGCGGCTCGCCTCGCAGAGGTCCTGGGTGTTAGGGTGGAAGGCCTAGTAGGTGCTTACGGCGTGGGTGGAGAATGATTTCTTGTGCAGAAATTAAGGTATAAAAGTAAAAAAGTTTACTTTATCTTCTTAGGGGAGAGAGAGAGAGAGAAGGGAAGGTGGGGGAAGAGAGCATGGGGACAGGGTGGCAGCTCGAAGAAAGAAAAGGGAGGTGCCAACAGAGGCCAAGTGGCTTGCTGCTTTTATGGGGACAAAGGGAAGGAGAAAAAGTAGTAATTGTTGTGGAGTCATTAGCAGGCAGTGGGTTGTTGTCTTTCTTGCTTTCTCGGCTCCTGGAGACGTGGTTATCTCTGAGATGCAGTCAGGCCTATCACAGAGGATGTGATTTTGCCCCTGAGCTATGGTTTGGGGCAGGAAACTAAGGCCTGGAGTTTGCCTCCCCGCTGTCTGTCCTGCTGTCTGTCCTGCTGTCTGTCCCGAGCTTCTCAGGAACACCTCGAGGCTGTGAAACAGATCGTAAAAGCCTTTCTGGTGGATGTAAAGAGAAAGATTTACGTTTCCTTCTGTCTTTGGGCTCTTTCCAGACGTGTGTGAAAACAGAGTCCCTGCAGGGTGCTTGTCAGCTTGGGAGAGAAACAGCAGAGTACGGGGAGCTCATGATTGGTCTTAGATGCTGTTAGGAAATTGCGGGATCAGATATTTTCCTGCTATTTCGGCAAGGCTGCCCTTTCACTGGGGTGGAGGAAAGAGGAGAGATCAGAGCGAGCTCAAGGGGAAAAGTTGTTTCAAACGCTGACTTCCATAAAAGTCAGAGAGGAAAGTGTTCTTTCAGAAATGGTATTTCTGCATCTCTGGAGCAGGATGGGTTTCTCTCATTTTGAGGGTCTCTTGGCTGGATCCTCCAGCTGTTCCGCTATATTCCACACCCAGGGATGCAAGGGTGAGGGGACGGGAGTGGCATTATGTGGGCTGAGCACCTACTATGTGTAGAGATCGTATCTACCAGTGTCACACCACAACAAAAAATGCTCCAGACCACAATCTCAGGCTGAAGGAGGTGTAGGGAAAGGTGCATGTGTTTACGGTAAAGAACATATAAATAAAATTTTGGTGTCATATCGTAAACATATTGTTCCAAACAAGTCTATTCAGTGATATACATTAAACTTATAATTATCTTGTTATTTCCTTGTTGTTCCTTAAGGCCATAAAGAAAAGGGCAGGGACCCAACACCAGTCATGCTTCCATACATTCCAAAGCCTGCTGTGTGCAGCCGGCTGATGACAATCATATCCCAAGTCCTGTTGGCAGGACTGTCATTCCGCCTTTCTCACAGTCCCTTCACCCAGGCCTTTATGCGTTGCTAACATCCTCTACACCACGTGCCAGGCACTTCCACACGGGCGCCACATACATTGTCTTATTCAGTCCTGACCTTATGACATAGGAGCCATCATCTCCTTGGGTAGATAAGGAAACTGAGGCTCAGGGAGCTTAAGAAGCTTAAATTCCTTGTCCAAGGTCACGTAGCTAGGCTGGTCTGGATCAGAGCTGTGCTTGGGGCACCCCAATCTGGGGCTGCACAGTGGGGCTGTCTTCCACCTCCTGGGATGGGGGGAGGGAGGGCGCTGGCTGCAGGGCCTAGACCTTCAGGGCAAGCTGCTCTGTTCCCAGGCCTGAGCACACTCTGGCAGCTGTCCCCTTCCCAGCCTCCAGCCCCTGGGCCCTCCGAGGCTCACGAGCTCTCCTCATCCTCCGCCAGGACTGGCAACTGCTCATGCTCACACGTGGCCTTGGGTAGGGGGCAGGGCGAGTGGAAGCCTTAACTGAAGGGCTGCGTCTTTGACGCTGGAATTGCAGGTACCGAGTGAGGTGGAGAGGAGAGGGGAGAGGATCACGTGGGAAGGACCCCCTAAGGGTCCCTGAATCACTCCTGTGGGCAGCGCCCTGCTGTGAGGGACAGGGAGAGTCACCAGAGTGAGAACACACACCCCCGGCCAGGGGCTGCACAGCTGGTCACCCCTGGGGACCTGGGCCTGCTCTAGAATCCCCCGAGGGGCCTAGAAGGAAGGCTGAGGGGTGGGAGGCTGAGACCCCTCCTGACCTGAGCCTGACACTGCTACACACCTGGGTTTGGCGGGGCCCAAAGGCAGGGCTCGTACTGTGGTGACGCAGAGAGGTGCCTAGTGCACAAAGCGGAAGAGGCAGAGAGCTCCACTCAGCTGACTGTGTACACCTGGGAACACCTGACATAACTATATTCTTACAATTGTACATCATTATGTTAATATACATGGAACACACATATATGTGTGCTAATTCAACTCTTGAAATTATCCTCAGTTGACAGATGAGAATGAGAGAACAATGAGAACAGTTAGAAAGTTTGCCCAGTTAGTAACTTGCACAGCTACCAGTGCTCTGGAGTCCACACTCTTTTTTTAGTTTGTTTGTATTACCAGAGAGTCCATACTCTTAATGATGATACAACATATGGTTATCGTACACACACAGACACACACAAGCGCGCCAAAGGCCACCAAGTGCCTGCCCAGCTACCTTATCAGGACCCCAAGCAGATTGGCCACAGCTGTGCCTCTGCTCACGGCAGGCCCTGTGAGATGCAGAAGGTGGGTCACATGTGGACAGGAGCCTTTTTATAGCCCCCCACCCCAGCTGGCATTGTCTTCTGCCATCTGACCTGCCACTGCCACCCACACCAGCTGTCCCGCTCGCTATGGAGAAGGTCTTGGTCCTCCTGCTCATTGCCCTGACAGTGGCCTATGCAGCTCCCGACCCTCGGGGGATCATCATCAACCTGGTAACCTTAGCGGGGGGCGGGGGGAAAGGAGGGGCTGTCTGAATCCCCAGGTGGGGATGCTGTAAGCGTGGCCCCTGACCTCCGACGTCCCCACCGGGGCTGCCGGCGGGCTGGGAGGAGCAGCACCTGCGTGTCCGCCTTCACCGCCTGCGCTGCAAAGGACTGATGGGCGCTGAGCCAACCGGCGCATGCGCAGAGCAGTGGTCCAGGCTGGCCCAGGGAGCTACGCAAAAATGCAGAGGCCTGGGCTCCGCCCTGGAAACCCTGCTTCAGAAGGTCCAGTGGTTTAAAATGCTCCACGAAGGATTCCAGCGTGCGACCTATAGCGGCCCCTTCCTTACTGTGTGCCAGACGTAGTTGTGAATGCCTCGGGAGTGTTCACGCACTCGGTCCTCACAACCGCCAGGGAGGCGGAGGTCGGCGGGGAAGCTGGCTCAGGGCCCGGCGGTGGGTGGAGCGGGCCGGGCTCAGTCGGGGCTCCCCCCACTGCCCGGGAAAGCCTCTCCCGGCCACCCACCCAGTACAAAGGTTCTTAACTCTCTTAACTCAGGGCCATGATGGGTTTGGAGGGTCCAGGACCCCCTTGAGAGTCCATGGAAAAGTCTGTGGGGGAGGGAGGGGTCTTGCAGGGAGATGATCCTCAACTTTCACAGGCTCCTCAAAGGACTGTGGGACCGAGAGAGGTTTAGAAGCCCATTTGGGGACCACATGTGCACATTCCAGATGGGAACACTGAGGCCTGGGGGGACAGTGGCAGTGGCTTGCCCAGGGTCACCAGGGAGTTGGTAGTACAGCCGGTACTAGAACCCGAGGGTCCTGACCCGCACCCAGCCTAGGGCTGCTTCTCTGTCGCCACATGCCCACTTCTCACACAGGTGGCAGGGAGAGAGGCCACTAGACCCAGGGTCTGGACTCGTTCACACACACCCCCAGCAGCGGAGGCACTGTCAGCGGCCGTGGGTGGTGGGGTGGAGGTCTGGGTGGAGAAGGGGCCTAGAGGAGGGGTCCTGGGCTGACGGGCTGCCCCTGCCCCCGCAGGATGAGGGTGAGCTCTGCCTGAACAGTGCCCAGTGCAAGAGCCAGTGTTGTCACCGCACGAGCGGGCTGAGCCTGGCCCGCTGCGCACACAAGGCCCGCGAGAACAGCGAGTGCTCTGTCGAGGTGGGTGCCGGAGCAGTTGGCCTGGGTGGGGAATGGGGAGGGGTAGCTCAGAGGAGGAGGGCCCTCGGGGCGGGGGATGGGATCAGGGAGGAGGGGCAGCCTGGACGCTGAATTTGGAGGAGAGGGCATCAGAGTACTTTCCCATCCATCCCGTCAACTCTCTGACCCCTCACAGCTGAGCAGTGAGAAGGGTGGGGCAGGGATTGTTGTCCCCATTTCACAGATGGGCAAATAGAGGCTCCACAAAAAGATCAAGTTAGTGAGAGCAATGAGCCAGAGTGGAGACCAGAACCCAGGTCTCCCAGGCGCACAGTGCCCCCAGGGAAGCCGTCGGGAGAGACGCTATCTGACAAGACGCGGGTCTGCGGGTGCTCTGGGTCAGGCAGGGGGCAAGTGTTGCCCAGAGGGGCCCCCCATAGCCTGTAACTCTACTGCCTCTGTGTCTCCGCAGTCACTCTATGGGGTTTACTACAAGTGTCCCTGTGAACGGGGCCTGACCTGTGAGGCGAACAAGACCATCGTGGGCGCCATCACCAACACCAACTTCGGCCTCTGCCTTGATACTGGGGGCTCCAAGTAGTGAGACCACCCACCCACTCCTGCACCCAGCCCAGCACACTGCGGGACACTAGGTCCAGGGCCACCTCTGTCCTCCTCTACCACCTCTCTGGCTGGCCACCTGCCTGACCAGCATCTCTGTTTTCTGATTGGGCTCTTGGCAATTAAAGCCCGCCTGCACACCTTGCCCGGCCTCCTGCATGTCCTTGCTGCGTCAGCATCCTCCTTGAGGTTGCATCAAGCCTTTGCCACCAGGGCAGGAGGGATGGGTCTGGGGCCAGGGAGGGTGTGGCCGAACAGACTGGAGAGTAGAGACGAGGTTGGGAAGGAGGCCCAGCCAGTCTGGAACCTCCTCCGTTTCTGAGGAGCAGTCACACCTCCTGGGATGCCCTTCCTTGTCCCTCACGTTAGGAGAGGGACAGGCAGGTACGTGTATGCTCACACTCACACTCTCACACGCACACACACCCCCTCTGGTAGGGAATTACAATGGCTCGTCTTCATTGCCCTGTAGCAGAATTTACCAGTCTCGGTCTTGGGCTCTCACCCCTTCCCTGGGCCCAGCCCTCAGATGTAAGAGCCAGGTGACACACCCATGCCTTACGGGCCAGACCATTAGCAGCTGCTGTGGGCGTACGCTGCGCCAGCCAATCCTCACAGTGATCCCAGGAGGGAGAATTCCTCTCCGCTTCACAGATAAACTCAGTTTCAGAGAGGTTAAGGAACTTGCCCAATAGCACACGATCAGAAAAAGCTGCCACAATACCCATCCGACTCCACTCCCTACCCTTTCTATGAGTCCCTGTTCGCTGCCCAATTATTCACACCTTGAAAAATGGGTGGAAATTGTAAGAAGTTTAATTTTGGCTTAATATAAGAGTGTTATGCCCCCTGGAGCTATCAAACATGAGTTACCTTAGGCAGTCGTGCGGCCCCCACCGTCAAGGTGTGCAGGTGGAAGCTCGCCGACCCCCTGGCGAGACTGGAGATTCACACAAAGGGGGCAGGGTCGTGAACTGAATGAAATTTGCTGTCCTCCCAGCCGCAGGGCTCTGCGGGTGTGTGATGGATGGACCCCTAATAACCACGGGCTTATGTGTTAGGACTGCATTCAGTTACAAGTTGCAGAAAACCCAAGTGATTACGGCTGAAACAAATAGGACTGTGTATTTCTCACAAATCAAGACGTCTAGAGATGGGTATTTGTCCGGTGGCTTGGTGGCTAGTGGCTCTGCGTTCTCCTGACCTCTTCACGGTTGCCAGATGCCGTAGCAGCAGCTCCCAACATCGTATGCTCTCGCCATATTCTAAGGCAGGGAGCGGGTGGGATGGGGCGATGAGGGGCAGAGCGTTTCTTGTTCCATACCCTCTTAGATTCCCCCACCTCCGCCAGGTGGACTTCTCTTCGTATTTCAGTGGCTAGAACTGGGCCATCTGACCCTCCGACCTGCGAGGGAGGCTGGGAAAGCACCCGGCAGGGCTGGGAACCTGCGGCCTTAAGGCCACGTGTGGCCTTCTAGGTCCTTAAGAGCGGCCTTTTGACTGAATCCAAATTTTACAGAATAAATCCTTTTATTAAAGGGGGTGAAGCAGAGAAAGGTGAACTTTTCCACTTCCTTTGGTGCTTAAAAAAGAGCAATCTTGAAATCAGAAGGCCGCAGGTTTCCCAGCCCTATATGGCTGCTGGGAAAGCAGGTAACAGTGTCCGCCACGCGTGAGTCAGTGCTCGACGAGAGGGACTGACAGTACCTTAACCCAGTGAGGGGTTCAGGCCCCAAGGCAGGGGTGGGTCATATTTCTTGGTTCCCAGGTTCAGACCTGGGGGAAATCTGCATTCATGTTTTGGTATATCTACTGAGTGACCACAGTGTGCCCAGCACTGTGTGTTAGACTGCTGGGGACACAAGGAAAATGTCCCTGGTTTCCAGAAGTGAGTATTGAGTTGGGCTCTGCAGAAGCAAGTGGCCAAGATCCCGATCATCTGTTCCCTCGTATTAAATCCTTTCTACTTGAAATACCTAGCGTGATTGCTTTTCTACGCTGCAGCTAATGCAAGTCTGCCCGAAGAATGGAGCATTTTGCTATGTTGTGGCTGTTGTTCAAAAGCACCTTCCTCACTAAGCCTTGAGCCCAGAGGAGTCACCTTTCCTAATGCACATAAGGACGTCCTATGGGCTGTAGCCTCGCCACTGACACTTTCCACCTTAACATCCTAATCCCAGGGGTTCCTTGTCTTCTTGTAACTTCTTTCTAGATCTGCTAGTTATTCAGCTATAGAAGCAGGGGTGTTTGCAGCCTCGAGTCCATAAAAATTCCTAACGCTGGGCCCCGCAGACCCGCGCCGTCTGATACGCTGGTGTGGTAGCTCTTAGCCACATGTGGCTGTTGACCACTTGAAATGTGGCTTATCTGAATCGAGATAAATGTAAAATACAAACTGGGTTTTGAAGACTTATTACCAAAAAAAAGTTAAATATTTCAAATATTTTCATATGTTGACATGATGTTTTTATTGAGTTATAAACAAAATAGATGATCAAAATTGATTCCACCTGCTTCTTTTTAGTTTTACTTTTTTAATATGGCTATTAGAAAATGTAAAATAACACACGTAGCTCGCATTTGTTCTCTACTGGACAGCGCTGCTGCAGACTCGGTTTCTGCTGCTTTTCGGCGTCGGAGACCTGCTCCCTTTCAGCACGGCAGAGACAATCTTCCCACAAGTGACCCCTGACTCACAACGGTTTGACTTGCAATTGTTTGACCCTGCTATGGTACAAAATCAATATGCATTCAGTAGAATGATAAATTACATGCGATATTCAACACTTTGTTATAATATAGTCTTTGTATTAGATGGTTTGCCCCGATGTAGGCTGACATAGGCATTCGGAGCACACTGAAGGTAGGCCAGGCTATGATGTTCGGCAGGTTAGGAGCATTACATGCATTTTCCACTTAAGATATTTTCAACTTACAATGGGTTAATTGGGATGAAACACCATGGTAAGTTGAGGAACACTGTACTTTCCTCCCCACACTTTTTTCTAGATTCTAGCAGCAGTGCCCTCTATCAGTGGCCACTTGTCCCAGAAGGGCAGCTGAATCTCATGGCTGGTGAAGGGGTCCAAAATATGCCACCGTGGCATAAAAATTATTTTGAGCTGAAGGTAATTGAGAATAGCCTTTTTTCTGAACTCCTTTATCTGCCTAAAAGCAGAGTCCCGCAGAAGAACTCAATTGTCATAAACCCTCTGCCCTGGCGTTTCTCAAAGCCAGGGAAGACTGACTCACGGGAGAGGAGAGAAGTTGGTCCCACACTAAACAGTCATAGTGGTGAAACTATCGCATCTCCCATCTCTTCTCCTAAGGGCCCGTTTATCTTCCCTCAAAATTGCTTTCCTGTAAGTGTCCTTTCTCCTCCTCCCCTTCCTCTATTAAGATGGCATTTAAGCCCCAAATTGTAACTTCCTCCTAGAGTCACAGTTTTCTGTGAACTCTCCTATATTCTCAATAAAAGTCTCTCATTTCTCTTGGTACTATGTCTTTCATCAGCTTAATTCCCAGGCCTCCGACTACCGAACCTAACAGGGGAGAGGAAAAGCGTTTCCTCCCTGACGCTGGAACCAGTTTCGTCATGTCAGCAACGTATCTTTCCCCGCTCCTCTTTGTTTTTTTTTTTTTTTTTCATTAAAGGACATCAGCAACAACTTGAGATTTTTTTTTTTAAAGAAGGCATATTATTTTCCCACATGAAAACATTAATATGGCAAACAACTAAAATTTCCTCAAGTTAATCTTTTTTTTATCATTTATAATTAAGGTGTACCACATGACGTTTCGATATATTTGCCTTGCCATACATAGATAGAATGAATATTACAGTCAAGCAAATTGCTATGATCGCATGTGGTTACCTATCTTTTTGTGTGTGTGAGTGGTTAAGAGTACCTGAAACCCACTCTTGTGGCAAATTACCAGTTAGTATACAATACAATATAATTGACCACCGTCTCGTGTTGTATATTAGATTCCTTAGACTTCTCCCTTCTACATAACTGCAACTTTGTACCCTTTGACCTATATCTTCTCTTCCCACCTACCCCACCCTCCACTTCCCACACCTCTAGTAACCACCACTTTACTGTTTCTATGTACTCGATTTTTTTTTTTTTTTTAGATTCCGTATGTAAGTGAGCTCATGCAGCATTTTTCTTTGTGTGTCTGGCTTACTTCACTAAGCATAATGTCCTATAATTTCATATGGCAGGATCTCCTTATTTTGTACGCTGAATAATGTCCCATTGTATAGAGCCAGGTACAGTGGCTTGTGCCTGTAGTCCCAGCTGCTTGGGAGGCTGAGGCAGAAGGATCGCTTGAGCCCAGGAGTTCAAGGCTGCAATGAGTTATAATAGTGCCACTGCACTCCTAGCTCAGGCAACAGAGTGAGATCCTCTTAAAAAATTTAAAAATAAGTAAATTCCATTGTGTGTGTGTGTGTATGTGTGTGTATGTATACCACAATTTCTTTATCCATTCATCTGCCAATGGACAGTTTGGATGTTTCCACATCTTGGCTATTACAAAAAGTGCTGCAATGAACATGGGGGTGCAGACATCTGCACAAAGTGGTGATTTCATCTCCTTTGGGGATATGCACAGAAGAGGGATTGCTGTATCATACGGTTGTTCTATTTTTAATTTCTTTAGACCCCTCCTACTGTTTTCCATAATGGCTGTACCAAATCTACATTCTCACCCATAGTGTACAAGGGTCCCCTTTTCTCCACACTCTGGCCTGCACTTGTTATTTCTCAGGTTGCTTTTTTTGTTTTTGCTTTTATAATAGCCATCCTAACAGCTGTGAGATGATATCTCATTATGGTTTTTATTTGCATTTCCCTAATGATTAATGATGCTGAATAACTTTTCATATTCCAGTTGGCCATTTTTATGTCTTCTTTGAAGGAATGTCTATTCAGGTCCTTTGCCCATTTTTTAATCAGGTTGTTTTGTTTTTTAGGGTTTTTTTGTTTGCTTTTTTTTGCTATTGAGTTGTGTGAGTTCCTTATATATTTTGGATATTAACCCTTTATCAGATAGATGGCTTGCAAATATTTTCTCCCAGTCTGTTGGTTATCTTTTCATTTTGTTGATTGTTTCCTTTGCTGTGCAGAAGCCTTTTAGTTTAATGTACTCCCACTTGTTTATTTTGCTTTTGTTACCTGTGCTTTTGGTGTCCTATCCAAAAAATCATTGCCAAGACCAATGTCATGTAGTTTTCCCCATTTTCACCATGCCCGGCTAATTTTTCCTATATATATTTTTAGCTGTCCATATAATTTCTTTCTATTTTTAGTAGAGGTGGGGTCTCGCTCTTGCTCAGGCTGGTCTCGAACTCCTGAGCTCAAATGATCTGCCCGCTCGGCCTCCCTGAGTGCTAGGATTACAGTCTGAGCCACATAGGCAGGGAAACAACCCCATCTCTAGACATCGGGTATCCTTGGAGACTAGTTTCCAGACTGCCACCTCCCCTAGCAAGGCTGTTTCATAGACTTTCTCTGAACAGTGGAAGCTCACATAACACTATGGAGGTCTGGTTGTCTGTCTGATACGTTTAATATAGGATAATGCATTCTACCAAGGTATGGTTTACACAGTTTTGCTATGACTTACAAGGGGGAGTTCTAAGTACAACCATAGCTTTTTTTTTTTTTCCTTTTCTTTTCTTTCAGAGATAGCGTCTCACTCTATGGCCCAGGCTGAAGTGCAGTGGCATGATCCATAGCTCACTGCAGCCTTGAATTCCTGGGCTCAAGTGATCCTCCCATCTCAACCTCCCAAGTAGCTAGGACCACCAGCATGCGCCACCATGCCCAGCTAAATTCTTTTAATTTTTAAAATTTTTGTAGAATCAGGATCTCACTATGTTGCTCAGGCTGGTCTTGAACTCCTGACCTCAGGTGATCCTCTCACCTAAGCCTCCCAAAGTGCTGGTATTACAGGTGTGAGCCACTGTGCCCAGTCACAACCACAGCTTATATCTGAACTCCTGAGCTCTTGCATCATAAGCCCAACATCATGGAGGGCACTCTTGGCTCAGTTCTAGGGGCTTATCTTTTAATCAAATGTATGGTTGAGTATGGAACCTTAAGTCCAAAATCTGAAACAGTTAACTCCAATATGTAACCTGAATATAACAGGGCTGCCTTGAGGCCTGCCTCTGCTGAGGGTGCACTGCACACAAATAAGCAGGCTGGCGTCGGGCTCTAAAAGCCACACCACACACAGAAAAACTTCCTAAAACTCCTCTGGACTCCCTCTGCCCCATGCCCACCCTGCGCAGTCGTGCTCCAATCTTTCTTTCCTCACTCTCTTTCCTTCACTTTCCTTTCCCTTCTCTTCCTGCCTCTCAGAAGATCCAGATTTTGGACCAGTGCAGTGGCTTACGCCTATAATCCTAGCACTCTGGGAGACTGAGGCAAGAGGATCGCTTGAGCCCAGGAGTTGGAGACCAGCTTGAGCAACAGTGAGACCCCATCTCTATTAAAAATAGAAAAAATTAGCCAGGCGTGATGATGCACATTTGTAATCCCAGCTACTCGGGAGACTGAGGCAGGAGTTTGCGGTTGCTGTGAGCTAGGCTGATGCCACAGCCCTCTACTCTAGCCCAGGCAACAGAGCGAGACTCTGTCTCAAAAAACAAAAAAAGAAGATTCAGATTTATGACTTTCAAACTGTGCGACCTTGAGCAAGTTGCTCAATCCCTCTCAGTTTCCCCACCTACAAAATAGAGGCGAGAACAATACAGGCCCCTGGCAGCCTCCTAGTTTGTTGTAGGATAATGAGGCCGAGTGTGTAAGGCATCTAGAGCTGCCCCTGGCGTCTAGCAAGTGCTCGGTAAGCCCCACAATGCTGCATACACGTGTATGTTTTGTACGCCTGCTTTCACATTTCCGAAATTTAAGGTCAGGGGAACTGAGAGATCAGGTATAAACTGGGTTTTCAGAGGGTAGATTATGGAGTGGGCTGAAGCCAGAAAGGGGTTGGGTTGGGAGGGGAGCTTAGGTCTCCTCTGGGGGACTTTCATTCATGCCCCAACTGGGGAAATACCTCAAGCCCAACAGTGTCCCCTCCTATTTCCTCCTGTTAAGTAGACAGCGAGGGATTCCGGGTCTCCTGGGGATGAAAGTGGGTGCCGTTGCGGTCCACCCCCAAAAGGGGCTTTCAGAGAGGCTCATGGGAGATCTGCATGCGTCGTAAGACTCAGGTCATGTATTTCCCAACTGTGCAGTCAAAGTGGTTCCATGGTGACGTCTGAGCCATGAGGAGGGTCCAATCCAGACACTATAAAACAAGACCCAGACCATAACCAAGGACTCTTTTTCGCTACGACAATGGATCTGGTCGTCATCTGTGGCATATGCATCTTGCTCTGTAAACCTATATCTTGTTCCTGCTCTATAATCCTATCTTTCTCTCCTCAGTAAACCTCATTTTCATGCTTACCTTGCTTTCAGTGTGCCTGGTCATTCTTCAGCCAAGAGCACACCAAGAACAGACATTTCAGACTTCAACCCAACACTCCCTCATGCCCACCCCACTCCCCCATGCCCACCCCACTCCCCCAGCAACCTGTACCATACCCACCCGGCCCAGCCCACCCAGGCCCCAGCTCTGTGGGCAGCAAACATTGAAAGCTCTTTATTTCAATGACGGTACACTGTTGGTGGAGGCTCTGGGGACCAGGGGCAGGGACACATAGTTCTGGGTAGGGAGGATGGTGGGTGGCAGAGACAGCATGAAAGAGAAAGCATTAGAAGAACATTTTCTTAGCTGGCTTCTTTTTTTCAATTTTCTGACAACGGCCATAGATGATTCCAAACGATTTCTCATTCTTCGGAAATACACAAGTCAGGTTCAGCTTGCAGGGACGCTCGTTATACAGGCCTACGAAAGTCTGGGAAAGGCAGGACTATGACCTTGGCCTTGGGGGCTGCTCTCCCCTCAGCCCCATGGGCAGCCCCCAGGCCCACCTAGCCCAGCTCCAAGGCCATCTGCTTGCCCACAGCCAGGAGGCTGGGGATAAAAGACCGCAGCCCAGCTGCTCAGAGTGGCACGTCCGGTTGCCTTCTCCATGCTGGAGTTGCTCAGTGCCCGGCCCCAGCTCTACCCTGCCTGTCATGGACTCATCTGCCCGTCCCAAATCCATGAACACACCGCGGTAGGCCCCCATCTCTTCTCCTTAAATCCTTCCAAGGGCAAATCAACTCCCCTCTCTGCACACCTGGCTCAGGGGCTGCCTCAGCCCATCTCCGGCCAGGAACACCTGGGGCCCCAGCAGAACTCCTGGGGCTGGGTGAAGAGGGGGTGTCCAGGGCAGAGGTTGCACCTAGCTGTACCCATTTTCTAAACTACTTTTGGGGTCTGCTGAGAAGACCCCTGGAGAATGAGATCCCACATTACAAAGTGAAGCATCACCTCCCCCGACCCCCCCTCCTCCCCGGGATTCCAAGCCCCCAGGCAGGCTCCCCATACCCTTGGAGGTGCAGCCCCAGCTCCGGGTCATTTCCGCCCACCTGCCCTTCCCCCTTAGCCAGGAACTGGGCCTGCCCTGGTGCCCCCTTCCCCTGGCTCCCTGTGAGCTCCCCCGAGGCGCGGACACCCACCTGCGGGTGACACAAGCTGCCCTCGGACCCCTTCTCGGCGCAGTGGAACTTGCAGCCATGGGGCTCCCGGCGGCGGCATTGACTTTTGCACGACTTGGTCTGGACGCAAATCTTCCTGAGCTCCTGCCGAGAGACGCCCCCCACCCTCCACCGCCCGCCTCCGCCCCGCCGCCCACCGTGCTTTCCCCAGCTCGGCTCCCCCGGCGGCGCCCTCGCCGGCAGGGCGGTGTCCAGTCGGGACGGGGTACCTCTGTGCGGATGGAGAGTGCCCAGGGGACCGAACAGTTTTTAAAGGTGTACTTTTAGTGTCCCCAAAAGGGGTTGCTGCTCACACACACCGGGGGGGCACCGCCTCCTGCGGCACATTTCTCTCCCGCAAACCCCTACTTACCCTTTCAGCCCAGCTGGACTGTCACCTACACGTCCCCACCCACCCCCGCACACACATCAATAACCCCCAATATTGGGGCTTAAGACATTAATTATCTATCATGGCCACCCATCAGCTCTCTGCCGGACAACTTCAATAGTCATTCAACAAGCAAATCCTGAGCCCCTCGTTCAACGAAACAAAGCCCTGTCCTGGCGGAGCAGCGCTGTGCAAGGAACGCGGATGTCAGTCCGTGTGGCTGGTGACTGCGCTGTTAGACAGGCACAGCTGGAGGGCGGCGCGGGGGCGGGGAGACAAACAAGAGAGACAGAAGTGAAATGATAGGTGTCACAGAAAAAATGTTGCGCAAAAGAAGCCAGGTTCAAAAATAGTACGTACTGGGTGATGCCATCATAGGAAGTGCAAAAGTGATCTTTAGGTCGGAGAGCGTCGCCTTTAGGGCTATTCACCGGGGAGCAAGAGTGAGCCTTCCAGGGCGTAGAAATGCTCTAGGTCTTGTTCTCATAGTGGTGGTGAGGGTGTTTGCACAGGTTAATTAAAATCCATTGATCTTCACGTAAACTCAAGATCTGGACACCTTACTGTATGCAATTTTTACTTAACATATATATTAGGTATTATTAATAATGATTTATATTTATATTATGTATAATCATATCTAGTATGTATGATTCAGTGCTATAGCCTCTTCCTGATCTCCCTGCTTTTCTACTCTAGCCAGTAACCCCCTCCAGCCACCCATACCCCCATTCTCACCTCCACTTTCCCACCCCTCACCTTCTGGGCCCCCTCCCATCAATTCTTCCCAGAACAGCTGGAGGAGTCTTTTTAATAGTTAATTCCCACAGTGTCATTCCCCAGATTCAAAGCCACCGCTGGGTCTCTGAATCCACTACTTTCCTGACACCAGGGCATTTGCACTTGCTGGCCCTCTGCGCGGAACACCCTGCCCGTGATCTCTGCCTGGCGGCCTCCCTCTCCTGCCCCAGGCAGAAGCCCTCACCAGCGACAGCAGGCCCCATCACCTGGTTTTACTGTATTCACAACACTCAGGACTGTCTGAAATTATCCGCAGTTTTTTAAACATCCATCTCGCCCTGCTAGAACCTCAGCTCTGGGAGGGCAAGGACCCTCTGCTCTCTTGTTCACTGTGTCTCTCGGCCCCGCGGACACTGAAGGTCCGAATGCACAACTGCTGAATGATGCGGACATTGTAATTCTCTGTTCCATTTCTCTCTCTGACGTCATCGCCTGTTATTTCCACTCTCCCTCACTCCTCCCTGCTATTCCTTAAATATGCCAGCACATGCCCACCCCTGGACCTTTGCCCTGGCTGGCCCCTCCACCTGGAATGGAGGAAACACTTCACTCCCTTTAGGTCTTTGCTTAAAATTCACTTTCTTGGTAAGGTTTCCTGAGCACCCTATTTAAAACTGCGACCTTTACTCACACCCCCACTTCTGACGCCCCTTCGTTATTTTTTCTCACCCCAGGTTTTATCACCTGGGATATAGTCTACATTTTACTTGTTTGCCTCATACATTAAAGTGACAGCTCCACAAGGGCGAGGATTTTCACCTGTCTTGCTCACGGCCCTATCCCCAACAAGTAGAAAAGTAACGTACATATAGTAGGTGCTCAGTAAAATTTGCTGCGTGAGTGAATGTCTGTCTCTCTTACCGCACGTGAGCACGGGCAGGGGGCTGGGTCACATTCACCTCTGGGGCTGCGGCAGCCGGCACTGCCCCAGCGCAGCTCCCAGGACGAGGGTGTTTTCCCTTTTCTCCGGGACAGCCTGCCCTCAACACTCTGCTGCCACCCACTTCCGCTTGCTCCCACACCAGCTCCCACACCCACTCGCTGGCCCCCAATAGAACAGGCCTTAGGACAGGGAAGGAGGACGTGCTTCCTTACCAAAGCTCCCTTTCGTTCCTGGGAAAATGAGCCCCCGGTGAGGAGAAAGAAAAAGGAGAGGAGGAGCAGCAGCAGCAGCTGCCGCAGCATCTTAGCCCAGAGGTGGTGGTGGCTTTTCTGAAGTCCAGGTACATACCCAGCACCTGCCATGTGACTGCCATGTGGCTTGACCGAGGCCTGGAGGGGAGGTCATGAGGTGTGAGTGCCCAGTCTTAGGGTTAACAAGAGAGGCCCCAAGTTCCTGCTCTCAGCCAAGAGGAACAAGCAGTGAGGGTGAAATGGGAATTTTCCAAGAATGGCTGCTACATCCTAGACTGTTTGCTCTGCTCCTCTGGCTGCCAGCAGAACAGCCCAATCTGTGCACCTGGGCTCTGCTACGAGCAAGATCTGGGTTCAAATCCCAGCTCCGTTGCCTACTGGCTATGTGATCTCGGGCAGACTTCTTAACCTCTTTGAGCCTTTGTTTCCCCATCTCCAAAACAGAAGATAAGAATAATACAGCACCGGGATGACATAGTGCTTAAATTAGATAGCACGTATTGTGCTTTGCATACAGTAGGTGCCCAATAAATGGAAGCTGTTATCATCTTTTTTTTTTTTTTTTTTTTTTTGAGACAGGGCCTCGCTCTGTCACCTGGGCTAGAGTATAGTGGGTCATCATAGCTCACAGCAACCTCAAACTCCTGGGCTCAAGCAATCCTTCTGCCTCAGCCTCTCAAGTAGCTATGACAACAAGCGCACGCCACCACACCTGGCTGAGTTTTCTATATTTTGTAGAGACGGGGCCCAGGCTTGTTATCATTACCTTTAGAATTAGAGGGTCTCAGAGTTGGAAGGATTTCAAAAGAGTCTCTCATCCCATCCAATTGTTTATTATTGTTAGTAAATAGCATTATGAATATTTTGGTTTTCAGATGAGGCAACTAAGACTCAGAGAAGTTGGAAAACTTCCCCAGGGTCACAGAGGCATTTAAGTAAGAGAAGATTCCATTCTAGTTTTCATCTTTCCACTCCCTTCCTCTGGAGGCCTTCAATCAGAATTTCAATAACTCCTTCTCTGGAGAAAATGCGCCTGGATGCATTTCTGTAGGTCTTCCTGGCAGGCCCACGAATTACAAACACAAGAACCGCAACGGCCAAGTCGGTTGTGCTAACAGATGATCGAAACAAAGTAACTGGGTTTCAGGAGCAAGAACGGGCAGTAACACAGAGGACAGAACAGCAGCAGACATTTCTATGTTAGTCAGGGCGGGCTAGGTGACACAGTGCTCGCAACCTACCCGGAGATCGCAAGGGCTGAGCACAGGAAACGTGGATTTCTTGTTGACGCTGTGAGGACAGAGCAGCTGTCCTCCATGCAGGGACTTGGTGATCCAGGCACCCACCCCCCCATCTCATAGTGCCTCATCTCACCACCTGGCCCAGGCTAGGAAAGAGAATTGGAGAATTGCAGGTTTTTGGGTGCTCCACAGAGGGTGAAATTCATCCCCACCCAAAATTGGTTTGGATATTGAGACTGAAGATGCCACACATACCAAGAAGACATGAAAGGCTTATGAATCCCACGATGGAACTTTCCAGGGAGAACAGGGCAGGTGCAAGGAGGTGTGAGTGGCAAGAGTTGGAGGGACATGTGGCTTTGACTTTCACTGTGGCTAGGAGGTGAGGCCAGGCTGAGGTTCCCGTGAGTAGCCTGGAGTTTGCGTGGTTTGTGTGGTTTGAACTTCCCACCAGTGCCAAGGGAGGGAGCGTGTGGTTTTCTCCTGGGTTTGCCTAGATGTGGGGCCAAGGGGAGCGGTGGGGCTTGAAAGCGTCAGTGGTCAAACATCAGAAATGGAGTCTTCGTTGTTACATCACACTTGCTCTTCTCTGCTTCAGCCCAGAAGTTACGCATGTCACTTCTACCTGCTGGCCAGAAATATTCACACTAGCCCAAGCCACCTGCAGAAAGATGGTCAGTCTTTCTGGTGCCCAGAAAGAAGAAAAGGAAATGAGACTTGGTGAATCCACAGCCTCTGCCTGGGGGACAGGAAGGAAGCTAAAGGGGTGGAGACCGCACCTCAGAAATAGGCTTCTGAGGGAGCAGCGGAGAGTCCTTTGGGCAGAAATAAGGCTCATCAGAATCGGGGGAAAGATTTGGTTAAGGTGGCTTGGAACTGTTGTCTTTTTTGTTTGTTTTATTGGCACATAATAATTACACATATTAAGCTTTTGCCTTTTCAACTTCAAGACCACTCCACATCTCTAACACCTGGAGGAACACAGCGGCATTTGCATGCAGAGCTGCAGGAAAGCATGCCGCTGCTGAATCTGCACGGTAACAAACAAACCAAAACAAGCATTTATCACCACAGCAAGAAAGGAGGATGCTGGGAAGCTTCCCATCTTCAAGGGACAGAATCAGTCAGGACTTACTTGGTTGCAAGTCACAGGCACTTAACCCAAACTGGTTGAGGAAAAATGTGAATTTATTGGCTTGTGTAACTTAAAAGTGCAGGCGTAGAGCTATCTGGCTTAAGCCAAGGCTTGTTCCAAGAGTTAAAAGAAAGACACTATAACCTGTTGGCCCTGTTCTCCTCTGCCTTAGCTTCACTCTGAGTCCACATGGTAATAAGACGGCTGCCAATAACCACAGATCCATATTCTCCCACGTTCAAGAGCTCCTGTACAAATCCTAGGCTTCAATCTGATTGGACAAACTGGCCATGTGCCCCTCCAAACCTATTGTTAAGATCAGGGCAACAGAATGACCACCCACCGAAGCAGTCCTTGCGTCTGGAGGATTCGGAGTTCTGGTGTGAATAGAGCTCTACTCAGCCTCATGGACCGGGAATGGAAGGGGATGGTCTCCCTACAGGAAATTCGGGGTTGCCAAGAGAAAGGGAGCAGTGGATCTTTGGCCTGCAAAATCCATAAATGATATGGCAAACGGGAATTTTAAAGGGACTAACCATTATGTCTAATTTAAAGCAATGTAAAGTGTCATTGGCACAACTTTGTGAACTAAAATAAAACTTTAAGGGCCCCCCCCCAGCTGACTGAATGGACCCCCTCTTGGCCAAGGGGACTCCAGGAATACCCTAAAGCTGAGCTGCTGGCCATGAGAAGAGAGGTCAGACATGCCTCGACATGCCCCGACATGCCCCCTCCCTTCTTGGCGATATCCTTTGTAACTCATTAACAGGCCTAAGGCAAAGCTTAAACCACACCTGCAGGTTATCAGTTTACTGAACAGATCACTCAGTCTGGGTACATGTCAGCTGGCTTGTCTCTGATTAACAGACTTCCTTATCTTAAAACATTCCAAGCCTTTAGACAAAGCTCCATTTCTTTAACAAATTACAAATTAAACAATCTTTAAACCCACCATAACCTGTAATGCCCCACTTCAAGATGTCCTGCCTTTATGGGCCAAACCAATGTACACCTTCCATGTATCGATTTATGATGACTTTACGTGTAATCTTGTCTCTCTGAAATGTATAAAAGCAAACCGTAACCCCACCGTGGTGAGGCCCCTTGCTCAAGGCCTCTTGGGCGTGGCTCTCTGGGCCATGGTCACACATATTCAGCTCAGAATCAATCTCTTTAAATTATCTTACAGACCTTGGGTTCTTTTCCCTTGACAACTTTTATCGTATATTCAGTCTTTCTTGGTTTTTAATTTTATAAAAGAGTACTTACAAGACCTTTCATAATTCACTACCAGCCTCAGCTCTCTTTACAAGACAATTGTGTTTCAAATGAATTCTACACATTTAAGGAGGGCTTAGTATTCTAGAAGCAGTTTTGCCTAGAAACGCTTGGAAGGTTTCCTTCTCTGCCAGTGAGGAAAACAGAATCTACTCTAGGTATTTAAACACAGAGGATTTAACACAGGGAATCAATCACACAGGTGACAGAGGAGCTGAGAAACCAGACAGGAGAAGGGTGAGGCGACTGGGAGATTAGCAACACTGGCAGACACCGATGACCTAGGGCTTGAGGAGCAATATGAGAGGCCACGTGAATGAAGAAGTTGGGGGTGGGGCCCAGTGTAGAGGAGGGGCTGTCCTAAAGGAGCAGCAGCCATGGAGGAGACAAGGAGACTGCTGGTGACGTCACAGAAGCGGGGTGCGGGGTGGGGGGGGAAGGGAGAATTATGTGGCACCCCCCTTATCCTGCCCTGCAATCTTCAGCCAGAGGACACAGGAGGAGGCTGGGAAACGTAGTTCCCCAGGATAAGGCGCAGAGCAGGAGGAGGGCGAACGGGAGAGGACTGGCGCACCTTCCTTCCCGACCCACCTGGCTTCTGTCTCTTCCCACTTCTGTCCTCCCTCCCACTCCTCAGGTCTGGCTTCAGGGTGCTTAACTTGTCGGGGGTTTGCGGAATGGGGGCCAGTCACACCTGCCACCAAGTAGGCCCAGGGGTTGTATGATTTAAATGTTTGGAGGGGGAGACACATCGCTCTGTGAGAAGAAAACTCATAATTTTCCTTTGTTTTTTATTTTCAATCTCCATGAAAATTTTGCCATTTTTCACTTCTTGCAGAAAAGAAAGCCATGACTTGGTCACGGACCTAGATATAGGTAGGTGCCCTCCTGAGTCAGCAATGACAATTCCGGAACACATGTTTCCTCTCTCTGGAAGCCGTGGTGAGGATGCATGAGGGGGATTGTGGGTAAGAGCCTGGCCTCGGGTCCCAGCTCCACCCCTTACTCTGGAAGCCTCAACACTCTGCCTGTAAAATGAGGGATAAATATGATATCTGCTGCAACCTCATTGTGACAATAAGACGAGTTAAGACAGTTAAGAAAGCACAGTGTCTGGAACATGGGAAGTGCTCAATAAACCTTAGCTGTTATTAGGTGACACCTGGAACTTTCGCGGCTACTGGGAGGGAACTCAGCCCGAGGGCCGGGGAGCTGCCCTGCCCCTGGACTTCCATGTCTGACCGCCAATAACTCCCTTATCACTGGGCAGTTTGGGTTGTTGTTTCATGTACTTAAAGCAGAAAGAGTCCCACTGATCCCCCGACAGCATGACCTGGGGCAAGGCATGGAGCTCCTCTGAGCCTCCGTTCTTTATCCACACAACCGAACGGATGATGCCCCGGAGAGCGGAGATGTCAGTGTGCCAAGTCCCTTCCCCACACAGGCAGAGCTCTGCACTTACGCTCCACACATTCTCACACTGCCCTAAGGACCGCCACCCTCAGTCCTTCCCCACCACGCACCCATCCAGGCACCACAACATACGCCCTCCAGGCACGCTCAACCCTGCCCTCCCCCGAAGCCCTCCAATCCAGGAGTTGGCCTGGACCCACCCCCCTGTCCCCCACACCCTCCCTGCCCCAGTCCCTTCCTGCACTTCCCCCCTGAGCTCCCACGGGGCCAAACTCCATGAGAAGCTCTTTCATGTCTCCAGTTTCCCCTTCTGCCTCCCACAGACTGGAACACCCCCCGCCCCCCCCCCCAGGGCTCCTCTCCCAGAAAGTGCAGTCAGACGCCAGAGCCAGGAAGTGATTTTAATGTCACAGGAGCAAGCTGGGGGCGCCCAGGGCCTCTGCCCCAAAGGAGGGAGGAAGGGGCAGCGGTGACCAGTCTGTGTCCTCCTCTATAACATACGGCACCGACGGGGACACATCAGGTCCTTGGATACGCAATTCAAGCCCAGTAGGCAGGGGCAGATGATGTTGGTGGCTCCCTTGGTCTGCAGGAAGTGGGTACGAGAGTTGGGAGTCACCAGTATGCAGGAAAGAAGGAGGATTAAATTTGCTGGAGACCAGGAGCAGGAGCCCAGTGTTGGAGTGAGCCAGACCCAGGGTCTGTGGTTCTACAGCTTATAATTGCATGGGCTCAGGCAAGTTAATGAGCGTCTCCAACTCAGTGTCCTCATCTGTGAAATAGGGATAATAGGTGTGACATATCTCACAGGGTTGTTTTGAGGACGACATGAGATAAAGTAAATGCCCATAATGCAAAGACCCTCTAGCCACTTCAGCTGTAGGGTCAGGCCACGGCAGGGACCCTGCTGATTCCTTAGGGCACTGGCAGCTCCCCAGACAGGAACATGGAGGCTGGGCCCACCTTCCTTAGAGAGGTTTGGGCCCAGGGCCAGGTGAGCAGGAACAAGAAGAACTGTGCCTTCTGCTCTCGGCGTTTCTACCAGCTACTAACCTCAATGCTTGATT